>NW_017728996.1:45938809-45958425 GCF_001723915.1 Gavialis gangeticus | reverse complement strand
GGGAGGGGGGACACAGTGACAGTGTCCTGCTGCTATTCCTGGCAACAGCTGGGAGGGAGGGGAGGCAGGTGGATGGGTGAACGGGCCCAGACCCAGAGCGTGGGGGTGGGGGTGGGGAGGAATGGACTTGGACCGAAAGTGGGGGACAGGGAATGGGCCCAGACTTGGGGGGAACGGTGGAGCAGGGCCAGACCCAAAGTGTGTGGGGGGAGCGGGGGCTGGACACAGGCCTCTGTCCTTCCCCCTCATCATTCTTGATGGGCAGTCATCCAGATATTTTTCTGAGGGGAAGGAACCTAGAATCCAGACTCTAGCCAAACAACTATTTTGAAAGTGAATTAGACTAGAGCAACGGTTCCCAAACTCTGACAGATTCCACACCACCAGTTTAAAAGATACAACCTTAAGTACTACCAGCAAATTTTTGTCATATAAAGTAATTATAATAAATCTGTTAACACGTACCGCTGACGAGTTCTCTGTGTGCCACTGGTGGTATGTGTACCACAGATTGGGAACCACTGGCCTAGAGCATTCAGATCGTATCCATGTTTTTCCTTGCCTCCAAATAGGTTAGTGAGCCTGCTGCTTTGCAGGCTGGCTTTGCCACCTTGGGAGTGCCTTGCCCAGTTCTTTAAATACAAATGTAGGATTTGCATCAAGCCAAGAAATAAACCAGCAAACAAAACGTTTAGCCTTTCTCTGGGCCCCTTAGCTCTGACTCAGTACCATAGCATAGCCCCTTCCTGGCAGCAAGCTTATCTGGATTTTAGTCTGCCTCTTGCCCACAAATTGCTTCTTCTCCCAGCTTGTCTGCTCTGCTTTCTCCTCTGGATTTCTAACTGCGAGTGGGATACTCCCTCATTAGCTATCTGTCCCCAGCTGGGCTTCTACAAGAGGCTTGTCTGCTCCCTCTTAAAAGTCAAACCATCCTATTACACCTTATTAGTTCCTCTCTTGATAGCTCCCTTTTTGCATTACTCAGCAGTTGACACACACATTCCAGCCCTCAGATGTGTTCACAAAAGGCTACTTAAAATAAAAATGTCATATTGCTACTTCCATTAGTGCAGTATAAACTGGCGGCAGCCATTTTAACACCTGTGTTAAAAGCCATCTAGTTATACCTCTGGGTGCAGCCATTTCGATGCTTCTCTAGATATGTGAGCTCTGATACTTCATAAGTTTCATGGGCGATAGTAGTATCTCTAGAACTGTGAAGTCGTGTATCTCAGGACCCTTTTCCCATCCTACTCAGATCTTTCCTTTGTGCCTCTTCATGTCATGTTAGGTTTTATATTTGAATTTTAAAACAGTGCAAGTATTTATTTTGAAATAGTTCTGGCTAATACGGTTTGAGATGTAATTTAGAAACCTCAGATAAAATTTTGATTAAACTTCAGCACTTTGTTTTTAGTAATGTTTTATAATGTTCACTAATACTGTTCAAGGTGAACATAGAAAAGTAGGGCTGGAGGGGACCTTGGGAGACCATCTAGTCCAACTCCCTTGAAACAGCATCCATTTAAAATGTTGTCAAGACTGCTTACAATTAATTTGTAATTCATTCTCTCCTGAATTTGCAGACCTACTTCTTTGGCTTGGGAAGTTAAGAAGATGTCTCCGGGACGCCATGTAATCCCAAGTCCCTCAGCCGACAGAATCAGTGTAACATCAAATGCTCGGAGAAGTTTAAATTTTGGGTATGAGACCAAGTAGTAAGGGTTCTGATGAAAAGCTAATTAATTTATTTTTCATGTTGTAGCTAATGTATTTTTATTTCTGTTTTCTAAGCCATATTTGAACCCAAAAATTGGTGTGTGAAAATGAGAGAAAGAGAGTACCTGACAAATGCAAGCTTTAAAAAAATCTACCTTTTATATATTTTTTGGCTTGGATTTAGTTAGGCTTTTTATTCCTTGGTGTTTCAGTGACCAGAAGATAGAAAAATCAATACATTTTAATGTTAACTGTTTAATAGGCATTTTCTTTTACAAAACAAAGGTCAAAATATATGTAATTGACATTTTAAAAGTGCCTGTGTATGCACCTGTGTATGGCCAGCTGAGTGTGCAGGAAGTAAATATTGATCCCTAACAATGAATGTAAAATGAGATTATTATGAGTTTGATGAATAGCAAAATGTATATTAGTCTGAAAGAAAATATTTAATATTACAATACTGAATCTCTTATTCAGCTAACTGCCAAAATTCAATATGTGGCAGGAGACTCATAATAAAACATGCATTTAAATTATTTAACGTTGTTTCAGGGCAGCAATGCTCTTACTAAAACCCCTGTTCAGGAAAGCACTTTATGTATATACTTTGAATGCCTTTCTTTTTAAGGGCCTGTTTTAAGTTAAGTCAAGTGTGTTTAAGTTCTGTCCCCAATAGGATGGTTTTCTCAACAACAAATAGGAGATCTGTTACAAGGATAAATGGCCACTGTGGTTCCAATGTTCAGTTGCCTTAAGATATGTATTGGATCAAATATTTCTAAGTAATGATCTGTAATTGCATAGAAATTGGTTTACTAACAAGGATATATAGTATTAAAAATAAATAGGATCAATTTAAATGCTTCTCAGAAATACCAGGTAATTTTCACAGGGCCAATCTAATCATAAGAAAACTCTTCAGTGCTCTCAGTTTACTCTTTTTTAAAGGCATTTGCAGTTATTTAATTAGTGGTGTGGTAACTTAGGCCCTCATTCTTCACTGAGAACTCCCTGGTACACACTGCATCCATGCCATCCTCAGTGTAAGGTTGGAACTTAACTGGAAGCCCTCACTTGATAGGGTTAGTATGGAATATTATTGTAGTATCCTCCTTGGCAAATAATGTGGGATTGTGAGGTTCGTTGGTTTTAGAACATGTGTGTCGATAGCAGCCTACACAGTAGCATGGATCATGGATATATTTAGCTAGATGTATAGTTAAAACCCCGAGATTATGATGGATATGTGTAGTATAGCTATGTAGTAGAAGCCTGCTATTTGACAAACATCCTGTCCTTGGTTAAGCTCAGTGCCCATTCTATGGACATCTTGGGCAGAAACCTCTTTTGGAGAGTTGTGCAGTTGGCTAACTGGTGCTCCTTGTGCACTTTTTTTGGTTTAACAAACCTGAGATTAATGCTTTAGATTATGCTTTTTTATGGAAACCATGTTCTTTCACCACTGAAATACTCAAAATAGTTCCTTCTCCTTTAGCTTCCTTTTAGTTTTTAGTTTGGGACATTAACATTTCGCTGTTGTTCTGAGTATAAAGGAACTCACTTTGGGCCTCCAAAAATTGTGTATGGTTGGGAACGGTTTAGTGACAAGGTAGGACTGTCCCAAAAATATTTTTTTAATCTGTTTGCTTGTTTCTGGGTGCCTGTTATCTATTAATAGTCACCTATCTTCAAGTCAGCCAAAGTTTTACGGAGGATTTGTCCTTTGCTTCCCACATGCCACTCTCAAGTTAAATGTCTTGCTGCCTTAGTAACTAACTCTGGAAACTGAAGTGGTAGGAAGAGAGGGACAAGATAGGCCACCTGAAAAGTGCCAGAGTATGAGCTTTCTATTTGTTCCCAGTAGGTTCATTTTTTGGAGCTGCTCATTAGTCTGAGTTAGTGAAAGCCTGGACACAAAAAGGAAAGTTAAATAAGAAAATCTCCAAAAAAACCATTATTTGATTAGAAACTTCTTTCTTTTTTTTTCATCTTTTTTAATTTAGAAACCCATCTGTGACAATTGCTGCTACCCGTTTGGCTCCCTCAGGTGTAAGTTGGGCAGATAAGGTGAAAGCCAACCATGGAACTAAAGCTGTTACTCCAGAACTAGCAAGTACACAACCTTATATGCCAACACCAGGGCAGAAGTCATCAAGGAGAAATGGTAAGTGTCTTTAAGTAAGCTGTCATCTAAAATATTTTTTATGGCTCAGCTATTGAAACTTAGTTCAGAATGCCAAGGTTTATGTCATAACAAAAGTAAATTTGTTTGTCAAAACTTTTGTTATGCAGCACACCAGTTTAACTTTACACGAAATAACAGCAAAATTAAACCAGCTACCCAAGTATTAGGTTATTCCAGAATTGTGTTTTCAATTTTATAGGCAAGGTTGGGGCACTTGGTCCATTTTAAAAGTGTCTTTAGTAACATGTCCCATATTTACTCCTGCTGCAGGAGTTAAAATATGCACAAAAAAGGAAAAAGAAGCAGTCTTAAAATATCATTCAGCTGCACTATCATCCTAACTGACAACAGATCTGAAAGAGTGGAAGAATATTACTTTCCTTTGTCTAGAAAGGAAGCCCATGGAGTTTTAGACTTCATCATGGGCATCTGGGATGACAACTAAAAACCAAAAAGTGCTATGATTCTGAGGTTTGAAAAGGTACAAATGGTCCCACAAGAATAATCTTTGTCTGATATTTTCCAAAAGAGCTTAACAATAGTTTCATGTGTCCACTGAGACCTGGAGCATTAGAACTGTTCTAAGGAAGTGATAATGGATGGCTTGTTCTTTCTCTAAGTACAAGAGTTTCCACGCTAAATTGTAGCTTCTTTCCTTTTGTTTAAAGAGTCTCCTTGGAGGAACCTTAAATTCACAACCTTTACGATTGTTTTGTTGGAAATACTAAAAAGCCCTTTACCTTTTGGGTTATGAACTTATGTTTTGCTTCCCTCTTTTCATCTGCCAGCATATACTGGAAATTTGGGATTTTCTCCAGAGATTGTTTTCCCTATTTACTTTTCCATCTATTGACCCAGTTTCCTTCATGCAAATGCAGCAGGGAGCTAATAGAAATAGTCCAATACAAATGAATTAAAATGTTTAAGTGTTTATAATTTAGTATTTTAAAGAAAGACTATTATAAGATAAAGATAAAATAAAGATACACTTAAGGAATGCAAAACTTTAGAACTCTTGGTTCAGATGCACTTAATGAATTTATACTTTAAAACTGTCACTAGTAGTAAAAAATCATGTGCAGTAGATAAAGTTGTAAATGTACATAGTGTTTTATGAATGGAGAATAGAACATGTTTCTTGCCCTGAATGCCTTACAATTTAAATTAATTCAGTTTTGTAACAATGCACTTTGTTTAGAAAAAACAGTCAAAAGTAGAAATATAGTAAAAAAAAAAAAAAAAAAATCTTATTCTACCCTGTTTTATAATGCTACATCCTCGAGCAACATTTAAGTTGGAAAAAAACCCAAAAATGAAATGGAACATTTGTCTTTGGTCTCACTCGGCTTCTCAGCAGGCCTTTTTATTTAAATAACCTTCAGGCATTTTTATGTATTCTGAGAGAAATTTCATTTTTGTTTTTTGTGATTTAAAAAGGGGGTACTGAGGTACAGCTGCTTAAGGACAAGAAATACACTGGCAGTAGCCAGTGTTATCTGTGGTACTACAGCAGGCAGAGTCTGTAGCCCCTGGGTATTTCTAGACAGATTAGGTATACCAGTTTTTTTTGAAGGCAGAGCTTTTTGTACCTCCAGGGACATTCAGCCATTATATACTCCATGCGACTGATGAATTCTTTAAGTACAAATCACAGTCTTCTACATACCAGTGATCCTTTACAGAAATTGGACAATATACTACAGAGTGTTTCTTTTTTTAGATTCTAATTAAGTATATCAAACACTGATGGAAATTTTTGGTTGGTGACTGAATTAATTTCATAAACTATTAGTTTGAGATTTAATTGGAGTGATCATAAGTGGGAGACTTCCTGAGTTAATCTGTTTTTCAATAGTAAGATGACTAAATAGTTCTTTTTCTTACACCAGATAAAACAGAGAGTTGTTTTCTTTTACCAGTGCTTTCAGATTTCATTGGGGAATAAATATGACCAACACTTTACTATATCTGATAAAAATGGTTAGGAAGGCTAATTAGATTATATCTATGCAATTAGTAGTCCCATTGTAGATCCCTCTTTGTCATTTCCTTATCAGTTACTGTTTTCTTGGGAAATCTTTTAGTCCTTTTTCCTTTGTGACCAGACATTCTGTTCCAGATAGAAGGCAGTCTTGCAATTGTGTGTCCTGAGCCTTTTATTTAGAACAGTTTCCCAAACTGTGTTGCATGTACAGTATTGGTCATGTGAGTTTCATGTTCCATCATTTCAATTCACAAGTTTTTAATGAGATACTTGAACCAATAAAGTTTGAGAACCACTGGTCTCTTATGGAATAGGTAAAGAGGTTCTGCTTAATTCTGCTGGAATTAAGCTTTTGAATACAGTGACACCAGGTACCCTGACCTTACAGCACAGTTATGGTCTAAATACTGTGTGGTCATGTTACAATTAATTACCAGTAATTGACATAATTGAAAGGTCAAGTACATAAGTATATTACTTATTA
Source organism: Gavialis gangeticus (assembly GCF_001723915.1). Taxonomy (NCBI): domain Eukaryota; kingdom Metazoa; phylum Chordata; order Crocodylia; family Gavialidae; genus Gavialis; species Gavialis gangeticus. The sequence continues at coordinate 45,952,050 of NW_017728996.1, read as the reverse complement.
CTGTTTTCTTTTCCTGTTAAGCATGATAATTTTAGAATTCAGCTATATTAACTACACTGTATAAGCACTATATTTGTTTTCAATTACATGGTTGTGTGACACTTGGCTATTGTGTAACAGCTTTAAAAAATTGCTGTTGAGGTTTGCAAGCCCCTGTCACTTTGCATTTTTCTCACTTAACCCAGGAAATGAATTTCTTCCATTATGTAACAGGAGATATGGCCTTCAGCATTGCCAGACACTACACTGACTGGCAGTGGACTCCAAAGGCTGCATGGCCAGCCAGGAATAGTGAGGGTATAGACATCTTTCTCTTGGATATGTAATTCTTATGTTGCCAGCCAAGAAGATAGTATTGGGGTGTTTTAGGGAAATCTCTGTTACCTGACTCCAGTGGAGTTAAATCTGTGTTGTGCTGGGAAATGGGACTGTGAAAATTGTGCATACCAGTATATCTTCCCCTGTTGTTTTGAGAGCTGGGAAAGCTATAGCTCATGTTGAAACATCTTCAGTTATCACCAGTCAATCTTCCAAATAGTCTTCCCGTAAAAAAGAGGGCAGTATGATTTGGGATCTTCTTAATGAATTTAAAAAACAACTCATTTTTAAAAAATAAATGACTAATTTCACAGGACATGGCACAAACAAAAGTTTGTTACTCTTTATTTTCCCTTTTAACCAATTGGTCAGATGCTTATTTGGGTAGCACGGTTCTCTGTTTCCTCCATTGTCACTGCTCATTTCATCTTTGCATGACTAATGGATCACTAGTATCCAAGGGGAAGGAATTTAAATGTATTATTGAAAGAGAAAACAAGGGTTTTCAACTCACTGAAACTCTGAGAATACACTGCCTCTGCAAATTCATACTTCCACCCATATTTCTATTTCTACATGAACTTGTGGTGAAAGTATTTTTAGGTAGATCTATTACTAGCCAATTTTAGTTGCTTTTTTAAATGTTTAGATATGGAAAAATGTAAACATAGGAATGTTGTTACTATGATTCTGAAACGTTTAGTTTGGTTAGTTATACATTTTGTCAGTTACCTTTTGGTTCTCTCTCTTTTTTTTTTTTTTTTAAACTTTGGCCTCTAATCTTTCTCACCATTTTGTGTCAGTTCTAAGCATCTGTTACCTACTCTCTCCTTTGATATATACATCTGCTTTCTCTAAGCATCTTATTCCATCAGTCCTATTGTATTTCTTATACTCTCCCATCTCCTCTGTACCTTTCCTTTTTGCTCTTCCTGCATTTTCTCTCTAGACCAGAATGAATTGTGGTTGACAAAATATTCTTCCTCTGCTGCTCTCATTGACAGTGCTTTTTTCACAGTATGTGATATTTGTCAGGTTTTCTTTTGGTCCAGTTCTGTTCCTGCAGACTTGATCTTTGTTCCCAGTTACATGTCAACAAAGTCAGTAGACCCAGCCCTGGGAATATATTGAGAAATATCACCCCAAGATATCAAGGGATAGTTTGTTCTCTTCTCAGCTCTCAAAAGAGTTTTATTGCTTTTTAAGGACACATAATCCCCATTGGAAACAGTGCTTCTTTTCTCCTTTTCCTCCTCGCTTCTATTATTTTTTTTATGTGGCTGTTAATAGTACTTAGACCATTTAGATTTCTTAACAGTTCTTTAACCGTTCTGCCAGTACCCACCTGAAACAACTCATGTAGAGAAACTGTTGTTATCACTGTCAACTTTTTAACTGTATTTTCTTTCACATTCTTTTTTTTCTGTTTTCTGTCCAACACTTCTGTCTCAGACCTGACAGAAGTTGTGGAAAAATCATTTCAGTTCCTTCTTTGTTCAGGTATATAGATCAGTTTCTTCCAGCTTCGTGTAATCATAGTTCTCCATAGTTCCACCACAGTGCCTACAGTAATATTGCTGAAGATGTCGAAAAAAATAATGAAATGTACCTTATTTGGAGCTGAAAGTTTAATAATGAATGAGGAAGGCCAAGTAATAGGTAACATATCACTGATAAAGAGATTTTTTTAAGGGATTTAAGTCTCATGAGATTTAAGTCTCATGAGGCAGAACTCCTTAGAGTATTGCAAATACTTGGGTACATCTGTGTTGTTGATAAATCTGCTGGACAATTCTTCCAGATGGAGTAACTTTGAAAGAACGCAGCCCACGTGGCTATGAGGGCCCCAACATAACAGATGGCTTGTCACTTCCATGTAATACAAGAGCAAGGAGAGACAGGGAAGTTCAAATGAAACTAGAGAATGATCAGAGTAGTCAAATGAATTATTCATTAACAAAACTGGGCAAGTAACCAAATCCAGCATATGATACTTAGCACGTGGAGATGGCTAGTGAACTCTATGAAAAGAATTCCAGTTTTGGAAAGAAGTTATTATGAACCAGGGATGACACCCTGGTGAGCAGTAAATGCATTTAAAATCAAAAGCTGTGTGATCAGATGTCAGTAAAGGTATTAGTGCTGCACAATTTTTGTTAATGTAAGCATAGCTGAAAATGACCAGGAATACACGATTAATGAGAAATTTAGAAATGGAAAAGATAAAATAAACAAACTTTGAAGCACATGAATAGATATAAGGTGATGGTCATAAAAAACCTCCAGCGTTGCCTCTATCCCTAATTACTCGAGAACTCTGCAGAAATATTTACACTTTACGTAAATTTTACAATTATGTTTTATTTGGGCAGCTTTACCAAATTGCCAGTGTGCTATCAAATGCTGTAGATAAATTTGTTCTGTTCAAGTTCTTGGGTATAATGTTCAAGTAAAAATTGTGAACCTGTGGCATAAATGGATATTTTAATAAAAAAATAAACTTATATATACCCGGCTTTTACTAGAGGGGTCCTTAAAGTGGTAATAATAAATATGGTAAACTAGTATTATAGCAATGTGGTGGTTGTGGTGTTATTAAAATAATAATGCAATATAGTATAATATTAGAACAATAAATACAATATTAGAGCACCTAGAAGTGAGCTACAATTCTCTCAACAATCTAGATACCAAGGAAGCAGCTAATCAGTCCAAGTAAGATATCTATAGGCAGTCGTCGGACTTACAACACAATTGGTTCCTGAAAACTGCATCTTAAGTTGAAACGTTATAACTTGGAACTGGTTTTCTCATAAGAAACAATGTTATAAATGGGGGATTTGTTCTTGAACTAAGGTCTGATACCCTATGTTCACCAAAATACTCCAGAATTTTGTACTTGATCAATTATAGATAAGTAATATAGCCACATTAATGTATTTATATTGTAAATAGCAATCATATTGATTTGGAAGGACTTCTTTGCGGTGACTTGGTTGGACTTTTTGGATGGTTTTTGGCTGGAGTCTTCTCAGGAGTCTTGGCTGCAGGTTTTTCTGGAGTCTTTCTGGAGTTTGCTTTCTTAAAGAAAGTGTCCAAGGAAGTTTGGACAGATGTTCTCCAGGTAGATGAGTGATGCAGTGAACTTGTTCGCTGGCATGGGTATCGCATTGGATCGAGCATTGTAAAGTCAAAACTGGTGTCATAAAGTTGAAACAGGATGTCAATTTATAAACGTAGTAAGTGCGAAACGTTGTAACTCGGAACATTGTAAGTTGAGGGCTGCCTGTATTTATTTAGTAAATTTACTGTAGGTCTGAAGATTATAGAGGTTACCTGAGGCTTTTTGCTTGATGTATTAAAAGATTTAGAAAGTAACTCAAGATTTTATCTTCTACAAGAGGTAACTTGGCCTATCTAACCAGCATGTGATACTTAGCACATATAGATGGCTAATGAGCTTTATGCAACTTGTTTTATCCTTGCTACATGTCTTGCATTACCAGCAATGACATTATTTTTTTCATTTATTGAAAACAATGACTCTGTGAATATTGTTAAGATTTGTTTGCATTCTAGATGCATTTAATCTATTTAGAAACAAGAAATCAGGGTAGCTATTCAGCTGTCATATAGGTATATAGACTTCACTGTTATGCTTCCTGATTTATATCAGCTCATTATATACTACAATATTTCTACAGGGTTACCTGGTTTTCTATGCAAGCTGTTAGATATGAGAAGGAAGGAGAGAAAATAAATACGCAATATAGAACTATTGTTTTGCATCCAGTTCCTTTTCTCTCCAGCTCCCATCCATGTGGGAGCTCAATATATCTCCTATTCAGCTTGATAGGAGATGAATAAATGTATATCCAGTAATTCAAACACTAAGCAAATCTTCAAAAGTGAATAATATATAGTTCACCTTACCAGGTAAGTCATCCAGTTCAGTAACCTTCCCTAGGCACTTCCAGTACTTTTTAACAACTATCCTCTATTGCTTTCCTAGAAGCAATTAGTAATGGTGTAGGTAAGTTATCAAATCACCCAAGTTTGAAAATGCTGGCTCTGTTTTGGCTCCCAGCCCCTGTATCTGAACCACATGACCACCTTTCCTGTTGTAAAAAGCTTTGAGATACCTTGCATGGAAATGATGTTGTATAAACATAAATCCTATACTATTCTAAGCTTAGTCTGAGGTTTCATTTTCATTTTATGATTTGTTATCCATCCTGACCAGTATTCTTTCTTACAAACACTTCTATATTTTATTTGACTGGTTATTCAAAAACATTTATTCCAAAGGTATATTGTAAAATATAGTCCTTAATTAATTCTTTAGTTTTATTGAGCTCAAAGTTTATTCATATATTGGGATGTTCTTTTTGATCATTTTCTTCTATTATATCAATATTTGTATTACCTGATAGTGTTTATGTTGGCCATCTTCTTAGTTAATGGATTAGCTCCAAGCTCTACACAGTATTTCTTTCTACAAGGAACCTTTTGAAAGAGTGTTTTTCTTTCCTGTTTTAAAATAAAATGATTGATCATAGTGTTCATAAAGGATGAAGAGCTGTGTGTTCTGGAAACTAAAATTCTTTATTTTCCAAGAGGGTGAAGAGTAGTCGTGTCTGTTACTTACTTTGCCATGCTTTTTTAAAGTGCTAAATGTTGAGATAACTTTTAAAATTTGTATTCTTTGTTTAAAAGGGAGAATGAAAAGAAACAAATTTATATACATCTTTTTAAAATTTTAGTGCCTTTCAAATGTTAAGAAATAAACTCAGTTTAAGGTTTCTTTTTGTGGTAATCACCCCTTTTGGGCCCCAGTCCTGCAAAGACTGAGACATGTCCTTACCTTACACGTGAGTTGTATTGTCAGTTTCCCTGGAACTGCTTATATGCAAAAATTAAGCAAGGAAGTGAAATGTGTGTAGAATCAAAGCCTGGGTTATTAGAAGAGTGTTGAGGAGCCCATTGAGAGAGAGGTTACTAAAGGTACTAAAAGGATTAATTTATCAGATTTTAAAATCTGTTTGTAGTGTTACTGAATTTTCTATATCTTAAATGGAATGGAAAATGGAAACATTCAGAGAATTGGCACAGATTTTGAAATGGAGAAGAGACTGTTGTTTTCAAAATAGTTTTTCTGGAATTAAGTGACATTTCTTCCCCTAATTGATTGTATTGATAATGCATACTCAGATCCATTACATTGCAGCCAGTCTGCCCATATACTTATATGCTAAACAGTTGATGCTTATAATGAAGATTTATATCAGCTTGCTTCTGAAAGCGGAAGGGTGGATGGAAGCTTAAATACCAAGCCTTTCAGGAATTTCTGGGAATGAATGTACTGATAACAACTAGAGATAGTAGAAGTATTATTAATGGAGAGGTGGTGGTTGTGTGTGGGATACAAATCCTAATGTATCTGATTAAGAAAAGTCTGAGTCTGCTATCATTCAGGCACACACAACTTGGGAGACCTTTTTAAATATCCACCAAAATCTGTCAACAATCTGTGATCTGTTAGTGACTTTTTATTATTTAGCTGTTCAGTCATTTGGCAGTATCTACACTGAACAAATGGGGCTGATTATTTAACACTGGTTACATGAACACTGTCAGGTCAAACCTGTGCCAATGGTCAGGGCTTTATTTTTTAAATTAACTTTTGTAAAGCATGAGATCAGTAGAAATGTTTCTGCAGAATTAGAATAAATTAATGGAAGCTACTCTTCTAAGTGTACCAACTTGTGCAATTTACAGCTCAAGCTTAGCAGTATTTTTCTGTTTCATGAAATTCAGAAAGTGAGATGATCTGGAAATTGAAATTATGTAGCATACATTAATCATCTACACTGACAAAAGCAAAAAGTAAGCATATTTCCTACATGCAGAAGTGATGACTTGTATTTTATACAATATTGCCACTTTAATAGCCTAAGGCAAGTAAAGTATTGCAAGTAAACCTGCCTGGTGCAGCTTTGCACTTGCTAGAAGCCCACTAAAGTTACTGAGGCTCCAACGTGTTTCATACAGTTTTGATGAGGATCAAAACCTGAGATGTAATCCATGGATAGGAAAGGAAACCTCATGTATGTGGCACCATGCTTCTGAGTTATGCACACAGATAACTTTGCTTATGTATAACCTCTTGAAAATCAATGGTTTTACTCCTATGCAGAATATTTTATGTATATAAAACAGTGATTCTCAGTCCTTTTTCCACTGTACCCTGGGGTGCAGTGAGATCCTTTTAGGGGTGTTGCTTAATATTAACAATGTTAGATGCGCAAATACCTTTGCAGGATTCACAAGATAAACTGAGAGATTTTAAACAGGCATCCATAGCGTCAAAATCATTCTGGCCTGTCATGGTCTTTCTGAGTTCTTTGCAACAGAAGAATTGCTCCATTATTTTCTGTACTTAACTTTCACTTTTTTTTTTTTAAGAGCTGGCATTCTGTGAGTGGTTTTATTGAATCTAAAAAAGTTGAGAACCACTGAAATAAGAGTTTGGAGAATGGTGTTTGCACTTTATAAATGGATAGTACTCATTGAAAGAAAAAATATTTATGAACAATGATCTAATTGATTTCCATTTCTTTTCAAAGAGAAAATGCCTTTTTGTTGTGCAGGAGAATCTTAGAAAATATGTTAAAATTGAATTTATGAATCTGTTTCTTGGTGGGGTGTTTGGGTCTTTTCACATAGACAGGAAGGATGCAGAAGGATGGGAAACAGTTCAGCGTGGAAGGCCTGTTCGATCCCGGTCTACAGCTGTGACAACAAAAACTCCTTTAGCTATAGAATCATTAAGATCCAAGGATGATAGTGACAAAGAGAATATATACTGCACCCTATCAGAGAGCAAACCAAAGAGTTTGTTCACAGGAGATATTGCATCCAAAACAGTCGAGTCTCTACAGAAAGATTCTTCATATCAGTGTGAGCATCCTCTTACTGAAAGGTCTCAAGTGAGTATAATTTAGCACCATTTCTTTAACCTTGTTATTGTTGCAGCTTGCTAGCATTTGTTTAGAAAAATGAATCTCTGTAATTATGTCCAATGGTATAGTTTCCAAACTGACTAAACAAGTTAAAAACATATTCTAACAACTCTTTTGTTTTAATGTACAACAACTTCATTGCAGGTGGTATTAATGTGGTGATGCAAATGCAACTAAAATCTCAGCGTTTCAGATAGAAATGGGCCATTGATTTTTACTATCTATAATAATGCATGTGTAGGCTGGGGAAAAAACTGGTTATGGTGAAATATAGTTGTGGTTCTATAGATATATAGAGAGAGGTATAGATATAGACACATAGGTATAGATATAGGTATATATAAGTATATATCTATATATCTCGACAAACTTCAGCTTTTATTTATTTCGTTAGTTATATAATCTTGATTGTCTAGTTAGGTCTTCAACTTTGTATATAAACTGTAGGGGTGTGCGAAACGGGCCCTATTCAATTCAGATTTGGATTTGGCTGGAATCGGGGACAGTGATTCAAACCGTTGATTTGGATCACTGTCCCTGATTCGATATGGTTGAATCCGAATCTGAAGATTCGATGCTGATTCAGAGAATCAGCAATTTGGCCATAGACACAGCTTTAAATGTTTTTTCTACATACCTCAAGCTACCAGGCGTGGCTTGTGAATGCTGTAATGCTGGGGTGGATGGAGCGTCCCACAGGAGTGCAGGGGGCCCCCCCCGCATGCTCGGCAGTGAACCCAGATGTGTAACAGAAGTAATTCCAGTCCAATTCCAGGTCTGCCGGGGAGCTTGCACACCCCCCTGCCTGGCTTGGCAATCTGCTGTGGGGGGACCCCAGTGCCCTGCCAGACCCAGGAGGTACCAGTTGCCAAGCTGGGTGGGGAGGCACAGCAGAGGCCCCCCTGCATGCTCCCTAGTGGACCAGGAAGCGGACTAGAAGTGCTTCTGGTCCACTTCCAGGTCTGCTGCCAAGCGTGCTGGGGACCCCCTGTGCTCCTGTGGGAAGCTCCATCCGCCCCAGCATTGCAGCTTTCACGAGCCACCTGGTACCTTGTGGTATGTAGAAAAAACATTTAAAGCTGTGTTTATGTCCGAATCGCTGAATCTTTCCGAATCGGTTTGAAGGGTTCCAAATCAATTTGGAGAGATGGAAGGGTCTCTTGATTCAATTCGGATTCGGAGATTAGGCCACTGAATTGGGCCAAATCTCTACTGAATCGAATCAGCAGCCAAAGCTTCGCACAGCCCTAATAAATTGCTTTATTAGATTGTATTTTATTGCACATGCCATATTTTCTCACATATACCATGCTCCCAAGTAAAACACATACCTTGTTTCTGGAAGTCAGAGCATAAACAAAGAAAAAAGACTTTTCAGAAGTTGTAGCTGACTGTGACTCAGGCTTTGTATAGATATTTGGTTTCTCCAGGGGAAGTTGCTGCCCTTCCCTACCCCACCAGGGATAACCTGCTCCATGCCAGAGTGCACGTGGCATGGGCATTCCCACAAGGTGTGCTGCTGCTACTTCTCCCCAGGGAAATGCACATTCCCACTTGCCTGGTACAGCCTCTGAATTTATAAACGTTCTGACCTGTTACGAGCTTTTGAGTGTTTTGCTATAGAAGAATTGCTCTATTATGTTTCTGTAGTCAAAAATGAGTGAAAATTAAAAGCTGGCATTTTCTGAGGGGTACCTTGAGTCTGAAAAGGTTGAGAACCATAGATCAAGTTACTGTCAGCAGCCTACTTGCTCCTTCAGGCAGAAGCTACAGAGCTCAGCCACTAGCTCTGGCTTTGAGAGTGGTTACACAGGATTCTGCCCCTTCAGCTTAAGCCAGATAGGTTGTGTCAGCCATCTTTGCAGCTGCATGGCATGCACACTTTGTCTAGGTTTGCATCTTTTCCAGTAAAGAAAACCACCTCCCTGCTTAAGACACACGTCCCAGTTCTGGGGGAAAGGTGTGTGTTGTATGTGAGAAAATGCAGTATATATAATGTTGCTGGCTGATCATGCCATCAAGTTACCTATTTCCATAGGCTTCAGCTAAATGTGACCATTTACCACCATAATCCTGTTATACACACACGTATACACGCATACAATGTTGGTGACCTGATTGTCCCATCAAGGCAGAGGCCCATTTTGGGGAAGGAGGTGTTCACAGGCACAGTATCTCTTGGTGTTCCGTGGTGCACAGCACATCTTTTGCACCTCCCTAAAAAAAGAGTGCAACCTCATCTCCCTTGCTGCATACCTGACGTATCTAAGGATGTAGAAGTCCCCTTCTTCTACTCCTTTGGTGGAGTTTAGCATCCCATGTGGAGTGCTAGGAGTTTGCAGTTGTTGGCCTCTAGAAAAAATTATCTGCAATTTTATCGGGTTCCTGTGCATTCTGGTAAGGGAAATGGCAAAGGACCAGAGTGAAAGTCCCTACCTTCCTTTCCTTATTGCATGTGAATGGGGACCAAGTACAATCTGACCATAAATCTGTCCTTTTTAGTGACAATGAAGTACTGTATGAGTGGTGTAAAAAACTAGATTCAGAGAAAGTATATTTCAGTCAAAAAGAACAAGTTTAGGCTGGAAGCGAATGTAATTAACTCCCTCCCCCTCCAACAAACAAACAAAAAAACCCAACATTTTTTAGAATGGAAATGCTGGTGAAATTATTTACAAGTCACTAAAAATTGATTAAAGCGTTGTTATAGTAGGAAAACTTAGTTTGAAGCTGTGTATAGCAGTTGTTTTCATTATTGTGTTGACATCTTGGGGTGAGAGTGTTTGTGTGTTTCAACATTTTTTTTCCAAGAATTACCATTGATTTTGCATTGTAGTTTTATTGATTTTTCTTGTAAACCATGTTGACTACATTGTAAACACCAGTAAAGCTAATATAAACATTGCAAATAAGTATATTAGCAATAGTGACTGTAAGATAAATAATGTTGATGACAATATAAACCAAATCATGCAAATTCTGTTTACATCAAGAGACAACAACCCCATTGATTTAACAATATAGTGCTACATTTTGTTCTCATTCACATCATGCAGTCCCACTGTTAAAGAAATAAGCCTGCCATTACCTCTGCCATTCTAGATCTTCCTGTAAAGGAAGCAGTGTGGTTCTTTTGAATAAATTAGGACCGATAGGATCCTGGAGAGAGACATATTTGTGCACTATGACATTTAGCTGTGCTCTCAGGGGTATTCTTTTTGTGAGTTCTTTTTGTGGCTTGAGGAAAGGGTAGGGCTTGGCTATCTGCCACTATATGGATTACTCCCTTCCTTTTGCAAGCAGGTTAAGGGTTCACAGAGCACACTCTAGTTTTTAGTTATATATAAGCATCAAAACGAAATAGGTTTTTATATCCTTCTAAATTCTGCTTCCAGTTGCACTGATGTAACTTAATTTTGATGTCTGCCTTGATTTTGATATCACAGGTCCCTGCATTCACTCATTGCTCCTCTTCAAATCAAAGACTGTAAAGAAGGGTGTATTTTCAAATGTGTTATCCTAGTTGAATCCTTTTGTCTTTTATCAAAACTGCCTCTGCTGCATATTTGTTTCTGTTTTCTCAGAGACAGCTAGACCAAATGTCATGGTTTTGAGCTATCGCCATGCTGGTCTCTGTACTTCATTGCAAATAGTCTACATTACATTTAAAAAAAATGTTTCTTCCAAAGATGTGTCCTGGAAACCCCCCCCCAACCATTTCCAAATCTTAATCACTGTTCCAAAGCATGGAGACAAAGCTTTTCACTGAAATAATTGCAAGAATATTTTAATATGGCAAAACATTTGCTCCTAAACTTTACTTGGAAGTGGCTGGGCTGTTTTAACTGAAACATTAAAAAAATCAGTTGTGGGCAGGTATCCAGTACAGAACATTTAAGACTGAAAGGTTTAACAGGCAAAGCTTTATATACAAGCAAAAATGGAAAATGTCTGGTAATTGTAACTAGATGGCAATATTTGTACAATCTGTGAACAGAAGGTAGAATACAGTCATATTAACTTGTTTTTTCCTGAGCAATATATTTGAAAGTCAACATATTACTTCTTTTTTTCCTCTTGTAAATGTGTCTTTTGTTAGTTTGCTGTACGTGTACCAGAGGATATTAGGAATACCAATGCATTTTTGCAAGATAGTTCTTTACAAACACCTCCTGAAACACCTGCAGTTCTCACAGATACTGAACATACTTCAGAAAATGTACAGATTGATGAATCTTCCTCTCTGAATCCTGGCAGTACAGAGAAGATTCAAACAGAGAAAGCTAAGATAGAAAGTGAAATGGACCCTTCAGACATTTCAAATGTGAGTGCTGCCAGATTGGTAAGAAACCTTGCAAGAATTCTGAATAAAAAGCAATAGATGTGTTGTGGTTTTCCCATTCTGCTTTGCACAGTACTGACCATTAACTTGCTAGAGAAGTTGTGGAAAAGTCCTTAAAGCACACCTAATGTCACATGGAAAGTGTTGTTTTTACATACTTCTAAGCACCTTCAACTTTAGAATTTATGACAGTAAAGTGTCTGAATTCATCTGAATGTGTAGTAATACACTGATTTGGATTAGAAGGATCTCACTTCCAATCAGAATGATTTTTTCTTCCATTATTCCTCATTTTAAGCAAGATTTAAATGTATTGATTACCCTAATTTTGCTAATCAAAATTGAAAACTTATTTGGAAAACAAATGTGGAAATGGTCAGATTTATGTTTCACTAAGACCAGCTCAGCCATTGTCTTCTGCCTTCGTACACAACTGGCAAGCCTGACTGACCCATTGATCGGGGCCATTTCTAACCTGTACTGTGTAAAATATTTCCTTGTAGTTTTCTCTGTCATATTGTTTATGAGTATTTTGAAATAATAAGTTCCTGAAACATGATTTATTTCTGATCCTTTTACCAATTTTTAAACAGGTGGGGTAGCTTTCTGAAGAATACTTAACAGTACACTATAAATGTCTTTGCTACATGAACAGAGTTTTTCCCTTTCTATAAAAAGCAAGTTAGAAACTGATTTAAAATCTCTGACATTAATCCTTAGTGCCCTGCGTTGCACAAAGGGTATCAGTTTGTAGCTGGACAGGACTTCCAAGATGAGGCTGCCAATTTTTAATTAGTTTATTTTCTGATGTTCAGTAAAGAGTCTGTGACTTGGTTTTAGTATTTTCAGAGAAATGTGCAAGAAAATTTCCTAAAAAGAAGTGTTTTTCATAATTTGGTCACCCTTTTCATGGCTTTAACAGAGAAAAGGAGGAATGAATGCACTTTCTTTTCACCCCTTGATTTTGCATATATTAGAAGATTCTATTGAGTAGAGATGTGGCTTTGTGTCATCTGATCATGTCTTTGTGGTAAGAACAGTGTCATGTTCTTTATCAGATGACTAGTCATGGTTAAACATTGATCCTTTTCTGGAATGTCTTTATTCCACTAAATATAAGTACTATACAGCATGAACTCAAATTTTGTACTGTACCTGCGCAATTCTCACTGCTGTATTTTGGCTCAAAAAATCCATACCAAATCTGTAGATATCCAAGTAATATATTTCATTTTATTGATAATTCTTATTAAAAAAAAAAGAACCTCTTCTTGTTCAAGAGATTTGTAGACTTACTCTACCAGAAGTACTGCAGCTTCTAAAGCACCTGTTTCACTGGTGTTTCTTCATTTGGCATCTGCAAGGATGCCACTTAAAAAACAGTGTGTTTTAGATTCAGAAGCAAGATTAAGTACCTAACTTACAAAAACACTCCTGCAGTTTATTTTCACCAATAACCTCTTCCATAATGCTAACTAATCTGCAGTAGAAAAACGTATGAAAAATATGCCGTCTTGGCTGCTTATGGACGTGAGGCACACCCCCCCCCCCCCCCCCCC
>NW_017728996.1:45931684-45938781 GCF_001723915.1 Gavialis gangeticus | reverse complement strand
GAAGGGGGGGGGCCCCCCCCCCCCCCCCCCCACAATAACACTTTACTTTCAGCTCAGCATGCCCCCACAACAAGTGCAGCACATGTCCAGAAGAGGAATCTTGTCAGTTTGACTCAGCCTGCTCAGCATCTGCATAGTTCATGTGTGGCAGCGGGGCTTTTTGGCACTTTTATCTAACAGCTGAGTGAACCAGCTATCAGACAAAAGCACCAAAAAGCCCTGCTGAAACGCGTGAGCTATACAGACGCTGGAGAACCAAGTCAAATTGACACAATTCCTCTTCTGGTAAAGTGCTGTTTTTTTGTTTCGTTTCTTTCCCACCTCTGTCAGCATCTATTGTTACAACTTTTTCAGCTTCGCTGGTATCAGGAATTCTGGGGCACCTAGAGTGAATGGGTCTCTGCCTGCTGAAGAGATACACAAAGCTCTTGGGTCAGAGGTGATATCTCTTATTAGACCAACTGAATAGCAGCAAAAAATTCCTTTTTTGCAGGCTTTTGGGCACATACACCCTTCTTCAGGCTGAGGAGAATTCAAAGACTGTAAAAGTCCTTCTAGGTAGAAAATAAACTCCATTTTGCACAGGGGAGGTAGAGGCTGGAACTTCATTCTCCTGGGTATCTGTGAGTCCTTGTGGGAGAGTGTTGCTCTGTGATGTACAGATTAGGCTGTTGTTTTCCCTAGAGGTGTCTGATGTCAGAGGCAGCGAGGGACTTGGAAAAAAAAAACTTTTTTTTCTTGTTGAGCAATGAAGGCACTGTTGATTTGACATGCCTTGAGCACAAAACTTTGTTGTATCTATTTTAGCACTTCCAGCTTTGCTAACAGCAGTCAAGCAGAACTAACATTAGTAATGGAGGAGATTTAAAGGGAAAGTGTCATTAAGAACCAAAAATATGTCTAAACAGTTAAGTATTGGTGTTTTAAGGTTCAGATTCTTGCCCATATTGCATTGTCATCCAAATTTTATTAATTTCCCAGGGAAGCACAGCCTGAAAGGTTAAGCTCTGCTAAGATTTGTTACTGATAACTTACATTCTCTAACAAATATATCCTTGCCCTCATAGATCCTCCTTTCTGTTTGAATAATTCTGTATTCTCATTCAGGGACTAAAGGTAGGGTATATGTGGTCCCATTTGTGGATATACAGAAAGGTTCTGAGTGCCTTTAATGTACTTTTACAATCTTTTCTTTTATCTCTGAAGAAGGGTGCCTGTGCCTGTGCCTGAAAGCTTGCAAATAAAGAAAAATTTTTGCACAAACATCTAGTTGGTCTGATAAAAGGGATCACCTCTATGTTGAGTTCTGATTTTTTGTAATGTTTCTGGGCCTGCTTTGCTTAACCTTTACTCTAGATCAGTGATTTTCAACAATGGTTCCATGGCACCCTAGAGTGTTTTGAGATTCTTTCAAGGGTGCTGCAACAATATTAGCACTTTTAGGTATCTAAGCATGATTCATAAGATAAACCCAGAGATTTCATAAAGTGTTAAAAACCTTCTGACCCATTGTGGGCATACTGAGTTCTTTGCAACAGAAGAATTACTATTTTTCGATAGTCAAGAAGTGAGTGAAAGCTAAGAGCTGGCATTTTCTGACAGATGTCATGACTATAAAAAGGTTGAGAACCACTGCTCTAGGAAAAGGGTTTTTTGGAGGGCAGTATTGAGAAAAAATGGTATGTCACGTTTTTACTTCATTGCTTTCTGTGACCAATGCTGTACTTATTTGTAATCTTTTGATATGATGTGAATGTAGATTTAAAATGTAATATCCTTACATAGTGTGAAAATGTCTTAACCTTTTCATTAATCAGTTTGAAAATGCCATTGTTTTCGTATCAATGAATTAATTGCATCCTCTAAACGTAGCGCAGTGAAACAGAATGACTATGGGTTAAACAAAAGCATAGCACAAGCTGTATTCAGTATTTGGAAACTAGTTTATTTATTTCCAGTTCAGTCGTGTTTGTGGTTTCTTTCACAGTCTATGGCAGAAGTCCTTGCTAAAAAAGAAGAGTTAGCAGACCGCCTAGAAAAGGCCAATGAAGAAGCCATAGCTAGTGCTATTGCAGAAGAAGAGCAGCTAACTAGAGAGATTGAAGCAGAAGAAAACAATGACATTAACATTGAGACGGACAACGATAGTGATTTTTCTGTGAGTTTTTTTAATCTGTTTTAAAAATAAGTTGTTAATGACTATACCTCACCAGAACATAAATGTAATATACCATATTTATTCAAATGCAAGATTAGGTATACCGTATTTACTCCTTCTACCCCCAGCATCCAACATTGGAGGGGAAAAAAATCCCTTACATTGGATTCAGGTACAAGGCCAAAGAGCAAGCAGCTGCTGTAGCTCCAGCTACAGCCCTGAGCCGGTCTCCAGGTTGGAGCCACAGTCTCTGCCCCCACCCCATACTGCCTGCCCCCCTCTGTCTGTCCCTCCCCACCACTACTCACACTGAGTGCTGCCTTCTTTACTCCATGACCCACTGAAACCTGTGTCCACTGATGTCTAAAGGTCCAGGTCCACAAAAGTATTTAATTCCTAACTTCCAATCATGCTGGATATAGGAGTTAGGTGATTAAAACTTTTTTGTTGGATCCTGCTTTGAGCAGGGGGCTGGACTAGATGACCGTGTTAGGTCCCTTCCATCTCTACTTTTCTATGATCCTACAACTCACTGGGCACGTGTACACGTGACACTACTTTTCTGTAGCGACAAGCTACAGGACGAAACGTTTGCAGGCAAAAACCATGACACTGCAGCTATGTTGCCGTAGCAACACGCTTCCTCAGTATGCGTCGCTACAATGACGTAGCAACTAAAAATAACTGCACTGTGCACACAGTGCAATATGGGCTGTTACTGAGCCATCATTTAGTATATCCTTTTGGAAGGACATACTAAATGGTGGCTCAGTAAAAATGGCCCCGTAGGGGCAAGTGTAGACGCACCCAATATGAATAAGAGTAGCAAATCTGTGCTCTTGATATTTGTGGGAATTCAGTTACTAAAAGCCCACGTATTTTGAAAATGTAAGGGTTAATAAATTCAAGGCCCTATTTCACAGACACATGTGAGTTAAGTTTCCTTAGCATTTAGTTTAGCGAGATTATTCAAATGAGTAGTCTACTGTAGCTATCATTTCTAGTTCAGGCATTTTTCTAAAAGTAAAAATTACACAAATAAAAAGAAAAAAACCCCTATGTTGGTTCACCTTATTTTTGCATTTCCAATCCAGTTGTCTTCAATCTTCAGTCAAAGTTTGCACAGAATTATAGAAACCCTTATGCTAATGTAAGATCATGTTAGACATTTACCTTTTCATTTCATGGCAATGTTTTGAAATTTCAGGCTAGCATGGGCAGCGGAAGTATATCTTTCTGTGGCATGTCTATGGACTGGAATGATGTCCTAGCAGATTATGAAGGTAAACATTTATGTATTAAAATATTAAGCTTGATATACAAGATAAGTTTCTAAGAGACTTTTTTCCATCTTTAGGTATGGATTTAGAACAAAAATGACCCTAGTTCCTTTGAAATATCAGGTCATGTGCAATAAACTTCATTTTGAAGAAGTGATGTTTCCTCTCTTGCAGCTCGTGAGTCATGGCGTCAGAATAATTCCTGGGGAGATATAGTAGAAGAAGAACCTGCACGTCCTCCAGGCCATGGAATACACATGCATGAGAAACTTTCTTCACCATCTCGTAAAAGGTCTTAAAAATTTTATCTGATTTGAATAGCAAAACAGAAACAGACTCTCAATTACATAAAATTATTATAACAGCATTTACTTTTTTATAATGTATAAATGAAAAAGTGTTTTGTGTAAGGGCAAGTGGCCGTTGTTTTGAAGTTTATTACTTTTAAACTGCATTGCATGAGAGTTTAAACCCTAAAAAGTTTTGATATGGAAAAAGAGCAGTATGGAGGCTAATATTAAAATACATTAATCAAATACATTTATTGTCTATCAAATAAATGACAAAGTCACAGCATCCAGCAGTGCAATTGCTTTAGTTCATTGATGATACTTAGTTGCCATTATTTCATTGGCTGATTTTACTTTATTTGTATTAAAAGAACAATAGCAGAATCTAAAAAGAAACTTGAAGAGAAACAGATGAAAGCTCAACAGCTGAGAGAGAAGTTGCGTGAAGAGAAAACACTAAAGCTTCAAAAACTGATGGAGCGTGTAAGATTTCCTCATTTAAAAGATGCAGTCTGCTTTTATTCAGATTACCTTATGTTTTTGCCTAGCCCAAAACAATGACATGCTGTTAAATGTCAGAGCTAACTCTAAAGTGAACCTTGCTTTCTGGGTATGAATACATACTCTTAGGACATCACACAAATGATCTGCATTTCTACTAGGCTTGTAGATTGCTGCTGTTTATATTGCAGAAATGCCAAAAGACCTTATTCTAGATTGGGCCCCTATTTTGCTATGTGCTTTGTAGGAAGTCATGGGCCTTTCTGCAAAGAACTTGCGGTTTAAAAACAGAAGAAGCGAGAAAAATGGGAAACAATATACAGTTGATTGAAATGATTACAGGCATATGTATTTTAGCTTTGCTTTCTTCTTTTTATTCATTTATTTGTGCTGATTCATTATTTATTTAGCTAGTTCATTTTCTGGGGCCAAATTAGGGAATGAGGAAACAGGTGAAGAAGGGGAAGAGGGTCATTGAGGAAAATGTGAGAGATGGGGCGAGGGAGAAAGGATGGAAGGAAACATCTTAGGTATGGAACCATCCCCAAGCTCTTTGTGGCAGCTGCTGCTTTTCAGCATCTGCCAATTGACAACCTGTCCCCTTCCCAGGCAGGGGAGAGGGCAGGCTGTCAATTAATCATCTCCCCTAAGGGTGGGGTCACCCAAGGAGCAGCCATCTAAGGCAGGGGTGGCCAGATATTTGGGTTGGAGGGTGACTTAAGAAGTTTTGGTCAGCTTTTGAGGACTGGGGGAGGTGATATGCCAGTTGATCCTGGGTTGCACCCCATGCTGCTCTGTTGTGCTGCAGCCAGGGCCAGCCTGGACCCCACAGAGCAAACACTACTCTGCTCCCCACCCTGCTCCCCCGAATCCATTGCCCTCACCCACCCGGCTTCCTGTCGTCATTGAGCAGTCCTGGCACTGTGGCCAGTGGCAGCCAGGCCTATGCAGGATAGGGCGTGATACAGTGAACTAAGTAGCTATCCTGTCTGCCATGATGAGCTACTGCCACTGTGCTGCACTGGGAAAGTCGGGGATGGCTGCCCAGGTCTAGTTTCCCCCCAAACCAGCATGAAGTCACCTCCTAGTGGTGCCATGATGGTAGTTGCTCGTCATGGTGGGTGGGAGAGATGACTACTGTTTGTGCTACATCACACCCCATCCCATGCAGGCCTAGCTGCTGGCAGCCACAGTGCCAGAACTGTGCAGCATCAGCACCAAAAAGAAGGTGGAGGGGAGGATGAATGTGGACGAGCAGCAGAGAGTGTAGCCCTCCCTCCTCAGGCTTCCAACAGTGGTTGGTGGACCAGATAGGATCAATTGATGGGTTAGATACGGCCCATGGGCCATATTTTTCCCACCCTTGATCTAGAGCCTCCTGGCTGGAGAGGCCATCTGTGTATTTCAGAAAAATTCTTACCACTAGAAAGGAATGCCTGTCCATGGCCTCAAGCAGGCAACCCAGTCATCAGAAAGAAAATGTCTATAGTTCAGATTGTATAAACTCCTCTAATGTTAGCTGCATCCAGGAACTGTGAAGGCACCTGTTCCTACCCAACTCACACCATTCCATGCTTCTAATGGGGATTTCCCTGTGTATCCCAGGGATTGATTTCATCTCCAAAAGAACCTAGTGTGACTGGGAAGATTAAGGAAAAGACTTGGGGCTTGGTTAAACCAGATTTATAATTGCTTTAAATCTCTGGTGTGATGTGATAGTAAGATAAAGAGAATATAAAAAATGCATTCTGCACATGTTTTATATTTTTCCTATGCAAATGTTACCCAGCTTTAAAATATTGCCTGATGGTTCAAAATTCCTTCGGATTTTGTTGCATTTCCTAAAGCAAAAGGCTTTTATCATTCTGCACCCAGTATTACATTAGACTTGTGAAATCATTAAGCAAAGTTATTGTTAAATGATGCAGACCTATAAGATTTATGACAAAAATCTCATAGTAACTCTACTTTGCTCTGGGGAAGTGCTATATATGCTGAGACTATCCAAAGATCTCTCAGACATTTGGTGTTTAGTTCAGTGAAGCTGCACGATGCCTGCAGCAGCACTGGCTGCCTCAGGGCCAGTCACAATGGTGTGATCAACCACTGCTGTGATCATGACTATTTTTACTCAGGCCTTTCCACTCTCCTAAAAGCAGTGCCTGGGGCTGCGGCCCTGGTTGCCCCTGTCAGTTACACTGCTGGTTTAGTTAACTAGTCCCTTCTGAGTTAGACTAAAGTCCCTGCAGGATAGCTTTACATTTTCTTACAGATAAAGCTTATAAAGGAAAAAGTACTGAGAAAAATATGTACGTTAACTACAGCATTTTATTAGTAATATAATAATATTATTCTCTCTGTGTTTAGGAGAAAGATGTGCGAAAGTGGAAAGAGGAGTTATTGGACCAAAGACGCAGGATGATGGAGGAAAAACTCCTCCATGCGGAATTTAAACGTGAAGTGCAGTTGCAAGCAATTGTGAAAAAAGCACAAGAGGAAGAAGCAAAGGTAGGAAGTTTGGGTAGAAAATTATTGCTAATTTTTGTTTGGTGCTTAGCACGGTTCTGCGTGGCTACTTGTTTAAATGCCTACAGAATTACCTACAGCAGTCAACACAGGTCAGACATATGATCAGCAGTGAAATAGATAAGGTTAAAGTTTCCTTCTAAAAAAAAGCCTAATTAATTGGGGAACTACTGTATTTACCTGAATCCAATATGAAGTATTTTCCCCTCTGTCAGCATGGGGGGAAAAAAGACCTTGTCTTGAATTCGAGTTCCAGTCCAGGGCAGGCAGTGGCTCAGCTCTAGTCCCTTCTGATCCCTGGTCTGAAACGAGCTGAACTGCTGCCTGGCCCAAGCTGGAATG
>NW_017728996.1:45904541-45926684 GCF_001723915.1 Gavialis gangeticus | reverse complement strand
TGTTGTCCTTATTTTTTGTCACCAGTCTAAGTTCTAATCCTGCTTTGGCCTTCCTAACTGATTCCCTGCAAGTGCAAGCCAGGGGGGTATACTCCTTCTTGGTAGCTACCCCACTGTTTCCACAGCCTGTATACCACTTTCTTTGCCCTTAGGCTTTGCTGGACTTTTCTGTTCAGACAAGGGGGCTTCTTGGCCCTTTTCCCCCTTTTATGTTCAATGGGATTGTCTCCTTCTGCGCCCACAGGATCACTCCCTAGAGGAACGACTATCCTTCCTGGACCCCAGTTTCACCAATGCTCTTGAGCTTTAATGCCTCACTAACTAATCTCCTGAGCACACTGAAGTTAGCCTTTTAAAGTCTAGCACTTCAGTCCACACAACCCACCCTTGCTCCTTGTGCTTGTGCCTGCTTTCCCCACCCTCTGATCCCTTCCCCTCAGGTGCCCTCTCCCCCATTACCTTCTGTTCTGGTTCTAGTCCTCCCAGCCCCAACACTGCTTGGCTGGGAGCTACTGTTGCTTCTCCCTGGCCAGGCTGGGCTGGGGTTCTACTGCTGCCAAGTGACCCAAAGCTGGAGCAGAGCTGCAGCAGAAGGTAAAGGGGGGCAGGGAAGGGGTAGGCTGTAGGAGGGAGACAGGGAATGGGCTGGGCTTGGGCCTGGCTGGGTCTGCACTGCTGCTGCCCCTGAGGAGCAGACCTGCAGCAGAAGATAAGAGGGGGATGGGTAGGGAGTGGAGGGGGGCAAGGCACAGGCATAAGACAGGGAGGCAGGAGATGGGCAGTAGGGGCAGGTGGCAGGGAGTAGGCTTGAGAGGGACATGGGGTAGGGGAGAAATGGGTAGGCATCTGGCCCCTTGCCCTCTGTTGCTGCTTTCCTCACTGTTGAAGTGGGGAAATGATTTTAAGGCATCCTCCATTAATTAGATTTTACACATGGAAAACTATAACAAATTTATAATTTTCCATGTATAAAATCTAATGTATTGAAGGCTTAAATTCAAAGCCTTCTTGGATTTGGGTAAACATGGAATTGTTTGAAGTCCTAGTGGAGGAAATATGTTTTATGAAGGAATTGGGAAAAAAAGATTTGGTATTGCTCCAGCCATTGGAAGGGACTTTAGAGATAGTTTTCACTCCTGAAGGTACACAGAAGGAGTAGCAAAATAATTAAATTGTTCCTGTCAGTTACATGGGAAGTGAAAAATGGGGAAAGCTTGTTTCTCTCTTCCATATGTCATGCTCATTCTGGGATTAAGGGATAATCTGAACCTTTAAATGGAGTTTGGTTAATGTGTATTCTGTGCACATCCATACTGACCCAGTGTTCTGGGTTGAAATGTGACTGGAATTCCAAACACAAATGAGGTAGTAGCACATGACCGATGCACTGAACATAATTCAGAGTCTCTTGTGTGGAGCTATCGCATTTCAAAATTTACTTAGCTCTTGGGTCTCTGAAGTGCCTAGCTGGAAAAAAATCCCTAGCATGTAGATTAGAATATTAATTTTTTTACATTCATTCAATGTAGAGGGTTGAGAAGTGTGTTTCTGCTGGTAAAATCAGTAAGAGGTTAGCAATGAGTTGTTAAACTATTGGAAATCATATAATCACAAATTTATATTTGGCATATTGTAATTATTCTAGGAAGACAAGTTACTTACCAGTGTAGTCTAGATTTCAGCATCTGTTTTGCTAGGTTCCTAGTTGTCAATATATGTTTTTATTTTACTTCATTAATTTACTTTAATAATTTATTTTATTCATATTTTTTCAATATACAGAAAAATATTTTAAACTATTTTTCATTTGTTATGTCAGCATATGTATTGTTTTAAAGCTTGAATGTTGTTTTGTATTTAGTGAGCTCTTGTATCCAAGCAATGATTGATATACCTTATCATCCTTTTTAATTAACATAATCATGCCAAAATTGGTTTAGTGCTGTAACTCAATGGCTATTTCTGTCTCTTGGATTAAAACGGTTTCTGAACTACTTAATTCAGTTTAGCATGTTTACCATCATCGTTTATGAAACCTATGTGACTTCTTAATCATATTAACTAAATCATACTTAACAAAATTCCCATGTAAACAGATGTGTGAAGGGCTGTGTATTTTTAAATGTGTGAGATCTGCTGCCCCTTGTGGTTCTTTTGTTTTGCAAGAACAAGGTTAATTGGGCCAGGAGGCTTTGCAGAAATACTAGCTGTGTATTGCAGTTGGAAGACCACAGCAACTGTTACTGCCCAATTAGTTTTCTAAAATCCCATTGTTCACTGTTCAGTGAACTGCGAAATGTATTCTGCAAATATGTTCTGGTCAGTAAACAAAGCATACCCCCTACAACCTCTCCTAAAACCCAACACTGCCTTTGGTGTGTTTCACAGATTTTACATCGGCACAGTTGTTTTATGGATTCATACAAATATAGTGGGCATGATGCATATGACAATAAAAAATTTTTTATGTTCAGAATTACCTAGCATGATGATAACATTTTGTGATTTTTTTTTTCCTGAATGGTTTTCCTTCTGAAGTTGTTTTAGTTGCAATTAAATAATGGGTCATCTTTTTCACGTAGATATAACTTTCTGAAACATGAGCTTTTGGCCTAACATTTTTTGTGTTGCAGATACCCCCTCTCCCTCCTGTGGTATCATGGTAATACAAATCTCCTTTTTCTCTGTTCTTGAATAAAGAAAGAACAGAAAATAAATTGCCCATTTAAATAGATATGTGAGAAGAGGAAGCTTTATTTTTTGCATGCTTTTAATAGAAAAAAATTAAAAAGTTGAAACTGGTTAAGGGCTCTTGTGTCCATGAAGAGCCTCATGCAAGTCAAGAGTTGTGCAGGTGTAGGTCTGCTTTTTTAGATGTGTTTACAGGATCTGGAGCTAGGTATTTCTTTTTCTCTGGGGACTTTCTGCAACATTCCTGGTCCTCTACAGGTGGTAGTTGAGAGTTGGTATGGTATAGGCTTGATCCTTTTAATGCTTACTTAGTGTGTTTAATTTTATGCTTATGGGTATTTCCATTGATGACAGGAAGACCATTCAAATATGTTAAGTTGGGCACAAGAATAAGTGCTTGTAGGATTGACATCTCTGGTGGGGGGACCTTAAAAGCTTACTGCATATGAGACTTGTAATTTGGAGGCTGTCCATTTGGGTCACAGTCTAATTTAATTTAAAGAATGAATTGATTGATCAATTAAAATAATTAAGCAATTCCCTGTATTATATGATTGATTAAATTAAACATGCAATTAAAATTATTGATAGTACCCCAGCAAGGTACTTCACCGCGTGAATGGGAAAATTAAATTAGAATACTCATGTGAGTCAAGTTAGTGTTGAAGTACTTTGCTAAGTCAGAAACTTAAACCAAAGGGGGCTTGTTTATAATTCCTATAGTTCAGATTCTCAAATATAGCAATCTCATCTAAAATGGGTCTATTTTAGTTTTTTCTTCTTCATGTAGATCCACAGTTCTTAACAGTGGGCAGCGTTAGAGCAGCACTAAACAATGACAAATCTTGATGAAAAAACAGGGACAGCTGAAAAAGAACAATATGTTGTATGAAAAGTGCCCAGAGTCAATTTTTTTTAATATTGGAATGCTTTAAATCCTCTAATTTCTTTTATACTTTGGTTCAATTACAGGTGAATGAAATTGCATTCATAAACACTTTAGAAGCCCAGAATAAGCGTCATGATGTGTTGAATAAACTAAAAGAATATGAACAAAGGCTAAATGAATTACAAGAAGAGCGCCAACGAAGGCAGGAAGAAAAGCAAGCACGAGATGAAGCTGTTCAGGTATAATTTAACTCTTCAAACTATAATTATTTTCAAGACAGCAAGAAACATAATAAATTTGCTTAGTTTTAATTATGCATTGTGTGAGACTTCTGTTTTGACTGCTCCATTAAATTACAAAAGACTATATTTCCATGTATAACTTCTTTATAATGCTTAAAGGAAGCAAGGAGAAATGTAAGTGTAAAAATCTGTACTGGGTGGTTCATAAAGATGTAGGGTGCTTGGCACTGTTCATGTCTGTCTTCAGCTGTTTAAAAAACATTTACTGGTTTTCTTAGACTGGAATAGCATATATGTTTTAACAACACTTAACGCTTTTTGATGAAAACCAGAACATATTACAATGCAAAAAATGTAGTTTCATACTCATCATGCATACTAACATAAATGTCCCAATTTTTATAGGGCTACTTAAACCACAGAGAAAATGTTTGTGTGTTCCTGAAATTCTATATTTTTGACTACACCCTTCGAATACTACATTTCCCCAACCTCATATATCCGCTTTCTGGCACTGTTCTTTATGTTACTATCCAAAGCATAAATTTTCCTTCTATATAAAACTCCTTCCTTCTGTATACATGCCTCAGATCACCACAGCTATCTTTCACCTGTGAAACTTTAATCAAGCTGCTTTCGGTGCTTAGTTATTAAATATTGAGCAGCTGATCGGTGTTGGAAATAAGAAAATTTAATGCTACCAACTCATAGAAAAACAGAAATAGCACTTACCCTACTTTTAAAAGAAGTTGGACTGATCACTCAAAAACCTTCTGGTTTCTTGAGACTTGTCTGTCACACCATGTACTGAACAACAGGGGTGTGCAAAATGGGCCCTATTTGATTTGGATTTGGATTCGGCCCAAATCGGGGACAGTGATTCAATCCATTGATTCGGATCACTGTCCCCAATTCAATATGGACACAGGAACAGCTTTAAAAGGTGGTTTGTTTGGTTTTTTTTACATACCTTGAGTCGTGATTGCTGCTGTGCTGGGGCACATGGAGCGTCCCACAGCAGCACGGGGGGCTCTCCAGCATGCTGGGCAGTGAACCTGGAAGTACTTCTGGTCCACTTCTGGGTCTGCCAGGGAGTGTGGTGGGGGGCTCCCTGACCTGGCAATCGGCCACAAGGGGACTCTGGGTGCCCCCTGACCCAGGAGGCACCAGTCACCGAGCCAGGAGGGTGCGTGTGGGGCCCCCCGGCACACTCCCCGGTGGACCCGGAAGTACTTCTGGTCCACTTCCGGGTCTGCTGCCGAGCACGCTGGGGAGCCCCCCATGCTTCTGTGGGATGCTGCATCGGCCCCAGCACTGCAGCGATCATGAGCCCCTGCTACCTAGAGGTATATAGAAAAAGTTTTTAAAGCTGTATCTACGTCTGAATTGCCAAATCTCTCCGAATTGATTCAGAGGGTTCTGAATCGGTTCGGAGAGATTAAAGGGTCCTTTGATTTGATTCACTCGGAGATTTGGCCACTGAATTGGGCTGAATCTCCGCTGAATCAAATCAGGGACCGAAACTTTGCACAGCCCTACTGAACAAGCCCCTGCTAAAACGTTTAAGTTTATGAAGAATACTTGGCTTCAGTCACCTTTGTAGTGCTCCATTTTATCTTTAGGGGGTCATCTGCTTCCTGGCTATTATTCACAATCTGTCTTTGTTTTCTTGGCTCTGTGAATTCTAGACCTGTCCTTTTAGATCTGATCTCTGGATCCTTCTTAAGCATAGCAGAGTAAGCCCTCTGGGGCTTATATGCAGCCTTATAACCCTGAATCCTGTCCCCAATCTTTCTGCCCACCATTCCCAGTGCCTAACTAAAAATCAAGACTCCTTGGCCCCTTACAGCTTTTTTTCTCTAGAGATTTATTTTTCATCTATGGCCTGAATTCTAAAACAGTTTTTCCCTGCACTCCTCAGCTGTAAAACACTGTGCAGACCTGGATGGTCCTGTTGGTGAGGATTTGTGCTACCTCCTGTGGACCTGGACCTGATCCTTTCTGTCCTAGTGAACTGAAATGAGTCACTTCAGTTCTGACAGTTTTCTAGTGTGGTGATCAGTTTTTCATGATTTAACCTTTTTTTGTTTTAAGAAAAAATAATTAATATAGTTAAATGTGGGTATGCAAATACTCTCGCACCTAAATCTGTACTGTAGCACTTAAACAAAAGCAGCCTGGTTTTCAAAGATGCTGAACAGATGCAAGAACTGGTAAGGTAGATCTATGTATGTTCTATTCTACCATGTTAAACTTTGAAATAAGGAAAGTGTGGATGATGATAGCAAGGTCTGCATCCAGAAGGGAAGACCACATCCATGTGGCAATGTACAAATGGTAAAATACCATTTTCTTCACCACTGCCACTAAAACTTCTAAGTGCAACTGTTGGCTTAGTCAACTTAGCATAACTACATATTGTTTCTTTTTAATATGAATATTAGAGTTTTTGTCTTCAGTGGGAATTAGCACCTTGAAAAAGAACTTCAGTAATACAGTGCAAATATAAGAAATTTATGTTTCTAAATGCAGGGTATAATTTTCTCATTTAAAAAAAATGAATGCATGAATATGGACAAGCACGTGTGGACATATCTATAACTTTGTTTTCATAAGCTTAAATGGTGTTTCAGACTGCTCAGGAAAAGTTCATTAATCCCCCTTGATGTTGACTGATACATACTCACCAACCATCATGTATATCCACTCCTCAAGTGTTTGTTTGAACATTTGATCATTATATTGCCAATATGCTATTTTTCTCCAGCTCTTACGTTAAGTTATTGGTGGTGTAGACACCTAATTTAAAGTCTGTTAGCCCATTTCCAAAGGATGTTTTCAAGGCTTGTGGGAATGATATTCAGCAGAGTTATCAGTCTTCTCCACAGTGCTCCAGACACATTTTGTATTTTTAATAGGGTATCTGCACTTCTGTCTATTTGATTATATGGTTAGTCAAGCATGCCATTCTTTTTCCTTTTTTTTCTCTTTACCTTAAAGAAAGGAAATTAAATTCATTCAAGCAATGTTATCATTGAAATTTTATACATGGCAAGGTAGGATAATCAAAGATACGGTTCCCACAGTAACCATGAGCCAGCTACATTTCACCTGTATATTAAGACTTTAAAATTAATGCCATATACATGAACACAAAATGTTACTTATATGCAGAGGGCTAGAGTTATGGCTACAGTTGGTGTTTGGATTTGCAAACTTTTAGAGTCAAATCAAAAACATAGCATTAGATTAAAGTTTTGTTACTTTTAATGCATGTAAAGTTTGTGCATCTGGTGTTTAAGTTACTCTGTACGATGCAAGCCATTTAAAAATGTTACCGCAACCTAACAAGAGCTTCCTTGTGCTAATGAAATCTTGCAGTTGAGGTAAATTATGGCTTAATATTGTGTTTATTGAGACCATGCTAGGGATATATTTAAAAAATATACTTAACTATCTGATTTTTGTATAAGTTGTTATGCAAAAACAGCTAGTATTTCAAAAGTCAAGTCAAAGCAGTTGGAAATGGCTTCTAAAATTCAGTGTCCCCCCCACTTGTAATAAAAGAACCACATTCTCTTTTAGTGAAACTAATTAACTTAATATAAATACAACTTTGAAACATCAAACATGGTTTTAAAACATGGTTTGTTTTATGTTTTTTACTGGAACAATAAAGCTAATCTGTCAGAGAGGTTTATAGCGCAGCCTGTAATTTTACTATGATGGTTACAATAAAATGAAATTTAGGTAATGGGAAAGAAGTTGCACATTTGGGTCTGATCAGGCAAAAAAAAAAAGCTACAGTCAAAATGTATGTCTTAGTAGTGCAAAATGGTTTTAGGATCAAGCTAAAAAGATTTTAGGGTTCCTTGGGAAGGAGATCTTTTTTAAAGCAGCATATACAGTGTTCAGCTTCCAGTATACAGTACACCCAAATGTTTAACTGGACTGTGGTTAAGTAATCACTCTTTTTGAGATGCTTTGTTCAGTGGGTTTAATCTTTTGTGTCTAATTATTGTTATGACTATTTAGAACCTATATTAATGCATAATATTTAGGTGATTTATATATGCATAGGTTCATGAGAGCATTTTTGAGCATGTACCAACATATCTATTCTGTGGAAACTTGATCCTCAGAATGTATGTAAGAGTAATAATAGGAGCCTGTAGTAAGGCCTAAAATCTGATTTCATATTGCTGTCAACTTTTAAATAAAATGAATAGTTGAGAATGATTAATCTATAATTAGGAGCGTAAAAGAGCTCTGGAAGCAGAACGCCAAGCACGGGTCGAAGAGCTGCTGATGAAGAGGAGAGAACAAGAAGCTCGAATTGAGCAGCAGCGGCAAGAAAAAGAGAAAGCACGGGAAGATGCAGCACGAGAAAGGGCCAGGTAACTCTTCTTACACTCTTGGACCGTTTTCTTGCTTTGTGACCCTTAGTGTCAGACTGCTGCTACTGGGTAGACCACAAGGCAGCATTAGGAATTTGATTTTGACAGTTAAAGTAAAATTCATATTCCCTTTAAATACTCTTGTTAGGGATTGGAAACAGCAGAATTCTGGTGATTCAGGTTCCTTATTTTGGATTAACAAATTATTGTGCGTGTTTGTTGTGCAACAATGAGTCTTATTAAACAGTATTGAAAATTAGTGCATTGCAATGCAGACTTTTATTTCTAACTTTATTAGACTTTTATTCTAATTTAATCTAATTAAATTTATAAGACTTTTATTTCTTACAGTAATTTGCCTTTTCCTTTTTTGGATGATTTTTGAATTTTTTTTTTCTTTTGTGATCAGAATTGTAAAGGGATTTCTGATAAAACAAGTTTTATTTTCTTGTCACTACCTTCTGTTCAGCCAAATATGAATTGTGTGTGTGTGTGCGCGCGCGCGTGCGCGCATGTAACTATATAATATTGACTCACTGAATATAGGTGTGTCAATTATACTGCAAAAGATTTCTGTGAAACAGTGTTACCGTTTACACTTTGACTAGTAAAAATTGCATGCTACTTAATACCTACTACCTTTGTCAGTGTCCTGTTCTTGTTCTCTCATGTTCCAAAGCATTTCTATAAAATCTAAATGGAAGCTACATTCTTTTTATAACAGAAAGGTGATTGTTTAAAAAAAATCCTCTTTTGATAGTCATCACTTCAAGTCTTCAAAGCCATTTTAATGAGTATTCTTTACAAATTTGGATTATTTCATTTAAATTGATCACTTTCTACAGATTTAAAAAAACCTGAGTCTAAACTAATTTTATATAGAGGCCTAATATGCCATGACATTATTAAAAATAATTTATTGCAAGTCCAAGACCTTCAGCTCTGCTTATTCCCTTTCAGTACCTTTCCTGGGTTGTCTAGAACTTCTCCCATTGAAGGGCATAGTGAAATGTTTTCCTTGTGCCTTTTCTGCATTCTTTCTCATTCCCAGAGTATTTGAAGAAAATCAAGCCAAGTAATGTTAGTTGTGTCAGTATGGCATAGGTAGACAGACCTGGTTTTTTGAGCTTCTGATTATGTCCAAAGATTGTCCACTTCTCTATCAGGCATCTCTTGTCCCAGCAGAAGAGCCTTCTGAGTCAAGTCCGCTTATGAGGCATTATAAGTATTGGAATTTGAGGGTAGGTTATGTTTATCTCGGGATACCAAGGTAGTTGGGTAGTTTGTTGTTGTTGTTTGTTTGTTTGTGTGAAGAACCAGGAGTAGCAAGTAAAGCCCTCATGGCAGGAACGGAGACCAAGGAAGACAAGAAGGGGAGAACGGGAGGAGCGCGGAGGTTCAGGAGCAGCTGTTCAGTGAGGATTAAATGCCCCGTGGCAGAAAGGGGAGGGGCCGGAGGGAGACAGATGCCAGAGGAGGGTGAAGAGGGAGGCTCTGAGAAGAGAAACGGAGAGCAGAGAACCCCAGAGAATCAGGCTCTGAGCAAGTGCAAGAGGCAAACAGTTAATTCGATGAAGAATCACCGATGAGTAATCCATCAGAGGTGATTCCCCCAAAGGGGAGAGAAACCCTTTTCTCATTGGGAAGTTACAGGGACTGAGGTTTAGTTGTTGTTGTTTACTTGCGAGGCTCTATAGCAAACCTGTTGAACTCTGGGGAAAAAAAAGGAAACAAAGAAGAGGCAATTGAGAGTGGGTGCGGCAGGTTCTCGGGAAGAGAGACCACGCCCAGAAGAGTAATGAGGACTAAACCCGGGAAGGTACAAACCACACAGACTGAAAAAGGTTAGAGAAGCAGTAACGTGATTAAAGTAAAATCTTATCCGAGTTGGATTCCATTTAAGTTGATAGTGGTATTTAATTGATGTAAACACATAACAAATAAGTGATAGATGTAAGTTGGAGAAGGTATAAATAAAAGACACTGTTAAACTAAATAAAGTAAGACTGTGATTTTAACTTGACGGTTAGTATTAGCGGTGCTACGCAACCAAAAACTAACAAGCAAAAACAAAATTTATTAAAAACTAAAGAAGATCCCCTTCCCCACTACAGGTTGCCAGATTTTACTGGGGTAGATAACCAGCAACACCTCCCAACTTATAACATTGTATGTTAATCAAGACGTGGCAGGCGAGAGTCAGTAAATACTGTTATTAGCCCAGACAGTGCAATCAGAGGGAAGAAAAGTGAGAATATTGCATCGGGTTAGACAGAACCCCCCTACACGTGGTGCATTGGCCAGGAAATTCAACAGCGGCCTAAGTCATGAGAAACACATGGAAATGCAACCAGGCACCATGGGGAGTCCTGAACCTCTCCAGCAGACAATACATCTGATGAGCCAGCTGCTACAACAACAGCAAGGAGGTCGACAAATTGCTCTTGAGGAAAAGTGTCTTCAACAACAAGCATGGACTCAACGGAATCAAGTGGAATTGAAGGTTCCCAAGATGACTCCACAAAACGACCCAAAAGCCTTTCTAGAGAGTTTCAAATGAGCGGCACTGGCCTCAGGTTTTGATTGGAGCTGATGGGTTGGCCAGTTGGGTGCCTTACTTATAGGAAAAGCCCAGGCTGCCTATCGAGCTATGCAATGGGGCGAAGCAGTCAACTATGACAAAGTAAAATAGTAAATTATGTATCATTTGGACATCAACCCCGAGAGATATCGTCAAGTCTTCTGAATGAAGACGAGGATAGAGGATAAGTCCCCTCAGATCTTACCTCAACATCTGGCAGATTTATTAAAGAAGTGGTTGAGACTCTAAGAGGTGCCCAAAGTGAATCTGTGACCAGATTTTGTTAGAACAATTTTTAATGGATCTGGATGAAGGTACCCAGCCATGAGTGCATTGCCACTGCCTGAAATCGTCAGCAGAAGCTCTGAGATTAGGAGAAGATTCTGACAGCGCACAAGGAGATGGTACCCGAGAATGTGGTATAAAAGGAAGGATAACCCCTGTATCACCAGAGATGGGTCATAAGGAGGCCCGGGAGACGAGACAGTCAAGAATAGTGTGCTTCCAGTGCGGATGCATAGGACACATGGCAAGAGATTGTACAAACATGCCTTGCCAGTTTCAGCGTGGACAAGAAACTTCATTGGAGGCTAAGATAGAGTGTAATGGACACAGAGACAATGGTCAGGTAGAGATGATGGACTGTAGCATTGGAAAACCAGGCGGGTAAAGGCTGAAGGATAAACCAACTATTTGGGCTCCGGTAGGCGGAAAGAAGATAGAAGTCATCGTGCACACCAGTTGTACATAGACCTTAGTGAGGGCAGACCTGGCTCAGAGAGATTGGGCCCCGAGAGTGGATGCAG
The DNA here is from genome assembly GCF_001723915.1 of Gavialis gangeticus. Taxonomy (NCBI): domain Eukaryota; kingdom Metazoa; phylum Chordata; order Crocodylia; family Gavialidae; genus Gavialis; species Gavialis gangeticus. The sequence goes on along the minus strand of NW_017728996.1, from coordinate 45,915,078 downwards.
TGAAGATGATTTGTATGCATGGGCAACCCTCAGTATATCCATGGAAGAGATATTGGGTGGAAGTATTAGACGTTTTAAGAGAAATGTCCATCAGGCTAGCCCTATCCAATGTTATTAGGCCAAGATTGGATGGAAATTTACCATGTGTTGGATACGATGAAAACACAAGAACAAAAGCAGATGGACTTGATGGGAGAAGAGTCTGAAAATCCATTTGAGGCAGACGAGTTCGATCTAGAAAGTTTGGCAAGCAACACCTACTTCAGGGAAGCCCAAGAGGGAGAAGATCTGTTCCTAGCCATCATGCAGTCAGAACTGGCCAAACGAGATGAACAGGTAATATGCCCTGATTGGTGTTGCACGTTGCCTAGATACAAACTAAGAAAGGGTCTACTGTATAGAATTAAAGAGGGCCAAGCTGATGGAATAGAGATACCACAACTTCTGATTCTTCAGGTGTATAGAAACTCATTATTGAAATTGGCCCATACAAACCCCTTGGGGAGGACACATGGGGAAAGCCAGAACGGAAGCTAGACTAAGTGGCATTTCTGGCCCCGACTCTGCGAGCAAGTAGAAGACTTCTGTCGAGCTTGCCCTAATTGCCAGCACGTCAGCCTACAAAAACCTCCTCGAGTTTCTCTGCTTTCAGTGTCAGTAGTGGAAGAACCATTCTCCTGAATAACACTGGATATAATAGGGCCAGTACCAAAAAGTTTGACGGGTCACCAATTCATATTAGTCATGATAGACTGTGCCATGAGGTTCCCTGAAGCAATCCCACTTTGTACAGTTACAGGACCTCAGGTAATGGAGGAATTGCTTACGTGGGTATTGAGAATGGGTATACCTAAAGAAATAAATAATCACAGACCAAAGGACGAATGTCATGTCCCATGTAATGAGAAGCCTATGCCAAGTGCTCAAGATATGGCACTTGCGCATGGCCGTATACCATCCCCAGACAAACAGGCTAGTAGAAAAGTTTAACAGAGACAGTGATCAGTTGGGCAATGCTTTATTGGTATATTTACAATGTTAAAGCCTACCAGTGTCTCTATCATCATAATAAAATATATTCTGAATACCTGTACGTCTTGATGTGTACTTTTGGTTTTCTTTGCATATGATGGTGTGTGATGGGGGGGATGTGATGTTTGCAGAAAGAGGGTGGGAAGGGTTGTGGGGGAAGGTGGGTGTGTGTGTGTGTGGACGGATGTGGGTTGGTGTGTGGGTAGGTGTGGGGCGATTGGGACTGTGGGTGTGGGGGACTTTGTGGGGGGGCTGCTCAGGAGTGGTGCAGCCCCCCCTCCAAAGCCCCAGCTCCTGCCTGGAGGGCTACAGCTCCTACCCTCCACAGGGCCCCAGCCCCCCCCCCCCACCCAGGGTCCCAGGCACCCTGGAGGGCCACAGTCCCCCTGCCCAAGGCCCATAACTTACTTTTAGCAGTGGGAGTGGGGTGCTGAGCCATGACGGCAGGACCTGGCACGGCATGCGGGGAGTGCGTGCCAGGCCCAGCTGAGTCCTGCCAGCCCTGGGGCCTCTCTGCCCCCAGGCCAGGCCAGGCCGAGTCATGGTGGCAGGACCTGGCGCGGCACATGGGGACCATGTGCCAGTCCCAGCTGGGTCCTGGGGCTCTCCAGCCAGGCCAGGCCCATGGCCATGCTATGCAGGGATTGTGCATCACGCCCAGACAGGTCCTGCCGGCCCTGGGGCTGCCAAGACCCGGCGGGCGCAGTGCACGGTCCTGTTGCCATGGAAATGGCCCGGCCAGGTGGAAGAAGGACCCCAAGGGCAGCAGGGCCTGGCTGGGTGTGTCGCACGGTTCCCACATGCCACGCCAGGTCCTGTCACCAAGGGGCCCAGCTCAGCCAGGTGGCAGAAGGCTCCATGGCTGGCAGGACCCAGCTGGGTGCGGCACGCGGTCCCCACATGCCATGCTGGGTCCCACCTCTGCCCTGCAGGCATGGTTTGGAGCTACACGTTCCGATGGCCGTACTGGTTCTGGGTGGGGGCTGTACTTAGGCTCTGTCCCAGGATTCTTATACAAGTTCTACTGGACTTTCATCTCAGTCAGACAGCATCATTTCTTGTCTCTTTCCCAAAGTTCCCCAGCCATTCTGGATATTTAGAAAGTGAGATATGGAGAGATGATACTGGAAGAGGTTTATACCCTCTAAAAAGTTGTAATCAAAGGAATTGCACATGCTTCTTAATTCTCGATTCCTACAGGGTGTGACCTCAAGGAAGAAAAGCAATTGGAAAAGTAATTGTTAATAAGCAATCCCTTTTTATCTATAACGGGCTGTGATACTGGGCTTCTTCCCACAGTGCTGCTGGGGCTCCAACGCCACTGCAATAGACCAGGTATTTGGCAGCCAAGTTGGAGAGAGCCACAGTGCTGGAGCCCCAGCTGCAACATGGCTTCTTCCTGCTGTGGCAGTTGAGTGCCTGGGTGAGACCTGCAGTGCTGGAACCTCAAAATCTGGGGCATGAAGCCCTATTGGCAATGTGAGTTGACAGTGGGGGTAAGCGATAGCTGCACTAGCTGTTGCCACTGACTGTTCCACATCCAAGATGTGGGGTGACTTTGACACCCCTGTTTTAGCATGATGGATTTTGAACAGGATTCCAACTTGCTCTTCAGAGGAGAAGTTTGACTTTAAGCAGCTTTCACTGTTCTCTCCCCCTTGAATTCTGGCATAGTTCAGTGGAACCCAAGGATGTGGCTTGTTATTTTGCTACTAGAAAGACTTGAATCTTATCCTAAAAGACTTAAAACTGAATGGAGTGAGTCATTTTGGAATATATGCTTAACATTGCTTGAAAATCCTCTTCGGTTTGTGCATCTGGTGGTGATTAAAGCCTTCTTATGAAAGGAACTATGTATATAAAACTGCCTTTAAGAGACCCTCTGTGTCCTCATGGTACAATAACTTGATTCCCAATCAGGTTTAGATGCAATTTGAGTGTTTTATATACCAAAGAGTAGGAAATTCTACTCCTGTCAATAGAAATCATCCAACTGTATTATGGAGCCTAATAATATAAAGATATTCTTTTAAGATAGACCTATGTAAAATAATGTTGATGTTTTATACTTAAGGTCATTGAGTCTTTAACGTTTTCTTAGAGAGTAAAATATTAATTCAAAAGATGTACTGTTCTATGACCTTTATCCAAATATAGATGACAGGTAAGCTTTAAGCTGGAAAGGAAGAAAATATGTTCTCTAATGTAAGTTTTTTTGTTTTACCCCATTTTAGACATTCAGGTTTGTAGTACAAGTCAGAGTGTGACGAGAGTACAGGTGTTGCTTATGGTAACATTTCTCATCTGTCAGCCTTCTCCCCCATGGTGATCGGAGGAGCTCACTTATATTTTCTGAAAGGATGATTGTGCTTCATGTTTGCACTTAGACTTGCCATCTTTCTATTGCATTTATACATTTTCATATTTACTATACTTTTTGAGCTTTAAGTTTAGTTTTGTGCATTCTCCAGAATGTACTTATTAAAGAAAGTACTTGTTTTTTTACACTTCATCCTTCCACTTTTCATTTTTCCTTTTCTAATTTTGCCATTCCAATGAGGTTTCTTTTAGTGTACGGGTTTTGTTCTCTTAATTTTTTTTTCTTATTTGAGAATATGGTAGGCATTCAGTGATAAAGACACAGAAAGCAGCAGGAAGGAGTTAGTGGCATCACCATGATCATAATATTGTCTGAATTGGGGTAGATATGCCTAACTATGGATATGGAATTTCTTTTGTGGTCCTACTGTGAGCCATCAAGATCTGGGAAGACCAGCTAAAATAAATTATCCAAATTGTTTACTTTGGGAAGGTCTGCACAGTATTTTTTTTAATTAATTGACTGCTTCCTTCTCCCTCAAAACACTTGGCTTCAGAGGAGATAAGGGTTCTCCTGGGGTCTTTAAAAAATTTTAAGACATTGCATTTTGTTCCATGAGTAGGTAGAGCAAGCATCAATACTGACATTTTTATACAAGCTTTTGAGTTCAACCTATAATAAGGCAAGTATGTTTATAGAAATAAAGACTTTCACTGTGTGTGTAACATTTCATCCTTGTCCCTTTATTTCTGTTATGTATAGCATTTATCAGTCAAAAACAGTTGTATGAATAAGAAGTTACTAAAACTAATTCCATGAGTTTTGTCTTTTGAGTGTTAGGTGCATAATGGATTTAAGCACTTTACTCAACGCTGAATATGCCCTAGACTCTATACCGGGGCAGGCAATTATTTTGGCTGGAGGGCCGCTTAACAAGTTTTGGCAAGCTGTTGAGCACCTCCAGGGTAGCCCTGCCCCTTGACAGGTGTCCCACACCCTGGTCTTGGAACTGGAAGCCCTGCCTCCTAAGTACGGACCTTTGCCACCGGAAGTGCCTCCCCTTGCCCCTGGAAGTACTTCTTTTGGCAAGGGGGTTTGCCATCTTGGAACCAGAAAAAAAACCCAAATTATATTCTAAAAATCAAGCCTCTTCTACAACATGCATTAATTTGATTTAAAAATATATTTTTGTCCCGATTTATATCTGTTTGCATAGTGTACATAGAGGTGATTGCATAATAGCTTAAAATGAAGTCTATCTTTTGTATATTGTATGTGGGGTGTGGGTGGGTTATGGGGTTTGTGGGGGACACTGAATGTGTGGGGGGAGGGTGGCTGGGGGGTTGTGGCATGCGTGGAGCATGGCTGGGATGTGTATGAGGATGTGGGTATGGGGTGTGCATGGGGATTATGGGTGTGTGTATTGTTGCATGAGGGGGGTGTGGGTACATGTGTATGGTGGGGTGTGCATGTGGGACCCCACCCTACAAACACCCCCCACCCCACACACACACACGCCTCTCTCCCTCATTGCACATAGCCCTTGCCACCAGCGGCAGCAGCAGGCAGTGAGGCCTCAGGGCGCTCATGGCCCGTGGCAGGCAGAGACTCCTTGTGGTGCATGCTCCCAGTAAGCCCCAGGACTGCATGTGGCCAGGCTGTCAGCAGGGAGAGGAGCAGTCGGCCTGGCCCCATAGAGCACCTGCCAGTCCAGGCTCTATGTTCTTGCTGCCCTGCGCTGGGCCCCCACTGGCCCTGGTCCTGAGGCACTGGTGCAGGCCCTGCACTCCTGCCTACCTGCTCACTGCCACTTCCTCCCCGCCCCCACCTACCACTGCTGCTCTTCCCCTGCCACTTCCCTACCTTCTCACTCACTCCCCCACCTGCCTGCCACTCCAATAGCGTGTGGTTGCCAGCCGTGTAGCTGGGACCACAGAATGAAACAGGAGCCAGCCTGGCCTCCGTGGTTCCTGGCTGGCTCCTGCTGCACCTTGTGGTCCCAGCCATGCAGCCGGGGACTGTGTGGTGCTGGCTGGGCCAGGCTGCCTCCAGCACCATGTGGTTTCTGGCTGCTTGGCCCAGACCATGGAATGCAGCAGGAGCCAGCCCCGCCCAGCTGGCAACACATGGTGCCTGGCTGGATGGCTGGGACTGTATGGTGAGCAGGGGCTGGGATGGGCCTGGTTGGCTTCTGCTGTGCTGGCGATCCTCCCCGCTCCACCCTTTCTTACCTGAGTTTCCACACTTGGAGGGAGGGAGGGCAGGGGAACAGCCCCATGGTTGCCAGGCTAGAAGCCTCTACTAGGCAGAAGGTTCCGGTTGCAGGCTGGGTGGGGCGGGGTTGGGCAGGCCTTGTTGCTGCCACCACTGGCTCCTGCCATCAGGTCCTCCTGCTGGTGGTGCCTTGTCATCTTTTAGACAGGTAGCCACTGGCAGGTAATAATTTTTTTTAATTTTAGAGGGGCCCCGTGGGCCGGATGGAATGGCCTGGCAGGCTGGATTTGGCCTGTGGGCTCTATTTTGCTCCCCCCCTCCCCGCCTGCTCTATACATAGCTCCCATGACTGCTTTATGCCATTACCAGTCTTAGTGCTTTTATGAAATGTGCTTCCCTCCCAGTCTGGGGCTGCTTCTCTTTGTACAAACAGCCGCAGCAGCCAACCATATTCTAATCCTGATACAGGGTTTGAAAATGTCCTTTGTGTACTTAAACCTGGTAAATTTGCTGTGTTCTATATGTAACCTTCATTTTTACTCTCTGCAGAATTTAAGCTTTCTCTTAAAAATATCTAAGTTTCTAGCTCTTTCAGTTGTAGAGATCATTTGCCAAATGTGAACAGATGAGATACCATCTTCTTGAGTCTCTTCATCTCAAATGTCTGTGCCCTTCCGCAGTGCTTTTCCTAGCAAGACTAACAGAGTGAACTCAGGACTGGAAAATTTCATTGTGCTGTTCAGAACCCTGTGGGAAAGAGAGAAACTGTAAAGAATCATATTACTTTTATTCTGTTACTGATTATAAAAGCTAGTAACAGCAATGGTGGAAATTGTTGGAATATTCACAAAGAACAGGATTAAAACTTGAAACAAGCAGGAGCAATATAGTAAAAGAAAACTTCCTTTTCTTTGCACCAGAAAATATCTCTTTTTGTGGTTTGATGAGGGCAAAGGGGGCTCCAAATATATCAAACATCCACTTGCCAGAGGAAAAACCTTTCTTGTAGACTCCAGAGACCACACCTTTCATTTCTTCTCATCAGAGGAAGTAGGTTTTGGGCCTTTCACTACAGCATTGCACATGGAGCTGATTTGTGGGTCTCTCACTAATTTTTCATGTTGACATATGACTAGTAATTCTCTGGGTAAAAAAGCTCTTGCAAATTCTCTAGTTGCAATATGTTCGTGGTTTTTAGTGTTTTGATGGAGAGGGTATATGTAACAGCAAAGTGAATTTGGAAAATTCCAGGGACCTACTGCACTCAAACCTCTAGCTAACATCATTTCTACAGCAAACATTGCCCTAACTCAGGGGTGGGCAAAATGTCTGATCCAGCCAGCAGCTGGACTCCATTTCCCAGCAGCCTCTGCCTGCATGGCTGGGGCTGGTCTCCATTAAAACCCCAGGCACAGCTGTGCAGGGAAGTTCAAGGCTGGGGTTGTCAGGGAGACCAGCCCCAGCCATGCTGGCAGTGCGTGCAGCAGAGCAGGAAAGGGGGCTGCTCCGGAGCTGCTGGGATCTTGGAATGGAGGCAGCTTGCTCTGGAGCCAGGGCAGAGCCTGTGTGCTCTGGGCAGGGGCGCACAAGAAGGGGAACATGGCTCTGCCCCAGCTCCTTGTAGCAGTGACAGCCTGGTCTGGAGCAGGGGCAGAGCCATGATCCTCTGCCTGCACACCCCTGCCCAGAACATGTGGGCTACAGGTCATGGCTTTGCCCTGACTCCAAAGTAAGCTGGCCCCATCACAAGTTCCCAGTGGCTCCAGACGAGTCCCCTGCCCTGCTCTGCCCGGCTGTGGCTGTAGCTGGTCTCCATGGCAACCCCAGTCTTGAGCTTTCCCATGCAGCTGCAGCTGGGGTCTCCATGGAGACCAGCCCTAACGATGTGCAGGGGCTGCTGGAAAATGGAGTCCACTGCCGATTAGATCTAGCCTGTGAGCCAGACTTTGCCCCTCCCTGCCTTAACTTCTGTATGTCTCTGTCTTTGACCATATCTATTTTAACCTGTTTTGGGAAAAATCAGCTCTTGTAATTACCCCCACTTAATCAGGCAGGAGTACTAGAGTAGGTAGGTCATCCCATTCATTAGTGTTTTCCATCACTGTGATGTCCATACCTGCTTTGAACTGGACTGTGGTAAGATCTGGTACAAAGTTGCAGCTGTCTGCTTTCGTTAGACCTTTATCTGCCTATTAAGCCGCCTTTATCTTCACTAGCTGTTATCTCCTTGTGTGGTTTTTTTCCCCCAATCTCCAATATATTATAGTTGTAAATACATAGATTCTGCTACAATACTTGTTCTTTTATGGTAGAGACCGAGAGGAAAGGCTGGCAGCTCTCACTGCAGCTCAACAAGAAGCCATGGAAGAGCTACAGAAGAAGATTCAGTTAAAGGTATAAATAGAATAACATTCTTTCGAATTGAAACTACATTGTTATTTAACATCAAATTTTTAAAACATTTTTCCTGTTATGTGTTTTATTTGTGAAAACAAATACAGTCATGTCATAGCCCAAATTTTGATACTTGATCCAGGCTGATATTATACAGAACGTTATTTGAAAGGTATAGTGCACTGTAATTACTACTACTACAATAGTACTAATAATATCTTTAATTAATGCCATATTGCTGCTGTCTATTAATTAGAGAATACACCACCAGTTGGATTCTGTATCACAGCATTCCATTGAGGGAACACAATACACATAGGTAAGGGCCTACGTGCAGGAGAAGAATCTAGCATTAGAGTTACAAAAGATAATGAAGTGATAATAATCACTGTAAATAATGCGAAAATGCCAGTATTTTAAAATATAGTATCAGGAATAATATGTTTAAACTGTATACAGTGATACAGGACAGCTTTTCCCTTTGGGTATTTTGGCAAGCATTATGCATAAAGTTTCAATCTGCATTTGCATCATCCAGAACTGAATGGTATTTAATTACCCTTAGTATTTCTGACCGCAGTTCATTTTATTTTAATTTAATGATGTTTACCATCTTTTGTTTTGATACTTATGTATTTAGCATGATGAAAGCATTCGGAGGCACATGGAACAAATTGAACAGAGGAAAGAAAAGGCAGCTGAATTAAGCAGTGGGAGACATGCTAATACTGATTATGCACCAAAACTTACCCCTTATGAGCGAAAAAAGCAGTGTTCACTATGCAATGTTTTGGTAAGTTGGATTGAAGGGATGCTATCAAAAGTTTGTATGTCAATCCTAAGTGTAGTTCTGCTACTACTTTTGTTTCGTTTTGTTCATACCCTTATTTTCAAGAGGGTACTACAAAGTAGACTACTGTACCTCCCCTCTCTTCCAGTCTGCTCTTCTTTTGTGGGTAAGCATAGAAATGTACCAGCTTTTACTGACATGTTCTGCATTTCAGCTGCATTGGGATGCTGTTCCACTGCCTTGCCAAGTAGGTGGTGTTCCAGAAAAAGACAAGGCGAGAAGCATGGGCCAAGTGTGTTGAGCAGAGAGCCAGGACTACTGCTCTCACCTGTTAAATGACCATTTATTTTTCTGTGCACTAACTGCATATCATTCAGCAAAGCTTCATACCATAGCTAAGAAATAAGTCGAGTTTCATTCCTCCATTATTATAGGCAGAGTGGAGAGAGAAGCCCAGGTTTCATCTTATGGAAAACTGAAATCATGCTGCCTTTCAGAGTGAATGTCCCTTGGGCCAGTTATGTTTTTATTTCTACCTTACCATTATAGCATACTTTTCCCAGAAACAGAATGGAACTCCAGATTCTTGATTTCAGTTATTTTCCTACTGTCTTACAAATACTTGTGTTACTACTAAAACTGTATCAAGTCTCCCCCTCTAGAGACAGGTCCATAAAAGGGTATGACAGAGCACTGTGTTGAGATTTGAAAGTTTCAGCATTGAAACTACTGACAACTCATATGGGAGTTCCTTATGGTTGCATGTAATGGTATTTGTGTTTCCAGTTTTCTTTTTTTAAATTGCTTTAATTAATTCACACAATAAAAAATACCTGTAAGCAGGTTTTATAGTTAAACTAATACAATCTTAGCTATGGCACAATGTGAAGTAAAATACACATGTTGCACATTTTGATCCCATATCATGTTGTTTACTTGAAGGTTAAGGTATATGGTGTTGACATGTACAGAATCCTACCATCTGTATGAGTATGATGTAATCTTTGTACATGTGTTTGTCAGTAAGGTTTACATAGTTTTTGTAAACTGTTGACACAACAGACACCATGCTTTAGGTTGATTACACTTCCAAAAGCAACATTATTCATTCTTCTGGTCCTTGGATCTTCCTACAAAGTAGGTGTAATATCTTTGATTCATCTGTGAACTAAACAGGAGCATTGCTCATAGCTTGTTAGGTAATTTAATCTTCACTCTTACGCTTTATCTGCACCAAACAAAAGTGATGTTATCACTTCTTGTGTCATCCTTGAGACATATGTGTCACTTATCATGCCAAAGCACAGGGTTGCTCTATATGATACATGGGTACATATACCACTAACTTGCTGTGAGCATGTCCAACCAATCTGGGGCCCTTTGTTAGCATGTTCAGAAATGTAAAACAGTGTAGTTCCTTAACAGTCAACTAAAATATAAGTGCATATGCAGGTCTTGCTCCAACACCAGAGGTATTGGAATACAGCTCCTTCCATTCATTAAGCATTTTCATTTTATCATTAGTTATTTAGCTCAGATTTTATTCAGCTCAGATTTTTTTTATGAGTCATTTTAATTATATGCTTGTGATGAAATAATTTTTGGTATGAAGCCATAATTATTTTTATAAAGAAGGTAATTACAAGTAATTGAAACTAATTTAAGAAATGTGGAGTACAGTTGTGATCAGGTGCCAGATTTTGAACATACTTGTTTATTGAATGTCAAATATGGTACATACCTTTTTGATGAAAAAATGACTCATAATTAAATTTCATTACAGATTT
>NW_017728996.1:45891834-45899541 GCF_001723915.1 Gavialis gangeticus | reverse complement strand
GCCAGATTTTGAACATACTTGTTTATTGAATGTCAAATATGGTACATACCTTTTTGATGAAAAAATGACTCATAATTAAATTTCATTACAGATTTCCTCAGAAGTGTATCTTTTTAGTCATATTAAGGGGAAAAAACACCAACAAGCAGTGAGAGAAAATAGTAGTATCCAAGGACGCGAACTTTCAGATGAAGAAGTGGTATGTTTTATTAAATTTTTTCACTACATTGCTGTTCTTCTGGTTTATAATGCCAGCTAAACTGTAATAAAGTAATTGCAAAGATAGATTTGAAAAATTGCTTTGAATAGCAAAGGACATAAGAAGTTAAACTGCACAAATGATACGCTATAATACATGTTTAGTAGGGCTGTGCAAAGCTTTGGTCCCTGATTTGTTTTGGTGGAGATTCGGTCCAATTCGATGGCTGAATCTCCGAATCCAAATCAAATCACAGGACCCTTTAATCTGTCTGAATCAAATTGGAACCCTCTGAATTGATTCTGAGAGATTCAGAAAAATTCAGAGACTAGGATATACAGACAGCTTTAAACGTTTTTTCTGCATACCTCTAGGTAGCAGGGGCTCATGATCACTGTGATGCTGGGGCGTATGGAGTGTCCCACAGAAGCACGGGGGGCTCCCCAGTGCGCTTGTGAGCAGACCCGGAAGTGAACCATAAGCACTTCCAGTCCACTTCCAGGTCTGCCAGTGAGTGTGTGGGGGGGGCCCCATGCACCCCTGGCTCAGCAACTGGTCCCTCCTGGGGTTGGGGGGGAACCCGGGGTCCCCCTGTGGCCAATTGCCAAGCCAGGGGAGGCACAGCGGGGGCAGGATTCACTGCCGAGCATGTGCGGGCCCCCCCGCACTCCTGTGGGATGTTCCATGCGCCCCAGCATCGCAGCAATCACGAGTCGCACCTGCTACTTCCAGGTATGTAGAAAAATCTTTTAAAGGTGTGTCTGTCCAAATCGCTGATTCTCTGAATTAGCATCAAAACTTCAGATTTGGATTCAGCCGAATCGAATTAGGGACAGCAATCTGAATCAACAAGTCGAATCACTGTCCCTGATTCGTGCTGAATTTGAATCAGAATCAAATTAGGGCCCACTTCGCATACCCCTAATGTTTAGCAATAATGTTTTTTAATGAATTCTAAGCAGAAACAAAGGGAAGAAAACTTTGTAAACTAGATATATTGAAATGAGTATTATGTAAAATAAATTTCCTATAGAAGCACTACACTATTTATATAAGCTTCATTTATATTCAAATAATATTTTTTTCTGTATCTCTCTTTTGTCCTATGTTTACCACTTTGATCTGATGTTTAATAAGTATCATATATTTCATTTTTATATCCTTCCCTCCTCCTTTTCTTATAAGATTGATTTTATTAAGTTAAAGCCGTGTTAGACAAGGCTTGTATTTTTTCTGAAGGTGCTGAATTTTGCGGTCATTATGTTGAGTTCCAGGAGCAGGCTCTTTTTCTATATTCATTCTGCATCCTTCTAAACCCTAAATCACAATATTATAGTTTCAGTATAAGTATAAAGTAGGGGACAAAATAGGAATGTTCGCCCACACTTCAAAACAAAATGTAACAGAAATGAAATGAACACCCAACAGTTTGTCTGTCCCCAGTCGCAATTTTTCTTCTCTTACCTTAACCCCTTCTAGCTCTTTTGGCAAACCTTGTCCCCAGCAATACACCCATCATGTTCCTTCCTATCTTCCCAGAAGCACCTGTGAAAAGAAGTGGATTGTGCAGCTTGTTGCAAATATTATCAAGTCCAGGCCTTGAAGGAAGTGTAATTTTCATTTAGAACAAAGGTGACCAAACTGAGGCATGAGTGCCACAAATGGCTTGAGCAGCCTGTACGTGTGACAAAGCAGATTGGGGAAGTGATAGGCATCCCAGTGACAGAAAGAAGAACACTAGATCAGGCAGGGGAGCACAGGGAAAGAAGCAGAAAACAGAGCATCAGCTTAGTTATATAACACAGGGCAGGGAGCAGAAAGATGAGGAGCAGACTGGGTAAATGAGAGGGATGATAGTGACAGGAAGGTTGCGGGGCTAATTTGTGGCGCACTGATCTAGGATATTGTACTCTTGACCTTCTCTTAGACAAGGTGAAGGTTTGTGTGTCCCTGATGACAGTGCCTCAGCTGTCATGCTGATACAAAAGGAGAAATATGGGCTCTCAAATAGCTGGCTTCAAGTCATTTAAAGCCTTTCAAGATAAAAAGAAAGAAAACGATTACCTTAAACTCCACTTGAAAAACAGTAATTAGTACATATCTTGAAGCACAATTTAATATGGTCTTTGTTTGAAACAAAGCAGAAATGATGTGGTGAAAGTGTACTTCTGAAAGACAGACACATATCTTCCATGCTCATGATAAGCACATTTGGCAAGTGTTGGCACCTGGGAATCCTACAGCAGTCAGGGCTCCATGTATATTAGAAACAAGCCGTGGACACAAAATAGCAGTTAAGGGGATTTAATGTAACTTCCACCTGTTCATCAGCTAGCTTCTGCCATCATGTAAAATCATCTGAGTTTTGTCTGGGTTGAGTCTCAGCAAATGATTTGTAGACAGAAATGAACAATGCTGTTCAAGAACAACCATATCAACCTTTGCTAAGATCTGAACATGTTGCTGTTCCACCTAATGGCTAATAGTGCTAAAAATACCAGTGTTAAATTGCCTTGTTTATGGTCTTTCTCTAATATTGCTTATTCAGACTAGGACAACTATTAAAGTCTGTCCTTTTCAAGAGAGATTTTTAGCAACTGCTTCTTAAAAATTGCAAGTTCACTCTTTCTTAAAATCAGCTTTGTTTCATTTTAGCTGACTCAAAAAGCTTTGCTGTCTTGGAGAACAATTCTAAACAGTTGTCTAATTTCATTTCCCACATCTACAGCCTGGAGAGAGCTAGAACATTATTGTAAGGATCACTTGGCAAGAAACATGTTCACGACAGCCTGTTGTTTAGCTGTGTCTATCCCATGATTTGTGGATCAATCAAATACTGTTCCTGAAAATACTGCTTAAATTTGGTCTCCAGAGTTGGTTCAGATTTACACTATTTGTGTTATAAAATCCAACCTAGGTACAGCTAGGTTCCACCTGCTAGAGTTTACTTTTGGAAATCCCTTTAACAGTTTCTCCCTGGAGAAAAGAAATGATTGCAAAGATATAATTCTGTGGAGAAGTATATCTTACTGTATTTCAACTCACCTCCCTAACCATATGAGATTTCTTTAGTACTCTTTTTTATCCCTTTAAAAAGGTTTATAATGAGAGTTTTTCCATTTCTACATAAAGAGGAGCTGTTTATTGTAATTAGTAAACTCAGTAGTGAGTCTTTCTTTTGGCTCCAGAGTCTCATATGTTAAGCTATGTGAAGTCCCAGCACTCTTGAAAGGGAGCACAGGGGTTCAAGAATTGTAGTGTATTCATTTCTTTATTGGCTGTTATATAAGCTCATGATCCTCTAGGTTTGTCACTTCTCTCTGAGCAGTGGAGGCTGTTGCTGGGTCACTGCTCCACTTGAAAAAATGAGATAAAAGTAAAATAGATTTTCCTTTCTAACTGCTATAGGCTCTTCATTGCATTTAATTTAATAGCATATCACTTGCAGCTAAGTGAATGTCTGAGGGCATTTGCTCTAGTGCCCCAGACTGAGACAGGAATTCCACTAGAGGGCACAGAGGCCCTGATTTAGTCAAATACTACAGCATATGCTCAAATCCAGTCCTCTTCCACAATCCAACATAAACTTAAGTCCAGGCTTAACTTAAAGTACAGTACATGCTTTTAAGTGTTTTTCTGAAAGAGGCCCAAAACTAGGAGCAAAAGGACTCCTCCAATTGAATGACTCGCTTGACAGACACAGCAGAAAATTAAGGGCCACTTTAAAAAAAGTACTCCTTAATTAACAAGCATATACATAGTGTTGTGGATACTGTGCTTCATCTAAAACTTTAACCTGCAGCCACTACTGTAATGGGGTAGTACTGACATACTGATTTTTTCATTACTATGCTGTATTTTAAAAGTACTCTGATTTATTTCTACATTTCAGTTGTTTTTTTGGGCACTATGGTGACCTATACAGTAATAGTTTGAAATTTCTTTGCCCTAAGGCCATCTTTATGGTTTTCTTTTTCCGACAGCAGTAACAAAATATTAATTTTAGGGGTACTCTCACCTTAAAGTTGAAAGTCCATTACATTTATTCATCTAACATCTGTTTTGTGCTCTTAGCATTAACTGGCTGCTGAATGAAAAATTTTGCTTCCCCAACGTACAACATTTAATAACCTAAAGTAAATTCAAGCTCATTTGCAAGGAAGTTTCCAAAACAATATACAGAAGCAAATAATGTGTTATAGTTCATAGTCACTTACCATGAATTCCATTTTTAATCAATGAAGATATCTGTGGTGAGAACACGCTTGTACTACTTAAAGTTATTACTTGTCATCTGTGATGACTTTACATTATATACACCTTGTCTGTGACCCTTCTTCTTTGACATATAAGATTTTATTTATACCACCTTTGACCCAATAAAATTTCACCTTTAACCTTGTGCACTTGACACCTCAGATAACTTACTCTTGATCTTTGACACATTTTGTTTTAAGCCTGTTAAGCATTATACGTTACTGCCTAATAGGTAGCTGCCTAGAAAGAAAGCTTTCTTTTTTAGTTGTTGTTTGACCATAGAATTTATTTAGTGTTGCCTAAGATACCACAGGAGGAACTGCAGCATGTTTAATGTGTCACTATCACAAAATTTAAATAATACAATATCTATTTAACATTTGGAAATTGCTTTACTGTTATGCAAACATAATTTTCACAGTATAAGGATTGTTGTTAATTATTTGACTGCCAGCAAAATGTACATGGTTATCAGTCCTGCCAGTAAAATGTATATGGTCTTCTATACCGTGTGAGTTCTTCATCTGATTTTTCTAGACAGTTTGGAAATTGGATAAAAATGGATTATTTTCAGTATGAAAAGAAGCACTTGTATTATTTGAATGCCAAGGATTTTATTTTATGTTTTGATAAAATCCTCAAATTTTGTGATTTTATGAATGTTTTTGGGAGAGGAAAAGTAACAGCCCATTGGAGCAGTTTCCTTATTGATTGGTGAAATTCTTGTATCTTATAACATTTAACTTTTAAGGCACTTGTACACATAATGAAAATTTCCCTGTTGTCTGGCTTAATGGCATCACATTTTGCACATACGTGAGTTTTTTGCCATTTAAATGAGTTTGCATGCAACTTGGAAGGGTGCAGACATTAATATGTCGTGTACGTGGTAATTCACCAAAAGGTGTGGTGAGCCCCTTTGTCCATCAGGTGTTGCTACAACTTTTGTATAGTGTGCACCCTTGTTTACAAAGTGTCTCTACAATTTGCAACTATCTGTGTGTAATGAATGTTTTAGGATACCCTTTTCAGGCTGTGGGAGAGCCCTGGTGAACACCACTGACTGGCCCCAAAACTTGCAACAGTCTCAAAGCATAGCGTTTGTGTGCCCAGCAAAAATCCCCAGTGTTTGCCTGGCAACAGCTGTGAGGAACCCCTGCTCTTCTCCACCCTGCACCTCTAAAAAAAAAAAAAAAAAAAAAAAAAAAAAATCCCTTTTCGGCTGGCTGCAGCATAATTGTCCCCTGATGCCATTAATTCTCTTGGTGGTTTTATGTAAACCTGACAACTGGAGTTCTGTGAGCCTGCATGACCATTAACCGCACCTGCTTTATGAATAGCAGGTGAGTTCTGTCAGGATTCATTCCCTCACTGGCTATCTCTGAATTGCTTAGAAGTTCAGATGTTGTGCTGGGAATGGTGTCTTGACACATGGATCACTGGGTGGTCTGCTGTTTGTGCTATGCCTCGACAGGGAGCCTGTGGGCTTCCATTGAAGGTTTAACTTCAACTTTAAGGAGGCGCTACTTCACGGTCAGGGCGGCTAGAGTCTGGAACCAGCTTCCAAGTGAGGTGGTGCAGGCTCCCACCCTGGGTGTTTTTAAGAGGAGGTTGGACGACCACCTTACTGGGGTCATTTGACCCCAGTGCTCTTCCTGCCATGGCAGGGGGTCGGACTAGATGATCTGCTCAGGTCCCTTCCGACCCTTGAAACTATGAAACTCTCCATACATGGCTCTTTGGGTAGCCTGCTCCTGTGCCATGGCATACACTGAGCTAAAAGGCCTAACAGGACTAAAAGACAACCAGAACAAGTATGCCCATAATATACAAAGTTGCCACCAGTGCAGAGCCCCCCTCCCTGCCTTGACCCTGCCTGGCTCCAGCATGTATGATGTCCAAACTTTGCCCAGCAACAACAGGGTGGGAAGGGAGTGAACTTTCCTTGGCTCTGTCACCTCAAGACTTATACATTGAGTGCACAGCTCCCTGGGTACCCCTTATTGATCTGAAATGTCTGACGTTCGGGGGAGGATGGAGTGGACAGGGGCACATAGGTCTAGGTCCAATTGGGCTTCACAGAAACAAAGGTATGGGTGGTGGGGGACCCTGAGATTGTGTACAAGTTTGTCTGCAGCCCATGGGCCGACTGGCACATCTACCTTGACGTTGCCAGGAGAATGGGTGAGCAGGGGCACAACAGGATGGCAGTCCTGTGCTTGTCCTAGCTGCCTGCGGAGGGATTAGGATTGAGAGTGTGGTCTGGGGTAGAAAGGTAAGAAAGATTTATTGACTTAACAAAAACACAACTATGCATAGTAACAAGACAAACGATGACAGACAAAAGCAATTCATGTTGGCAACTTATTGGCAGTCCCTCTGATGCCTGATACACAGCAAGTTTCTCTTTCTACAAAGTTCAATGAGGTCAGGTGTCCCCGAACAACGCTGTCTGAGGGGTACCGGGAAGGATCCTGGAATGCAGTTTTTGGGCTCCTTGAGGTCCACGGGCCTACTGATCCACGCAACAGCTAACTAATTCTTTTCACAGAGCTGCATCTTCCTTCTGAATGGTTTCCAACTATTCCAGCTAATTTATAGCTTCTGAAGGACACTGATAACGTACAACCACTTAGATTCTTTTTTCTTCAACTGTCCTTAGACTGACCAATAGCAGTGCAAGCCTTGCATTCCTTTGATAAGGTAATTTTTATTGCGCCACAGGACCTTACTACTTCTAGGCTTAGCTAAATTTACTAGGTCTTACTTTATACAAGGCTTCAGTACATCTTAAACTATAATTAGGCTTTTAGCAACAACTTATAGCTTAATATCTAAACAAATACAGAAAAACACTTGGTCTAATCTTCATAGAGCCTTCCACAAGCACCTTTATCACACAGACATACTTTTCAGCTGCCACAAGTGCCGTATCAAGGCAAAGGTGCTGTGGGCTGTTTTTCACAGGCATGTCACCAGAGCACAGTGGCAGGGCATCCCACTGCATTTGTGGTCCATTATAGATACTTCAAACCGCTAATGGAGGTACTGGATTGCCGTGACCACACAGGGGCAGAGACCTCCAGGGCAACCTCACCTGCTAAGACATTGCCAACCATTGCTGCGACTCGGAGCTCCAGTGGAGAGGATAGCGGCAGAGTTCCTAGTCGTGTCACCTGCTGCTTCCTCTGAGGATGATAGACTGCAGAGCTCGACCTCCACACCCGGTATGTGAAGCTCTGCAGACACTT
>NW_017728996.1:45868933-45886834 GCF_001723915.1 Gavialis gangeticus | reverse complement strand
CCACAGATGCATCTCGAGCAGGTCCAAGGAGGTGATCCTCCCCCTCTATGCAGACACTTTAAATCATGTCACCTGAATTGACAACTGCATTTAGGGTGGGCTGTGAGGTGAAGGGAGGGAGGGGAATGGTGTAGAATAGTGCTTTAAAGACCCCGGGAGTTAAGGAGCAGTGCAGGGAGGTACAGGGCAACACAGCTGGGAGGCACATTAGTGGTCAAAGTGGGTGGGCACTTGTTTGCAGCCACTCAGGGCCTGCTGCCACCCATGGCCAAGCACCCCTTTTCAGTGATTTTGGGTTGACCACTTCTTATTTGCTTGCAAGATTTGCTGAGTGCTTTTTTTTCGAGCGTTGAGCATCCTTAATTCATTCTATTTCCTGCTTTCCCTGATTTTCAGCTCTGCTTTCAGCAATGCTGCCGAGGAGACACAGGCTACTGAGGCAGGCTGCTGCTGCTGCATGCACAGACAGGATCATGGATGCCCTCAGGGACTGCAAGCATTGGCTGCTCAAGATGGTGAGACAGATCTGTCTGGCTAAGGAAAGATTCATTGCCATCCAGTACAACAGGAATTGCTCCAAGTCCAGGAGGCATTCCCAGACCTGGGAAGACTGGCAAATAATGGCCGGGCTCCTTGCAACGATACTATGCCTGCTGGTGGTTGGCCCTGCTGCTTCCTGGGAGCGGGACAGGTGGTATGGATCTCTGCTATGCCATCCACCAGTTCTCAGTCAAGCTCAGAAAGTCCACCTTAGAGCTGAAGTTTTTTAGTTAGAAATGATTATTGCTTAGATTGATTTTTCTTTTTTTTTCCCCCCCATGAATCATGTATCATTAGGGTAGTAAAAAGAAATTCCTCTGTTGTAGTAACTATGAATTGTTATGTACAAAAGCTGTTCTTTGGTTTGTTTAATTATGATTAATATTTGGTTTGTAAATAAAGGTTTCTCTTTGCTTTGTTTGAGTCTTCACTTCATGTTCCCTTTGCATAACAGGGGAAGTATAGAAGGGTGGGTTTGCTGGCTTGTAGGGTGAGGGGCTTGTATGAGCTGCTGATGGGCATGCCTGTCTTTCAGTAATGGGAATTAGCAGTTAGTCAAGCATGTCTGCTTGGGTTTGAATTTACTTTGTTCTCCTGCACTGCCAATCACCATCTGAACTCCTGATCCCTGAGAAGCTGCATGTGCTCAGAGGAAATATGTGTGCTGTGCAGCACCCACCCAATTACTGCTCCCTGCATTAGCAAAATTATTTCTCTGGTCACAATAATAAAAGCCAGCACCTTAAAAACCCCCACCCCTCTAAGCTCCCCCCCTTGGGTGGGATGGCCAGGGAGCACTGAGAAGCTGTATGCTCCCAGAGGAAATATTATGGATGCTGTGCAGCACCCCTGATTACTGCTCACTGCTGTACCCTCCTGGTTCCCACATTCTGGAAAACTCTGCCTCTCAGTCCAGAGGTCAGCATGTCCTCTTTTATTAGTGCAGTGTGTCTGGAACAAGCCTGGTTTTCTTTGGTTTGGCTTACCTCACCCCCACAACCGTCACTGCTTGTGGTGGTGTTCATGCATTCACTTAGCTCTGGTCCATGCTGGTGTCCATGCTTCGGGCGCATGTACCTGCCTTCCAGTGGATGCAGCAGCTGGTAACAGGAATGGGGGAAAAAAGATGTTCATGGTCAAAGATCTCGTCCCCACTCCCTGTAGTGGACAGGTTATTGGGCTAGGAACAGAAGTTGCACATAAACTGGTTTAAATGATCATAAACTGTTTTAAACCTGTAACAAAACAAAAGTTCAGTGCACATAAGCCAGTTTCAAAATGGCCAAAACCAGTTTAAGATGAACCTGGTTTAATGTAGTATCAGACTTATCTGACTGAAGTCAAACAGGGGAGGAGAGGACTGTTTGGACTGGTGTAACCAAAGAAAACAGAGAACTGCAAGCAGTGGATAAGGGAAGGAGGACGGAGCATGATTTCCCTCAGCTCCCCCCACACCATGGGGGAACAGAAGAGGCTGAGGAACTGAGCTGGTCCTCTGCCACCTGTGAGCACAGAGCCAAGCCCTGCAGGACCAGATTGAGAGATGGGAGGTGTTAGCAAAGATCTGGCACAATCATCATATGTATGTGCTGGAGATGGAGGAACAGATGGAACAGGAGAGAGTTGCAGACAGCTTGAGCTAGTGTGACCAAAGAATGCAGAGAAGTACAGTTACATTATAAATCAGAACCTGTAAAAGGTGGGAGACTGGAATACCTAAGCAAGGACTTTCTGAACACTTGGCTCTTAGGAGACACTCTGCCCTCATGATTACCTAAGAATTATGCAAGGCTTTGTCTTGTCTTTTTGGTCTTTTACATTCCATTTTAAGTTAGACTAAATTATTGTGTGCTCTCACTGTGTTTTACTGGGCTGTATCTTACCTTAGGTGAAGGTTTTTGGTTGTTCTGTCATGTTCTTGAGGTTGTAAAGTGCTGTGTTCAATACATGCTTGCTTCAGAAAGAGAACTATTTTTGTTCAAGCTTCTATGAACTCAGTGCCACAACCTTTTTCCCCACCCCCACTCCTCAGTCTGGCAGCAGCTGCCCCCCCCCCAATGGGGGGGAGGTGGAAGCCACTGCCCACCCCCCACAGACGCAGGCTGGAGCCCCATGTAGGCCAGGGAGGGGATTTAAACCCCCATCCTCTAGCATGCTAGCCCCAGGTTGGTGCTTGACTATGCCCCCTCCTCTCCAGCATGGAGGGGTGAGAGCTTTGGAGGGCTTCTGTATTCCCTTCCATTTGCTAGTGGCTGGGAGGCATGCTTCAGCGCCTCACGGCTTCTGGCTTGAGCCACTGCAGGTATGCAGCTGCATTTCTTAAAAGTGAATGTCTGCTCATTTGCTAATCAGTTCAAACTGCGTAGCTTAGATTAACTTGCAAAGACTGAATCAATTCAGCCTCTGGCATTTTTGAATATTTTTACCTGGCCTCGGCAATCACCAAGCAGCATCCCTGCCACTTCGTAAGTTAATGCAGCCACCTGCAAAGGATGATTATGCAAAAACTTGAATGTCTCCCCAGTCATTGTACATCTCTCAGCAACACAAATTCCTGCTGCTAACCAAATTAATGCTCCCCCACCAAGCAACTTTAAGAGGAGCATGGCACACCCACCCCCATGTAAGTGAAACATTGTGTGACTGCAAGCAGCAGACATATTTGCTGTTTACAAAATTAACACCCTCCCTCCTGCCTCGCCACACTTTGCCTTGACACAAAAGTGGGGCTAGATCCACATAAGCCCTAGTCACCCAAACTGATCTAATGCCCCTTCCCCCTAACTTACAAATCCCCTAGTGCGGATCCTTGATCTTTGGTTGTTTGGAATTTCTGGTGTGTCCCACATTTTTGGAGACAGTAACTTTGTGGAATCTGATGCATCCTCTTCCTCTGGGTTATACAAACGAGGCCCTGGAGAGAGTGGGGTAATCATTAAGACAGCTTTGTCTTAGCTGTCCCCATTCTTCAGCTGCTGTGAGGACTCGCCCCCTGCCTCTGTGGATTCTTGTGGACTAGGTCATTGGTGATGCATAGGGAGTGTACGCGGGTGCACGTACACCCCCTGAGTTTGGCGGTTCACCCCCTGCGAAAAGGTGCCACCAACACTGTTGGTGGTGCCTGCAGGTGGTCTCCACTTGCCCCCCCCCCCCACCGACACCACCAGTAGTGTCTGCAGGCAGTCTGTGATTGCTGCTGGACACTGCCAATGCTGCTGGTGGTGTCTATGAGTGGTTGCCAGCCACAGGTTGGTGCTCACCACCACCCCCCTCTCGCTGCCAACAGCTCTGCGGCTGCCTGTGGCAGCTCCCCCCTTGCCCCCATCATGTTTCTGCTGGTGACAGTGCTGTTGCTGCCTGCGGGAGCTCACCGTGGTCCCCCAACCTCTCAGGGCATGCAATGTTCATGGACTAAGTGATGCTGTAGCTTCCCGCACCCCCTTTGTCCCAAAGGATTGGAGACAAGCATCACCTGTGTCCTTCGTGAGAATGCAAGACAGCTGCTCATAGAATGGGGCTATTGTGCATCCTGCCCCTGAACGAGAATTCTGGTCTTTGGCTTGATGAAAAGCACATTTTAGGGCCTTCATCTTGTGTGGCACTGTGCCCAGTCTTGGTTGTAGCCACACACCTTCATTTCCTGGGCAGTGGGCACATAGACTGGCTTATTTCATCCATTTTCAAGCTGCCCCAGCACCTTTTGTTTCCACCCAAATATCAGTCAAATCTGCCAGTTCTTTCTGGGCCCAGTTGGGGCCACGGCTTAGGGATGTATCTGGCTGCTGTTCCAAGCCCGGCAGGCATGGCTTGTGCTTTGGCACCTCCATTGAGTATATTTTCAGGGTGAAAATGAGTCCCTGAGAGAGGGGTTGCTATGCTCTGGCCAGAGTCACGAGATGCTTTCTGCCCCTGGCTGAGAGCAGTTGTATAGACGTGTATGGAAACTTTTCATGTAGGTCTGGTAGGACTGAAAGAAGATGGCCTAACTACAGTATGAATCCTTTAAAGGAGAAAATCTGTTTTTTTCTGTGCCAAGTGGAAAACCTGGATCCCTGTTCATTTGTTACATTTCAGTTGTAATTAAATTATCTTTCATTTCACTCTTCTTCTCTTCCTTACAATCTGACTCTTGCTAAGAGATCCATTTCACTCCTATTAAAATAGATGACAGTTTACATTTGTACTAATGAACATTTGTTTGAAAAATAGTATTAGGAAAAAAAGAAAATGCCTGTGTTCTCTGATCTGAAATAAAGAAACAAGCATCCTTTTAGGGTTACCTTTTAAGTTCAAAGAAAATCATAATTTATTGGTAAGCGAGCAGGAAATATTCATACTCTAAGTCAGTAATTCTCTACCACAGTGCTGCTGGCATTCTGGGGAAGCTTGAGATCCTTTCAAGGATGCCGTGGTGTGCCATGTAATGTTAGCACTGTTAAGTGTGCAAATATGATTCACATGATAAAAACAAAGATTTCAAATAGGACTCTAGTGTAAAAAAACATTCTGACCTGTTGCAGTTTTTTCTAAGTTCTTTGCAACAGAATGCTGTATAATTGTTC
Source organism: Gavialis gangeticus (assembly GCF_001723915.1). Lineage (NCBI taxonomy): Eukaryota > Metazoa > Chordata > Crocodylia > Gavialidae > Gavialis > Gavialis gangeticus. The sequence continues at coordinate 45,881,732 of NW_017728996.1, read as the reverse complement.
TGTTGTCAAAAAACAAGTGAAGACTAAAAACTTTCAGAGGGCGCCTTAAGTCTCTGCAGGGGGGGCTTGAGTCTTTTGCGGGTGCCTTAATTCCAAAAGGTTGAGAACAACTGCTCTCGGTATCTACTATAATGATTGACAGCTTTAAAACCCAGAAATTTGTGGAAGGAGATCATTGGCAGGGCCCACCAACATTCTTCTCAAGAAAGATCAAGCTGTCACTGAAAGGCTAAAGCCAACTCCTATGGATCTTGTCAGGTAGGCCAATTCTGCATTACAAACTTTTACCTGCATAGCTATGTCAGGGGTCCAGTGAGTTGTGATTTATGACCAACATAACTGTGCTGGCAAAAACTCTTAGTGTAGATCAGTGATTCTCAACCTTTTTTGGAAAATGCCAGTTTTTAGTTTTCATTCATTTGTTGATTATAGAAAAATAATGCCACAATTTTTCGGTGCAAAGACCACAACAGGTCAGAATTTTTTCTAGCACCTTGGATTCGTATTTGAAATTATTAGGTTTATCTTGTGACTCATGTTTCCATACCTACCAGTGCTAACATTGCACAGTATCTCAATGCACCCCAGAGTGCCATGGCACCCAGTTAAGAATCACTAGTATAGACATCATGGCTTACCACTCTGTGAAACTTTAATTAAAGAAAGTACAGTGCTTACCAGGATAAGCTGAGTCTACACTGTTTGAGTGCTTGGCCAGTGTAGGCCTACCACCAGACGACCTACCATAGTCTGCTTTCCTCAGCCTTCTTGTCACAAAAGTCTTCTAGTTAGCATATACAGCTTAAAATAGTCATTTATTTTGTTTCCTATATTTCACATTAGTTGGTAGTTAATATTCTTTAATCTAAATTGAATTGAGCTTTGTCATATTTGGAAACATTATTTTACTCTCTTAAATAAACTGCACTCAAGATGGTAAAAGGTGCAGATGGTTTTCACTTGAGGGATTCCTAGGGAAAAAGGTTTGGGAATTTTTCATGCCTGACCTTTTCTTCTCTTTCCTTTTGTATTCATAACTAACATTCATGTTTAGAGATTGCCTGATTTCCGCACATCAGTAAATCTTTGAACAAATATGTTGTTGCCAGTGTTATGTTTGTTTATTTTGCCACTGTCTTAGCAAACATCAGAAAAAAGCCCTCGTCTTTTGCTTTCTGAATCAAAACCAAATAAAAGGATTTTTTTTTGCTGAGATGTAAAAGAATACTACAATTTACTGCATTTCCAGTACTTTAAAAATGGTTAATCAAAATGAAAAATGACATGAGATCTCCAGCTTGTCTTCACTGTTTTCATTGAATCTTGTGAAAGAATTTAAAGCTTTTATACCCAGAATATGTGGTCTAAAAATTGTATACGAGTTTAATGGTTTACATTTATATTTATAAATTGTGTAGTCAGAGTATTACATGTCTATTTATACTGTGCTGATTATGATGTTTATCACCAGCATCCTATTTGCTTTTTGTTTCATTTTACCATATGTAGTGAAAGTTCTTAGCATTTACTTTCAAGTTCTGTTCCCAACTGATCCCTTGAAGCTATGCGCTTAAATGTTTTTATTTCTCTGAGATATTTTTGATCAGGTGAGCTTGATTCTGCAGTGTGTATTTGTCATGCATTTGTGTTGTTGTCATTACTATTTTCTTTCCTTTTAAGTTTTTCAACTACCATTAACATTTGGACCTGTTGTCACAGCCCTTAAACTACTTGGTAACTAAAATTACAATATTGTCATTACCATATCCTGTATTTACTCAAATCCAAGATGAGCACACCCCCTTTACATGGTACAAGGTGAGTACAAGGCAGTGAGTTGGGCAGATACCTTTGGGGCTCCAGCTCCGGCCCCCTGGGATTGGAGCCAGAGCTGCAGCTGCTACTTGTTCCCTCTGCCTTGCCCCCCCTCCTACTTACCCTCCCCCCTGCACTCCCTTACCTTCCCTCCCCTGCAGCTGCTAACCCCTGTTTCAGCAGGCTCCACCCCCACTCCAGCCTTGGGCATGGAGCATATATTTGCTGTATCCTCAGTTCATCCTGGTACAGGCTGTGCAGGGACAGGCACAAAGGGGGCAAGGGGTAAGGATCAGATTGCTTAACCCTCCTCTACTTCCTGCTCCCTCTACCAGCTGCCCCCCACTGCCTCTTCTACAGCCTATCACTGACCGTGTGCCCCACAGCCACTGCTTTCTGGGGGATCGCCCTATGAATTTAAAAGAAACCTCCAATGATTAGATTCTGTACATGGAAATTATAGCAAATTTGTATATTTTCCATGTATAGAACCCAATTATTGGAAGGTTATCTTAAATTCAGGGTCATCTTGGATTTGGGTAAATATGGTATATCCTTTTTAAACAGCCTATTGATGCTTCTAGTCTGAGTAAAGATTTGAAAGCCTTTCTGCTTGCTTTCTTCACAGATCTATAAAAAGCAAAGTATCAATGACTGCTGACAGATGTGGAGAAAAATAAAGGGTTTTACTCGAAGAGGCAGTTGTTAATTTGACCTAGCTCCACAGTGTCTGTATAGATTGAGCGCTTCAGCAGGACTTTTTGGTGCTTTTAGATAAAAGTGCCAAAAAAGCCCTGCTGAAGCACCCAATCTATACAGGTGTTGGGCAAACTGGGTCAAGCTAACACAAATGTGCCTTCTGGGCATGCACAGGGCTCGGCATGGGGGCACACAATTTAAAGCACCTGTTTGTTTTGGGGGGTTCTTTTTTATGTCTGGAAACAGCCAGTATGTCCAGATTCTGCCTTTGGCATCTTAAATATAATTTGCTAAATCACTTACTTTGTTTCTTGTTGGTTTTCTTTTCTCTTTGGGATAAAATTCAGGCAAGCATGCTGGCTTTAGAAGGTCCATGCTTCACTTTCCATACAACTTGAATTTTGCAATGTGTTGTGTATGGGGAGCAGTCATGGAGTGGTTTGTTTGTAGCAGCACATGCTGCAGGGAAGGATTTTGTGCCAACTCATAAATGGTCAGTGCAGAAAGTACTTCTGTGGAGCATACTAAGGAAGAGTCTCTAGACCTCTCTTTACAGTAGCTCACACTGTGTAAAAGGAGAAAAGAGAGGTCATTGGCATTTTAAGCAGAGGTGCAAAAATGTGTGGTTCACAGGCAAGCACCTTTCCGTGTCCAAAAAAATCTGGAAATGTAACCACAGTGATGTTCAAGTTGTTAAATATAGCTGTATGAGGAAAGGATTATATTTATAGGAATTGAAATTAAAATCATCCAATATCTGAAAACACTAGTGGAGAGGGGGATTCCATCAGCTTACAAAGCTGGGTAGCAAGTTGAGCTCTGATTCCAAACCCCTCTATCAGAAACTGACCTTACTGAATACATCACCTATTTTCTTATCTGTAACTGGTGAAGATTTCCAGGTAGTTAGGTTAGGATTTGGTTCCTATTGAATGAGCTTCTAGTCCTTGTTAACTATAGTAGAATGAATTAATTATACATGCCCTAGAAGGGGTTTGTCATATTTCTCTCCCCTTACTCCATTCTGGAGCACTCTGTGGAAACAATCTCCTACAGACTTCTCCTGCCTAGAAAGCTACAGGCAGGAATTATTGTAGGCACATAGATGGCCAATCCCAGATCCTCTGTAACAGCTTTCCTAGTCTTAGAAGCTTTAGCCATGGTCAGGGTTTTTTTTCGTTTTGTGGAGAGAGTTTTTTCAGAGGGGATTTACCTCATTTTAAGAAAGGAGTCAGGCGCCTGTGTGGTCCATTATTGGTTTTGGCTCTTGTTTGGCTGCCTGATAGCTAAGGCCTTTTCAGCACAGGAGCTCTTTGGCCACATCAGTCCTACTGTGAATGCATCAGTCCTGGCAGAAGCTGTCATACATTATTGGTTTATTATAAAGTTCGTTCTGTGATGTATTTTGTGGAATGTCCCTTAGTACTCTATACTTCAGCTTTAGCTTTTTTTGTGCCTTAAGCAACAATAGCTTTCTAACATGTAATATTATTATAGAAAATAATTGTTTTTCCTTGGCAAGCTTCAAATAAATAAGAGTAATTGTTTTTTGGCTGGCTTTAACTGTGATACATCATTGCTAGTGGCCCAGTTCTGCCTCCTGTTGGCTTGAATTTCCTTGAATATTCTCTGAGACAGCCACAGCACCAAAATCTTGCTAACTGAAGGGCTAGCTATACTATCATTTCCATCTTCAGTCTGCTTGCACTATAGATAGATGATGCTGGCACTTTTTCCACAAATTGTCCCACTAATTTCAGGGTTAAGCCTCTTCACATTCAATAAGCTGACTTTTGACTATTGTGGAAGGGAGGGGTTTTTACTTACTCTACTAGCCTGTTTAGTGTCAGGGAATGACAGGGAGGTGCACCACGTGTCCCTAAAAATAAGAGCAATATTTAATTTAAAAAAGGCATACCTAAGAAAAAAGTGAGCCTCTTGTTAGCAACACCATTTGCCACATATGTTAGTGGCAGTATCAAGGTTATGGGTGACAAGGGTGACTGAAAGCATGGATGGCCTAACTACAACATGTAGAGAGATCTGTGCTAAGGACAGGCCCAGCAGCCAGCTTACATTTACCATGATACTTATCAATCAGTCCTTTGTTTAAAGTGTTTTAGAAGATGTCAGTTCAAGAAATGAATGCAAGAATTTACTTTTATAGTGAATCTTGCTCTTTAGTTTCAGATGCTTAATAAAAGATTCTTTATAAACTTGGTAAAATATAAATCAAAATAAACTGAAAGCATGATTATATCAATGTAGGGAATAATTAAAGTATCTTGATTTAAGGAGAGGGGCATTAAAAAAACATATATTCATTACCTTGCTTGATTTATGGGCTATTTCTTCACACATGGGACATTTTCCATCTTTCTTTTAAAAACCCACTAAAATATTTAAAATAGCTCCTTTGTCCTGAATCCCCTCCAGATTCTAAAGTATATCATCATATGAGGCATTATGATACTATATTTGATCACAGCTCTGTTTTATGATCCAGCTTTAATAAACTTTTATGTTTCAACCCATCAGTGATTATAATGTTGAAGATTGAATTTTGTATTTGATATAACTCATACCCTCTTTCAGCAAGAATTAGTGGTGTTAAAAATTGTTCTATCTTATATGAAAAAATGTAGAATACTAAGAAGTTTTGTTTCAATATGTGATAAAACCATGAACAAATTTTCTTGTGGTAATATGATTTAAAAGTCTACCTTAAGACCCCTTTAAAATTTGGCAAGTACGTGTGCTAAGTGATTATACATAAGTTAAAGACATAAATATTGAACACTTTTTCATTTTCTGGCATAATAGCATGCAATTTATTTTGAAATGGGTAAAGCTTCTGTACATTTTAATCCAAAATACAAATGTGTATTTCAGAATGGATATTGATGTTTTTGAAATGTACGTTTATACTTTTAACAATTTTTAAAAACAGTTTTTTATTGAACTTTTATTACGTTATAGTGTTCTGGCTAATAATTATTACTTGTCTATTACATTGTAGTTTAGTTTAACTGATACAGGATTTAGGAAAGCTTTGGTGATCAGAACCCAGTAAGATACTTCTCCAGCTCCCCTGGGTCTAAGTTTAGCTAAGTCTTATAAGAATGCTTTTTCTTTCCAGACTTTCTGATTCAGGTCAGGCTGGAAATAACACAATAATACAAATAACCAGGTTGATGAATTTTGGGTACTTCTGCTTCTGGTCCTGGTCTAAATCTAGGCATACAGAAAGGAATCAAAATTAAAAAATAATAATAGAAGAAAAATAAGTGATATTTTTCTGGTTCCAAAAGGCATCAGTTTGATTTGTTTGGGTGAATGTCCAAGAGTGAAAGGTTTTAAGTTTTACCTGAACTGGTTATCTGCTGCATAAGGAAACTGCAGCTAATTATGTAATATGTTACATGAAGTGTAAATATATATGGTACTTTTGTATCAGAAATGCCAAATCAGTGTGTCAAATTGTGACATTGAAACATTGACTTTCTTTTGATGACACATAGCCTTCCAGAGCAACTCAGTGGACAAGAGAAACATTCTCTCTGTATCACTTACTAGGTGAATGCTGTTTAGCCCCCTGCTACCACCACTAGAGGCCAGCCAATTCTTCTGGCTAAAGGAATCCCAGACTCATGTTCAAGGTATTCTGTGCGCCAGAAATTTGCCAGGGGCAAATTTGCTTGTCTTTGCATTCAGGGAACTCAGATAACTGAAGTACAGCTGTCCTTGCAGAGGGTGCAAGACTTTTGGCGCCCAATTTTATTCCAACCTGCTCAAATACCTGAAAAAATGTTAATACATCTAGTTTTGTTTATCTTAGTCTTCATTTAAGCTGTAAGAAGATGATGACCCACTGATGGGTTCATTACCATTTTTTTAGACCCAAGCAGTATAGTATAGGACCATGCTTGAATATTAGGACTACTTGCAAACATTAAAAAAAAAACCCCAAAATAATGCTTTACTTTAAACTCGATGCACTTCTTTCCTGAGCCCTGCAGATGCCCAGATGAAGCAGCGCTTTACTTCAACCCAGCTTTGCAGTGTCTGTAAAGATCAGGCACTTTAGTGGAGCTTTTTTGCCATTTTTAATAGCTGATTCAGTCACTTTAGCTGATTCAGTGGGTTACCAAAAAGTCCCGCTGAAGCATCTGATTTCTACAGGCACTGCAGAGTCAGGTTGAAGTAACGCGCTGCTACTTCTGGTAAAGCACATTTTTCTGTTTGCTTTTTTAATGTCTGCAAACAGCCTACATGTCTAAATACTACTCATTCTGTAAACAGGTTTGCATTTCTAGTGCTGCAAAATGAGGGGAGTATATATGTTTACAGCCTTCTGGCTGGTGTGTGACAAAGTCACTGCAAAGATGTGCTCCAGGGAGTGATAGGGGTTTCCTTCTTTATTTCCTCTTCTGACCCCTACCCTCAAGAGAGCCTAATTACTGACAGGCTGCCCCTCTCCCATGCCAGGGAAGGGGGGGCTAGTGGGAAAGTTGTTAGTGATTAGTGGGGAGGTGATATTGTTCTGTATATGTATGTATGTACACACTGACAGAAGTGATGTTTGTTGCAGTGTCAGCTCCTTGAAAGTGCTCTACAGCCATGCCCTGACAGAAGTGCATGGCTCCAAAATGCTTTCAAAGTGTCCAATCAGGTGACAAATTAACCCTCATTTAATAAAGGCTCAGATGAAGGTTCTCCAAAGTTGAGCACCTTCATTAACTTCTATTTGTCCCTGTGCATTAGCAGGGCTGGGCTTATGCAACCCAGCCCCTGGTGTGGTCTGCAGGCTGGGGTTTGCCCAGCCTCCACCGGGAGGGGGAGATTGGAGCTCCCCCTCCCCCCCCAATTCACTTGCCCCCTGCCAGTGCAGGCTGGGCAAACCCCAAACTGGAGCTCACTCCCCTCCCCCATCCCCCTTCCCATCCTGCAGACAGCACCAGAGCTGGGGAGGGGTACTGGTTCCCCCCCCCACACACACACACACACCCCCCTACTTACCTACCTACCTACCTTTGATCCGTGAGGATCAATGGTAATAAGCTGATGGAGAATAGGTTTAGGTTAGAGATCAGAAGGCAATATTTTACAGTTAGGGTGGCCAAAATCTGGAACCAGCTTCCCAGGGAAGTGGTCCTCGCCCCTACCTTGGGCAAATTCAAGAGGAGGTTGGATGATCACTTGTCTGGGGTCTTGTGAACCCAGCATTCATTCCTGCCTGTGGCAGGGGTTCAGGCTAGATGATCTGTTCAAGTCCCTCCTGACCCTAGCTACTGTGAAATTATGATCAAACAGCAAATGTCTGTTGGGTTGGGGGGGAGGGGTCACTGTAACTTATGGTGATGTCTGTGAAGCGCCATGAGTTACAGTGGGGAGCTGGACATCTATCAGTGCCATATGTGCTTTTATATATATGTACACATATGCCACCACTGCTGTCATGGCAGCAGTGGTCTCTGCTATCCCAGAAAACAGAGCTTCAGCCCCTAGTCCTGGCTGGGCTTCAGTTGTTCTTGCAGTGGGCTGTCAAGTTGCCACATCCATCCCCCTTTGGATCCATTATAACCCTACATGTAACTATACAAATGTTACATTTGGTGATATAAAATGTAGTGCTGCAGAGAAGTTCCTCTTTCAAGTCGGAAAACTGCTGTAACACTTGTTCCATTTTTGTAGTGCTATTTGTAGAGGGCACATTTGTATACCCGTTTTTTTTGTAACTTTTATCCAAATGTAACTTTTGTCCATGGCCTTAGACACCTAGGTGGAGTAGTACCTGACCACTGGTGCTGCCCTCTTCTGACTTGCTTATCTGTAGAAGCTTCATTACAATAGACCTGAATCCAAGATGACTTTGAATTTAAGATGACCCCCCACAATAATTAGATTCTATACATGTACATTTTATAAATTTGTTATAATTTTCCGTGTATAAATCTGATTATTGTAGGGTCATCTTAAATTTGTCCCCTTCTTCCTCCCCCACTGCTGCTGCAGAGAAAGTGATAGTGGGGGCAGATGGCCTGACCACTTAAAGTGGCCTAACCCTTGCCCCCTGTCATCTGAACCCCCATCACCTCCCTGCCTGCTTCCATATTGGCTGCTTGCAGCCATTAAAACACAAACAAACAAACAAATGTGCTTTACCAGAAGAAGCAGCACGTTATTTTAACCCAGCTCTGCAGTGTCTGTATAGATTGGGTGCTTCAGCAGGGCTTTTTGGCAATTTTATCTAAACTGATTCAATCTGGTATTACATAAAAGCACCCAAAAAAAGCCCAGTGAAGCATCGAGTTGGGTGAGCTGGGTCCAACTAATGCGCTGCCTCTTCTGGGCATGTGTAGGCAGGGCCCGGTGTGGGAGTTTGAAGTAAAGTGCCATTTCTTTTTTTTCCTTTTTAACTCTGTGAGTAGCCATTATGCCTGCTCATGAGAGGTGTTACATCTAGGAAGTCTGCTGTTTTCAGCATATTTTTCTTATTGCACAGTTCTTAATAAGCTATTTATTTAATAAATAAACTAATTTTCTAACCGTGACTATGTATCAAGGTATTTTGGTTCAATTTATTGACAATGACCGAGTCTTTTCAGCTGAGTCTTACTGGACAGTATGCAAGTAAGTATACGTGTGGCCAATGGAGCCTGGCTTAATGGGCTGATCAGAGGCAGGAGTTGACATTTTAATATTGGATGAGATGATAGATAAGGGAAATGCAGTGGAGAAGCAGTGACTGTAGAGGGATGTAGAGCAGGGTGGCCTGGTCAAAGCAATGGCTAACAGTTATTTTGCAGCAGCCTTCCAATGGATATAAGTGGGGCAAGATTTTATTTGTGAAGGTCAGAGAAAAGGATACTGTAGTTATTAGATGAGGGGAGAGTCTGGACAAGAATTTTAACCATGTTGTTAGATGAGAAAGGCTGTATCTTAAAAATGTTCAGTGGAAGAAATCTGTAAGACAGATATAGGTGACTGAAAGGCAGGCAGCATAGTGGTGATGTCTGTAGTGATCAAGAAAGGGGAGAGCTGGGGTGGAAGATTAAGAGTTCTTTTAGCTGTTTTCAGCTGGGACTGCCAGCCTAGATATCCACATTGTGCTAATTTTCTCTTGAGGAAATAGATGATATTTTTTCTAAGTGGAGAGTAAAGTGAACACATGAGGATGAGAAGAGTAGAAGGGTAAGTCAACAGTGGCAAAAGGACAGTGAGATTGTGAATAAGGGATTTACTTAAGATGTCATGCTGCAGTTGTTTTGTTAAAGACATGGCAAAACTGAAGGAGCAGATGATGGATTTGTTGTAAAGAAAATTAGCCTGGTTTTAGCATTTCCTCCGTAGATGCCTCCTCCATGTGAAAGCAGTATCATAGGAAATGCAAAATGGTTTGGATTACTTTTTGTGTCAGACCAACATGGCTACTAAATATATCCCTGGATCATAGGAAATGTATCTTAGGAAAGCATAGTAAAAGGGCTTGGCAGGTCAGGCCTTGCAGTGGGAAACAAAAGCAAAAGAGGCAAGGATGAAAGAAAATAAAGCATGAAAAAAATAGACAGTCATGTCACTAGAAGAAAGGAGGAGGAATGTTGAGAGCAGATGAGAAGTCATCAGTGCTGATGGACTAGAAGTCATGCAAAGAACAAGTGACAGGACAAGGGTGGGACTGATAAGTGATGTTGAAAGAGAACAGGATGGATACAGAAAGAACTCAGTAATAGAAAGCTCAGAAAAAGAACAGTGCTTAGTGAAGATTTATTGAGTCAGATAGAACTCCCCATATGGTGAGTAGGAGAGTTGAACCAGAAATTCAGGTTGGATGAAGATTTGAGGACAAAGAAATGTAAGGCGAAGGGTTTGAATGAGTTATCAACATAGAAACTGAAGCAAGCATGGATCTGTGTGGGAGACTGAGAGGAGAAAAAATTAAGGGCAAGCAGACCATATCAGAGAGGAAGAGTGATGAGGATAAATTGGGCGCATGGTAGATTAGAGCAACATGAAGTAGAATAGTGTTTTTAGAGAAAAATGGGTGGGAAACAAGCAGCAGAAATGGGAGAAGGAAGCCAGCACCTCAACTCTGGTCTGGCTGTAGAATAAGGAGCATGAGGGGAGGAGGGGCCTCCATAAAACAGGGCAGCTGCAAATGTATCATAGAATCATGGAGAAGTAGAGCTGGAAGGGACCTCCAGCTGTCATCTAGTCCAATCCCTTGCCTAAGGCAGGATCATCCCTATTCAAACCATTCCATACAAACCATAATCTAAATTCTACATAAGGCAACCATCAACCCTGACACAACAGAGACCTAACACCCTAATCTGCCACAGGTAAAGCAGACTGGCAGCCAATGTCCTTATTCTATAAAATGTGAGTATATGCTCAACAGGTCCTAAGTAGAAGGCCATGCCCCCTGTTACAGAGAAAGGCAGAAATCTCTACAGTCCATACCAGTTGGATCATGGGGTAAAATCCCTTCCTGACCCCAAATAGGGTGCACAAGTCTGAACCTGAGGGGAGGGGCAAGATCCTTTAGCCAGGAACCTCTGCCTTTGCTCCCAGCAGGAGCATATACATGCTGCAGTCAAAATCCACAGCCTTGGCTGTAGCCAACACCCAATGCCTGGGAAGACTTAAAAACACCCTGACACGTATAGCAGAAAGGGGGCGATGATGGCAGGAGGGGGCAGGGCCACCCATCAAAGCCCAGAAGCATGTGGTAGAACATAGGCATAGTTGTGCCTAGATCATCCCCAACCAGTGGCTATCCAACGTCTTAAACGCCTCCAGGGATGGAGGGTCCACAGCTTCCCTAGACAGTCTATTCCACTGCCTCATTATTCTAACAGTGAAGAAGTTTTTCCAAATATCCAATCTGAACTTACTTTGCTGCAACTTCAGGCCATTGGCTGTGTCCTCTCTGCAGCAAATGAGAAAAGGTGCTTCCCCTCTTCTTTATGGTAGCTCTTCAAGTATTTGAAGAATGCTATCATGTTTCCTCTTAAGTGCATTTTCCACAAGCTGAACATGTGTAGCTCCTTCAGCCTGTCCTAATATGACTTGCCTTCCAAACCCTTGATCATCTTTGTTGCCTGCTTTTAGACCTTCTCTAACATCCTTTTTAAAATGTGGAGCCCAGAACTGCACACAGTACTCCACATGAGACCTAACCAATGCCAAGTACAGGAGGCACTATAGACCTCCTGTGTCATGCACCTAAAGCTTCTATTTATGCGTCCCAAAACTGCATTCACATTTTGTGCAGCTGCATCACACTGCAGAGTCCTGTTGAGTCTGTTATCTACCAAGACTCCCGAGTCCTTTTTCATAGTGCTGCCATCCAGCCAGGTGTCTATCATTTTATATTTGTGTTTTTGATTATTCCTCCCGCAGTGTAGAACCTTGCATTTGTCTGCACTGAACTTTATCCTGTTAGCTTTAGCCCACCTTTCCAATCTACCAAGATCCTTCTGAACTGCACTTGCATGCTCCAACATGTTTGCAGCCCTTCCCAGTTTCATGATGTCTGCAAACTTGCTCAAGAAGCTTTCTTTGACAGCACCCAAATCATTAATAAACGCGTTGAACAGCATCAGGCCCAGGACAGGCCCCTATGGGACTCAACTCAAAACCTTCTGCCATTCTGAAATGGACCCATTAATAATCACCCTTTATTTGTGGCTATGGAGCCAGTTATTTATCCACCTTACAGAAGTTTTATCTAGCCACACTTCTTCAATTTATTTATGAGAAGATGATACCAGACCATGTCAAAGGCCTTGCTGAAGTCTAGTTACATTATATTCAGAGCATTCCCTTCATCTAACCAAGTACTTACTTTGTCAAAGAAGGAGACCAGTAGGGGTGCACCGATAGAGATTTTTGCGGCTGATACTGATAGCTGATTTTTAAGAAGAAATATCGGTCAGTACCAATTCAATTTCTGATACAGCTGCATGCAGCTGTTGCATAAATTGCTGATTTTATCCCCTGGAGGCTAGTCCAATTCACCTCTAGAAGAGAGTCACACTTTCAGGTTGGATCCAACTCTATTTTATTGCTTGCAAGCAGGCCGACAGAGGAGCTTGTTGCTCAGATCAGTGTCGACCCTAAACAAAGAGCGCACGTGGCTTTTATTGAGCTAGCATTTTTTTCAGTTGACGTGTTACATTTTGATTGGTCATTTCAAACCAAAACCTGAGCAACCTATAAGACATACGTAGTGGGCCATCCTGTACCATGTGGGTGGAAAGTTACAGAATGCAGGGGTTAA
>NW_017728996.1:45833566-45868745 GCF_001723915.1 Gavialis gangeticus | reverse complement strand
GGGCTATCCTGTACCATGTGGGTGGAAAGTTACAGAATGCAGGGGTTAATACTAAAACAAGGAACAAAGAAACAGAGAGAAAAGTAACTATTTTTGCTACACAGCTGGTAAGTATGTTGTGGTGAAAGGGGAGAGGGGAGGGAAGGGGATGGTGCGGGGGGTAGATCAAAGCCCCTGCAGTGTGCGAGGGAGAGGGGCTGGGGTAGGTGCTGCCCAGCTGGGGTGGAGCAGGGCATGGGACAGAACCACGGCTCGTCCAAGAGGCGGGGGGCGGCTTCTGCTGCTGCGTGTACCCCAGGAGGGGATGGGGGCGGTGTACCTCCTGGATCTGTGCAGGGTGGGCTGCAGCTGTGGGCTGGGGCCAGGGCAGCGCCAGGCTGTTCCTGGCAGGGGGGCTGATCTGGGCTTTGCTTGGGGTGGGTAGCGGTGGCACTGGGAAGGGTCTATGGGGGAGGGGGCTGCAGCCACCCCCAAATTTGCTGTAGCCTCCCCAAAGCCCTCATCCAGTGCTGTTGCCACCTGCCCCAAGTGCAGCCTGGCCCAGCCCCACCCTGCACAAATCCTGGGGCACATGCTCCCCACCCATCCATGCCCTCCCAGATAAGTGGCAGAAGAAGCAGTGGGAGCCACTGGACAAGCAGACAAGCACTAGGCGAGCTGCCAGATGAGCAGCTCCTGGAAGAGTGGCATGCAGTGGCAAGAACCACTTCCCCCCCCTCTTCCCATGCCCCCCAAATGAGCCACAGTCCATCCCATGCCCCCACCGCCCCAGCTGGGAAGCGCCTACCCCTGACCCACTCCCTCCCTCACTGTGGGGGCTTTGATCTGCCCGCCATACCCCTTCCTCTCCCCCTGCTCCTCCCTCTGTACTTCCATCACACCAGACTTACCAGCTGCACACAACTCTCCACACTGCTGTCTGTGCCTCTCACTGCCTATGTGCTGCACTGCAGCTATGCGCATGCACAGGGCATTTATCAGCCAAATTATCAACCACAGGCCAATTTCCAATGTAGACAATTTTCTTTATATTGGTGCCAATCCGATAGTGGACCAACGTATCGGTGCCCCTCTAGAGACCAGGTTTGACATGATTTATTTTTCACAAATTCATGCTGGCTGCTTGTGATCAGCCTTTCCTCCTTCAAATGCTTGCAAATGGCCTTCCTTAGGATATGCTCCCATAACTTTCCAGGTATTGAAGTGAGGCTAACCAATCTGTAGTTCCCTGGGTCCTCCTTCTTGTCTTTTTTTTTTATAGAGGAGCACTGCATTGGCCCTTTTCCAGTCCTCTGGTACCTGGCCTATCTCCCACAGCTTCATGAAGATCCTTGCCAAGGGCTCCAAGATCTTCTCTACCAGTTCCTTCAGGACCCTGGCATGAAATTCATCTAGCCCTACTGGCTTGAATTCATTCAGACCCAACAAAAGCTCTCCGGCCATCTCTTTTGTTATCTCCTCCCTCAGCTTTCCTGCTTCCTTATCCAGATAATCCCTATTAGTTATCTGGCTGCAGCTTAATTTTTTTGTGAAGACTGAGGTAAAGTAGCTGTTGAGTAGTTTTGCCTTCTTTGCATCTTCTGTTAGGAAGATGCAAAGAAAGATCCATCTTTTCTGACCAGCATACTTACAGAATCTGTGTTGTCCTTAACCTTTGCCAGTTGCAGCTCATTCTTTATCTTTGCCTTTCTAATTTGTCCCTACAGGTTCTTGCTATTTCCTGGTATACTTCCTGCTTGACCTGCCCGTTCTTCTATTTCCTGTATGCTTATGGTAGTCTTAGGTGGTAGTATTGAGGTATCTGTTAGAGCCATTAGGAGCTGGAGAGAGCAGGAAAAGAAGAGGTTGTGAGTGGCTGTGCTCTTTTACAAGTTGAATAGGACTTCTAGGGATAACAAATACAGAGAGAACAGGATGGTGGCCTGAATTGGTCAGAGATAATGACAGGAATAGGCACTGGAGGTATGGAAGGTGAGGACAGAGACCAAAATTGAGGCAAATCTTTTGTGATGTTGCTCCGAGTGGTAATGTTAGCTAATTATCTCTCTAACAGCTGGATTGATGATAAGAAATATGCATATGCATAATCAGTATATTAACTGAAATTTCACTTCAGCTGCTGTAATCAATACTTGGGACTGGGGGTAAGCAACCCATGGCTTATGGGCCAGATTTTGCCTACAGATGTGAAGCTTCAGAGGTGGGGGCCTTCCTCAGTGAGCATAGGTGGATCCAAAATTTCAGAAAGAAGGGTGTGGAAGCAGGGACTGGTGCTTCAGGGGTGTCTGCACCCTGGCTCCCAGCTGTCCTACTCCCAATGCACCTGGATGGGCAGACTGCATTATAGGGGCAGCAGTAGGAGACTTTCTTGAAGTCCTTCAAGCAGGTAAGAATTTTTCCTCCCCACTTTCTCCCCTCTGTGCTCAGCAGCAAGTCCCTTCCCTCCCCTCTCCTCCCTCCAACATGTCCTCAGCTGATCTGGGGACAGGGTCTTCAAAGTCAGTCCTGTCCTGCTGCAGTCAGGCTGCACATGAAGCTAGACTTGGCTAGAGACAGCACTAGGGGCAGCAGTCAGATTTCATTCCCCCATGCCTTCTCCCTGGATAGCAGGGAACATGGGGGACCCACCCAGTGCTGCTGTTGCCTCTGGCTCCCTGCAGAGCCTGGCTGGAGGGGCAGGAGCAGCTTCTTCTTGGTGACAGAAATTTGCGTTCCAAGGGTCTCCAATCACTTCTGTTTGTAGAGAGCAGAATGTTGTCTTTTGTTCTGACTTGTCGCCCAGTCTTCTGATTTATAAATCAAATTCTTTCTTGCTTTGGAGACTCAAAAAACCCAAAACAAAAGTCCTCACCTGTTGCTCCCCCAGCATGATCAACTGAAAAGAGGGTTGGGGGGTGTCTGTGCCACTGCAAGTCCCCCTGCTCCTCCCCTCCCATGGATCTGCCTGCTCTCCCTGAGTTGCTATTGGGATGAGCATCAGCAGCCGTTCGGCCCTGGCAGCTGCTAAGTCCTTGCGTCTTCCTGCCTGAGTGTGACCTGGGATAGACCTTTTCTGGGCCACAGCCAGAAAAGGTTACCTACCCCAGCTTAAGACTGTAACAGTCTTCTTACACAGATATAATTATCATTAATACTATTGGCAACCATCAGAACTTATCACCAGTGAATTTATTACATGCTGCTTGTGGAAAAATCTTTAGTCTGTTATCAGGTTGGCAGGATTTCTTGGTTTTGGTGGTTTGGGATTGCTTACTGTGTCAACTAGTCTCTCAGAATTAATGGAGCTCCTTTCTAGCATCAGATGCATTTAGCAGTCTACTTCGTGGTGGTCATGTATTATGTGCAGAGTCTCAATTGGAAAGTAATCTCTAGCTGCTGTATTTTACATGAATGACCAAGGGTCAGAATCTAGGTTATGATGCGATTTAATTAATCCAAACTGAGATGCCTCCTTCTTGAATAGATAACATCTCAGCATTTGGTAGTACTTGCTATACTTTTCATGAAGAAATTTTGCAGTTAAGTATGCTTTGGAGTCCAAAAGCATCATCTTATTTTTTTAAAACGATGCTGTAATATCTCTAATGTTTCTTTTTTCTTAGATAAAAGGTTTAGGAGGTTTATATATAGACAAACACTTTCTTATAAAAAGAGCTTGATCAATTTCCTTGTCAGCTACTGAATCTGAAATAACGGAGTAGCTTTTCAGTTTGAAGCAGCACAGTTGAAGCAGAGAAGGAGATATCCAGTAGGAATGTGACTTCGTGGGTGACCTTACTAGTTTTTAGCAGTAATGGTTTTGGCAGTGCAATTTTTCATGCAGCTTGTGGATAAAGCACATCTGTTGTATTTGGAAAGCTACAAAACTGTCAAAGACTGAAAGTCAAAATAGTAGAATGGGACTAAAGCCATTTCTTTGTGGATCAGTTGAATGCTCTTTCTGCTTTCAGTTCTGTATCCTGAGTTTTAATTGTACTGTCACCCTGGAAGTTGATGTTTTTGGAAGATTCATTAAGTTTAAAACTTCAAGCACTTAAATTGCTGCATTTGAACTTTGTTTAAAAAAAAGTACTATTCAGGATAATGCAATTTTTTTTCAAATAATTATAGATTTGAGTGTTATAATAGGCCATTATGGCTTTCTGCTTATGGCCGGAATCATCTTGATAGTTTATTGATCTGTTGGGCATTAAAATACCTTTATATTAATTACTGAAGGTCCAATCTGTCAGTATATTGTTTTGTCTGTTTTGTAATTTTCTATACTTGTTTTAATTACTCATTACTTTTCAAATTAAGGATCCGCATAGTTCTTTGCAGGAGCAGAGCCTCTAACTGTACTTTCTTATACCTTCTGATCAGGTCCCTCTTTTCTATCCCCTTAGGATACAGGTGTCATACGTGGCCTGCAGGCCAGATCTTGTGGGCTAGTGGCAGATCATCTTCAGATCTGGCCAGCAGGGCTTCTTAGGGCAGCTGCTGGAGCCACTGTATTGATGTGGACCAGTGCCCAAGAGGGTAACACTGCTCCCATTGGTAACTACAATCGACAACAATTGGGAATGGGAAAAGGGGAGGTGGGGGGAGCAGTGGTAAAGCCCCAATCCCTGGTGCTGTAAGGGAATATGTCCTGCCATCTAATTTGAGCATGACTCTCCTTCCTTAGCATAGGTACTACAGTAATTTAGGGTTCAACACTGAACCAGAATGACAGGTAAATTACAGTGGTGGTAAAAGACTGAATCTGAAAGATTCAAAACCAGTATAATAGGCATACTGAGAAGGCTGTATGCTGATCACACTCCCAAATTTTTGGACCTGTGGGGAGTCCCATGGGCCGGATCTGGAGTGTAGAGCCATGTCATCTGGCCTGTGGGGCTGGAAATTTGGTGGTAGTAGGAGCATCAGCTGCCATATCTGTCTTCTGGAGCCACAGTAATTAATGCTGCCACCACCCAGTTCCAGCCCCGTGGGCCAGATGACACAGCCATGCACTGCTCACACATATGAGGCTGGATGTGGCTGGATGAGTTGATCATCACTAGCTTAGATCCCATTCTCTTTGCCCTTTTCCTTTTATATGTTAATTTTTTGTGCATATTTTGGAGCTTTGCTGGGGAAAAGCTGTTACTGACAATGGTGGGTTTTAGACATATTTTGCACAGCTAGTGCCTAAACTTGCTGGTGTAGTCTACACTGGAAGCTTTTACAGAACAAATTTCCTTCTGGAGCTCTAGTGTAGAGGAACATTCTGTTGCTTCCAGAGTTTATGTTGAATTGGTATATGTATCTGAGGGAATTTTTTTTAGCAGTTTCCTGTTATAAACAAAATCTTATTTCACTTCAGAATACAAGAGAAGAAAATCTGTAGTTACAAGTGTGTGAAAGGGGCACAAACTGAAAATATAAATCAGGCTAGGAATGATACAGTAAATTTGTACAGATAAACCTAAACCTCATAAGTTACATATACCAAATTAAAACAGAAAATGAAATATAGCATCCGATGCAAATAGAGCATCATTGGTTAGGTATTTAAATTGTCATTATTAAATAAGTGCATAGTCCAAAAAAGAGGAAAGAAAGCAAATAAATGTTTTTTCACATTGTTTAATGATGTTTTGGCAAGAAGTCAAAGAACTGACATTTGAAAAGAACCATCCTACCCCATAATATTTGCATTAATCCCAGCTGTCACTCAGATTTTTATACTCAAGCAATATATGGATTTAAATGGGTGTGGTAAGAAAAGTTTTCTCAGAGTAAGAAAAATCAATGCCTGATGATTTTAGAATAGATTATTTATAGAAGTTCTGTACTCAACTTGAGTCCACACTCTTGTTTTTTTTACTCAAACAAAATCTGAGCTATTTATTTTTGTTAGGAATTTTGTTTATGTCTGATCAGTTTCCAGAATAACAGTGGGAGTAAAAGTGAGGAACGCTTTCATCACTCCCTTCTTGCCCAGAACTCAGTAATCACAGAAGCATGTTTCAGCATTTCTGTTTGTTCTTGTTGTGCCAATATCAAAACTGTTTTGCAACTTTATCTTCAGAAGCACCATGAATAGTGGCATACGAATGATCAAGCTTTCGCTTTAGACACAGAAGTACCTAAACACCTATGAAAATACCTGAATACCTGTGAAAGTCTGGACCTAACTCCTACTGATTTCAGTGAGAGTTAGGTGCCTTAACTGACTCTGAAGATCTAAGCCAGCATCCAGTGACTTTGTGCTCTATTTGACATATCAGTACTCAGTGATCTTTCAACACCTATCTGGCTTTGGAAAGTTTGAGCACCTGTATATGTACAGTACACTATTTTGTACTTTTAATTCAGGACATTTGGGATTTTAAATCCTATTAGCAATGAGGCTTTCACAGTTTGCAGAATAAGGGTAAAGTGCTAAAGGTTCATATTTTTAAAATGTATTATTTTATATTTGAGTTCCTACCCTGTCTCTTTTGTGCCTGCAGTTTTGCAGGGGCATAAAATATCTGTCCCATTTGCCTGCAGTGTAAGTGGAGAAACATGCAGATAGTCTTAGTAGTATGTCCAATGATCAGTGGCCTTGCAAAAAGACACAAGTTTTTCAGAAGCTGCTACATAACATGTAATATACAAATTCTTGTAGGTCCAGTAAAGTTTTACAAGATTTTAAATTACCACGTTTACAAAATGCCATTAAATATAAAATTGAAATATATGCAATAACCTCTGCGTGCAATGATTTGTCTCATCCATTGGGTATATCTGTTTAAGAACAGATGTTGTATACACCACTGTTTTTTTAATACAATATTATTACTATGACTATGGTTAAACTACGTAAAAGCCCATTGTACGAAATAGAAGAGTTTTTAGTTCATTGATTCCCAACCAAGGTGCTGATGCTGAGAGAGATCTTTTGAATGGTGTCTCAGAGTGTGAGGAGATAAGCAGATGTAAAGAGATAAGCAGAGAAGTTCAAGCTTAGGCTCAGACCTTGCCTGGCTGTTCCCCTACCCCACTACCTGGCCCCTTTGTAACTAGGTAAGCACTGTAATAAGTTTGTATCTCGTATGAGGTGGTCCTCAATTCGCAAAAGTTACAGAAGGATGCCTTGAGTCTAAAAAGGTTGAGAACCACTTTTCTAATTACTGAATTACTGAACACACAGTACACAAAATTACAGGCAGCAAAAACGTTATTGCCCAAATATAAAATAATGATGTGCAAATATCTCAACACACAATGTCTGCTCTATTCCAGTGTTTTACTGTAGGCTGTCATAGCACTCAATACTGTATGAGGGCCCAATTGTGCAGTCATCACTAAGTATTCTGCAAGTTGATTGATTTCAGCAGGTGCTACTATGTGCGAATAAGGAGGCCATCATTCACATTGCATATTTTTAATCTTACTCGGGGGACAGAAAGTGTAATGTTTGCTTCTTTACAGCTCTAATTTCAAAATCTAATTTAATATACTGGACCTTTTGAGGAGGTGTACAGGTAGAAATGAAATCAGTCATGTTAAAATAATGAAATGAGTGAAAATGCTAGAGTTCCATTAGGTAGTTTTTAGTATAATAATAAGAATAATAATAATGCTTAGAATTTGCACTGGCCAGAGTTTAAAGGACTGGACATGGTTTTATTCCATTGGGATTTTGGGGCATTCATCTCTCACGAAGTACTTTAGCACCTTACAGACTCTGGTCTGCATTGCTTAACAACCTCATATTGTAAAAATTCATTCATTAGTTCTCATAATACCAATATGAAGTAGGTAAGTTAGTGGTTGCATTTCTTATTACACATAACATTTACTCAGAGAAGTGCTTTTGGCAAGAACAAAATAAATTTCCAGACAGCATATATTGTCTTCATTAGAGAGTAATCTGACATAAGAGATTCCATAACATAAATATTTATTGCTAAAGTAAAAGCTTTACGAATATTAGGCAAATTTACTTGATAAATACAGTACTGTTAAGGGCCCAGTCTTTCAAACACTGATGATTTCAGTAACTTTGCTGGTTTGAACTCTTACTGTGGTCTAGGAGGGTTGATGGACTTTAAAAATATATATTATTTTCAGTCAAATATTAGAAGCTTAATGGAAAGTTGAAATAAATATACCTCTGATGTTCCACAGCATGACATAACAGCTTCTGGGTTCACAGAGTAAATGTCATTCAATACTATCTGAAGTAGTAGTTGTACTTCTTGTTTCACACCTGAAAGGTGCTAGATCTGCCTACAATGCTAATCCTACACTTTGATCTGTACCTTCAAAAAGTGACAGTTATTTGTGACACAAGGTGTTATTACTCTAGTCTTATTTTAATGAGCTGTAAGGATGAAGTTTGATATTAATCCAAACTGCCACATTTGAAAGCTGAGAACTCTGAGAAACATTCTTTACTAAGGTGCTTGAGTTCATGTTTTGTAGCTGTTCCATGTTGTGTTATTGACAGCCAAGACCTCTCTTGGCCCTCACAGGATGATAAATGAATAAGCTTGTTGAACTCTGTAGTTCTGGTTGAGTCATCTATTAAACTGAAGATTAGATCAGGAAAGAGACTATTAGAGTCTGCAAAAAGGATACAAGGCTTTTTCTCATTCATCATTCCCACCTATCAGAAATCTGATAGAGCATTTGCAATTGTCATTGAGTGGCAGGGGGACAGCTGGTTGATTATCATCTTATATCTAAATGAAGATGGCTTGGGGGTTTTTTAGGGTTTTTTTTATCTGGTGTCTATTTCAAAGCAGAGGTTTAGCTTCATTTTATTCCTACTGTCACTTTGCAGGGTACCGTAAATAGTCTGTAGATCTGATAAGCACAAAGTTTGATTCCACACTTGCAGCATCTGATAAACTCTGTGATCAGTTCCACACCTGTAGAGGCTAAATTACGAGAGTTTAAATGTTTTTAAAAAAATGAAAAAGTTATGAATTCCACAAGGTTATCAGCTTGAGCCATGAGGTAGGGTAGGACTAGTAGTACTGCCAGTGCTATAATATACATTAAAGAATCCATTTGAAAAGATTTAATTTACCTGTTGAATTTTACTGCAATCATTTATAATTCTCATTGTTGTTGTTTTATTATATATTAATCAAACACCTAAACATGTTCCAGGGACTAGATAAGCCTATGTAGCAAAACAATAGTGCATTGCATATTAGGGGTATGCAAAGCAGGCTGTATTTGATTTGGATTCAGCCTGCTTTGAGGGACAGTGATTTAATTCACTGAGTCAGATCACTGTCCGGATTTGATTCAGCCGAAACTGAAACTGAAGATTCGATTCGGCCATAGACACAACTTTATATGTTTTTTCTACGTACTTGAGGTACCAGATGCAGCTTGTGAACACTGAGTTGGTGGGGTGGATGGAGTGTCCCACGGGAGCACAGGGGGGTCCCCCATGTGCTCAGCAGTGGACCCCCCTGCACTCCTGGGCTCAGTGATCAGCCCCTGGGGGACCTTGGGTGCCCTCGCAGAGCAGGGAGGCACCAGTTGCCGAGCCGGGGTGTGGGGAAGTCCCCTATGTGCTCTGTGGCGGACCTGGAAGTAGACTGGAAGTACTTCTGGTCCACTTCCGGGTTTGCCACCGAGTGTGCGGGGGACTCCCCAACACACTCCCATGGGACGCTCCATCCACCCCACTATGTCAGAGTTCATGAGCCACACCTGGTACCTTGAGGTAAAAGGTAAAACATATAAAGCTGTGTCTATGGCCAAATTGTTGAATCTTTCTGACTGTCTCCAAAATGATTTGGAGGCTTCCGATTCAATTCACAGAGATTAAAGGGTCTCCTGATTCAATTCGGATTTGGCGATTCAAATGCCAAAACGGGACAAATCTCCGAATTGAATAGGCAGCCAAAGCTTCACACAGCCCTATTGCCTAGGTCTCGCTTTTCTTAAAATAAAAAACAAAAATTTGAAACCTTTAAGCCAGCAGGCCTTGATGTGGTTAGATAAAGGGTAGATTTAATGTTAAAATGCAGAGCTCTGTGCTGAGGTACCTTTAAGACAACTTTGCACAAGCAATCAGAATCTGATCAGGGCGAAGTACAGACAGTCAAAAAGTCTGAGACTGAATCAATTCAATCTTCATAGGTTAGTCTAAGCTCTGCATAGATTGAACTAATAAGCAAATGAATAGACATTCCCTTTTGATTTCAGGAATGTAGCTGCATGGCTGCAGTGGCTCCGGCCAGAAGCTGTGGTGGGGGAAGGGGCACTAGAGCACACCTCCCTGGGCCAAAGCTAGCTGACCCATCCTGCAAGGTGGAGATATGCAGGGGAGGTACAAAACATCATGGGATGCTGGGGGACTGTGAATTAACTTGAATCTGGAAGGGATCTGGGATAGAAGTTCAGTAAACTGATTTAACTTAAATCAGTTAAATCTAATACTGCATCCATTCAGGTTTATCTTAAACCGGTTTCAGTCATTTTGAAAGCGGTTTATATGTATTGAACTTCTGTTGTGTTACAGATTTGAACTGGTTTCTGATCGCTTATACTGGTTTATTTGTAATTTCTTTCCCTAGCCCAGAAGTGCAGCAGTTGAGAGTTTCATGGGTGCTGGCATGGCTGGCTCATGTTCCACCCTGCAATTTTTTCCCTTAGCAGTTAGTAGACATCAAGAGTTTGGGAGAGGTTGCCAGGTTTTCAATAGGGAATTGAGCCAAAGAGGGAGAATTCTGAAAGAACATCCATAAAGAAATAGACTTATTGGCCACTGTTTTTTTCCTTTTCAGGGATATTTAAAGGGAATGTGGTTAAAAAAAGTAATGGGATGATATTTATAAAAATACCATTTGAGTTATCATCAGGAGAAAGTATCTAATAATTAAATCTGTTAACCAAAGGAATAGGATTCCAGAGGACAGTGATAAAAAAACTTCTTTGCTTGAACCATCAAGAAGGGGCAAAACACTGAAAAATGTGTAATCCAAAACACATTAAATTGTATTTTGTTAAATATGTGTCCTCTCAGATACGCAGGATGGCAAGTTAACATTGCATTAACTTTTCAAATTTCCTGTGATTTGTATATTTAATTTCTCACTCACAGTGTTGGTTTAACATTCATTTTGCATTGTATGATTTAAGATAGACGTGTCAAACCTAATTTCGACTCTATATGTATTGCTAAGCTAGATTGTACTGTAATGTATTACAAAAACTAAACAGACTTTTTCCAGGAAATGTCACAACAATTTATTTATTTTTTAACAGGCATATTTTTTTCCTGAGTGAATAAAAGAAAATATGATTGCTTGTGTTCTGGAAAACACTATCTGTATTGCTGAAAAATTGCTGAAAACATTGTTGAACAATATTTTCTCCTGTCACTTTTTAAATTTATTAGTTAACATTTTATTTATTCCAGTTTTTAATGGCATTTAAGAACGGAGAGGGGGCCCTACTTCTGATTATGATCCTGCCTATTTCCAAGAATTAATAGAAATAAATAGAAATTTCTTATTCCTTTTCCCTTCAAAATGAATTCTGTTTTTCAAGAAACAGAAAAAATGGCTTACTATTTTAATAAATGCAATAAAAATACTCCAGTAACTAAAATTAATGTATCTAATTAATTTCTTGTTGCTCCTTTCTTTGGGCTCATGATCTCAAAATATAGTTTGTTTTAATCAGCTCAAGCAATTAAACTCCAATATGGAAATCTGTGAGTTTCACTAGTTGAAATAAAAATGCTTTGAAGTGACACTTGGATAGTATGAATACATCTTATACACATTTACAGGCAGATAGACTTAGGCTTATATAGAACACAGGGTTACAGATGACTGCTGTACTGAACGCTACCCAGGATCAATCAGTACAGGACAGCAGAGACATCAGACATGGAGTCTGCAGTAAATTATGCTTACATGACTATTCTATTTATTTTGGGTTGCAGTATTTGATAGAGGGTATAATGCAACATGGAAGTTATGTAGGTGCAGCAAGATAGGAGTTGTCTATGTAGGGGGCAGCTTACTTTCATTTAGTGAAAGAAGAGTGTATCTGTGTTGGAGTTAGGTGAGTGCAAATGACAGCAGTTTGAGGAACTGGCTGGGGAAGCACAGTAAGAGTGTGTGCAGAAGGAAGAATGAGAGCTGAGAGAGCAAAATGTAGCAAAAGCTCAGAGGAAGGACTGACTGAGAAAAACCTGGCTGTAAAAGTGACAACAAAATACAGAAAAAGAAAAAGGGGGCTTGGGTAAGAAGGACTAACCATTACAAGCAGGAGTGGGTAGGAGCTTGGAACATTTTTCTTCTGTTGTTCTGAATTCTGTGGCTCCGCCTCCCCTGCTTTAGCCATGCTGTCTGTGGGGAGCCAGGCTTTGCACTCTGCTCCGGCCATAGCAGCCATGGGTGGCAGCCAGGCTTGGGCACTGCTGGCGGGGGGGATCAGGATGCTGTGGACTTGGGTCCCTGGCCCCATAGCCCTGGCAGCTGGAGGTCCCCTCCAGCAGGGCTGTGGGTGCAGGGTGAGGCAGGGCTGGGGGTCAGGAATAAGGGGCAATGGCATGGGCAGGCACCAGCATATCAGGGCTGCTCAATACTACAAAGCAGTGGGGAGGGGTGGGGGGACAGCTGCAGCTGGACCTGTGTCCTGTTGAGCAAAGGGGGCAGGGGGAACTCTGATTTTCCATGATAAACCCAAAATCAAATGCCAAAATGAATAGGTATTTAGAATTTATGGTGATTGAGGCACTGGTAGGCTTCCAAATTGCTTTAAAATTGTAAATACATCAATAAAACATCATGCTCAACTGATAGAGATAGATAGATAGATAGATAGATAGATAGATAGATATAGTGGCATTTTATTTTAATCATGGAAAAATGTAGATTTTGGAGCTTTTAATTAGAGACTTTGCTTTTTTTCCTATCAGGGAATTAGTGATTCTTAAACAGAGAAAACCAGAATCCTTGCTGATCCGTACACTGAGGACTGCCTCAGAATGCATTTCTCTCAGAGAAAATGAAAACTGTGAGGCAGATTGTGACTTGATCTGCTCCTGGGTTGGTGTGTAACTGTGTTCTGCACTGGTTTTTGCAACAATGCATCTTTCATGTGTATAGGACACTTTTTTGATAGAGTTGTAAAGGCTTCTCTCTTTTTTATATTTAAACTATTTTGGAATAAGTTTGTTCTTTTAAGATTGAAAATGGCCACAAAGAAATTTAATTGAAAACATTAACTCCATATTTAATTATGAAATATGTTTTATATTTCTTTTTATGTAGGAGTACATGAGCTTCCACATGAAATTAGATCACTAGTCTGTCTGACTTAATATCACATCTCTAACAGTGTTGCAACAAAGAAATTTAAGCAGAAAATACAAGAAACTGCCCAATCTACAGGCCATGAAAGTTGGTGGAAGAGCTCCCATTAACTCCAATTGTATAATGGGCTCATATCAATTAATAATGCCTTCTGTCCTGGAGTAGAGGCCTTTCCAAGAAAGGGTCTGTGACCACCGGGCTTCGAATAGCCGCTCTCGGGCAGCCTTCGCTCTGTTGTTAGACGTCAAACGCCTTACGGACTAGTGTCATCGCCCAAGTCGATGTCTTCCCCCCGGGTTGCCAACCCTGTTCTCTCCTGCCACGACTTGTTTTTCCTTTAGTAGGCGGGGTTGGCTGTCGAGTGTACTCGGTGGCCCATGGTTCGCCTGGTGGTTATTCACGGGGCTCCGCCATCCCTACACCCTGGCCTCAAGCCTCCTTCGGCGCGTCACCCATCCGATTGGCCTCATCCCCTCTGTGCGGTAACGCCTTTCGACTTTGCCTCTATGTGCCGCGGCCTGTAGCCACATTCACCTGTAGGGGCCCACCCGTTTGCCCTCCTCACCTTCACCCCTTCTTTCACGGGAAAACTCACAAAAAAAGGGTAAACCTTATGAGGCTTCTCTTCAGCCTTGCTCCCTGGGGTGCACGCCCCCTTCCTCTATGCCCCTTCGTCCGGGGTAACTAAATAAATGTAACAACAAAATACTGAATAACAGGCCACTCCCTGCCCTTTTACTAGCCTTCCCAGAACTCTCCCTGGGGGGTTTTGGTCCACTCCGGACCCTTCACCTCCAGCATTACTCTCGTCTGCCCGTCACTCCATCTGGGACTGGCAGTGATGCCCACCCGACTGTACCCCTTCAGGGGTCTCCTGGGGTCTTCTCCCCTTGGCTTGGCTTCCTCTGTGCCCCGTCGTCCCAGCACTCCCACGTGTGGTCAGCATTGCTCCCAGGTGCCGCTCCAGCTATGTCTCTGGCTGGCATGCCTGCTGCTCCCTCATTGTTCTGTGCGGGCTCCTGTCAGGGTGCTCTGTCTTGTGCTGTCAGCATCCTCAATGGCTTGCCAGGCTCTGTGGGTCCTGTGGGGAGAGTCCCTCTCGCTGCCGGCAGTGGCTGCAGCTCCTTGCCCATGCTGTCCGCCCCATCCATGGCATCGGCCGCCATTTTTAACTCTGCCAGCTGGCATCTGACACTGACGTCATCGGTCGACCGTAATTGAATAAAAAGCTGGCTGATGAGCTGCACGGGCTCTTCATTCTGCCCCTTGCATGCTGCATCTTGAGCTGCCAGTAAGTATTTCCCCTTATTATGTCTCCTGGGACAGGGTGAGGACAGAAGAGAACCTGTTTTTGACATGTTGAAAGACTGAATTCAGAAAGAAGATGAATCGGACCAGGTTACTGTCGGCAGTCCCTCAATTCATGGATGACAATCTTCTAGTAAATAAGAAAGTCATCACTGAGTTTGTAGATGACTTGAGGAGGCCAATCCAAGATCTACATGTTGATGTTAGGTCACAGCTCTTTCCCTTTTTGTATCTCATTTATTTGCCTCCATAATGAGGCAAGTGAGGTGTGATAGGTGTTATCAAGAAGAGGACACAAGACTGAATGACTCACTTTTTCATGGTCAGACACTAGGAGATTGTTTACTCCAACTGGCACAATAACAGCTGAACCTAATAGGGAGTCATCTGTTGAGGAGAGCAAGCAGTATTTGTAGTACTGCTCTCACGTGGAGGACAGCTTTAACTATCTGTTACAAGGCTAGCTTGCAGAGCCTGAATTAGGCATTCAGCAGATCTCCAAATGATTTGGACAAGCTTCTTTCTTCTCAGCACTGTAAATTTTTGGGCCTTTACTTGCTGTGTTCCTCCCTAAAACAGGAATTATGGGAATTTGGTGTCAGCAGCC
Source organism: Gavialis gangeticus (assembly GCF_001723915.1). Lineage (NCBI taxonomy): Eukaryota > Metazoa > Chordata > Crocodylia > Gavialidae > Gavialis > Gavialis gangeticus. The sequence continues at coordinate 45,853,520 of NW_017728996.1, read as the reverse complement.
CTACTCCAAACAAATTTTCCATGAGTGGGGCCTCTGTAATGTAGGATATTGTAGGAATCTCAGCTGAATATCCTAGTACCAAATATGATCCTAAATTTTCCATTATTAAATCAAAATGCAGTCATGTGAAATGCAGGCATGTGAAAATGTTAATATTTTGTCTCTGGTTACATGATAACCCAGCATTCATTTTTAGCTGTATGAAGAAAGGTATGCATAGCAGATATATTATGGGAGTTCTCTTATTGGCTAAGCTTTTGCTTTGAGAAAAATCTATTGTGTCTTTACTGCTGTGTATAAATTTGCTTTTAATCTAGTAGAAAGTGTTTTACATAAATTTCACTTGGTTGTGAATGGCATAACTGGTCTTTACTCATCATCATGAGAAATTTACAGCAAACTTTCTTTCATTGCATCATAGAAGTGTTCATAGATTAAATGTCCCATTATCATAAGTTACCTAAAAAAGAAAAAGAAAAGGCTTTTCTGATTTTACCAAATATAGACCTTCATCCTAATTCATTTTTAGTGTGCAAGAATTTTTATTGAAGTTAATATGACAATTTATAAACTGAGGTACCATTTGGTATTGTTTTCCTTGTCTTTTTAATTAACATATTTTCTTTGCTTTAAATTTATTTTCTTAATCACTGACTTTGATCTGACCAAAAGACTGTTCTCTGTCCTTTTTTTTTTAGTTTGCATACAATATTCTAATATATGAAAAAGTAATATGATACCATATAACATAACAGATAAGAACAAATCATCTTGAAAACATATGGAACAAAGTTCATATGTAAACATTTATTTGTTCATTTTCTCAGCCATTTGATAAATCGCATCAGTGCTCTTCAGGTGCAGAGTCTTAACCATCTTCACGTTCAGTAGACAATATTTCTCTATCTTCTGCAGGAACACCTGTCATTGAAGAAGTATATTGTTGATATTGTGGTTGAAAACTCTGTTCCAGCAGAACCTTTAAAAGATGGAGAGGAAAAGCAAAAAACTAAAAAGAAAGCCAAGAAGCTGAAGGCACGGATGAACTCCAGGTAGCACAACTACTCCTGAAGTTTTGCTCTAAACTTTGTTTTTTGTCCTTTAAGAGGAATGCTATGGAAGGAGGAAAAAAGCTGAAAGTTATTTGCTTCAGGAATGTCTCGAAAATAACACTGATGAGCCTAATTTATGGCCACTTTCTCTGATTGAGAAAGAAAACTGAATATCGATCCAGAGCCCTTGCTTTCACCTGTTAAGAGCTTTTCTCATAATTGGATGCCGGTGCCCTGCCAAAACTGTAGCCTCTTTCAGCATACAATAGTATGTTTAAGTATGTGTAAACCATGCCTATTTTTCTTCCTAGCTATTGATTTTTTAAATGAGGTATCAAAGAAAATCAATAGTAATCAACAAATAGAAGCCAGTCTGCTGTAGTGTCAAATCCCGTGGCTGGATTTAATCAATTTTGTTGCCTGTCACAACAAGAAAAAGTTAGAAATATCTTAAAATGGAAAGTGAGTTGTCAGACCTGTAGTTTGTCATTGGCCTAAAAAGTGACATCTGCAGATCAGAAAGATACCTAGGACATCATTATACCATGAACTGTTCTGTCTTAGTATATTCGCCTTATTAGTATAAATTCACTTGATATTATTATCTGGACTTCCTTGTAAATATCATCTTGTTTAATTAAAACAGTGATTCTCAACTAGGGTGCCTTGAGATCCTCCCAAGCATGCTGTATGGTGTTGCACAATGTTAGCACAGTTGGGTGTACAAACATGATTCACAGGATAAACCCAGAGATTTAAACTACACATTAATAGTGTTAAAACCATTCGGATCTGTTGTGGTCATTTATGAATTATTTGCAGCAGACTTGCTCTGTTATTTTTCTGTAGTCAAGAACAGAGTGAAAGCTAAGAGCTGGCATTTTCTGAGGGGTGCCTTAAACCAAACAAGAGGTGCCTAAAAAGATTAAGAACCACTGATTTAAAACAATAGTTCTAAACATTTAAAGTTTATTATTTAATGTATTTTTCTTACTTGGTTCTAATTGTGCTAAGGAGGTTTCAGAGTAGTTTTTAATAAAAGAATGCTTTAATTGAATAGTTTATTGTATTGTAATAATGTGAATGATGGTAACTGCCACAATAATTCTACCCCTTTTTTCTTTTTCATTTTGTTGTTTGCTTTATTTTCCTGGTTTTTGGGTGTTTTTTATGCATCTTATATATGAAAATTGCCAAATTATAGTTTACTGTTGCACAAATATATGTACTGAAAGCTATTGTCTTTCCAGGTTTTGACTGCTGAGGATGGCAAGGTTTATTACTGATTTGTCACATTCATTGAGGCCAGTCTTACATTCTTCACTATAGCAAAACTTCTACTGAATTTAGTGAGAGATTTAGCCCAATAAAGAATTTATGATCAAGCTAGTTGTATGTAATTGGCATGGTTAACTGAAGTATTCTTTCATTTCATCTTAAATTCTTATGTATCAGACTCTCACATAAACTAGCACATTTCATTGTTAATTATTATACCATAATGTAGTGCAATTTTACAAATTATTTAGAGTGCTGAAAACTTTGGTAACATCTTCAAAGTTCAAAACAAAATTAGAAAAATGGGTAAAGAATACAATGGTTTTATATTTTTAATTTCAAGGAACAGGCAAATGATTTTCTGTTACTTTAGGTCATTTATCTTTGGGAGCGAGATAGGTTGGGAGTTCAGTTTAACATTTAATGATAAATCTTTAAATGTAACTATAAAAGCTTCAACAACAATATAGTACATGGTTCAAGCCAGTAGCAAAACAAAACAAAGCTTGTTCCATAAGATGTAAAACAAAACCAAAATCTTTAGCTATGTATATTAAGGAAATTAATTTCAACACTGCACAGCTTTTTTTTAGTCTCATCAGTTGATGATGTCTCACTAACTTGCTATAATAATGGAAAATATTCCCTGGATATTTCTGTATGCTCATTATTGTGGTAGGGAAAGCAATTTCCCTTATAGAGAACACCAAAGGATTTTTTATTAAGCTAGGAGGTTAAAGCAAATGAAACAGGAACGTCACAATAACAATATGACATGTAATGAATTCTGTGGTATCTGTCCAAAAATAATCCAGATTGTAAAACCACCAAATGTTGGAAACTACTACTCAAAACCAACTCATAATTTAGTTGGATGGCTGATTTAAAGGCCTTATTTGTTTTTGTTTTTTTAAAGGTTGGGGAGACAGATAAAAAGCAGGAGATATGTGTGATACATAGAGGGTCTCACAAACAAGTCTTGTACAAGTTATTAATGTATATCATTTTAGCATATTTTACAGCTTTTTTCCTTTTCCTTATGAAAAAGAAATGGTTATGGGAAACTCCTAGGGTTAGAAGCTTGGAATTAGAAGTTTGTTAGAAATATTGTTAAACTTTTAGATTAAAAAGATGCGAGCAACTTTTAAAAAAACGATTCCTGTTGCTTTCCTGAGATGCTAGACCATAAATCACAATCAGAATATGAAAGCAACCACGGGCAAAGGTGAATGGAGGGACAAATTGTGATCACTGGTTTATTAGTACTGTGTAGAAGTTCTGTTGGGCTTATTAATAATATTTATAACCCTAAGCAATTAAATTGGTGCTGTAGCAACAGCTGATATATAGTTGATTAAATTATCCATATTTAACATTATGTTATACCATCAAAAGAATACTTCAACATCTGCAAGGCAGATAGGGATTCACTGAAACCTCAGTTCTAAACTTTGAAAATAGAGGTGAAAAATACTAAGGCAAGAATACATGATTTCTCCCTTACAATTTATTTGAAGTTGTCCTGTTGCAAGAATTGGTGTGATGTGTGTTTAGGTGAATATTCATGTTTGGCTTATTTTTCTGAACTGAATACAAAGTTAGTTTCTTCATAGTTGCTAAAACAGAAAACAAGTCTGAATAAATGGTCAGTTATCATCAAAAGTTTAACAGTGAAGTGCCTTTTTGTTTCATTTTAGCAATTTTTATTCTGTAATCTACAATTTATGCTCCAGAAAGGGTTCAAGAAAAAAAGTAGCAGAATTGGTTAAGGCCCCAAATAGTTTAGGTTCATTGAGTTGTGGGAACACTGCAAAACTTTTTTGAGGAAGTTGATAAAGGTATGCAAATAGATGAAATAATAGCAAATGAAGTTTAGTGTTGATAAATGCAATGTAGTGTGTCAGAATGAAAAAACTATGAACTATCCATACAACTTAAAGATTTAGATTAGCTACCTCTGCTTAAGAAAGGGGTCTGGACCTCATTGACACTTTCATGCGGACTTTTATACAGTATACGGTCATAGTAAAAAATAAACAAAGAACATGTTAGGGCACCAAGGGAACGAATGGAAAATAATACTGATAATATAATGTTACAGTAAACAGTAAATGATATGCCCTCATTTGGTATACTAAATGTTATGCTACTTATTCCATTTCAAAAAGAATATTGCAGAATTAGAGCATTTTCATGGACAGGTGTTGAGAATGATTACAGCATGGAAAAATTCTCCTATGGCAAGAGACTGAAAAGTTTGGGATAGTTTACATGCCAATTAGAGGCGATGTGTGATAAAAGTATGTAAAATAATGAGTGGTTGAGATAAATTGAACTTCTTTGCTCCCTGCCTCATAAAACAAATGTAAAAGGATGTTAAATGAAATTGAAAGGTGGCAATTTCAGAACTGATAAAAAAAATAGATATTTTCACTCAACTGTTTCAGTGTAATTAGACAGTAGAACTCATTGTCCACAGGAAATAATTGAGGCCAAGAGCTAAAAGATTCCAAGAATGATTGGACATTTATATGGATAGCAAGAATATCCAGAGTTATAATAGTTAATGTTAAAAATAATTTTGCAAGTAATATAAAACATTTTTAATTTAAACCTTTTAATTTTTTCGGAGATTAAGGCCATCACTAGGTATTAGCAATTAAAATAAGACTTTCATTGAGGACAAATTATTTAACTTCTGCCTACTGTGAGCTTTCTGTTACTTCCTTTGAAACGCATCATGGCTGTTGTCAGAAACAGGCCCCAGATCTTAAAGGTGATTTGATCCAGTATGGCAGTTCCTTTGTTCAAACAACCTTTTTCCCATGTAGGCATCTAAGGAAGTGGCAGGATTTTCAAAAGGAATCCCTTTTGAAAGTTTGGAAGACTTGCCTAATGTCAGAGATTGTATCAGTAGTGGAGTAACGCAAACATCCTCAATTTGGATTTCTGTGCATGGTGTTATTTTCTGTCTTCAATATTAAATCAGTGTAATGATTTTTTTAATAGATTTGCAGCTGAATTTTTGTACCAGCCAGATTTTTCTTCATGATAAAACTCTCTGTAAACAAGAATTTATTTTTTTCCTTCAGAATACAGTTTAAATTTGTTTTACCAAATTAATTTTAATGTTAATGGATTTCTACACTGAATCCTATCTTAGGTTGATGGACTGATAATGGTTAATACTTGTTGGCCCAGGCTGGAGCCAAACTAAGCAGTGGTAAAGAAGTATTGTCTTGCTCTTTCCTGTACTTTGGCATGTGGCTGGTTAAACAAGAATACCTTTAAATACCTGGACAGGTTTATGCTACCTAATTTTATTTACATTCTCCAAAGTAAAACAGTCTGTCATGAAGATATTTATTTTTTAATTGTCTAACTCTTGGTATTTATAAAGTTACAGAACAGTTGTTAGTGTTTCAGAAAGGCTGTTACTATTGCTATTTATACAATAAACAATCTGCATATAAATGAAAACATGTTTATGATTAATTTTTCTTTAGATTTCTTCAACTTGTCAAAATTTGAATATGTTCATTTAATCATGAGATAACATATTTAGAATTAAAATATTATTTCTATCTCCATTGTTATATATTCCATGTATAATATTTGGTTTGGAAAATCATGTTAATGTATTTTCACTTAGATAAAGGGTGAAGTTAAAGTAATAACCATAAACATTCCAATGCATGAATAGTATTTAGGAATCAATTTGAGTGTTGTTAAAGCAAAAATTGCTTATGATAAAAGTGAATAGTTCAAAAGTTGGAATTGTATAATTGACTATAAAATATGGAATATGTAAAGAATAATCGGTGCTGAATATTTTCTTTCCAAGGGCTAAGGAATATGAAAGTTTAATGGAAGCAAAGAATCCCACCGCTGACTCACCATACAAAGCAAAGTAAGTATTTAACTGTAAACTTATTTTCTCTGCCTGTAACAGAAATGCTTCTGAAACAGTTCTAGTTGAGCCAGTGTGGTACCAGTGTCACTTTGTTGTTGAGTCAGTATCATTTCAGTGTTGACATGTGAAATAAGTCTAAACACAGCAGTTAAAGAAGTTAGCAGGAGCCAGTATTTGTGTGCCTTTTGACTCAAATGATAGTACAGTAGTTACAGCATAATTGTCCAGTAGAGAGCACAGGTGGGTTAGCAATTCTCAGTAACCCTGAATTCACTAAAATGAGCTCTAGAATTTTACTTCACCTTATGTAAATTTTGTCACTGATAGCACACCATGTACCAGATTTGTCATTGGCTTCAATTGGTTCACAGCAACTGAGTGAGGATCAGGCCACTTGTCTGTGTTGGCAGATACATTATTAATCCAAAATCAGTATTATGCAACTATTGATGCATAATTCTGTAAAACCGTCTATAGTCTAATTTGGTCCACTGTTATTTCTGCATAAGACTCCTCTGATCAAGAATCAAAGAAGGTCCTTGTTCTTGCATACAGATTAGGATAATGATTCTGGCACCCATACCTCAAAAATCTATTCCCCTCCTTCCCTCCCAACTCCAGTGTGGCCTGAGACTTACCCTTAATACCCTGTGCTGCTGCACTGCCTTGCCCTGCCCTTTAGGGCAAAGGTAAGAAGCAGCAGCTGAAGGAGGAAGAGGGGAGCCTGGAGACCCTGGCTTGAGAAGCTTGGGGAGCCAGTGGCTTGATGAGAAGTGAGGGAGAAAGAGCCCGTATGAACCTGTTGTGAGCCGCCAGTTAGACAGTCCTGTGGTAAAAGGCTTGGGGAACATTTTAGAAGTAAAAAGTTATGGTAAAAAGTTAAGGCTTGTTCCATTCATACCTTAAAACAATTTTAAAGAAGGCATGAAGGAAGGTGTCAGAAAACTATTGGTTTTTGGGGCAGCAAGAAAGATCAAGGTCATCCTTGCTTGATTTGTAGGGCAAGTAAGGGATTGTAATTTGGCTTATAATATAAGGAACATAATTATGTGCCAGGTGAACAGTCCCTTGGCTGCACTTAACAATTAAAATGCTATTCTTAGAACCCAGAGCACTCCAAAGGTAGGAGAAAGAATTACCATATTTACATGAATGTAAGACAATCCTGAATATAAGATGGCTCCCCTGAATAATTAGGTTCTATATATGAACATTTTATAAATTTGATATAATTTTCTAGGTATAGATCTAATTATTGGAGGTTTGCCTTGAATTTGTCTCCCTCCCACTGCTACAGTAGGAAAAATAGATCTGGGGAAATTCAAGTGGCCCCTTGTCCTCTGCTCCCAACTTATTTCCCCTGCAGTCCTTCCTCTCTTTCCCCTCCCCAACTGTTACACCCTGCTCTCCCTCAGCACATGGAAGTTAGAGACAAATTTGAAAACACTGACCTTGAACTACAAATACATGTAGTAATTTGCATACAATTACTGCAGGTACGCATAGACTTAGGTCATCCAGAATTGAAGAATTTTGCCTTTTTGAAACTGCTGCCAGGTTTGTACAGGTACTCCACAAACACACTTTTGGGCAACACTTTTGTATCTACTTATATATAGTACAAACTATGCATGATATTAGTCCAAAGCCAAAAGACTCATGATTTACCAGATGGTTCATTGGGCTGGGCCTCAGCAGAGTCAACAGTATTTCAAGCCATGGTGACTCCACAGCTCAGCACTGCTCAGTATGTGTATATACTCCCATCTGTATGTTTGCCTAATATGGTCCATGTGTTTTGTAGTCATGCTCAGTATTAGCTGTATTTAATCAACTTCATAGTTGGTTTCTATTACTGAGTATATGCTGCTTTTGAAAGAAGTTTAATTATAGACAGTATATTTAATTAGGTTTCCTTGTATGCAAATGTAAGATGGGAGGAACCTCATGTTTGTTGAGGGGGTGGCTTATCTTGCACTCGAGTAAATATGGTAGCTACTTTTTCCTATAGATACACTGACATTTTTTTCATCTGTACAAGGTCAGTGAAGAACAATCATTTAGCTGCTTTCCAAAGGGGCCAAGAAAACATCTCTCATTTTATCCCTGAAATCTCTCTTCTCCCTACAAAAAGAAGTGGCATTTCCTTTCTGCATTTAAGACAGTAAAATGTTCTCTTTATATGTCACACTTACTCTATGTATGCTTTTGAAGCTTCCATGGAAGAAAAGAAAGCATTGCAGTGCACCTTGGCTAAAGGGCTTTGTGGTTGTGTTTGAGCAGCCAGACTTTGCTACAAGTGTTCTAGGAGTCCAGGCGCATTTAAACTGAATGGTAGCATCTTATAAGTAGAATAGGCATCCAGTTTATTACTGGGGGTTTGCCAGGTTTTCATGCATACTTTCTAAAGCAGTGGTCTCCAGCCTTTTGAAGGTGAAGATCACTTTTTGAAGTAAAGGACAATCCAGGATCTACCTCGCCCCTGCCCTGCCCTGCCCTGCCCTGCCCTGCCCTGACCAGCAGGTCAGTCTGCGGGTGGCGGGGGGGAGAGGTGAAGAGGAGGGCAGTTCGAGACCCCCTTGGGGAGGGAATGGCAGGGGTGAGTAGCAAAAAATAGCTTGGAAATGAGTACTTCCTTCAACAGGTCCAGATCACTTTATTCCCCCACAGAAAATGTGCTGTCTCAAATGCAAACAGGTCTATTCTGCACTAATCCAGTTCTATATACTGGGAACCCCCTGGGTGCGGGCTTCATGCTGCTACCAGCCCCTGCCCCATGCTCTGTGGTCCCACTCAGCTGCAACCCTGCCCCCACCACTTCCCTACCTGCTGCCTGGAGCCAGCAGGAGACCGGGGAAGCAAAGCAGGTCCCCAGGGGCTGCAGCAGCGGCAGCAGCAGCCCTGCCCAGAAGCAGTGTGCTGGTGGGGCCAGGCCCTTCCGCCCACAACTATGAAACTATGAAACTATTGTCCTGTTGAGTTGAGAGATATCACCTGAATCTGTATGTTCTCTGACTGACACTTTTGATTTCTAAATTCCTGAAAATGCTTGATGATAGCATTTTTGGGAGTCAGCTTGTTTCACACTTCAGGTGATCAGAATCATGTGATTAGTTTTCCTAGTCTGCATGAATTGTGATTTCAATTTGCACCCTAGCAAGCTTAAGGCAACAGGTATTCATTCACCCTTATATATCAAAAGGTGTTCTGCTAATATAAATGCAACATCCTGGCAGATCTTCCTTTTACAGAATTTACAAACTTGTTACTTAATGTTCTGCATGGGTTTTTTTAAAACATGTCCCTAACCAAAGTCCGATGTGGAAGAATTAAATGTGGCCATTTCCAGTATTCTCTTGACATGTGGTCAGCAGCCTACAGCTCACAGAGCTGGAGCTTCAGCAGGGGAGGCATTTGCCTGTCTTGCGTCCCGGTGGTGGTGAGTTTTCTTGTGTAGTGCCACAGCTGGGCAGCAGGGACCAGCAGTGGTGGCTGGGTCCTAGCACTGGTCCACGTCAGACCCAATCTGGGTCATTCTGGCCCACCATTGGGAAATCTTGCCCATTGCTGCTCCTGACTGCCCTGTCAAGCTGATTCTTGGTCTGGCAATTTTGCAGTCTTTCTTCATGTAGACTACTTTAGCTCATCTTACAATAGGATTGTCCTGTTTGTTAATCTCTTGGCAGGTTATAAATGCATCTCTGATTTAGTTAGTCTATAAATTGCACTGCTACTCTGCATTTTGCCTGATTTAAGACTAACATAGCTAACTACTAGAGGTTTGTGAAGCAGACCCTATTCGATTCGGATTCAGCCTGAATCAGGGACAGTGATTCAATTAATTGATTTGGATCACTGTCCCTGATTTGATTAGGCCAAATCCAAATGTGAAGATTTGATGCTGATTTGAAGAATCAGTGATTTGGACACAGACGCAGCTTTAAAAGTTTTTTTTTCTACATACTTTGGGGTAGCAGGTACGGCTCATGATTGCTGCCATGTTGAAACACATGGAGCGTCCCACAGGAGCGTGGGGGAGTCCTCCAACATGCTCAGCAACGAACCTGGAAGTGAACTGGAAGTACTTCCGGTCCACTTCCAGCACAGTGATTGGCTAGGAGACACCAGTCACCAAGCCAGGAGGGCACAGGGGACCGCCCAGTGCACTCCCCGGTGGATCTCAAAGTGGGCTTCTGGTCCACTTCCAGGTCTGTTGCCGAGCATGCTGGGGAGCCCCCTCATGCTTCTGTGGGACACTCCATGTGCTCCAGCATCACAGCATTCACGAGCCCCTGCTACCTAGAGGTATGTAGAAAAAACATTTAAAGCAGTCTCTATTTCTGAATCTCCAAATCTTTCCGAATCTCTCTGAATTGATTTGGAAGGTTCTGATTCAATTCAGAGAGATTAAACGGTCCTCTGATTCCATTTGAATTTTCATAGACGTTTGGGCTGGAAGGGACCCCAGAGGATCATCGAGTCCGGCTGCCAAATCTCTGCCAAATCGAATCAGGGAGCGAAGCTTCACACAGCCCTACTAACTACCTCTCTCTGTACAAAATGGAAGCCAATGTCTTATAAAAAAATTAATCCAACACTAAAATTAATCTCCATGAAAAAAACATGGAAATGCTTGTTTGAATTACTGTGGGTACAAAAATAAAATCATAATTTCTCCAGATTTTTAAATTTTTTTTTTGCATTATTACATACATGCCTATGATGATGAATCTCAAATGAAACAGTCATACTGCTAAGATTCGGTATGGCAAATTGTATATGAATACATATGATCTAAAAAATTCATGTAGCAGCTGTGCAAAGGCAGCTGAGACTTTAGAATACTTTGTGAGCAAAACTGTCTTTTTCCAATCAATACAGCTTTCGTTTTTCAGTTGCTTTCTACTATTGCTAGTATTCAACAAATGGTTCCCCCATCTCAGGTGGTTTTATTGGTAACATCACTGAGGTTGGGCATCTCCATCAGCTAGAATATGTATCATAAGCACTTCAGAAAGTGGGTGCTGTTGTTGACTTTATTAATAATCAGGACTTTGTATTAACAAGAAAATAGGGTGAGTGTTTTAGCAAATTAGTACTCCTGGATTTGTGTTAAATGGCTTTGGGTCCTGGAAATCCCATGTGTGAGTATGATTGTCAATCAGTAGAAGGATTGTCATGTGTCTGGCTTTGTTTGAAATGGCTAAGCCATAGTGGCTTCAGTCATCAGTTTCTTTCTAACTTCTGATCTGGCTCAATTGCAGTACAGCAGACACTCAACAGTCAGTTAATTTTTCCATCCGAAATTTATGTCTGTTTTTGATTTATGCCAAATATGATGATGATTTTCTACTTCCTGGAACTAGCCATTGCTAGTCCCTCACTAGTTAGTTAAATGTTTTCCTAGTTTCTGTTCTTATAATCAGATTTTTCCTGCTTTACCTATTTTCTCTCTCTCCTGTCTGTTTGGGGTTTTTTGTGTCTGAACTGCTGATAGGCATTGAAGGAATCCTTTTACTGGTGGGTAATTCCGTTCCTAGTGGAGTACATAATCTTGGAGATGTTTGCAAAGTTTTATACATTCTTTTGGAATGTTGGTAACATTTAAAAAGGTTTAGCTATTCATGGCAAGCTTTTTTTCAAAAATCAACTAACCAACCAAAAATACATGAGGCTTTAATCCTTATTGAGGAAAAGTAAATAAAACACTTGAGACAGGTGGCAGGTGACAGAACAAGGAGCAACGGTCTCAAGTTGCAGCAAGGGAAGTTTAGGTTAGATATTAGGAAGAATTTTCTCACTAGGAGTGTGGTAAAAGCTCTGGAACAGGTTACCCAGAGAGGTGGTGGACTCTCCATCCCTGGAGGTTTAAAGACCCAGCTGGACAGCTTTGGCTGGGATGATCTAGTTGGAGAAACTCCTCCTTTGAGCAGAGCGTTGAACTAGATGACCTCCTGAGGTCCCTTCCAACCCTACTTTTTTATGATTCTATGAATCTTTTTGTCTCTTCTGGTCCCAGGGTCAAATCAGCTGCCAGGACAAATTAGAGCAACGTGATAAGTACTCTAATTTTATGTCAGTTGAAGCAACCCAGTTGGGACCATTACGCTGGCCCAGGTTTGTCTGAGTATATAAGGGTGTTTATACACGTGTTCTGGGAGTAGAGGTGGCAGGGGAGGGCCACTTTAATTACAGTGGCTTCAAGAGCCATTCTAATGAAAGCAGCAGAAGCGTCTTGTGTATGAGTGTCCCCATGCTTTAAAATGGCGATGGGTGCTTTAATTAAAGGTCATCAAACGAGTTTTGGTTAAAGCACTCTCGCTGCCAGTATTAAGCTTGGGGACACTGGTACACAAGATACTGGAGTTTGCTGGAACGCAGTAATTACCACACTCTGATGAGCTGTAATTACAGTGCATGGGAGCAGCCTTGCTGCCTGTGTATAGGCATGCTGACATTCCACTCTTGTACCTTCCTTCCCCTTACACACTCCTGGTGCCTGAATGGAGGATCAGGAGGCTTAAACTAGGAATTTAGGAATGGTGTAAGGTCTTCTTGTGCAGCTTACTTTCTCTTTCCCTCACTATTATAACAACAAGAACATTGATTGTGGTATTTTGAGACCAGTGCCACAATCACTTGAATATACTTAAATATAAGAAATACATTGACAAAAGGTTATAAATATGGACTTGAAGTAAACCACATCTTGCACTCCACTGCAAACTCCCAGGTTGTGCTCAGATTGCAACCTTTTGCAGCCACAGTACATTAAATCAGATTATTTTGTAAGAAGATTGTCAGATTATTTTCATTAAATTAGATTATGTTCTAAATAGATGTCTGAAAAATATAGGATTAGATGGTATGCTGCCCCTGGGTGGGTTGCAGGGGTGGTAGTTGAAAACAGCTAGCACCATCTTAAAGACTGAGTCTTGCATTCATTTGAGTGTAAGGATCATGTGAGGCTGGAACTGGAGGCTTGAGAAGGGAAGGGAAGGTATGAGGCGAGAGGAGCAGCAGAGCCATCTGATCACAGAGGAGCACACACTACACCCTCTTCAGAGCTGAAACAAGGCTGACACTGCTATATGTGCCAGGAAGCTCCACGTCTCTAGTATAACGCTACAGCATTATCCTGCTGGAGGGCACAGTATACATTACATTCTCAAGCTATGTACAGACCCTCAGAAAACTGTAAACGTGAGACTACCCAATGTCCTCCTGAATTCCTGACAGACTTTCTGGAAGATTCCTTCGCACTCCTCAAGCAGTGGTCTAGTGATCAAGGTAGTGCTGAAATCCAACTCCACCAAAAACTCACCTTTTAGCATAGTAGCCTGACATCAGTTAACATTTCCAAAATATCTTTCCACACAGCATCAGCACTTTGAATCTTTGCTGGTTGCTCTGAGGTCAGGGAAACAGCAATAGGAGCTCACTGTGGAAGAGCGAATAGAGGACTGCCTATGAGTCAGTCAGAAGTTCAGTTTAGAGTTTACCTCTTATATTGTACAAGGAAAGTAAGCAAAAATTTCAGAAAATGATAGTCAAATAATTTAGAAAGGGTGTAATTTTATATCACGTAGTAAAAAAAAAATAGAAGTATGGGTTGGCAAGAAAATTCATGAGGTAAGGATAGAACCTGATTTACATGGCTCCTCACATCAAATATTTTTAAAGAGAGATAGTTGTGTTTGTCTAAAGTCAGACAGAATACAGGGCAAGGTAACATCTTCAGGTACCTGTACAAGAGCATTTTGAAGCACAGGGACACGGATACACAGGATGTTCCAGACGTTTTAATTCGAGTGGCTCCTAGAGCTGCTCTAAGAGCCACTTGAATTAAAGCGCCCACCCCCAGAGCACTGATTCAGAGAAGCTCAAGCTTTTGTAGGCAACAGCCTGCTTCATCAGATGTTACAGAGGCAAAACTAGGAAGAAAAATTATACTTTGCTAAACTGGATTACTAAAAAACCCTATTACCAAAAACAATAACAGAAAAAATACGCTGGGAAAAAGAAACACAGGAACAGCAGGTCTAGATTGGAATGTGTAATATTAATGAGAAACTATAAAAATATAGTTAGACTTCTATACTTACAGGCAGAATACAGAGCACTGTACTGGGAGCTAACATTAACTGCTACTGTACCTGGCTGAGAAAAGACAGATTCTTGCCAGTGCTGAGTCCAACATACACAGTCAGCAAATCTGCCAAGCTATTAAAATAAGTCATATTCTGGACTGAAGGGGGCAAAAAATGCTAATATTGAAAAGGAATTATGACAGATTGTTAGCTAACTTCAATCTCTGGTGGGGGCATTATATCTGTAAAGCAAACATATCAGTAATCTCTCTTTATTTGAAGAAAGGTTTTAGGTAATTAAATTAGGTTGGAAATATAAAAGAAACTATTTTTAATTCAGTAGCCTTGGGTAGTTAAAACTGAACAAGAAATACTTTTTTTTTTAAATCTCCAAATGGTTTAAGATCCTGTGTCACTAATACAATCTATGTATGGAATTAATATGCCAAATACAACTTAAAGTAATTATTTTCAGTTCTTTTATTTGTACCTGCTAAGATCTGTTGCGCCTTTTTTCTTCAGCTGTTATTGATTCAATCAACAACTAAAACTATTTAAGGTATCCAGTTCCCTGTCTGATTTTGGGTGTTAGTGATGTCATTAACTCATGTAGAAGAAAGACAGAACCCTGAATTTAGGGTCTTGACAAGTAAAAAGCTTTTCAGATCACTTCTAAGATTAAGACTCATTAATGTTGTGAGGACTGTTAATGTCCTGCTGCAACTCACAGATTTTTTTAGTAGCTGCAGTTACTTTGCATTTTGCAGTTCTACATAACTCTGCTATGGCCAAGAAGTGAATCAGATGTTTTCCAAGAAGTACATTAAGTAACTGGATGACACTAATATCAGTCATTAGGCTGGGCTTGCCTTTACTGGCAGTCACAAAATGTACATTCTGGTTGGGTCCATAACACTGAAAATAAGTGCTTTCTTTGTGGGTTTGAAAAAAGGTTCAAAGTGGTTCTTCTCCAGAAGCAGATGTTTAGAAGATGACCAGGAGAGAATTTTATCAAGTCTGACAAGCAACTTTCATCCCCTACAGCAAAAGGGAAATGGCCCCAAAATACTAGCTATTCATGAGGCTCTGTGAACTGTCAACTGTCTCCTGTGGCTAAAGAGAATTGTTAAGACAATGAGTGCCATGGCTGTCAGCTGGGAGTAGTCAACCTATTGCTCCTTGGCTTCCCACAACTGCTTGTTGACTGATCGGTCAATGGTTGTTTTTGCATCTTTTTTGTGAATGTGACCTGATCCCTGGGAACCTATGCTATTAATTTGCATTGGCTAGAGTGAAAGTGAATTATCACAAAGCCCTTCTTATAAGAGGACCTTGTATCATTATAGCCTGAGAACACTCCTGTGAGGTGCTCAAGTGTTCCCTTGATATAAATAAAGCAAGTGACACAAAGAAAGATACAAATATAACAAAAGACGGGTAGTGAGTCAGTAGCAGAGTTAAAAATCAATGTCTTGTGTTTCAAACATAAAATGACTTCCTATTCCTATGAGTCTGTTTTATAAGTGTTTGTCTCAAAACACTTAATCACAAAAAAATAACACCCTGAATACAACAGAAATTGAGACAGCCCTACATTCTTTCAGAGTCAAAAATTAAACATCTTGTAAATTACAGTTCAGTCTTGTTTCCCTTTCAGTGCACCCACTTGCTTATAGGACAAAGATGTATTTCTGGCCATCTTGGCCTGATGTGTTAGTTTTTAGTTAGACCAAATATAAGATATTAGAAGAAAATGTTGGCAGCAGTCAGGGATAGCAAACCTTCTGAAGGAATTTCTGGAACCAGATGATCCCAAAAGATGGAAGTATTTGTATAGAATGTATTTTTGAAACAGCTGTGTGAACCACACAGGAGCCAAAAAAAGAGTATGTAACTCTAATGATAAGTCTTCCACTGTTTTGCTATAGGATTCATTTTCAAAGTGTTGTAGGGCCCTCTCACTCCAAATCAAAGAGTTAATCAACAGCATTAACATATATGGTATCCCGTGTTTTTCAGCTAGCTTCTATTGTCAAGGCTAAGACATATAATGTTTAGCACTGTTTGGGATTCTGGGAAGTTCTTGAAAAGGAATGGCAAGAACGAAGTTTCTTGCAGTCTGCTATTTCCTTGTGGACCTGCATAGGGTCTAGACAGAATCCAGTCCTCTGACCAGCCATATTAATATCCTTTAGGCATGCAGAGAATCCATACAAGCTTTTATGGAGTTAAAAGTGTAGAAATGCTGGAAACAAACTGGGTTGCTAACATTATTACTGAGTTAGTTAACATGTATGTTATGCTGGCACCTCCAGGCCAGCCAGTCCCTTATGTTCTTCTTCTTTTTAATATTCTTCTAAACTCTGAGTTATTCATGTTTGTAGATGATAACAACACTTTAATCAGAAATAAGTCATTTTAGATTTATAAGATACACAGAGTATTTAGGCATTTTTTGCAGTCCATTCTTTTCTGCATAACTCAGTGAATTTTTCCCTGTTTATAATTTCTAGCATGGTGTATTAAGAAGTAAAAAATGCAGGACTCAGGATATAAGGAAGATAAAATAATTGCCATGAAGTAAATGGATTTGGAAAAGTTATGTCACATAATCACTGAAGTAAATGTTTAATCATTTAATGTTAACCTACTAACAGGGCCATCCCTAAGGGGTGCAAATCAGGGCAGCCGCCCTGGACCCTGCACTTTGGGGGGCCCCGTGTAGCTGGGCAGAGCAGTGTCTCTGCATCCATCTGCTCGCAAACCCCGTCCCCACCACTGCCAATGATGGCCTCAGCTTCTTCAGGTTCAGGACCTGTGGGATCAGAGCGGGGGGGGGCCCACATGGGCTGATTTGCCCTGGGCTCTGCACCTTGCCTGGGTTGGCTCTGCCTACTAATATACAAGACTGTAACATTCTCTTCTCCCAAATTTCTTTATCAATGATCGTCTATATTCAAGTACAAGTCATTGCCTTGTACATATTCTTTGGTTTTTAAAAGCAAGGACAGAAAATACTTTTTCCACCCCCAAAATATATATAAGGTCTGTTAGGGGCTGAGAACTCATTCAGTATTTAGTAGCATGGAAGGAAATTTCTTATTTCCTCTGTTCTCCCAATAGCTAGGGGCAGACATTATACATAAACCAGTTTAAGTGATCAGAAATTGGTTTAAACCTGTAACAGAACAGTTGTTCACTGCACATAACCAGTCTGAAAATGGCTAAAATGGGTTTGAGATAAATCTGGTTGAATGTAGTATCAGACTTAACTGATTTGGGTCAAACCTGTTTATGGAATGTTTGTCCCAGAGCCCTTGCTGATTTAAGCTAAACCAGACACCCCCAAGGATCCTGGCATGCTCTCTGGGCTGGGTGGGGCTCTCTGCTCTACAGCAGGGCTGGCGCCTCCCTTCTGCTCCCTGGCCAGAGCTCTGATAGAGACTTGCAGGCACAGCGGGGTCTGCTGCCTTCCTGTAGTGTCTTCCCCACCCCCCACTCACTGCTTAAAACAGAGATCCTTTCCTCCTCTCTCCCACAGCACAGACTGTAGCCAGCATGTGGTATGCTAGCGAATGTTGTGTAAGGCAGATGAGACAGTGTCCACTTAATGCTTTTTGGAAGTAATCAGCAGCTCAGATGGTAATGTCCCTGCATTCCTGATTTTGGAAAAAAGCTGTTTAAGAAGAGCTTGTAATGATCTAGGCTTTGTTTTCTAATGGGGTGTTAAATGCTGATAACAGAGCTGATAAGTGCTCTGTTATCAAGGGGGGAGGACCCCTCCCTAATCATAGCGTCCTGCCGGGGCCTGGCCATGCACCTCTCAGCTGGAAGGGAAGGGAGGGCTGCTCTAGTGCCCCCACCTCCCCCCAAGCTTCTAGCCTGAGCCACTGCAGGCTTTGTGCCTGTGTTTCTGGGGTGTCAATCTGGTTACAAAACTGATTTAGCCTAGCCAGATTAGACTAACCTGCAAAGATGGAATCAATTCAGCCTCAGGCTTTTTGAATGGCTGTCCTTAGCGAATATGACCAAATAGTATGCCATTTTCTAAGCAAAGGATTAGCATCTGGTAGGACAAAGCAGCTTGGGAGTAAATCATCAGCATGGAGAGACGGACATTTTGTTCCTACTACTTACTACTACATCAAGCTGAAAATATATCCCCAAAGTTTGTCTTTTAGTAAAAAATTCTGGAATTATTTATAGTTGAAGTTGCAATCTGGCAATCTTTTTCTTGAGAAGGAATACATTAATTGTGGTGTTTCTTCCGTTGAGGTTGGAAATTGGACATAACATTTAGCTCATATTACTGAAACATCCCTGGCATTCTTCCTTTAAGCTTATGTTCAGATGAATCACCATTTTGATTTATTTCAGGGTTAAATGCAGGCCTCTTGTGTTCAGTGAATTAAAATGTGCCTTATGCCTTTTTAAACACCCTTGGCATGAGACTGAGTATATGCCCAATTCATAAAGATAACAGTTTACAAATACCATAAGCCTATGCATTTTATAGGTATGTTTAGTTAACTTTTAATATATTCTTCTAAAAATGCTAAAATTATGCTATGCCAGTGATTCTGAACCACAGTGCCACGACATCTTTTGAAGCGTGCGCAGAGCTGTGAGGAGATAAGCAGGTATAAGGGGACAAGTGCTCAAGCTTGTCCCTACCTGGCTGCTGCCCTACCCCCACTGCTTGGCTTCTCTGCAAGGAAGTACAAATTGTAATGAATGCAACATTTTTTAAAATGGGATGCTACCCAATTCACAAAAGTTTTGGAAGGGTGCCTTGAGTCAAACAAGTAGTGCCTGAAATCTGAAAGGGTTGAGAACCACAGGTTCACACAGTGGTGGAACAGTCCCCTAACCAGCAAAATGGAAACTGCCACAAACTGAATGTTTTACCAGCCATCTTAGGTTTTGTCTATTACATTAATCTAATGAGACATAAGTCCAAATTCAGATACAATGAGGTAAAAAATTATTGTCTAATTATGTTTATATTAATTTTAGCATATGTGTAACTGTTGAAAATATTAATGATAAAAATGTATTAAAAGAATCATGTAAGGAAAAGAACACTCATGTCATACACTATTGTTCTGTGTCATAAATAAAAACTAATGTATCTAATTTGAAATGCATTAGTTTATTTTTTCAGGTTACAAAAATATATTGAGATCATAAGAAGTGCCATCCTGGGTTAAACCAGTGGCCCCGCTAGTCTTGTATCCTGTCTTCAACAGTAGCAAGTAATAGATGCTTTAGAGTAGTCCACCCCTGTTGTAACTTACCTGGCATTGACCATCATTAGTTTAGGGTTGTATTCCTGGTTATTTTTATTTGTACATTTGCTTTTATTTGTTTGGTTTTTTTATTTTTAACCCAGACTTTTATGAGATAATGCCACCTCCAGTGTGTTACTGTGCAACCATGTACAGGCATACCTCGGAGATATTGTGGGTTTGGTTCCAGACCACCGCAATAAAGCGAATATCGCAATAAAGTGAGTCACACAAATTTTTTCATTTCCCAGTGCATATAAAAGTTATGTTTACACTATACTGTAGTCTATTAAGTGTGCAATAGCATTATGTCTAAAAAAACAATGTACATAC
>NW_017728996.1:45820727-45828566 GCF_001723915.1 Gavialis gangeticus | reverse complement strand
TGTCTAAAAAAACAATGTACGTACCTTAATTAAAAAATACTTTATTGCTAAAAAATGCTAACCATCATCTGAGCCTTCAGCGAGTCATAATCTTTTTGCTGGTGGAGGGTCTTGCCTCAATTTGTAAAAAATGCAATATCTGCGAAGCGCAATAAAGCGAAGCACAATAAAACGAGGTATGCCTGTAAATTGAAAGGAATCTTACCAAAGATTGTGAAGAACAGCCTAATCCCATTTACGAAATTATTTAACTCTTTCCTTATTTATCTTTAAACACATACTCAAATCCCAGGAATTTAAACAGGCACTGAAGTTCTTTGCTGGATTGGATGTGAATTAACATGTGTTGAAATGCTTTTTTGAATCGGGGCCTGATTTTGTGGCATCACTGAGGAAAAATTCAGTCTGTTGGGTGGAGAATAAATATATATATCGTTACTGCACTGCTCTGATTTATACTTTTTCCTCACCAAATTATGCACAGGAGAAAATATTTTATATAAAAGATCTGGATTTTATCAAAATATAAAAATCTAATATATAAATGTATGCTCTGCCTTACTTTGACATGCCAGTACATTTTATTAAAGTAATTTAGCATGGTAGCAAAATTGTCAGTAAAACTGAAAATACTTCCCTACTTTGGAAATATATTGGAATAAAGCTGAAATCTTTGTTCTTCCATAAGGGCCTAGGTGCATGTCTTCCAGTGAATGGGTGTTACCTATCACACCGGATCATTCCACTGACATTCTGTTATAATCACATTAAGGATCATAGTTAATTCTTGATGTAATCATAATCACGTAAACCATCTTAGTATCTCTCACCGTCAATGTGAAATACTTGCCACACATGGCCCTCCCTCGTATAGTAACGATTCTCCCAAATGACTCTTTCACAGGTTTGTTTTCACCAGATCCTGCTCTGCTTCTTCTCTTTCATTCATTCTCTGCCCTCCTATTTTCTGCAGTAATCCACTCTCTTTTACAGAACACATGAGAGAGGATACTATTGCAAATTATGATGTCTCCTTTCCCTGGAGGAGGAGAGGGGACCTAATTATCTTCCCATTGTAATCACCAGAGCAAAGTATTAAAACTGCATAATAAGGATAGCATTCAATAAGTGCAATTTGAAATAAGTCTGTATTAATGTGGAGAAACAGGCAATATCTTCTCGTGGGATTGTTTTTAAATACTTGATGAAAATCTGATTTTTGGCAAAGTGAAAAGAGAAATGCTCTTTAGAAGAAACTGTTTTTGGGAATCCTATACTGTGAAGTCACATCTGGCAGAGACTGTAGAAGAGTATAGAAGGAGTCTCCATCAGATGAATAAAATCACTTCATTGCCACCATCCCCTTTTAATTTGATTGTAAAAGGATTCCCAGGAATATAGGAATGGAAGGAGCCTCCCAGGCCATCAAATCCTGTCCATTACATTCAAAGGCAGTCATTTACCCAAGGATTCCCATTAGTCATCCACTTTGCATGCTCACAGAGTTACAAGGCACAAAATGAGAAACATCAAGAACAAACTACAGCATCCACAGGAAATAGTGTCCTGCCACTGCAGTGAGAGAGTAGTCAGTTAATGAATGTCAGACAATCCTAGAAAAAGGACTATGTCTATTCCACAAAGAAAAGCAAAGCCACTGTGCTCCTTGCAGTAGACCAAATTATACCTCTTAGGTACCAATTGCAGGGAAGGGAAGCTCTTTGCAGATCTGTATGGATATGGGGAACTACAGAGGTTTGGGAGCTCCCAAGATTTGTACTGCAGGAAACAGATGATTCTAAAGACACTCTGATGCTCCTGGAGCTCAACAACAGCCTAGCTTGTTTTTTTTAATCAGGAAATTGAGAGACAAAAAGTTGTTAACTTTTGAGATAAGGTTTTCTTTATGCACACATAGCAAGGGACATTACAACTGAATTACAATTTTAAAAATAATTTAAAGCATAAGGACAAAAACAAGTAAGAAAAGGTAGATAAGCATTTAATTGTACTCAAATGTACATACACTAAATATCACACTGGATAGTGCAACTCCTTTTTAGAGACTTCAATAACCTGTTTGTCAGAGAAACAGATGTAAGATGCATCATTTAATAATTTTTAATAAGTATGTCTTTTTAGTGAAAACATAGTATAGTCCTAGTACCTAGAGTGGGTAGGTATCCAGAAATATAATAAATATTATACAGACAATGCAGGAAATGTAGAAGTCATATATATTATACAAAATCCACACCTTTTTGAACTCATTCTTAATAAAGAAATGAAAGAAATTCTGCATAATCCAAGGAAAAGAAGACTAATCCATCTAATGCAGTCTAACATAAACTAAATAACACTTTTACTAAAGAAAGAGCATTTCAAAAGAAAAAAACTGGTACGAGTCAGTGCCCTCACTGAAAATACTTGAGTAAGGAGCGAACTCTGCTGTAGCAAAGGATGGTAATCTAGTTTCTCACTACTGGAACTTATGAACTTTTAATTGATGCAATATAAAGTATTTATAAAAACATACAATATTACTGAACAAGGCTACATTATGGGGGGGACACTTTGGATTTGCAGATGCCATACTGACAGGTCTTTTCAGATACGGAAGGAAAAAAGGGAACTTGTCAACAGAGCTAACAATGTAATATTATAATTATGCAGCGAGTCCTTTTTCTTGCCTTGAATAGTTTCTTGCTTAATATTTAATACTTGGACACTGATGTCTTATGGGGTAAAATACCCACACTTTCCCATCAAAAAGGATTTTTAAGATTTGCCACATGGAAAATTAAAGCTTTTCTTTTTATTTTTCCATAGGGTCCTTTCTCTCACAGCAGTAGACTCCCTTCTTTTAGTTCGTGTGGTTGGACTTGTATCTTCCTACCAGTTGAATTTGTTTCTTTGTATCCTAATTGAAGCAAACAGGTTACCATTTTGCCCTCTCCAAATTGAAAGGAGTTAGGATTCTCATGTTTCTCTCTTTTCAGTGAGGTTTTTATGGGCTTTCTTCATAGGTGCCCAGTAGGCATATTCAAGGAGATAGGATTTTTAGGTTAACAACCCTCACACATTTTCTAAGAATTCAAGTCAATAGATTGTAGCCATTATTTCTGTTGCTCAGTTATGCTATTGTTCATTTTTTGATTTGTTATTGCTTGTTGGATTTTTTTCCATCTCTATTAGTAAATTAAGCAGAAAATTCCCCAATTTTATTTTCAGCAGTGGAGTTAATAGTGCAGAAAATTTAATCCACACTTAGCATTCCTTTCACACAAAAAATTGCTAGATGGATGTCAGTAGACTCACCTGACCAAGTGGTAGGAAGTCCAAGGCTCAATGAAATCCTAAATATCTTTTTGGTTTTTACTTTATTGGGCATGTTTGTATCTTCAGGTATTATACTGATGGCTTTCAATAAATGTATTTACTTATTCACAGAAGGAAAAAGGAGTTCCCTGCTCAGGTCTTGACCCTCCAAGGGGGAGGTAGTGCTTTCCCCTGCCTTAAGGGGTGTTTAAGAGAAGGCTGTATAGGCATCTGGCTGGGACCATCTGACCCCAGCACTCTTTCCTGCGTAGGCAGGGGGTTAGACTCTGATCTGTTGAGGTCCCTTCCGACCCTAGCATCTATGAAACTATGAATTTGTTGAGAATATTTTGAAGTCTACATTCTGTTTCCCTTTTCACCGAGGTTATTAGCTATTCCTTATCCTGTCTGTCTAATGATATCATCTCCACTGTGAATGCTTCCTGGCTCTTACTTCCCTGCATATGACATTCAGATTTCTTGTGATCATATTCAAGGCCCTAAATAGCTTTTTCCTTCCATATTTATACTTGTGCCCTATCACATCAGCCTCCCTCACATACTGTGCTCTGCCAACTCATTCCCAGTATCTACATTCCCAGTATCCCAGTTCCCTTGCAATTATTTCTGCGCTTTCTTCTGTGCTACTCTGACAAATGGAATGCACGGTGGCCGGTAGGGCCACAATCCTTTCCTTATTTAAATCAACCCTAAAGGCCCTATTCTCCTATGATACATGTAGCAAACCAGCTAACTCAGGGTTAGCGACCTGTGTACTACAGGCTGGATGCGGCCCTCAGAGCCTTTGGATCTGGCCCTGATTTCAGTGGCATTCAGCAGTGCAGGGCTCTCCCTGTACTACCTCCTTGTCTACCACCTGGACCTCCAGGAGAGGGGGATTTTTGCCCATGATGTGCACAGGCTCCAGGGAAAAGGAACTTTCACCACAGCTGAGACCTGAGAGAAGAAGAGGTGGCTGGGTCTTAGTGCCTGCCTACCTATGATTCAAGCTGAGTCGTTCTGGTCCCCCTGCCGGAAGATGTTGCTGACCCCTGAGCTACATCATCTGCTATCCTGTTTCCTTTACTCTTCTCAGGAGTAAAATGCTCTTCTGTATGGAAGGAAATGATTGAATGTTGCGGTAGGAAGGAGCCAAAAAGCTACCAGAACTGAAATTGACAAGGGCAGGTGGGCTGAATTGTGGAGGTAGATGGGGCAAATTAGTTGTGCTGAACTGAAAAAAGTACAGCAGCAGTAGACAAATATGTAGCTAATATGTTTCAGGTACTTACAGTCACAGTGCCCTTAATCCCATGTTGCCTCTCTTGCCTCTTTTTTTCAGCTGTGTTTTTTTTGTTTTGGGGGATTTTTTAATTGTATGCTCTCGCACTGCACCTGTATCTTTTTTGTTTCACATTTTGGATGCAACTGTAATATATCTATTATAATTATTACCTGTAAAAAGATTGTAAGAACATAAGAACTGCCATGTGCTGGGTCATACCATAGGCCCATCTTTCCCAGTATCCTGTGTCATACAGTGACAGAGAGTAGATGCTAAAATGGAGAGTTAACTGAGTGTGACCAAGGGGGTTTTCCACTGTTCCTTTCTTACTTGCAGCCTCCAGCATTTAAGATATAGGAACTTCTGATTCAAAGGCTGTACCCTGACTCCCATGCTCAATAGCTACTGATGCCCGTTTTCTCCAAGAAATTTTTCTAGTCTTTTTTTTGAATCTGGCTAAACCATCTGCTTCCACAACATCTTGTGGCAATGAGTTTTCACACTTTAATTAGACACTGTATGAAAAGAAACTCCCTTTTGTTAGCTGTAAACTTACTACCTAGTAGTTTCATTTTGTGACCCCTCTTTCTTGTATTGAGAGAAGGTAAATAATCCCCATTTACTTTCTCTTCACCATTTGGTATTTTGTAAACCCTTAACATGTCCCCCCTCAAGTGTCTTTTTTAAACTCAATAGACCTGGCCTCTTTAGTCTCTCCTCATATTCAAGTCCCTCCACACCATTAATCATCCTTATTGCCCTTCTTTATACGCTCTGTAGTTCTTGTACATCCTTACGAGATGGGGACTAGAACTGGGAACAACATTCAAGTTGTGGACATGCCATTACTTTAATCCAGGGGTGTCAAACTCATCCCACCTCCCAGGCTAGATCCAAACTGCAAAACAAGCAGTGGTAGGGCAGGTGGCACGGTTGATGCAACCATTACTTGCCCTCCTCCAATGACATGCATTGCCAGTGGGTCTCCCTGCCTCAAAGTTCAGCGATGGGCTTTACTCTTGCTTGCTCCACCTCTGAATTCCCAGTCCCTCTAGTAGCCCTGAGAGCCACATAACAGCACTCCATAGGCTACATTTGACAACCCTGCTTTAATCAAACTGAGGTTAAAAAAGTCTTTACATAAGTAAAATTCAGTGTGCCAAGTACCTTTTTCTGTTGTGACTCATTTTATTGTTTTTTATTTAATATTGAAGGCTGCAGCGATTATCAAAAGATCTTCTAAAGCAGCTTCAAGTACAAGATAGCAGCTCATTGGCAAACAACAAGGTTTCTGCTCTAGATAGGACTTTGGGAGAGATCTCTCGTATTCTGGAAAAAGAGGTATGTAGACTACTTTGCCACAAAATGGCATTAACCTAACAGCTGACTCTGAATCCAAAAAGTATTAGACATGCTGATGAACATAGGAGTTATGTTCTTAGGGCATAGCATCATGGGTGGAGCTAGGATTTTCTAGGGGAAGGGGGGAGCTTGGGTCCCTCAGCCAGGGACAGTGGCAGGCGAGGTGGGTTACTTCTTCCAGTGCCTGCTTCCAGTCAGTGGAAATGATGGTGGAAGAACAGTAGGGAGCAGGTGCAAGAGGAGGAAACCTGTCTGTTGCTGCTGCTGTCCCCAGGAGAACCTGGCACCCCATGCAGCTGTTCCCTGCAATCTGTGGCTAGAGTGGGGCAGGAGGGATTTGGGGGCTTGTGCAGTTGGGTCAGCTGGGGTCAGAGGCAGCAATGGAAGAATTGGGGGATAAGACCGGACCACTCCTTGATCCACCCCTGCATAGCTTATATATATTCATACCTGAAGGAATTTAGGAAAAAACTTTCCATGTCTGCTCTGGAGATTCTAGCACCTTCCCCTAAAACATCTGGTACTGACTTGTCTGAGAGAGAAAACCGAATTAAAGGGATTGCTGCGCTAATTTGAATGGTATTTCTTACGTTCCTAAATAGATTTTTACATGTGAAAATGTTTCTCTTTTCTATTCAACTTGTTGGGGGAGAGGGGAAGAGTAAGGTAAAATAAATGACAGGAAATGAAGAAAAGAGTGTAAAAAAACTTAATTTGATTTTACATCATTTAAATAGTGTTCTCTACCAAAACCTGAGATGCAGAGTGTGTTTTTCTAGTTTCTTTTAATTTTGTGACAGTCTCCACCCTTTTTTAACAGATAAATTAGACTATTACTGGGTTCTCTATTCAAATGGATTGTGATGCTTTTTGATTATTAGTTGAAGATGAATATTGTTTTACTTTTGGATAGCAACAGGATTACATAAGCTTTCTGTGGTTTATCAGTAACTTTAGACATGTGTATGCTGTTACCACAAGTAAACAAAGTTTAAGCAGATGCATTCAACGTGGATTTTTTCCAGTTGCTTTTCCTGATATTTTAGAATCCTGTCAGATTTAAGTTGGAATTCAGCTGCAAGTCTTATGAACCTATATAAGTAACTTCATATCTGCCAAAGCTTATAAATAGATTGACATTTGGAATTTAGAGAAGCATAATTTTCTGTGATCTGTGTCATAAAATATAATGTTATATTATGCTGGATTGTGTGAAATCCTCCTTCACTTCATGTTCACTGAAACTCAAATACCACAGACACCATAATAAAAGTATTTAAATGCTAAAGTAAGGAAGTGTTTTCAGAATAAAGAGGCATGTTACATGTCCTCCCCATTGTGCTTGTGCATACCAGCCATGTTCACTGTGAAGGTGACACCCTATGGTGAGACTGTTGCTATTATCCATTCATTTGATCTGAAGAGAGCTGCAGCGGAGTCACTGCAGCTTCCTGATTCTGAGGCCAGTTCATGCTGGCAAAAACTATAGTGTAGATTAGTACTGGTTTGGCTGTGGTACCATTTGTGGTATTTGAATCCTGCTTCTGTTATAATCTACCCTGGCAGGTTCTGGCACCCTTTCTGCACCCCAGCTTCTGCAGCTACACCAGCGCAGAGCTTCTTCACAGCTAAGAAAATCTGACAGCTCTCTCAATGATTTACACTGCTGGGATTATCATGATCAGGGATCTGGCTTTCCCTAATAAAAAATCACAAATTCTCTGATAATGCCAAAATCCATGATTAAAATGAAAGGCTCTCCACAGCCTCCTGGCCCTGCTGGTGCCCCTCACTACCCCCTACCTCGGCTCTGCTCGTGCCCCTAACTCTTTCCCCCCACAGATCTTCCCGATCCTGCTCATGCACCTCCCTCC
>NW_017728996.1:45809955-45815727 GCF_001723915.1 Gavialis gangeticus | reverse complement strand
CCCCTACCTCGGCTCTGCTCGTGCCCCTAACTCTTTCCCCCCACAGATCTTCCCGATCCTGCTCATGCACCTCACTCCCCGCCACAGGCCCCTGGCCCTGCTGGTGCCCCTCACTCCCCACCCACAGCACCCACTCCCCAGCCTTGCCAGAAGGGGTGCCCAGCTGTCAGGTCTATGGAGCCAGGGACCTGGGTCTGCAGCTCTCTGCCCCCAACAGAAGGTAGCGGCTGCTGCAGCACAGCATAGCCTGGCTCCCCATGCTACTGCCTGCTGTGGGCACAAGCGGGGGGGGCAGCTCCCTGCTGCTGTGTGCACTCTTGGGGGGGTAGGGGGGCCCTGTGCCCTCCAGATCCAGTGGCAGTGCATGGGGGGTTCATGTGCACCCCTTAAGAGTGCTGGTGCACCCTCTGACAGCCAGCATTCCTGGGCAGGGGGGCAGGCGAGAGCACTAGTCCTCCCCCCCCGAGAGCACAGGCTGGGGAGTGGGGGCACCAGGAGAAGTGATCCCCGCAGTTCCCCTGCAGCACACTGCTGCCACTTCTGGGTCAGTGCGATTGGCCATGGGGGGACCCCCCCAGTCACTACAGGCTGCTGGGGGGACAAGTGCCCCCCTGACTCAGGAGGCACCAGTTGCCCATACCCAGAACTGTGCATGGGGAGGGGGAAGGCACAGACTGCCTCCTGCAGGCTCAGGCTCCCCACCCTGCTGCCCTCCCCTGGGGCCTCCATAGCCCAGCGGGTGCAACCCAGCACTGCAGGGCAGAGCAGGGCGATGCAGGAAAGCTGCTTGCCGCTTACAGCTCTGTGCTGCCCTGGCAAGGTGTCCGCTATGCAAGCAGCAGCAGTGAGGGGCACAACCCCATGCTGTCACGCTCACTGCTGCTGCACACAGAAGACGCATCACTAGGGCAGCGTGGAGCTTGCAAGCAGCAAAGAGATCCCTGAGCAGCTCTGCTGTGGGCTGCGGAGGCTGCAGGGGAGGGCAGCAGGGCAGGAGCCTGAGCCCACAGTGGACAGCCTGTGCCCACCTCCTCCCCATGCACAGATCTGGGGGGCAGGGGTCCCCAGGAGCCAGCCCCACCCCCACCCCCAGACAAGCTGCCCATGGGCTTGTCCTGTTCCCTACCGGGGCCAGCAGCCATGCATTGTGACCTCAGGTCCCACACACTGCCCGGCTGGGCAACAACCCCAGCCCCAACCCTGCCCAGCTTCCTCCCTTCTTCCCTATGGGGACCTCAACACCTCCCCCACCCTTACCTGCTGGAGCTGCTCCTCAGGCTGCCTGATGGCCATATGTATATACATGCACATGGCGCCTCCTGGCTGAGCGCCCTCCTCCCAGCCCCCTACAGGCTGGAACTCTGCCAGCCTACAGAGAGCTCATTGCAAAACTGCAAAATCTGTAGGTGTCTGTGCTAAAATGAGAAATCCGTGTTTTACTCAGTTAAGGGGGAAAATCTGTTTTACTCTGTTTTTCCATGGGAAATGGAAAACCCAGATCCCTGATCATCATGTTCCAAATGGGAATGAGAGAATTTGTCTCCTCATTGTTTAACATGTACATATTCCAAATGCACATGATGCTTTGACAGAAGCTTTCTAATGTTTGTGTTTGTGGTACAGCCGGTATCTTTTAAGCTTCTCATTCATTATCCTCATCTTGCCTATTTCTGAGAAGCAGTAAGTAACATTATTATGTTGCTATTGGGAATGGTAGTATGTTGCTTTTTTTTTTCTTTTGCATTAGAAGGTTAAAATGTCATCAGGCTACCTGTATTACAAAGGAGAAGGACTCCAAGAACTTAGGAACAAGCTACTTGGCTAAACAGGACTGAGTGGTAGTTTTTAGCAAAAGGGAAAACAGGGTAGTTTATTATTGTAGAAGTTAAAATGAAGTATGGCTTATATGAGAGGGAAGCAACTTATTTCTTGATAGAAATGCCTTTTCTGTTCCTTTTTTAAATTTTTTTTTAAGAGAAATTTTTCACTAGTTGTAGTGGTACAGTGCACAGTTATATAGCTGAGGTGTATTCCTTCATGTAACACCTGATCCAGATGCACACAAGTCAGATACTCTTTCACTGACTGGGGGTTTTGGATCAGAAAGAAAATAAGCCAGTTCTTTCTTGCATAGTCACTCATGTGTGCACAAAATGAGTGGGTGTAAAAAGTGATCAAATCAGCAGTGTGCATAAGTGTAAATAAACAAGTAAGTGTTAGTTATAGCCCTCTTGATCTAACGGACCCAAAGAACATTTTCTGCCTAATAAACAAGCAAGGAAGTTTTATGCATTGAGGTATTTTCTTTTTCATTGTAATCCCTTTGTGCTTTCTCTACATTTCATGGCATACCATACATAGCACATTGCAGTGTAAGTTGTTTATCTCTGGGCCTAATTGTATCATGAGTAATACTCTGTATAAACTTATTAAAGCCATTGGATCTGGCTCTCATTTCCATTGCCGCCTCTATGCTACTCTCCAGTGTAAAATTTCTGAAAATGGGTCAAAAAGCTTCTTGAGGATGGCCCCTGTGCAGGAGGCCTCTGTACTTGGTATAAAACTAGCATAAGGTCTCTGCACTGCACTAGTTGGCAACCCCTTTGATATGTTGGTGGTAGGTCTTTGGTTGACATTGAAATGTTATGTTGCTTCGTGACTGTTATAGTTTGAAATACATTTTTATACAATAGGTACAACAGAACTAATTCTTTGTTAAAAGGGTTTTCTGTAGTGTAGTAACAGCCATACAGTGTGTGTGCTAACGCAAGTGACTATTCAAAAATCAGAAGCAGTGGACCAGATTCTGCTCTCAGCTATGCTGGGGTTAATCCTGAGTATATCTTAATTGACATCAGTGGGAGTTCTGGGTTCCTTACACCTCTATGGGTCTAGCTTTGTTATTCACTAAGTTATGAGGAATAAAAAAAGTTTTTTTAAACAAGTGTGACTTAACTCAAAAGCTTGCTTTGATCTAATCGTATATAGGTTGGATCATCATTTTATCAATTTTAGTTTTACTATTTTGTAGTTGAAATTGGACTTTTATGTTTTAAGATAGTGGTGCTCAACCTGCAGCCTGTGGGCCAGATTCAGCCTGTAGAACAGGGTCATGTGGCCCATGGGGCTCCCCACTGATCTAAGGCACAAGTCCAGGGCTGGATCAAACTGACAGACCAATACCACTCGACCTGTAGACTGACTCTGCATCACAGACCAAAAAAATTCGGCACCATCATTCTAAGATATTGAAAACGAGCAAACAAATAGTTATTACATACCCATATCCTAAAGTGCTCCGTTTGAACCAGTGCAGCATATACATTTACTAGAAAGACATAGTTTATCTTTGCTTTATTGCTGATTGCTGATGCCAATCAGATAATGGAATAATAGTTATAGTTGTTTGGAAGAAATGTTCCGAGCATAAGCTTTAAGGCCAAGTACAGTTAAAAATCCTGATGCTAAATCGATTCAACCTTTGCTGGTTAGTCTAAGCTGTGTAGATTGAACCAATAAGCAAATGAACAGACATTCTCTTTTTGATTCTGGAATGCAACCAGATGTCTGCAGTGGCACAGGCTAGAAGCTGGGGGGTGCTAAAGCATGCCCCCTGCCTGTCTGAAGCAGACAGTTTCGACCAAGGCTAGCCTTCCCACCCTGTGAGGGATGGGGTTTTTGTGGGGTAGGTGCAAAGCATCCTGGGGGACTGTGAGTTAACTTGGATCTGGGACAGAAGTTCAATAGAATGATTTAATCTAAATCAGTTGAGTCTAATACTACATCTATCCAGATTTATCTTAAATAGTTTTGGCCATTTTGAAAGCAGTTTGTGCACTGAACTTCTGTTGTATTACAGATTTGAACTAGTTGCTGATCACTTATACTGGTTTATGTGCAACTTCTGTTCCTAGCCTAAGAAACGTTTTGAAAACAAGTCCACTGCTTAAGTTAAAATGTAGTTGTTTCCTATATTTCGCCCTTGTTGTAATTATAGAGTTATAAAGGCAACTGATTCTATTTCTTATAATTTTGCTATATTGCAATAATGAATATACTATAAAAATATCCATGCAAAAAGGTACATTTGAATGAATATTTCTTAAATATTCATTGTGAGTCGTTTTAATATAACTGATACCTTATAGAGATGGTGTAGTTCATATTTTACCTAGCTATGCACATTAAAATAATGTTCAGCAAATGATGATGTCACTGAAAGTGTATTTTTATAGTATTGCAGTTCTTATATACGTTCAGTTAATACTTTAGGTTCCTATTGGATTTTTCAGTATATAAGGTTTATCTTTGCTATATCCTTTAATAGTGTTTCTTATGTGAAATGCAGTAGTTTCCCATAAATATCTGTAAATATGTTGGCAAATATATACCTGAGGTAGGAAGAGGAAATCACTTATAAAGTATATCGGCATGCTATGCTACACTGAGTTGCTCCTTGAGGGTCAAATCGTGGCCTTTCTTATTAAGCTAAAGGCCATAAGGGAGCACCAGACATTCCTTCACTCCCTTGCACTGTCTAGCTACATGTGTCAGTGGCACAGGAAGGGAAGCAAACTTCTCAAGCCCCTTCCTACTTCTGCCCCTACACATCACCTCCCTTCAGGAGATGGTGACAATTGGATGAAGCCTTGACTCTGCTCCCTACAACATTCTCAGCTGCAAAGCTGTGCCAGATACAGTCTAGGCACAGTTTACATCCCATGCTGTAGGCAACCCTAGAGCAACAAAGATAACAGGAGAAACTGTCATAGTCCTCCCAACTATGTGTCCAAAATGCAACCTCCCTCATGGGCTGCCTCACAAAGAACAGATTGTAGTCAAGAGTCCTAAGTAACAGAGCACAAACACAAGTACCAAAGAAAGGTATAATAAAATGTTATTGTAAAGACAAAATGGCCATATATGCACATACCTGAAAAATGTCAATCTGGGATATAATGTACCCCAAGAAATTTCTTCTAGAAATTTTTTCCCTTAAAAGTTGTTTTTTCTAGGATACTGGAATATAGATCTAATAAATACACATCCAGTAAGTTGCCTGTGACTGCAAAAGCAAATACTAATAATTTGAAAAACACAAAGAAAAATGTACCATTAAAAGTTAATGTGTATAATACACATTTTTGTTTAGAAATTGTTTTTATGTATTGTGCACAACAGCATAAAGATTTATGTTTATTAAGAAAAACCTTGAATACCATGAACAGAATCTGTACTTAGACAGTTGCAAAAGCAAGTACTATTTGAAAAATACAAAGAAAAATGTACCGTTAAAAGTTAATGTGTATAATACACATTTTTGTTTAGAAATTGTTTTTATGTATTGTGCACAACAGCATAAAGATTTATGTTTATTAAGAAAAACCTTGAATACCATGAACAGAATCTGTACTTAGACAGTTGCAAAAGCAAGTACTATTTGAAAAATACAAAGAAAAATGTACCGTTAAAAGTTAATGTGTATAATACACATTTTTGTTTAGAAATTGTTTTTATGTATTGTGCACAACAGCATAAAGATTTATGTTTATTAAGAAAAATGTTGAATACCATGAACAGAATCTGTACTTAGACAGTTGCCATAACTCACTTTCTTAAAAGATTATTTTTAAGCAGCTGAAAACCCCCCCGAAGTCTTAGCCTGTATTGAAACAGAGTGCATAGTTCTACTGTAAGTGTCTCAGCCTATTTGAAATACTCATGAGCACATAATTGTTTTAATAGTACAAATCAATAATCATGGTACAGAAA
>NW_017728996.1:45750936-45809881 GCF_001723915.1 Gavialis gangeticus | reverse complement strand
AAAAATCAATAATCATGGTACAGAAAGACCACTTTACCACCACACTAAGCTTCATTTAGGATATTGTTCCAAAGGGCATTGAAGTCAATGGAAATATTCACACTGACTTCAGTGAGCTTCGACTCACCAGGTTCAGGGTCAGAGCATTGCGCAGACAGGCTCTTCAGGCAAAAGCCTGGCCAGGAGCTCAGCTCCCTCTGCCTTTGAGCTTACACTGAGGACTGGGGGGAAGGATGGCAGGCTGCCGGGGAGGGGAGTGGCTGCTGCTGTTGCAGTTGTCTGGCATGGGGAAAGGAGAAGGGCAAGAGGCATCAAAAGCCAGGGCAACCATGGGCCAGATATAATTCTCCTTCAGAGGAGCAGCCATGGGCTGGGTAAAATCATTTGGTGGGCTGGATCTGGCCTGCGGGCTGTATTTTGCGGGGCCCCCCCACCGCCCACAGCTTGCAGGACCAGTGCAAGAAGATACTTTGTTCTAAATACGCAACTCTGATAGTGTTCTGGGTTCCCAGTACAACTCTTCAGAGACACACAACTATTGAAGGGAGCAAACACCAACCTACTGTAACCATTCCAAAAATCAGTTGCCGTTTATTTTAGCTGTCATAAGAAATACAGAGATCTAGACAAAGGAATAAACAGCTATATGCATTTCCCTGCCTCCGTTTCTTCATCAGTCTTTTGCGTTCTTTTGAGCTTATATCAGTCTTCTGAGGAGTCCAAGATACCATCTCATGCATGCGACTTCTCTTAATCATGGAGTCTGTTTCCTGTACCGTCAGCTTTCCTCTTCTTCATTTAACAAGATTCCTAGGCTAGAAAATGTATGTCCATCTGTCCCTTTCTTCTGCCATAGCTGCACAACATCCAGTGAAAGATCCTTCCTTCTGTAACTTCCAGTCCTCTTTGCTAGGTGACTCCCTCATTAGCCTTTTCATGTTGAGCAAGGTCCCCTACTACTTCATATGCTGCATAGTTAGTGCTCCCTGGTGTTCAGACTGGGGGGGAAGGGGGCATATTTGTCCCAAGCTCTTTTTCTAAGATTCACCCTTTGAATGGACAGCTGTCAGGATTTAATGCCTTTCCCTTATCTGTGCTTTGGGAGAAACATTACACAGCTATAACAGTCTTTGTTAGCCGACTCCATGTCCACTGAGGCTACAATAGCAATTTCAAAGCCTCAACCAGAATTCGTAAGTTTAATATAAATTTCCTGACTCTGTGTTTGTATCCCTCTTTGTGCCTAATTTTTAACTGCTGAAACAGCATGCTGTTTTATTTTTCCAGCCACTGAAATGTTTATTGAGAAGAGAGAATGGGTCACAGATAATGTTTTGTTTCTTTCTAGAAAGGTACAAACTTCAGTGACCCAAATACACTTGGATTTAGGAACATACTGGTCTTGAAGTACTTTAGTACTTTTTAAAAGAATATGTATCTCCCTATTTAGCACTTACACATGGACGATCCACTTACATGTTTTTAATTTTCATTGTGTGCTTCCCTGCATCTAATTTGGTTTGCAGGCCCTTTTTTAACTCTTAGAATTTCAGAAAATGGCCTATCACAGCTTGCCTTCATTCTGTTTAATTTAGGGTTACCATATGTCTAGGTTTTCCCAGACATGTCCTCTTTTTTGGCCCCCTGTGCTGCATCTGGGTGGGTTTTTTAAATGCAAGCAAAAAATCTGGGATTTCCTCCCACTTGTCCATTTTCTACATGACCGCCCCTAGGTAGAACTACAGCTCCCAGAATACCTAGTGCAGCACTTATGTGATTGGGAGCTGAGTTGGCAATTTTGCTTTGCTCTGCTGGTGAGAGCAGGGGGAGGGTGATCAAGGCAGCAGGGAGCACAGAGGGTCGGGAGTGAGGGGCACCGGCAGGGCTGGGGGTGTAGGTGCACAGCTCCGTAGCAACGTCACTATGTGGCAACAGATGCACCCATTGTGTAGCTCAATGCCAGGATTAATTTCCATGTTGAAGGGTATCTGTTTTGGAAATTTAGTTGAACAGTTTTGAAATGGGCATCATGCTTGGGTTTTTTGTATTTTTTATTTTTGTTTTGGCATCTTTCCTTCACAATCATACCACATGCACTCAAGAGAATTAATGACCCCACTGGAAAATCAAAAAGAAAAAACCCAAAACTTCACTTATCAGAGGCATCATGTGTAGCGGTCTCATTAGTCTTTGATTGATTCCATTTCTAGTAGTAGCTGTTCTCTGCCAAGACAAGTCTGTAGTAGGGTTACTAGGGAAAGAAATTTTGGCCAGGAACCCTTTGTGGTATTCATCATTCCAAAAGGGAAGGTCTGGCTTTCTCCCTATTCGGTGAAATGGACTGTGAGGTATACTCCAAGTTCTGAGGTACTTCAGGCCCATCACTGCAGAGGCCAAGCACTTCCACAAATGTTTCACTAACCCCTCCCCATCTGTTGCTGCAGTGACCTATGAAGTCTCCAAGAGGAGCTCCACAGAGATGATACCACAGTCCTAGATTGTTATCTTTTTAGTAGGGCTATCAATTAATCACCATTAACAAGCATGATTAATGCATTAATTGTCTTTGTGTTAATTATTTTAATGTATTAATCACGCACATGGTTTTAGAGCCTGCGCCCATGCTCCACTTTGCCACCATCTGCCTCTTGCCGCCGGGCAGGCAGGGGACATGCGGCATGGCCAGTGCACAGCTCCCAGGGCAAAGGTAGCAGGGCGCAGAGCCCCAGTCTATAGTGGGCAGCCTGCCTCCGCCCTGCACACAATTCTGGGGGGCACATGCCCCCTGCCTCCCTTAAGGTTGCACGCAGCAGCAGGGAGCCATGCCGCGCCCCCCCGTGCCTCTGCACGAGCCACCCACAGCTCCGTACCATTCACCCCTGCCCTGCTCCCTCCCTCACCATAGGAGCCTCGATCTGCCCCCCCATCCTTTCCCTCTCCTCCTGCCCCTTCCCTTCCACAGACTTACCTGCTGGGCACTGCTCTACACACTGCTGAGCTGTGTTCCTGTAGGGTTACCATATTTCCAATTTCAAAAAAGAGGACACCTGTGGAGGAGGGCCACAGCCATCCCTGGGGGCATGAATCACGGCAACCACCCCAGGCCCTGCACTTTGGGGGACCCGCAGAGCCAGGCGGAGCAGTGGCTCCATGTCCAACGGCTCACATCCCCCCACCCCCCGTGGCTGCTGCTGATTGCAGTGGCAACTTCTTTGGGTCCAGGGTCCGTGGGATTGGGGTGGGGCTGCCATGGACTGATTTGTCCCAAGCCCCACACTCTGCTCAGGTCACTTCTGAGGAGGAGGTAATATGATTGTGGGAGGGACAGTGATATGCCCGTGCCCTGCCCCTCACTCTCAAGCCACAGTACCCCACATCCTGCTAAGGCATGCAGGGACTCCTCTCACTGAGCTTCAAACCCCTCACACACACCCACAGCTCACCACGACATCACAAATTGCCACACACCCCTCCACCTATACAATGTACCTGCATAGTTTTGCATAATTTTGACTTTTTCTGTGCAAAATTTTGAATTTTTAGCTGTGTATTTAAATTCGCAATGAATTGCAACTAAGTTATGAAATCGCACAACTAATCGCAATCAATTTTTTAATCGTTTGACAGCCCTACTTTTTAGCTATGTTCTGCAGACCCCAGAATGGGGAGAGTGGTGGCTACATGTGCCTTTAATGATCCTCTTGGTGCTGTCTGTCATCTTTTCTGCTAAGTGAAGAATAGATTTCATAGACATTAGGGCTGGAAGGGACCTCAAAAGATCATCAATAATAGTATCAGGGAATTACTAGGCAGCTTCTGCTGTGCAAAACTTGTCAGAGGAGGGGAACACTGCAGTCCAGCAAGTCTCTTATCTGTAACGCCTGTGGTTTACACTTCCACAACGCTTTTTGGCTTTTTGCTTTTGTTCTTTATTTTTTAGGGTTCTTTGGTGAATATTAATCTTTTTATTTGGGATGTTAAAAATATAGAAACAGTTTTTCATCCTGCTGGTTTATATTTTTAAACTGCAGAAAAAGCAAGGTTTAAAATGTAATTGCAGGGAAAATGCGTAGCTGATCCCAGACATCTAAAGAAAACATTTGTGCAAAAATAAGAAAGATTAGATCTGTTCTATGCAAGCACTTTAGAATGTATTTCAATCAGATTTATTAAACCCACCCTTTAGTAATTTTAGGTTTATTAAACCTTACAGTACATTACATTACACTGCTGTTCTTTAATATGTGTGTGGAAGTATATGCAGCTGTAACAGTAAAGAGTAGCTTGGGAATGATGCATTTAAAATCTAAGACAAAAAATGAGGGGTGATGAGCTTTTTGCTAGGACTTTCAGAATCTCAGTTACTCTACCAGCAGAGTAACTTTATATTGTAAAGAAGTCATTTTCAGAGGCTCATGACTAATTCACTTTTGATAAATGCATACTGTTTTTAAATTATTGGTTCTGCTGTTCTCTGCTGTTGCTTGAACCAGAGTGAACAGCCAGAAGGCTTCTGCATAACACTGATTCCTTCTGAATGAGGAGCTAGTTTCCAGCTGCATGCTTTTGCTGCAGAGCTGGATGGCATGATGCCATCTCTTATGTATCTTGTTATTAAAGCAGGGTAAAATAGCTATTGAAAATAGCTGATGGGGGGGGGGGGGGGGGGGGGCTGGCTGCCTTACTAGATTAGTAATGAGATATGGATACTTTCTCCAGTCAAGGCAATGGTTTGAATTGGGTTCTGTGTCAGTACTAATTATCTGAACGCTTTTCAGTGGCCTGTGTAGAAAACTTGACAGTTCCAGTCCAGTTTTGTCCTCATACGCAAAAACCGCAGCCACCACAATTGGCTTTAATTGACACTGTAATAGATAGTTACAACAGAGAAGCTGACTTGTTCTTGTCCATCCAAATTAGACTTTAGGCATATTCATTGGGATGGTGTGGGAATATTTGGATTGCTGTTTCTTATGCTGTCCCTGTTATCTTGCTGAATAAATGTAGGCTTAATATATAATGATTAAACTCATTCAGTTTTTTAATGCATCTTCCTTCACCTGCAATATTTTATATAAAGCTTCTAAATATATTTTTAAAATGTCAGCTGTGAAAACAGCCTACAGTCTGTCAGCCTTCACTGAAACTTTGACAACTCTAAGTAGTTTAGAAGTTTAAGATAGAATATTAGCAAAACGTTACATTCCTGATCATATATAATTCTTCAGTAGTTTTCAAATAAGCTGCAACTGTACAAGCAAAATTGGGATGTATAATGAACAATTAGTGTCCACTAGTACAGCCTCACTGGTGGAGGCAGCAATGCAAACTATAATGTAGACTGGACCCAATACATGCATTTGATTACTGTATTATCTAATACTATTCAGAGTGGTTCTACATAATTCTTTAATAACATCTGAACACATTCCACTATTACAAATGTGGGTGAAGCTGCATGAATGATGGCTTACTGGCCCCATTTTGGCATGATAAGTATATGGAGTACAGTAATTTAAAATACAGACTGCTATTTTTCCTGTGTTCTAGACAGTACCAAAGCCAGCAGCTTAGGCTAGTGTATGAAGAAACATTCTAGTAGTCTAAAAATAAATCCAGCATGTTACCTCTAATGTTAGTGTGGTGGCAATAGCATTTTTTTTTTAGAAATATTAGAGTAATATAATTTACTGAGGCAGATTTTACTCATCACACTATGAAGTTCCTTATCTGTTGGATATGTTGTATTTGTGTTTATATGAATGATTTCTGTGTCCCTTCCCCCCAAGGAAGCCGGCTTTGTACAAGAAAATGTTTGTATGTTGGGTGGCAGAGTGGTTTGGAAGCAGCAAAACATTAATTTAGAATTAATGAGGTTGCATTATTTGCTGCTGGATACAGCCTGCTTTACAAGTACCTATGCTATTTATTTTTAATTGCGTTTATTTGTTGGATTTATATTCTGACTCTTCTAATAAAGCTCAAGGTGACAAAATAAGTTAACAAAGCAGGTAGAACATATCTTAAAAGAAATAAAATTAAAATTCCCTAAATGCTATCCCAGCTTAGCCACGTTTGCTAAATGCCTGTCCAAATAGGAAGGTCTTGCAGAGCTTCTGGAAGATGTCTGGGCATGGGCTCTGGTAGACTTCAAGGGGGAGGGAGTCCCAAATTTCATGAGCAACAACCAAGAATGACCTCCCATGTGCTTTTGCTAATCAAACTTGGTACGCTGTTAATACTTTCAGGAGGTTGCTCTTGGCTAACCTTAGAGTTCAGGTTTGGGGCATAAGGGAAAAGGTGGTTCTTTAGATGCATAGGGCCCAGACAATTTAGGGTCTTGAAGGTCAAAATGAGCATCTGTAATTGCATGCAGAAAGCTACTGGAAACCAGTGCAGACTCTGGAGCACTGCAGTTATGTGCTCTTGGTGACACATCCCTGTCAGAATTTGGACTGCTACATTCTGCACCAACTGCAACTTTCAGGTAGTCATCAAAGGTAGCCCCACATAGAGCTCACAGCTGTAGTCTAACCTTGTGGTGATGAAGGCATGGATTATGGTGACCAGATCTGGATCTGAAAAAAAGTGTTGAAGCTTTCTCACCAGATGGAATTGATGAAAGAACCCTGCTACCCACCATAGCTGTCTCAAGATCCAGGTGCAGCACAGGGTTGGGGAGCTCCCAAGGCTATGAACCTAAGTGACAGGGGGAGGCTAAATTAATGATAGGTGCCCCAACCCCACAATGTATTCTGCCCATCCCCATCACCCATATCTTGTCTAGATTCAGTTTTGATTGGTTCGCCTGCATCCAATTTCCAACTGTAGCCAGTCACTAGAAGATGACACCTCATTCCAAATCTCCTCAAGATATTGCCCAGCAGCCTCATATAGACATTAAACAGGAGTGACAAGAAGATGGAACCTTAGCAAACCTCACAGGAAATGTCCTGAAGGACACTGAACACATGCTCATCACCACCCTCTGTGACTTCCCTGCTAGCAAAGACCAAGACCAATTTAGAACAGTCCCACAAATACCTACCAGGACATGTGAATGCCTCATCAGCACCTTATGGTCAGCTATCACAGATTTAGTGAGATTAACAGGGTAAAATTTCTCCTGTCAGTCTCTAAGTGAAGATTACCAAGCAAGATTGTCACATCTACATTGGACAACTGGCATGTGTTCTACATAGAGCTAAACCATAACAGTATTTGGAAGCTGAATCTATTGTAGATTGGTACAAACCTGCTTCTTAGTGAATCATCCCACTATGAAAACAAAGCACCAGTGCTCCTTGATTCATGCTTCCTGCCTGCTGGCATTCATGCAGAGTTATTGTAATTTTTCCAACTTCAAAAACTCTCACCTTTTGCAGGAAAACCCACAAAACTTAATGAAATAAAAGAGAACATATGCTATATGGTATACATTCTAATTATTATTGTTGCTGAAACATAAACTATCACATACCCATTGCCCAAATTAAAAGCTTACACTTATGTAAATAAAAGCAAAAAACATGACAATTAAGTCTTCAGTGTACTGATCAGTTACTCATAATTTGCTTTTATACCTGCCCTTTTATACCAATAGACTTTAACTAACTTATTTATCATTTTCTGTATCTTGCTTATTTCAAAGTTAGGATGAAACTGCACTGAAAGTGCTGAAAACATTTTGGCTGATATTGGTTTGTCTGGAGAAGATGATAACATTTTTAATTCAACTATCCCCTCTTCTGTGACTTTAGTTCTAGAGTTTTCCTGTTTTGATGGTACAGCTTCTCTTACATACACACATTTAGGATTAAAATCTGTATCTTTGGTTTTATATTCTAGGAAAGAAAAAAGGCAGACAAGGTTCTTTGGGTAAATCTGTTATCTTTTATTAGACCAATTCAAATAGTTTTGTAGATTCACAGATGTTAGGGTCGGAAAGGACCTCAGTAGGTCATCAAGTCTGACCCCCTGCCCTGGGCAGGAACGAGCACTGGGATCAAACAACCCCAGCTAGGTACTTGTCAAGTTTCTTCTTGAAGACCCCCAAGATAGGGGACAGCACCATGTCCCTTACAAGCCCACTCCAGATTCTGGCAAGCTTTCCTGTGAAGTTCTTTCTAACGTCCAACCGAAATCTGCTCTCCATCAGTTTGTGGCCATTGTTCCTAGTTATTCCAGGGGGTGCCCTAGTAAACAGAGCATCTCCTATTCCGTGCTGCCTTCCCCTGATGAATTTATAGGCAGTCACAAAATCACCTCTCAGCCTCCTTTTGTGAAGGCTGAAGAGATCTAGGTCCCTCAGTCTTTCCTCGTAGGGCGTTGCCTGCAGGCCTCTGACCATACGAGTGGCCCTTCTCTGAACCCTCTCAAGATTCTCCACATCCCTCTTGAAGTGCAGCCCCCAAGACTGGATGCAGTACTCCCAACTGCAGCCTGACCAGTGCCGCTTAGAGGGGAAGCATCACCTCCCTGGACCTGTTTGTCATGCATCTGCTAATGCATGATAAAGTACGGTTAGCCTTGTTGATCGCTTCGTCACATTGACAACTCATGTTCATCTTGGAGTCAACTATGACTCCAAGATCCCTTTCTGCTGCTGAGAAGGTTATCCCCCAGCCTGTAAGTGTGTTGGTGGTTCCTTTTGCCCAGGTGCAGCACTTTCTTGAACTGCATCCTATTTTATTCTGCCCATTTTTCCAACCTGTCCAGATCTGCCTGGATCCATTCCCTACCCTCTGGTGTGTTAACTTTGCCCCATTATTTGGTATCATCTGCGAACGTGGACAGGGTGCTCTCCACAGCCTCATCAAAGTCACTGATGAAGACATTGAATAGCACTGGTCCAAGGACCAAACCTTGCGGGACTCGACTGCCCACATCTTTCCAGGTCAATAGCAACCCATCCACCACCACTCTCTAGGTGCAACCCCTAAGCCAATTTGCCACCCACCTGACCATGTAATTATCTACATCGCAGCCTGTCAGCTTATTTACGAGAACAGAATGCGATACCATATCAAAGTCTAGGTAGATGACATCTGCCTCAACTCCTGCATCTAAGCATTTTCTGACAGGGTCATAAAAAAAAAAACAAGGTTAGTCAGGGAGGATCTACCTGCAGTGAAGCTGTGCTGATTTCCTTTCAGCATTATTTCCCCTGCTGGGCTCCCATAAATGTGATCCTGAATGATTTTTTCCAGAGTTTTCCCAAGGATAGAGGTGAGACTAACTGGCCTATAGTTTCCCAGTTCCTCTGTCCTCCCCTTCTTGGAAATAGGGACCACATTGGCCCTTTTCCAGTCCTCTGGGACCTGACCAGAGGACTGTGAGTGCTTGACGAGCCATGCCAGTGGCTCTGCTATGACACTGGCCAATTCTTTCAGCACCCTTGGATGAAGTTCATCCAGACCCACTTATCTGAACACATCCAGCCCCT
Source organism: Gavialis gangeticus (assembly GCF_001723915.1). Taxonomy (NCBI): domain Eukaryota; kingdom Metazoa; phylum Chordata; order Crocodylia; family Gavialidae; genus Gavialis; species Gavialis gangeticus. The sequence continues at coordinate 45,800,436 of NW_017728996.1, read as the reverse complement.
ACAAGTGCCCCTTCACTAAGTCTGTGCTAACGGTTGGTGGGCTGGTGTCCCTCCTGTGTCCATCTATGATCCCACTGGACGATTTGTCTTGGTCTGTCTAGGAATACAGATGCAAAGAACTCATTGAAGAGATCAGCTTTGTCCCCCCCTTTCTGTCACCAATTGCCCTAGTTTGTTCTGTAGGGGTCCTATGCTACCCTGCGCCTTTCTTTTGCTCCCTATACACCTGAACAAGGACTTTCTGTTGTCCTTAATTTTTGTTGCCAGCCTAAATTCTAATCCTGCTTTGACCTTCCTAACTGATTCCCTGCAAGTGCAAGCCAGGGAAGTACACTCCTCCTCGGTAGCTACCCCGTTTCCGCAGCTGGTATACCCCTTTCTTTGCCCTTAGGCTTTCCTGGACTTCCCTGTTCATCAGGCTGAGGAAGCATCTGCAGTTGGTGTGTGCTCTTCCTGGATGGAATGAATAGGAAAGAAGCCATAGGCAGGTATGCATGCAAGGAAGCCAGTCAGTGAAGATGTAAATTTGAGGAGTTGATGGGTGAGAGACAGGTTGTGGGGGGAGGGGGCTGTATGCTTGTATGCATGCATACCAACCTCTGGCTTCTTTACTATTCATTCCATCCAGGAAGAGCACACGCCAACTGCAGATGCTTCCTCAGCCTGATGAAAGGTATTTGTACCCAAAACTTGCAAAGAAGATTTTTTTCCAAATATTTGAGTTAGTCTAATATAAGATATCTGATTTACCCAAAGAACCTTGTCTGCGTATCTCCTTAGACCAAAACGGCTACAACCTATGCCCCAGAAAAGAAGAAAGAAATTCTAGGTTTTGTTATATCAGCTGCATTTTAGTTTCATCTCCCATTCCACACTCAGCACATGGCCCCTTTTACTTCGTATTGCTAATGTTGACAAAGTGATGAAAAAATTCCATTTTTCATGGTATCCTTTTGTGGTTCCAGTTCTTAACTCTTAATTAGATCAAACCACTGAAACTGTAATAATAGTGTCAGCAACCTGTAATCTGTCAAATCCATCTAAAACACCTTTCAATACCTTTTGCCATTGTATTAATCCTCAGTCGAACTCTTTATTGCATGAAATGTACACACAGTTTGATCAGTCATCAGCCTGTTTTGTTCTTCAATAGATGCATTTTATTAAGTCCCATAAATTCACCCCGGTGCTTAATAATCACTAATCTCTTGACTATAGTATTTGCAATAAGGTTTTAAATTTACTTACAATTACAATAGGAAACAATCACTTATAAAATTTAATCTTACATACACCAGAGACTGGGGAAAAATAATAAAGATAAGCTATCCAGCTTTGCATAGGCTCTATCACCTTTCATAAATTTCAAGATCACTATCCCTGTCTGTTCAGCAGCCACTGGACAACTTCACCCACTGAACACCCATATCCCTTTATCCTTGTTTCTTAGCAGACCTAACAAGACTTCAACATTTTCACAATAGTTTGTTTTCATTCGCACATTGAAATTAGGGCTTAATATTGGTGCTGTTAAAAGCTTTCTAATATACACTGTTATAGGAATACTTCACTGACACAGAAGTTCAGAAAGTGAAAGAAGTTTTCAAAAGCCTACTCGGTGTTCTCCATTTAAAAAAACAAGAAAAGAAAAAACAATAAAACAACTGTGGCTTTTTCACAGCAGGGGCTAAAGTTGCAGACTTAGGGCTTTTGTACACGCCACAAAATTGACCTTTAAAGCAGCTTAAATGTGCTTTTGCATTGCTTTAATGGCATTGCTCTTTGCATGTTTGGCAGCATATTCTGCTTAATAGCATTGCTGTTTGCATGCTCAGTGGCGTATTCCACTTTAAATGACTTTAGTACATAGCAAGATAAAACACCTCCAAGGTGTTTTAGCTTGCTACCTAATGAAATGCAACAGTGCACGGGGTGCTGGTAGCCGATGTGCTTGGGGCTTGGCAGGCTTCACACAGACTAGGGACTGTGGCACCCAGTGGCAGCCCATGCAGGCAGGCTCCACTGAAACAAAAAAAATGGCAAGCCTGATTTCCTCCCCTCCCCCCGGAGCCTGCCTGCTTGCCTGAGCTGAGTGAGGGCCCCGTGTTTCCCTCCACAGCTGTGGTGGGGGCTGGTGCTTCCCTCCACAGCTGCAGCATCCAGGCCAGAGACTGCCCAGTCTAGGTGCCAGCAGGTGGGTGCTGCCTGGGGGGCCCCCATGCAGCTCAGGAACTGTTCAGTCTGCCAGCAGCTTGCCCCCTCCACCCCCTGCCACTGAAGAGGCAGGTAAGGATCAGACCCCCACCCTTATGTACACACCACCAGGGTTTAGTTCAGTTTAATTCTCCCTAAATTGAAGTGGTGTTTTTAAAAGCCCACCATTTCAATTCAAGGAGAACTAAACCAAATTAAATCCCCATGGCACTTACAAGCAGCCTTAATTTTTAAAGTCCTCATTGGCACAGAGCCTGCCCATCAGGAAAGTTCTGTTTTTTTCTATGCTGTAGTTCTGTTAGTTAGATTGGCAGAAGTGCTTGTGCTAGAGCCTATTTTGGATGAGGCTGTTTGCAAAACATGTACTAGGAGGTCCTCAAGATTATTGAATGCACTTCCTAACTTGCTCTCTAACTGTGAGGAAGGTGAAGGTGCAGTATGCAGGTTTAACGAGGGAACTTGAGAGACTGGGGAGATTTTGTTAAGCATTGTAGTTGTATGCTAACTGTATGTTACATAGGTAAAGGCTGCTTTGTTTTATTGCTATGTACAGTTTCTGTTATTCTTTCAACTGATGATACAGCAGCTAGATCAGGGGTTTTCAACTTTTTTAAGGAGTGTACCCCTTCTGGGTACACTTCTGGTGGAGTGCGGGGGGGGGAGTGGCAGCAGCTGGATATGGAGCAGGGGAGAGTAGCAGTGGCTGGATGCAGAGCGGAGGGTGGGGGGCTTGCATGCGGCAGTGCAGGATGGTGGATGGCTTCAGAGGCCACCACATATGAGTTCCCCCCTCCCCCCATGTCTGGCCAGCTGGGCCCGCAGAGGGGAGTCACTGCCTTCGCCCCCCCGCCCCCGCCACCGCTGGCCCTGCTCCTGGGAGGTGGCAGTGCAGGTTGGTGGGTGGCAGCATTCTGTCCCCCCACCCACACATACCCGCAGCCCCTTTCCGTGTATCTCTGGTTGACGACCTCTGATCTAGAGCATTAGGCATTTTACATTGTGTAAAGTAGTAGCATAAGTTCTGTTCTACAAGATCTTATGTCCTGTAATAATTTCTTATTCTCTCTGGACAACTGTATTTGTTTGATTTTTCCAGGTGTAGAAATATCCCATTTCTTTTTTCAACAATCTTCAGTTTTATTCTCATTGATTATAGCCTTTTTCTGTCCATCTCAGATTGCTGTATAGTATTGAGCTTTTTGGCGAGCTGCTGCCTGATATAACTAACTCAGGAAAAATATATCACAGTTTCTTATTAGGCTGGTGTTTATCCAATTGTGGAGGTTTGTTTTGATATACAAGCATATTTTTAAACGTGTATTCTACCTATTATATTACTGGCAGATATGTGCTATGTAACATTTTTTTAAGTTTTTTTAGAAAATTCATTTTCTGTTTCTCCAGTGTTTAATTTTTATCATTTAAGAAAATCCACTTGTTTCAAACAATAGAAATCTGATAATTATTTTAAAAGTCTGTAAGTTCCAGAAGTGTTCCTTATATTTGTACATAAAAATAGGCTAGAAGGTGCTGCTGACATACAAGTGCTAGTAGTAGTAGTAATAATAATAATAGTAATTATGATGATTAGGAAGTGTGCTGTTGTATCCAGCATCTCCTTATTAGATGTTTCATGAAAAGACACTTTAATTACAATTTCATGTTGATTATTAACTTCTATAACACTTTGGTACTTGTAGACTCTAGAATGGGGAAAGAAAAGATAAATTTGATGGAGTTAATAGGCAAGACCTCATTTTGTTGTTTTTTCTTCTTTCCCAAGCATTATTCTGCCACCAGTGAAGTCTTATTATTTCTGAGTGTCCTAATCAATAAGGTCATGAAGGATTGATTTCAGTAGCTGTCACTGTGTTTATGACACAGATCATATACAGTCATTTATAGAAGTGGGCAGTAATTCTCTTGTTAACTTGCAAGTCAAGAAATCAGTAGACACATCTTGCATGTCAGTGGGCGGTGAAAAGAATCTTGATGGTGTCAGTCATTGACTGAGAGGAGGAGACTGACACTGTTAATTGAATTTCCCTAGAGAGCATAAAAATATACCATGATGTCGGGGGAGGAATGAGGGAGTGGAAACCACACAGGCTGTCAGCGTGTGTGAGCTGGTTACATTGATTTACTTCTGCTAATGGCCTGGGTTGGATAAAGAATTGCCCTAAGGGAGGACAGAGTTCGCTGCAATAGCTCTTTGCTACTTACAAGTTCTTTAGAAGTACAAGGAGCAAAATAAAAAATTGTAAAATAAAAAAGTTTGTACAAAGTCGTTTACAAGCACAGGATAAGCAGGTTTCCCATTTAAGTTTTCTTTTGTTAACAATTCTTATTAAGTGATAAAGTTTTGTATTTTATTAAGGTAACCAAATTTCTCACTTTGGTACTCAGACATGATTATAATACTTCACCTACAATTTTAAAAGCAGCAAAGGAGGCAAAACTTTCAAATATTTCACTATAGCAATAATTGTAATATGAATAATATTTCTTTAAATATAAATAATATAATATTAAGATGCTTATATTGGTACAATTTATCTTACTAAATTTATAGAAAAAAACTATACAGATTAAAGCATTTTTATATTATGCACAATTGGGGTTACACTGACTTAAGTACATCTCCTCTAAATTAATATAGTTTAATGGTACAAAACTGGATGTAGATATCTCCCTGATCTAACTTCCTTCCAATTTGAAATATAGCGTTTATTTCATTGTATCCTTGTGGAGGAATCATAGTTCTTGGAATCTGAGTCTGTTATATAATATACTTTTGGAAGTTGCCCAATCATGGGTAATTTCTGAAACGCCAAAGCTGTTTCTCACATAGCTTTAGGTTAAATGGTTATTTTTTTCCTCCTAATCCTGTTTCAATAATTACCTAGATACAGAGTTGCATAGAAGAAGTTTCCTAATTTCTACTAAGGACATTTGATCTTGCACAAGATAACCAACAGATGGCTTATATAAAATTGCCTTGGAATCACTTAGGTTGAATTTTACTAGTTGAATTTCACTTCAACCTCTAAATGAAATCAGAGGAAGTGGTTGGTGAACAGGCTTTCTGAAAAATAGGGCCCTTCGTGAAATAATTTTTTGTTAACTATTTGTTGTCATGCAAGGCAAAGTTAAACTTCTTAATATCTATTTAATACATAATAATGTCTTATTCAGAGTGTTAGAGAAATTGTCCTTTTTTTCCAAAATTATTGTAATGCGCTTCTGTCAACACAGAAGTTGTTGGTAAAAGCTAAAGTGCTGTATGTTTTTAAACATACAGAATTCTCCATTTGCCAGCAGGATGTACTAAGCAGCATAACCAAGCTGCAACATTAGATATAAGAGTACCATTTTTAAAAAGCACCCAAGGCCCTTTTCAAAAGTGACATGGACATTTCGGAGCCTATGTTTCATTGAAAGTATGTGGAACTTACACAGCCTAGATGAATATTTAAAGGTACTTAGACATCTGTGTATAAAGGTAGATGTGGGAGCGTGGCATTTAGCCAGAATCCTTAATAAATGAGATGTAGGTAGATGCCTAAATATATCTTCGATAGGATATGAGCTCCTAGCTCATGGGAATTACGCACCTACATGTTTTGAAATTTATTCCAGGCATCATTATGTGGTGTCTAAATACTTTTAAAAATCTAACCTTGAGTGCCTCATTCACTTTTTGAAAATTCTGTTCATGTCATAAATTCTGTTCATGCCTACATGATTTAAGAACAGTTTTACCCAAAGTCAAGTTCTCAGATGAAATCAAGAATATTAAGCATCCTGAGTTGAGAGTACAGGTGAAATATGTTTTTGTTTTTGCAGATTCAAGATACGTCTTTTATCCAAAGTTAATTTTTACAAAACAAACATATCACAGGAGAATTCCAGTCATTATTAGCACCCTACCATCATGGCTAGTTTCTGTCCATGATGAGGCAGAATGCTAATATTGTGTTATTTTCTTAGAGGAAGTTTATCCTCTCCAAATTTCTTTCTAGTGGAGATGAAGGACCTTTAATAAGAAACAACTTAAGTCCACTAGGAACATTTTAAAGATGGTAAACATACTGTTTTTCAGTTAGGCAAAACAATTTAAAACAGACATTTAAAAGTTGTGTAATTCTTTGTAGGTGCTATTTGGCACTCTGTTACATGTGTAGATTATCAGTTTCATATCAGAATTTAAAAGAAGCGAAAGATTATCAAAATTCTGTTTTTTTTTAAAAGGTAATGAATTGCTGCAGTGGGTGGCATGTTAGGAAAAAGTGGCTAATTACAATATAAGCTGTACTTCCTGGTTGGTTGGTTTGTTTATTTTAATCTACTGCCATTGTCTTTGAATCAACAGAATATTTCTTACTATGAATTTGTATAGCACCTAGCACATTGGCACCTGAACTCCACTGGTTGTCGCTAGGTGTTACCAAATACCCTTAATGGCTAAGTGCAGACATTTGGGAGGTTAAATTGTGTTCAAAATGGCCACCTGATTTAAACTTAGCTTGTCCTAGTGCCTACCGTACGCTTACAGACCCAATCTCAGTGACTAGCAGTCAGTCTAAACTTGTAACTGAACACAAGTTCCATGCACGCAAACTAGTCTAAAAGTTACAGAACCTGGTTTATGATAAACCTGGATCTATGTAGTATCAGACTCATTTGATTAAGGTCAAACTTGGAACTTTGTCCACTTCCCCTGCACAGCCCTGGGGCTAGGAAAACTCAGTCACCGGCCCTGGCCCCAGGGCTGCTCTTTTCATTCCCCCATCCCCTGCACTGGTCTGTTTATTTCCCTCTCCCAGCCCCTTGCTGCCCCCCAGTCAGCACTCTCAACCCCCATCCCACAAGCTGCTCTGGGTGCAACTACTTTTACCAGCGTTTGCAACTGCTGCAGTTGAGCAAGTAAGTCCTGGTGGGAGGTGGGGCAGAAGGCATGGGGATTTAGGTTTGCTGGGAGGACCCCACCACACCTGTGGGTTGCGCCTACCTGCCCCACCCCACCTCACTCCACCTGTGGATTGTGCCTGTCCCCTCCCTCCCTTTGTGGGTCGTGCCTGTCCTCCCTACAGATCATGCTTGCTCCCCCTACCCATTGCAGGTCACACCTACTCCTCCTATACCTCACAGGTCATACCTGCCCCCTATCCCTCAGCAGACCCCCCAATCCCTTCCAGCCTACTGAACCCCCAGCTCACCCTCTCATCCTGACTTAAATTATATTGGGCAGTCATTCTGAATCTATTTAGCCTCCCTCTGACACTCCCAGATGTCTGTATTTAGCCAATAAGTAGTAATCATATAATTAGACCTATAAATGCTATAAAGAGCAGAATACAAAAAATAGAAGAGAATTAGTATAACAGTTTAGCCAACATTTATGGCTCCTCAATTTATTATTAATAGAAACCCCACATATAACAGGGAAAAAAATACATTTAGCATTTTCCGTGATCCCATACCTACCAGTTAGTGACCCTCTGCAAACATAAAAAGGAAATAATTTTATACTATTTAATATCTGTATTAATATATAAAGCAACTTTCAAGAGAGAACCTGGGGTTATCTGTTTACTTTGGCTTTTCCAAACAGTTTGATTCTGAACCATTTATTGACAACAGTGTTTTAATACATTTTTTCAAGGCTGATGCTTAACATTTGTGACCTCTAAAATGTGCACCCCCAGTGACCACTAATGGTTTATCCAGTGTCAAACAATATTTTTGTTTTCTTGATTTTTAGATAAATTTGCAGCCCACTGCTTCACCAGTCATGATGTCAATTGTTTACATTTCAGTAAAATGTTTGTCATAACTTTCAAATACAGGGGGACTGTAGACAGACAGTGTTTATCCCATTGTAGAGACTGTCAGAAATGGTTGGCCTCAATAGTACTGAGTAAAGCCCAGTATTTACATTTTAGTCTACAAACTGTCAGAGCTGTTCTGCCTAGTGACCTATTGCTACTGTGAAGATTAATAGAACAGTTTCTAGAAGATACACTGTCGTGTGTCCACATTCCCTGTCCTTTTTATAAGTCTTATCTGAGGATTTGTTTTATGGTGGCATGAACACTGATTATAAGAAATAAGAAAAAAAGTATCAAATTAATAAATGGTGAAACATTTTTATTCGTTATTCTGTAGCAGATTTAAGGTCCAGAATGAAATCAGTGTTACAATATTTTTCACTGTATAAGAGATATAGGTTGTAGCTGTGTTGGTCTAAGGACATAGGCAGACATGGTTCTTTGGGTAAATCTGATTATCTTTTATTAGACCAACTCAAATAGTTGGAAAAAATATTTTTTGCCAGCTTTTGGGTATAAATACCCTTCATCAGGCTGAGGAATCATCTGCACTTGGTCTGTGCTCTTTCTGGATAGAATAGTAAAGAAGCCAGATGCCAGTACATATGCAAGAAAGCCAGTCAGTGAAAATGTAAATTTACATTTACACTACACCATTATCCTGTAATGTTGTACTGATGACACAATTACCACTAGTTCTGGTTTCCAAATGGAATACAAAGCTGAAAGAGACAGTTCTTCATGGTGTTTTTGCTTATGTCCATGAAAACAGATGGATGGACAAAAATGGGATGGGCCAATGGGTGAACAAAATGCGGTGCAGCCATATTGGAGCTCCTGATGATCTGTGATCAGTTTTGTGCATGTGTGAAGACAATTTAAAAAAAAAGTTCCATGAAGGAGTGATTTGGCCTTGTGATCTGACATCACAACTTCAGCCATTGGGTATGTCCATTAACAATAAGTCTTTTGAATCCTTATGAAGGAACACTGGAATGAGTAGATGAGAGACAGTGGAAGCCAGGAGCACGCAACTTCAGGAAGGCTATAAAAAGACCTATTATTCACATATTTTTGAGTGGGTAAAAGCTTCTTGGGATCAAGTCAAGCTGGAAACGGCTGTTAAATCTTTTAAGAAATGTGGAATCAGCCACACTCCTGATGGCATGGAGAATGATGTTCTGTATGAAGATTTTGTGGCTTCAGTAGTTGTGAAATGAAAGATAAATTGTGGATTTAATGATAAACTATGAAAACCTGAGCACTGTGATGCTGAAGGTAAGATGTTCCATAAAGAAGTGTAAAGCCAGCTGTAATTTAGACTATTGTAATCCCATAAAGAATGCTGAACTCCATGCTGTACTTGCAGATGCAGAACCTGTTTAAGCCTTTGACAGCTACACAAGGTCCAGAAAGTTTTGTCCCTCAGCTTGCCTAGATGTATGTATACTAGGGGTGTGTGAAGCGGGCCCTATTCAATTCAGATTCGGCCCAAATCAGGGACAGTGATTCGATTCATTGATTCAGATCACTGTCCCTGATTCGATTAGGCCAAATCTGAATCTGAAGGTTCGATGCTGACTCAAAGAATCAGTGATTTGGACACAGACACAGCTTTAAAAGTATTTTCTACATGTCTTGAGGTAGCAGGCACGACTTGTGAATGCTGCGATGGTGGGGTGCATGGAGCACCCCACAAGAGGCCGGGGGGGCGAGCACTACATGTGCTCGGCGGTGAACCTGGAAGTGGACTGGAAGTACTTCTGGGTCTGCTGGAGAGCATGTGGGGGGCCTCCCTGCTTCCCCCTGGCTTGGCGATCAGCCACAGGGGGATCCTGGGTGCCCCTCCCCGACCCAGGAGGCACCAGTCACCAAGCTGGGGGTGCGGGGGGGTGGTCCCCTGCGCACTCCTCAGCAGACCCAGAAGTGGACCGGAAGTGCTTCTAGTCCACTTCTAGATCTGCTGCCAAACGTGCTGGGGAGCCCCCTGTGCTTCTGTGGGACACTCCATGCGCCCCAGCATCACAGCACTCATGAGCCCCTGCTACTTAGAGGTATGTAGAAAAAACATTTAAAGCTGTCTCTATGTCTCAGCCTCTCTGAATCAATTTGGAGGGTTTCGATTCCTTTTGGAGAGATTAAAGGGTCCTCTGATATGATTTGGATTTGGAGAGTCAATCACCAAATAGGGTCAAATCTCTGCCGAATCAAATCAGGGACTGAAGCTTTGCACAGCCCTAATGTATGCATACATGCATCCAGATGTTTATAGAACCACACCCTACCTGATCTATCTATGCTTGCTGAACGTGCTGGCTAGGGATGGACATTCAAAAAGCCTGAGCCTGATTGATTCAATCATTGCAGGTTAGTCTAATGTAGCTAGGCTGAACCAGGCTGTAACTGTAAAGACATCCCCTCTGGACTGAAGAAATGCCGGCACATGCCTGCAGTGGCTCAGGCTAGAATCCGCGGGGTGCTGGAGCAGGGGGGTGCTAGAGCCACAGCACTGAGCTGAGGGGGGTCTTGGCCAGGCCCTGGCAGTATGCTTTGATTAGGGAGGGGTTCTCCCTCTCTTCTCCCCCTCCTCGCCACTCCTGACCAGTGAGGGAGCCAGTAGGGAGCTGATAACAGAGCATTTAGTTACACAGCAGGGAGTTACACAGGGACTTGATAGCATTTAGCACCCCACCAGAAAACAAAAGCCTCTCATTAGTTCAAGGTTTTCTTGAACAACTTTTTCCTATGGAGGGATGTTAACAGCTACCTGTTGATTAGCTTCAAAAAGCCCTAAGTGGACACTGTCCTGTCTGCCTTACACAGACACCTCTCACCATTAGCTAGCATACCATACACTGTGGGAGAGGGAAATCCCTGCTTGAGCAGGGAGCAGGAAGCCAGGCAGATGCCACTGTACCTGCAGTCTCTGCCAGAGCTCCAGCCAGGGAGCAGAGGGGCGGGGCCAGCCTTGCTGGGCTGGAGCAGAGAGCCCTGCCCAGAGCTGCAAAGCATCTGGGATGCTGGGGGACTCTGGTTTAAGTTAAACCAAGAAGGGGTCTGGGACAGATTGCATAAGCTGGTTTGGCCCAAATTAGTTAAGTCTAATACTACATTCAACCAGGTTTATCTCAAACCAGTTTCAGCCATTTTCAAACTGGTTAATGTGCACTGAACATCTGTTCTGTTACAGGTTTAAACTAGTTTCTGATCACTTAAACCAGTTTATACGTAATGTCTATCTCTAGCCTCTGTCATGGTCTGTCCAATAATGTACAGACCTACCTAATGTAACATTTTTCTACTAGGAATTACAAAGCATAAAGTGGAGAGCATCTCTAAATGAAGAGAGGGAGAGGGGGGAAGGTTGCTTTGTTGTTTTTTTTAGGGGGGTTTAGTAAACTTGTGCCTAAAGAATGCATGATACAAACTGGAACAAGCAAAAAGCTGCTAGAGAAGTCTAGACAGGGACAAACAAGCTAGTAGCAGTTAGCTGATGTGTCAGATATCATTGGTCCAGGACTGCTGGCTAAAATTAATAGTAATTTAAAAGTTCTATAGAAAAGCCAAATTTCAGTAGGCATCTTTGGGATAAAGAGTATTTTTCATGTGTTAGTTCCTGAAATAATGATTTTTTGCTGTAGTCTGCTTTTTTGTTTGTTTGTTTATTTTCTGCTATTTCTCCACTAGAGGACAGTAGTAGCAGAAGCAATGTATTGTACTGTGAATCCTTGACACTGTTCTCAGAAAATACTGTTTTTGAAAGAGAAAATGCTTACATACCATTGACATAATTATTTTCTAAGAGATAGGTATTATTACTTAAGAATGTTATTGTTAAATTTTGAGAGAGTTTGTTTAGAATTAAATATAGGACGTTTATATTAGAAATTATTTATGACCAGACTGAAATGTTGTTCCATTTCTACATGTAACAAACAGGCCCAAATTCTGCTTGAGTACTCTTACAGAATTCAGTGGAACTGCTTAGCATGCCTTTGTAGCATCAGAGCCTCTCTTTGTGCTACTGACAAATAAACATAGATTACACTGTTTTTTTTTAATTGAACTATCAATATTGATGTGCCTTCTATTTTTGATGTGCAAGATATTTACAGAGGTCCTTAACCTGCCATGACTTGATTTATGACTCTAACTTTTTTCATTTGAACATTTTTTATCAAAATGAATAAGTCTGACTACATTCCTGAAGTTAAACGCATGTAAATGAATGCCACGAATGTCTGTGTCATCTAGGTTTTAAAAATATACAGTTACTGTCATAAAGACACACAATTTGATTGCAATGGATTCATGTTTTTGCAGTGGCTTAGTGTTTTCTTTTTTAAAAAATTGACTGAGGTTTTCCTGGTTTGGTTTGGTTTGGTTTGGTTTGGTTTGGTGGAAAAGGAAAGATGGGATTGCTATTTTCATCTGTTATACTGAAGCAATAGATTTGAAATTTTGATCTTTACATTAATCAATGTCTGTGATGTACTTCAAATAGCTGTTATGAGTTAGAAAAGTTTCCTGGTTTTTTGTATAATTTCTACAGTTATTATGCAGTGAAACTTGCTTTCATATCAAGAATAAACATTTTATTACATATTTCAGAAGTTTAGAATGTGTGAGTTTCTAGTAAGTTCTCTGGCATCTGTGACAGAATTAAAATTGTTCTTCTATGTACCATACATAAAAGTATAAACGTCATTTAAACAGGAAGAAGTGTCATGTCTCCTTGAGATCAAAGATCCAAACTATGTAATTTTTAAAAGGCAGTTTATAGTGCAATTGATAAAATGTACTAGTTAATGAAACCAGTGAGCATATGCTAAAAGTTGTTTTATGTATATTTAATAAGTTTTCCTGAATGGTGCAATAAGATGAAGTAGTGGGTGTAAGGGGAAAAATGAATTAACAGCAGACTTTCAGATTGTCCTTAACCCAGCAACAGCTAAGAAAGGGCTTTCTGATGTACTGTGTTGTATAATTTTTAGAAAGTCTCACTGAAAAACTATGAAATTGCGTATTATTTGGAAAATGTTCATAGATGTCATGTGTGCTACTCAGTGGCTTTTATTATTATGACAATAGGATCATTTTTAACCATAATGCAGGAGACCAGGTTATGAAATAAAAGACATATTTCAATCTAATGACATTCTGCCCTGTCTGAAAACGTATCATGATTTTGAAAAATACAAATTGGTATAAGACCTGATAGCACTTCCTGTTTCTCAGAAATAAAACAATGGTGGTATGGCTTATGGTAATTGTAGTGCCCTAGGCTACTCTAACTGTGCTGTGATTTAGTTATCATTGCTAAGCTAAATTAGCAAAGTTGTGCTCTGTATGAGTATGTATTCCTTTGATTTCTGTAGGATAGCTGAGAGCAGAACTTGGCTGTTTGCTATGATGCCATAGTGTAGAGGATAAAAGTAAACCCTTTTGTCATTACAGGGACAATGAAATATGTCCAGAAAAAACAAACTTTTCTTTCATGTATAGGTATAACACAACAAATTAACTGTTGATTTCAGCTTTCTTTACTGAGATAAATCGAGCTACATGAGATGCAAAGTGAAGTTATTTAAAATGTACTGACCCTGAAATATTTTTAAAAAAATTGTTTGACACTGGATAAACCATTAGATTTTTCATAGAAAGATTTTTCATTACGTGCTGAGATAGGGGGCATTTCATTGCAAATCTGTTTGATATTCAGACATTGGCCCTCAAGCAGCCTGACTGACATTTTAGATGGGAAGGAGTGGGCATGGCAAAACAGTGCTAATTCAAGTCACTAGTATGTCATGTTAAAACTGGTCTCCTCTTAAAATTGCTCATTCATTTGCATGTCATGTTAAAACTTCAGCAGCAGGGTCTGGGTAGCTGATGAACAAGGACTTTTCAAAAGCTTTGTGCAACCCACCCTTCTTTAGTGCATCTCAGTTGTGATTTCATTGGCGAGGCTGGAGAATTTGCCTTCCTGGTCTTTAGCAGTACTTGCACTTTTCTGTGACCTGTATAATTTCCCTTCTGTTCAGGTAGTGTTTTCATTAGGAATTCATCAAGAGAGTGAGGTTTTAGATAAATGTCTGCAAAATATCATATAATCACTGCTGGCTATATACAATACATTGTGTACAACACAGAGCTCAACTCAGATTCAGCATGCAATTTTTAGTTAATTCTTATGCATTTGACTAGTTTTGCTGCTCCTTTGGCTGACACACAGGTCAAGTCCAAGGTCCCTTTATCCAAGGTCACACAGTACTTTAGTTTCACCCACAGTTGGAACTTTGAGCCTCTTGTGCTTTGCTGCAGTCATTAGATAGCACAGAACTCTTTAGATTCCCCAGGCAGCTTGTTATGTGGCTTGAAGATAGACCTGTAGCCCCTGCTCACAGGTATCACAGCTGCTAGACTGGACCTTGCATTGGCAAAAGGATGCCATGGGCCTGTCTTCTAAATCATCTTGCCATCATATAGATGTGACCTTTTCATTCCACTAAGAAACTTTTCAGGCATCACAAATTCTAGTGATTTCGGTTCAGCAGGTTAGGCTGGTTTCTTAACAAATAATTTTTATCTCATACCAAGAGTTTCACTGACAAAACATTGATAAAACATAAGCAATGTTAATGGCTACATCTAACTTTTTACATCACTTTTAAAGAATGATAAATGCCCTCAGCAATTATATTTACTTACATTTGCATTGTTGTTGACAGGTATAAATAGAAATCACACTTGAATTCATAAGCAGTAAAAACCTGGAGTTAAATCACTGTCTTTTCCTTGCAGCTTGTAGGATGAGGACATAATGCAACATGTCAGGTCTTTGGGTTTGATATCTACAAAGCTTGTTCCATTTTAATGCCATTGTAAGCATGTAGGATGTCTTTGATCAGATGTTAAGATGAATTAAAATGGTTTATAAAGATAATTTAAAATTAAAATTCAAAAGTAAAAGATATCACCCACAAAATCCTCACCCCTCATATTTCCTGGATCACCACAGCTACCACATCACTCCAACACTACCACAATTAAATGTGTGTAATTTCCAAACAATTAAATGCATATCAAATGTAAACCGAAAATCTGCATACTTGCCAAAACCTGGCATGGGTTTCTGTATTTCTCCCACAAAGGTAAATGGCATCACTAACACTTAAAACAGTATTAGGGCTTATAGTCTTACACTGCTTTTGCTGGTAGCCTTAGTTAGGCTTTAATTGTATTTAAGAAAATGTAGAACCATAAGAACCTGAAACCAGGTCTTGGCCAAGCAGCTAAATGATTACAAAATTGAAATGGGCAAACCCCTTCCAGAGCTGATGCTATTTTTGAAGTATATGAATTGGTAGGCTAGGGTTTTGGTGATTTTTCTTCTCCTTTTCCCTTCCCTCTTTCCCCCACCCAGACCATTAGTGCCAGCGTTATATGTTCTTGTTTCATAGATTCATAGATGCTAGGGTCAGAACGGACCTCAACAGATCACCGAGTCCGACCCCCTGCCTAGGCAGGAAAGAGTGTTGATTTGAAGGAGCTTTCACAGAATGATTAAAGCAGGGGTGGGCAAAATACAGCTCACAGGCCAGATCCAGCCCGCCAAGGGATTCTGTTTGGCTCACAGCAGGTCCTTCGGCCTTGCTTGCCCCAGGCATGGGGGGCAGCCCAAATTGTGGCATGTGTGGCCAGTCCTGTGGCCCTGGGTGTTGGGCAGGGGCAATGATGTGGCCAGAATTGGCTTCCTGGCAGCCCCTGCAGTGGCAGCTCAGTTTGCTTGGGTGCCACTGCCAATCCACTCTGCGGAAAGGGTGTGTTCAGTCAGGCATATGGGATGAGTCTGTGGGCGGGTGGGAAGCGTCATCTGGGAGCAGGACAGTAAGGATCATGGGGTGGTGACAGTGTGAGGGCAGGGCTTGGGGCAGAGACACGATATGCTCTCTGCACATTGTTGCCTGCAGAACTGGCCCCTGTCACAGGGATGCGTGGGGAACAGATTGTGGTTTTGGCATGGACCTGGGCCCTGGCCCTATGCTGTTGCCACCCCATGATCACAATCCTGGCCTCAGCCCCACCCACCCATCTTGCTCCCAGACCCAGACACCACTCCCCACCCACCTGTGGCTTCATCCCATCTGTGTGGCCAAGCATGCCCTGCCCATGAGGGTCCTGTCTGGTCTCCATGGAGACCCTACCTGCTCCATCTGGTCCCCCTGGCAGCGGGTGCAGGGCAGATGGGCCTGGATCCACATAGGATCAATTGCCTCTGCCACACTGGACCAGGTCAGCCTCTCCCCTCTTCCCCAAGACCACAACAGTTCACCAAAACTCCTTAAGTGGCCCTTAGCCCATATAATTGCCCAACCCTGAGTTAGAGTATTTTTCATCATACTATGGCTACCAAAGGTCCAAATTGCCAGTGGTGGCATAAATATCCCTTTACCCTAGATCAAGGCTGTCAAACTCACCTGGCCCTGTGGTCCAGATGAGTGGCATGGGGCTGATACATGGGCTGGATCAGGTTCATGTCCCTTCCCCTCCTCCCCACATGCCTGCCCACATGCCTGTTCCAGCGCACATGGCACCCATATGGGCTAGTCTGGGTACAAGCCCCAGCAAGTGCCACCAGCAATGCAGCCCAGGGCTGGCCCCAGTGAGCACTGCATGCAGCATGCATCCCAGACACTGCATGCAGGGCCAGTCCAATGCAGCATGTGAGTCAATGGGGTATATATAACAGCCCTGCCTTAAATCATGAATTCTCTGTTTGCCTATAAATACTTCATGGATTAACCTTTTTCTCAAGATGAACATATAAGCAAGAACATGTTACCAGATGTCAGCTGCAGACTAATTTTTTAACCTATTTGCTAGAAACGGCATTAAAAGGCAAATTCAGTTCACAGATAAGCTCTGGGGTGTCTTTACTCCAAGCTTATTCCAAAGGTTGATTTGCTATGCATATTTTGTGTTACTGGAAGCTGTGTTTGTGTTGATTTCTCAGTGTGAATGTTATGAAGTGCATTTCACTGTAGAGTGGTACTAGCCTCGGTGGCATCTGCAGTTTATTTTTTATGCCCAGATCTTTCTCTAATAGTATAAATAGGCGTAACAATTGAATCAGTATCAAAGGATATTTCTATAAAATGTTTGGATGCAACTGTTACATTTGCATGATTCTGCAGGGATACAAGTGCAGCAAAACCACTCCAACTTTAACCATGCTTCATTCAGGATCTAAAGTAGGGTAATTTAGCCAACTTGTACTGGTACAGGATCATGCAAATGTAACAGTTACAGTGTAACAGCTGATGCACTCTCCCAGCATTCTCCCCTTTTAAAGCAGCTAAAAAATATACCTTTGTCAATACCCTTGGAGCAGCTTCTTGAAACTGACACACCATTGTGCACATTTCTTTTTCAAATGGTACTTTTTGTAAAAGGTTATATACTGTATTTACTTGAATACAAGTCAACCTTGAATGTAGGAAGACCTCCAATAATTAGATTCTACACCTGGGAAATTTATAAATTTATTATAATTTCCCAGGTGCAGAATCTAATTATTAGATGTGCATTCGTCTGGTCTACTTGTAATCATTATATGCCTAGAATCATAGAAAATTAGGTTTGGAAGGAACCTCAGGAAGTCATCTATTCCAACCCCTGCTCAAAGAAGGGCCATCTCCAACTAGATCATCCCAGCCAAGACATTGTCTACCTGGGTCTTAAAAACTTCTAAGGATGGACATTCTCTGGGTAAACTGTTCCAATGCTTTACTACCCTCCTCATGCATGTGTTTTCATAATATCTAACCTATATTTCCCTTGCGGCGCCTTGAAGCCATTCCTCCTTGTTCTGTCATCTGCCATCGCTGAGAACAGTCTAGCTCCTTCCTCTTTGGAGCCACCCTTTAGGCAGTTGAAAGCTGCTATTAAATCTTCCCTCAGTCTTCTCTTCTCCAGACTATATAAGCCCAGTTCCTTCAATAATCACTTCCCTCAATCTGCTGGCAATGCTTCTCCAAATGCAGCCCAGTATGCCATTACCCTTCTTTGCAGCACGGGCACACTGTTGGCTCGTATTCAGCTTATTGTCCACTGTAACTCCCAGGTCCTTTTCTGCAGAGCTGCTGCTTAGCCAGTCAGCCCTCAGCCTGTACCGGTACATGGGATTGTTCCGTCCTAAATGCAGGATTTTGCATTTGTCCTTGTTAAACCCATGAGATTTCTTTTGGCTCAGTCCTCCAACTTGTCTAGGTCGCTCTGAATTCTAGACCTACCCGCTAGCCTATCTACTACTCCCTCAGCTTGGTTTCATCTGCAGATTTGCTGAAGGTGCACTCCATCCCATCTTCTGGATTGTCAATGAAAATATTGACCAAAACCAGCCCCAGGACCAACCTCTGGGGCACTCCACTTGCTACTGGCTGCCAGCTTGACATTGAGTCATTGCTTTACTACCCTTTGAGCCCAATGATCCAGCCACTTTTCTATCCACCTTACAGTCCATTCATCCATCCCATACTTCCTTAGCTTGCTTGCGAGAAAGTTGTGGAAGACCATATCAAAAGCCTTGTAAAAGTTGAGGTATATCATGTCCACTGGTCTTCTCGCATCCACAAAGCCAGTCATCCCATCATAGAAGTCAGTCAGGTTAGTCAGGCATGACTTGCCCTTGGTAGAGTCCATGCTGACTGTTCCTAATCACCTTCTCCTCCAGGTGCTTAGAAATGGATTCCTTGAGGATCTGCCCAGTGATTTTTCCAGGGGCTGAGGCGAGACCGACTGGTCTGTAGTTTTTTGGCTTCTCCTTCCCTTTCTTAAAGATGTTATGGATGTAGATGCTTGAATGCAAACCCCTAAAAAGAAGTGCTGCACCATGCTTATAATGGTATAGAAGTAGCTTGTGCAAGCATGTTTCACACTAGGGACCACTTGCCAGCAACTGTTTATGGAGCATAGCAATGTAAGAGGTTAATGCTTTAAGTGGGCTTTTGAGATTAAAGTTTTTACTTCATGTTTTTCTTCTAGTGTCTCTTGACACAGCTGTTTTCATAAGAACAATATTTTAAGAAACATGTCCTTTGTTTGTTATCACTAATAATATTAGCAATACTTATCAGTGTTGCTCTTTACTTGGCAACTTCATGTTCAAAATGCCTAAAAATATCATGTCAGAGACGAGAATTTTTGTGGCTGATTATCTTTTATTGGACCGACTGCATTGTTGCAATAAATCTAGACAATCTTAAAAATGCAGAGCATTCCTAATTTCAGGACTGTCACGACTACAGCATCATTCCAATGCTATTAAAAACATCATCTAATTAATTTACACAGAAGCCTTTTATAAAAAATTTTAGAGATGAGGAAGCTGAGGAAAGTGTCAGGAAGTTCTAAATGATGGAAAATCCGTGATGATGAGAGCATCATAATGATGCAAGAGTCCTGAAACTCCTCCATTTGTTTGTACTTGCTGACAACAGATCACTCACAATAAAGTGAATATTGCTGTTCAAGGGCATGTGGAACAAAATCAGCTAATGATATTTTTAGCTTATTCCATTGGAAAATTCTGCTAGCTGAGTACCTCAGAAATCAAATCTTCCTTATGTTTTAGAAACCTCAGGAAACACCAGGAAAGTCATACCATCAAGATGAATCCCTAATGTTATCCCTACGTGAATCCCTCATTCTGTAACAGGCCAGCAGGATTATTTTAGCCTGGAGAATTAAACCCTGATTCATATTTTTCCTTCTTGATTTGAGGCTACTGTTTAATATCTCCATTTATAGTTTTTTGGAATTAGATGCCAAATGCTACAATTTTCAGCGCATTCACATGCAGCACTTACGACAATTTCCAGTTTTGGCAAGTAACATAAATGGAGGGCACTAGGCACTATGTGTGGTATTGACTAGACCAGCGGTGCCACAGTTCTGGAACTGGCTCTGGAAGCATGGCAGTTAACACTTCCACTGCTTCCTCACTGCCAAATTTCCAGACCATTGTGCAGCTCCACATGCCAGATCTGGCATGCAAGGCTGGGCTGGGCAGGCACGCCAGTTCACCCCAGTGTACCAACCCCACTGTATCTGGCCTGTCCACTGACCCTGTTCATGGGATCCGGCCTATGGACCAACCCTGCCAGCGGACCAGCCTTGCAACACTTACCTGTGTGATCCAGCCAACAGACTGGCCTCACCACTCTCATCTGGCCCATGGGGACAGAAGGTTGAGCATCACTGCACTAGAATAATTTACCTATCTCTGGTTAATAGTTTGCAAGGATGATTTAGAGTTTACAAACAGGGTTGAGTCTTTTGAAAGATAAACCAGGGTTGTCTTCAACAGAACATCAGCAGAGATGCTAACAGAATGTCTCTCTGACTCAGGTTTGATTGATGAACCCAGAAACCTGCAGAACCTGTAGGAGGAGGAGAAATAGTAGCCAGTTTTCCTTTGTCACTTACTTTTTAAGACTGAAGCTTGACATCCAATATGGGTAGAAGGATGGAAAAGAGAGAATGAATGAGGTATGGAACACACTAAGGCACAAATTAAGTTTAAAAGCAAGGGAGATGCAGAGCTTTATAACATAGATATGGGTGTGTGTCCGTTACTTAATAGGAATATAGTCCTAAGGGCTGGGTTTATTTTTTTCACAACCACAGCAGATTAAAGTTCTGTCATCTCTTGCATGCTAGGCCTATGCAATGTGATTTGTTCCTAATAATCGCTTCATGCGAAAACAGCTTTTTGTATTCTGTGGTTATCAAAGTACATCTTCAGAAAGCAAGACACATGTGCATTCATTGTTTCTTTCTGGGTTTTGATTAATGTGTCAAAGGTTAAATGAATCCATGAATCTTCACCTTTTTTTTTTTTTTTTACTTTTAACTTTGTGGTTGTAATTCAAGGCTCCAATTAGTGTGACTGAAGGCTTTGCAGCAAAGGGATACTTATGCCCATAGATCTGAGTACTACAAGTTGTGCTATACTTAGGAATAAGCAAGTATTGGAGGTGTGAACTTCTGTCTGATGGGACATTGGGGTGAGACAGGAAGAGAAGAGGCGTATGAAGTAGGTCTGACTGACCTCTGCTGTGCGTCACCTCAGTTACTTAAAACATTCACTTGATTAATGTTCTTCCCTAATTTCTGACCTACCAGTAGATAGGTACATGGGGCACTGACAGATGTGGAAAAAATACAGAGCTTTAACAGGAAGAAGAATCACATCAGTTTTACCCAGCTCCCTACCATCTATATAACTCACGTGCTTCAGCGGGGCTTTTTGGTGCTTTTCTCTAATAGGTGATTCAATCAGCTATTACATAAAGCGCCAAAAAGCCTGGCTGATTCACATGAGCTATGTAGGCACTGGGTGAATCGGGTCAAACTGATGCAAGCTGGAATAGAAGCAAGGAAAAATGGCAGGGAGACACTGCTGCAAGACAGCCACTGGGTTTTCCCTCTGGCTGCATCAGGGAGGGAGGGAGCAGAGTTCAGTCTTCAGGGCCGGAGCTGTAGCATTCACTCTCTCGCAGCCAAATCATTTTCCTCATTCTGCCTTTTCAAAAAAAGATACATGTCTTATTTGGAGACATGTGGTATGGAAGTTAGATTCATAGAGTAGAGGTGACAGAGCTATTATCAAACCATTCCAGATGATAAAGGTTCTGACTTATTTCCAGTACTGCTCTATTGTGTAATTAATAATATGAGAAGGTAAGAAAGGAAATATATGAAAATTGACTGCTTGGTTTGACTGTTCTTTCATAGGTTCTTCAATTTTAAGGCTATTTGATTACAATCATCATTTCCTTGGAGCTCCTACATACCATGAGCCATAGGATTTCATCCAGTAATCCCCACATTAGGCCAATAAATTATGGGTAAACTGGCATCATATAATTTAGAGAAACATCTAGTTTTGATGAGAAGATTTCAAATTATAGAGACTCTGCCACATGTTCCAAACATTCATTGTTCTTTACCAGAAAAACTCACACATTATTTAGAATCTGAATTTGCCCTTCTGTAGTCTCAATGCAAGGCAGGTTTTTCAGACTTTGAATTGTTCTCCTAGTTATTTTCTGAATTCTTGAATTTGACAACATCTTTTTTAAAATACACCAGAACTGGACAATAGAATGCTATTTATGGCCTCAGCAGTGTTTTGTGTTGATTATTTCCACAAGAACTATTTACTAAAGTCACTTTTTTTACTGCCAGTGTTACCGTGCATTGGCTCTTAGCTCGTACAAATATGTCCAAGATTTTACAAGTACATGTTTGCTATAGTTTAAAAAAACGTAGATAAGGAATTTTAAGATAACAATACAACTAATTATAGTAGCAATGACGAGACACTGACATGTCCACGCAAGCCTCTATTTTATATATAGGCTGCTGTAGGTAAGTACAAAAGGAAAAAGTATAAATGTCAGCTAAGTATTTTACTGTTTGACATTTTTATTATTAGGGGGGAGTTGAAAGAAGTGGTCAAAAATTCTTTTAAACTATTTGTAAGTTAGGCTGCTAATTTTCAAATTTGTTGACCTGCTGGGTTTACTTGTATCATTCTGTAAGTGGTGCTTCTGGTGGTGCCCCAGATGCCAAACCCTGATAAAATCCAGCCTATCTTGTTAATGAACATGCAAACAGTTGTTCCCCATCTGCTGCCTCTGTCTCAAAGGTTAGCAAGCCCTTCCTTCTTGATCACAAAGGACATAATTATTGTCTGTAGAAGAGTCAAGTACAAAGACAGTTCATCCAGTCTGACCGCTACCACACTGCAGGCCACCAAAGATTAACAGCTGCTTCTCCTTTGATTAGGTTAGGTAATAACAGTTACTTTAGTTAATAATTGGATGGATTCCCAGGCCATGTAATTCAGGTTTAGGCTGTCATTTTTTGCTGGCATGTAGCTGAGCTGTATTATTGGAATGGAGCCTGTAATCCTATTAGTCAGTTGTCACTCAAGTCACAGTAAAGGAGATAAGGGGAATTCAGATCCATTAAGGTGTTGTAGCAGGTAGGCAAGTGAACCACACACAGTCACTCCCTCTTAAGGGAATTGTCTTTATTGTGTTGTCATTAAATACAAAACATTATAATTGAAAAATAGTTTAATTGCTGTATTTACGTAATGAAACAAATCACATAGCAAAAATGTGTGTGTGTGTATCTATCTATCTACCTATATAGCAAATAACAAATGATCTGTGTTATCCATCTTCAATACTTCTAAATTGGTGCCAAACTCTGGAGCTGTTACACTGACATGGGTTGCTATATTTTGTATGTGACAAACTTATAATGGTCTAAAGATTAGGCATCTATGTTCTAGTACCTCATTAGTCAAGTGTGCTGGCTCTCCTCCTCTACAAACAAAACCATTATATTTCACGAGTACATGTGAATGGACATAAAAAGGCCTTTCAATCCAATAACAGCTTTGGCACCTCCTACTTGTCCACTATATTTTATCTCTTAATTTTCTTTGCCTGAAGTTCTGTTCAGATTTACATATGTTAAAAAAAAAAGGCCAGCCGTTTTGTATAACCTTTTTGGAAAGCTTGTTACTTTTGTTTGTTTGTTGTCTATTCACTTGCTTTTGTTTTCCTGCATGGTCAGATAGTCTCAGACCTTGAAATCACAGGGAAATCAATTTTTTAATGTTATTGTGTTATTTACACATTGGTGCAAATATACATAAGAGCAGAACAACATAGTACCTTGTTCTATTACAAAGCCTAACGTATTTGTTGTGATTTCCTTTTTCTGAACAAATATACCTTGTGTATTCTAATGTGATAAGGGTATTTTCCCTCTATCCACATGAGGGGGAGGGGGGAAGCCCCTTGTTTTACATTTGAACACAATGATATAAATGCATTGCCTATCTTTGAATTGCTGCTAAAAGCAGCATGTGGTCAGTAATGGAAACCAACTAAGAAGTTAATTAAATGCAGCCAACATTGGGCATGACTATAAACCACATGGTCCACATGGAGCAAACATGCTGATTTATTTATTTATTTTAATTTTGTGTTCTGGGTCAAATTAGCCAAATCAGTTCCTAATCCTAGCTACTGAACAAAACTCAATCGTTCAAATCCATGTGGTGCTCCCACTGTCAAGTATCTTCTTTCTCAAACTCTTTAACCTGGGGCTTCAGATACTCCCAAATCCATGGCTGGCATCCTACATGCACACCTAAGCCCAGGGGTCTTGCGGTTTGGATTCCCCAAGTGTCCTTAGCAACAGGCCAAAGAAGCAAGCTAAGGAGAAATCCCACATCTCCATAAAATAGGTGTGTTGCTGAGATCCTCCCACTGCGAGGCTATGATAGACTCATTGTGGGGCCTGCCTGCAGCGCAAGGACAGGTCTCCACCCTCAACTACACAGTCAGACAACCATCTGCAAAAAGGGGATCTTCCTTTCTTGTTATAGCAGGAAAACCACATGGACTAATACCATGGTATCTCCGTTGCCAGGGCAAACATGCTGATAGAAACCTGCTACAAAGATATGTTAGTGCAGCTTATCTGAATAAGACATATGGTAGTGCCCATTGCATTCAGTTCCCCTCACGACCAACTCTTTTTCAATCATGATAAACCACTTAACTGCGTACATTTCAACTTCCTCTTCACTCCCACAGGTGATTTGTGCCTTTCTTTTCCCTATCCAATGAGTCCTGTTTCTTCACCAGACATAGCCAAGCAGGGCCCCAAACAGTTCAACCAGAACCTCTCTGTTGCCCCCTCTCTTGGCCTGTCACATATGATGAATGTGGCCCCACCTTGCATGAAGCAAAGCTGGATCAGATTGCCTTATATCTCATTTGCATATACATTTTTGGAGGAGAATCCCAGGACTCATGACAAGAACACCCAGTTCCAGTCATGAGTGGGGGATAATTAGCACATGGATTCTTTGTGCAGGGTGTCTAGAGTACACACACACACTGAACTTTGCTAAGCTGTGGGGTCACCAGGGCTTGAAATGCTGTTATCTCTGCTGGGACTCAGCTCAATGATCTGTATGGTAAATCATGAGCTTTTTAGCTTTGGACTAGTATCATGCATGGTTTGTGTAAAAGCAGGGGTTCCCAAACTGTACACAAGACATCTCTGGTAGATATATAGAAGAAATTGTGTAATGGCAGATTTAATTTTCATTAGAATAATAATTGGTATTTAAGGGATTAAAGTATGCTGGTAGAAGTATGTGGGCAGCTGGTAAATCTGGAAGGGGGTACGCAATAAGAAAAAAATTGAGAACCTCTGTGCTAAAGCATTACTTAAAACTGTGTTTATGGAGTACCTATGCGAAAACTTGCTGCAGCTTAAAAAGTAAAATGCATCATTTCTGGGTGAATTAAGTCTGAGTACTATATGCAAATTACTAAAAATATGTTTATTTCAAGGTCAGATTTTTCAAATTTGTTCTTCCCTTCCATGTGATCAGAGAGAGAGGAGCATCTGACAGGAAGGAGGGAGGAAGGGGCTGGAAAGGGAAGAAGTTGGAGGTGAGCAGAAGGCAAAGAGGCTACCTAACCCCCCAGACTTATTTTTCCTGCTGTAGTAGTGAGAGGCTGACAAAATGAAGACAAACCACCATTAATTAGATTCTG
Organism: Gavialis gangeticus; assembly: GCF_001723915.1. Classification (NCBI taxonomy): domain Eukaryota; kingdom Metazoa; phylum Chordata; order Crocodylia; family Gavialidae; genus Gavialis; species Gavialis gangeticus. Next base: position 45,774,728 of record NW_017728996.1, on the reverse strand, counting down.
TACCTAGAAAATTATATCAAATTCATAAATTTTCCATATATAGAATCTAATGATTGGGGGGATGTCTTAAAATCAGAGTCATCTTATATATTCAAGATGGGCTTTTAAAATTATGGGCTTTGATGAATGACTTTCCCAATATAAATGTTGAATTCCCTTCAAAGGAACAAATTTTACAAAAAGGTTAGTGGGATAGATCTCAGATAAGTATCCAAACAAAGGTATATTAGAGGTTAAATATTTTGGGATCCGTACAGCAATTTTAATTGAATTTGAACCCTTTTAAAATAAGGGTTTAGCAGATACTAAGGGCAGATAACATGTAATTTACTATATTTGCTGCATGCCTAGCATGAGGTGCCTTGACCTAGTCAATGTCCTCAGCCACAACTACAATAAAACAATATAATCATAATACTTTGAAAGTACTCTTAAATCTGATTCTTTCTTTCTGACACTTTCAGCAGTGGATTCCAGTTCACTGAATGACAGTTTTTATTGAGCAGTATCTTTTTCCCACATCTTCCCTGACTTTTTTGTCACCAGAAACATTTTAGCTAACTCCTTTTATTTAAGATTGTTTTTTGGCTTCCTCTCTCATATTCATCAGAATGTCTTTTTCCTTCTTATTTAAACAGCAAACTGTTCATGAATTTTCATTAGTGATTTAGAAGAGAGAATAATCAGTACATGAATTTTTTTCAAAAGATATTTAACTGGAAGAAATTGCAAACACACCACTAGGGACAGAAAAATAATACAAAGAGAACCTACAGAATTTAGAAACTTAGGCAGAAATTTAAGTTCTTTTAAAAAAGGCAAGCTAATATTTTTTTGGACCAAAAGGTTCTGAAACACACGGTGTGTTTCTTCCAAGTGAATGGTAGAAAAACTTTCCTTTTTTATGGGTTGTTTGTTGTAGCTGTGTTGGTCTAAGGACATAGGCATACAAGGTTCTCTGGGTAAATGTTATATTTTTTATTAGACTAAGTAAATAGGGAAATTGTTCTTTGCAGACTTTGGGGCACAAATACTCCTCTTCAGGTGTAGGCAGAGTCTGCTGGTGTTTTGTGTGCTCTCCTGGGTGTAATAGAAGCCAAAATGCAGGTCTGTGGAAATGCAAATGTGTGGCAGTGAGGCTCAGAGGGAATAGGAGATAATAGGCTTGAGACAAGTAGGTGGAGAGAAAACGGGGAAATGTTGAACTGGTGATAGAATGCAGGTGTTAAAATGCAGATAGGTTACCTGGGTTTATCAGATGTCAGGCAGGTTATAATGCGTCATAAATCCAAAGTCTATATTTAGTCCATGATTTTTTTGTATCCAGTAGATTTATGAAGTGAGGTTTGTAGGGTAGTCTACAAAAGGTGTTTTGTAAATTCCCTTTGAGGATTAGAACTGAGAGACTAGAGAGACAGTGGTTGTCTTGTGAAAAGTCTGCACCCACAGGTAATTGGATATTTTTGTCTTTGTTTTCGGTGTGCATTTGTTCTGGTACACAGTTGTTGTTTGGTTTATCCTACATATTTTCTTTCAGGGCATTTAGTGCACTGGATGAGATATAATACATGTAATACATGTTGGTCTAATAAAAGATATAGGCAAGCAAGGTTTTTTGAGTAGATGTGATATCTTTTATTAGACCAACTGAGTAGTTGGAAAAAAAGTTCTTAGCAAGCGTCTGGGCCCAATCACCCATCTTCAGGCATACAAAGTCTCTGCTGTTCTGAGACTCCAAGGAATGAGAGAATCTGAAAGTGTGGCAGGATGTCAGTGAGAATGTAAATAGGTAGCAGTTAGAAAGACAAACGGTAAAGCAGGGAAGGGGAGGGTAGAAAGCAAGGGAAGAAAAGGCCAAAGGGAGGAGTGATAGTAATACAAGGTAAAAAAGAGGCTGTCTGTGACAAAGGAAATAGCTGAAAATTAGGAAGACAAAGGGCAGAAAAATAGGGGAGGGGAGGGGATAAAAGGTGGGAGAGAAGAAGAATGTAAGAGGTCAAGTCTGGCAGGTACCTGGTGAATCGCATGTCAGGCAGGTTGTAATGTGTCATAAATCCAATACTGTATCCACTAGATTTATGAAGTGAAGTTCATTGGCTTGTCTAAGAAAGGTGTTTTGTAAGTTCTCTTTGAGGAATAGAACTGAGAGATTGGAGAGGGAGTGGTTGTCCTGTGAGAAGTGAGCGCCCACGGGTAGTTGGATATTCTTGTCTTTGATAGATTTTTGCTGTGCGTTCATTCTGGTGCACAGTTGTTGTTTGGTTTCTCCTACATATTTTCCATCAGGGCATTTGGTGCACTGAATGTGATATATAACATTTCCAAAGATGCAGTGTAAGATCCAGGAATGGTGATGATTCTGTTGTGGGGTATATTTATTGTGGGGGGGGTGGAGATGTGTTGGCAGGTTTTGTATTTCTTGTGCTAACCACCATTAGGTGTGGTTTGGGTCATAGGAAGTTTGCTTTTGGTGATGAGGTTAATCAGGTTCAGTGCTTGTTTAAAGGCTAGGATGTGTGGTTCTTGAAATATCTCTTTAAAAATTGGGTCTTCTAGTATTGGTTGTAATTGTTTGAGGATTTTCTGTGTAGGTTACAGGGAAGGGTGATATGTCATAAATAATGGTGTGTGATTTGTGGGGATTTTCTTTTTGTATTGCAGCAAATTTGTACATGGTATCTGGGTCGCTCTTTCAAAAGTTCAGTCTATCACTTTGGAGGAGTGTCTTTGTTGGCTGAACACCCTTTTGGGATTTGTGAGGTGGCGATCATCGGTATTCTTGCTGCAGATTCAGCGGTATCGGAGAGACTGGCTGTAGATTACAGCTTTCTTGGTGTGTTTAGGGTGATTGCTGGTCCTGTGTAGATATGTATGTTGGTCCATGGGTTTCTTATATACATTGGTTGGAATTTTACCATCTGGAATATTGATTGTGGTGTCTAAAAAGGAAATGCTGGTGTTAGAGTATTCAAGCGATGGAGGGGTGATGATTTTGTTGAATTTTTGGTGGAAATCAATCGGAGACTGCGGAATTTCAGTCCAAATGATGATGATGTCATCTATGTATCTCAGGTATAGTAAGGATTTGATGGTGCAGTTCTTGAGAAATTCTTCTAGGTAGGCCATAAAAGTTTTAGCATATTGTGGGGCCATTTTGGTGCTTATAGCTGTGCCCATGATCTGGAGGAAGTGATGATTATTGAAACTGAAGTTGTTGTGAAGTATATGAGTTCAATGATATCCTGAGGTCTGCACTCTGACTTGTAATCTTGTTCTTGTAGATATGTGAGGCTTTTTTCCAGCTACTCAGTTGGTCTAATAAAAGTTATTACACCTGCTCTAAAAACCTTGCTTGCCTATGTCTTTAGTCCAAAATGGCTACAGCCAAAAACCCAGGTAATAAAAGATATCACATTTACCCAGAGAACCTTATCTGCCTTCCTTTTATGGGCATACAAAGGGATTAGTGGTAAAACACTGGAAGGCGAGCAGCATTCAAGTGGAAGTAGCCCAAATCCACACTACAGAGTAGTCCTGTTAGCAGCTGATGGCTACTTGCAGACTTTAAAAAAAAATAAATAAACAGACTTTACCAGAAGAAGCGGTGAGATACTTTGACCAGTCTCTGCAGTGTCTGTATAGATTGGGCATTTCAGCAGGGCTTTTTGATGCTTTTAGCTAATAGCTGATTCAATCAGCTATTAGATAAAAGTGCCAATAAGCCCTACTAAAGTGCCTGATATGTACAGATGCTGCAGAACCAGGCCCAACTAAGGCTCTGCCTCTTCTGGGCATGCTCTGGGCTCAATGCAGGAACACACCAAGTTTAAAGTAAAGCGCCGTTTTTGGGTTTTGCTTTGTTTTTTTTAATGTCTGCAAGCAGCTATGGTGATGAGCACGAAATCAAGCATTAGCTTATAACCTTGATGGGGCACCACTGCATTCAAGTTAAAGGTTTTTATAGTTGATGGGATTCAACGTATGAGCAAAATATGAGGTATAACTCAAAAAAATCTTTCAGTGAAGGCATACCCTAAGTGTAGACTGAACTAATATTGTCTCCTAGAAATTGTGTTAAAAAATAAACCTAAAGGGAATTGCTAATTGATTATTTTAACTGCTTGTATAAATTGATACACACAGGGAGATTTCTGCTCATTTTATTGCATTTACATCCTTTGAAGATAAGCCTTTACCTGGCTGCGTACAAATCTACAGACAATTCTCATGAGTCAAGCAAAATTGCTTCCTTCACATGCTAGCTCTCAATGTGGTAGTAAAATGCTTCTTAATGAATCTTGGTAGATCAGCAGGGACAATTTTGTTGAGGAAGTCATTTAAATATGTCTAAATGTTTGCTTGAGAGAGAGAAACTTGCTGAAGAGAATTTTCTCAAATAAAATTTGCATATTGTTGTATTGGTTTCTGATTCTAATTTTGGCAAGGAGAAACTTTTCCTGTACTATGAAATCATATTAAGATATGTAAAATACATTTCTGAACATTGAAGTATTTTTAATAATTGAGAGGCATCTCCAATATAATACAGCCCTCACAGCATGGTAGGCCCTTTACTCACTAGTAATAATAATAACCAGAACAAAAGCAATATATTTTTATTTTATAAAATTACTGATGTTTTTTGTAGATTGTTTATGCAAACACTTGGAATGCACAATTATAAAATAGTTTCTCATTAACTAAAAATGTTCCCAGCCTTAACAAAATTACAATTAGATGGATAAACAAAAACAATAGAAGCAATCAGTAAAACATTACAAGTTGTAATAACTGTTACATTTCCAGGGGGAAGATTTATTGGGTTTGTGTTTTGTTTTGTTTGTTTGTTTGTTTTTAAGTGAAGAAAGATTAAATTAATTAAATTTCTGGGAGAGCAAGTTTCAAACGATTAGGTCTGCTGTAGTAAACACTTCATCATTTACCAACTTCGGTTCAATGGCAGAACCCTTAGGCAGGAGGTATCAGAGCATGAAAACCAGTTTGGTGGGTAAAAAAGGAAGTCTCAAATATAAACTGAGCCAATACCAATTCAGAGCTTTGTACACAAGTAAAGGTTGTCTAAATTGAATCTGCCATTTAATAAGCAGCCAGGCTAAAACGCACGAAGTAGATTGAATATGATTATGAAGCTCAAACACTTGAACAACTATTCTACTGCCTTCTGTACTAGTTGCAAGTGGGGAATCTGTGTAAAGCAGAATTATACTAAGTGAGCCTTAAGGTCAAGAGAGCATGCATTGCTATCCCCAGATCATCACATGATATAAGGACATAACTTGCCCATACTGCCTAGCTGAAAGTTACATTGCTGAATCACATGTGACAAATGGCATTCCTTAGATCAAAAATCTCCACAGACTCTTTAACCTGACTTACAGTTCCCTAGTTAGTCCCCTCAAATTGAAAACACAGATTGATCCTTGTTGGATACCTTGCTTCAGAAACTTATCGCCAGTGATTTGATTCTAGTCTTCAAGCACAATCAGGAGATAATTCATCATCCTGATGAGCATTCAGCTCCTAAAGAGTTTTGCTATTGACTTCATATCATTATCTCATAAAACATTTAAAATAGTTGACTTCTGGGTTTGGTGTTTATTATAAAGTTACAGCTGTATAATATTATTCAAATAAAACATTCAAATAATGTTAACTACTGTTTTTCCTGAGGACTACTCTTCTCTGTACTTTGGCAGTGAAAGAAATGGTGCACAAAATAAAAATGTGAGCTATTTGATGCATTTGTATACTGAGACTTTATTGAGTGTACCTCAAAGCTGTTACATATCAGACATCTTTCAAAATCTGAAGTTTTGAATTTCAGTTATATTTTCTGTAGATGTTTATATCTCTGTAATTGTGTTTATCCAGAACATGGCAGATCAGATCTCATTTCGGGTCGCAGGAGGACTGACAGCTCTTGAACACATTCTTCAGATAGTGATGTCTTCTACAAATCTGAATGCAGTTTCACGGATTCCTGTTAAGTAAGTATAATGTTCCAGTTGCCACTGTAGATTGTGTCATTCCTTATTGAAGCTATTTCTTTTTCTCTGATTATATTTATTTTGATAATTTATCTGTCTGCTTCTGTTCCTTCTCTTGTACTACTAAAGCTAAAAATCAAGGGCCACATTCTGCACTGCCATTTAAGTCTTGGAAAGCAAATGGAAGACATTATTTTCCCTTTCCTCTCTTCTTCCTCCCCCTCCCCCCCAAAAAAGGCTCTAAGGAGAGTTTTAAAACTTCAGGTGTTTCAGTATCACTGTATCTAAGCATGATATCCATCGGAAGCAGTCTCCCTGTCTATCCAAAGCAATGCACATTTAGTCTGGGACAGCAGGGACTTACTACCTCTACAAACAATTTTAAGAAGTTACACTATAAAGGTCTAGGGCTTTTGTTTTGTGCTGTGTCAGTTTTATTCAAGTGTTTTTATGAGTTGTGTTCCTGTTTTGATCCGAAGTGAAAGAGTTACTCTTATGTTACTGGCTGGATTTGTTATTAGCATTAATCATAATACACTGGCAGTGTAGAAATGCAGTAATAATATGATTTCCTTCTTTATTTGACCTTCTAGCTCTAAAATGTACAAGAGCAGAATAAAAAGTCCTTAGAGAAATGATAATCAAGCCCAAAATAATCTCTCCTGCACTGCATGCTGTGCTCAGAAAAAGTGATAACAGCCAAATTTTAATATGCTTATAAATAGCATTATTACATGCATTTCCTTCCCATGGATTTTGCAATATAAATTATCCCTGATAGAAGAAGAGGATGGGGGTGCATGTTATAGACTAACTGAATCAGAAGCACCTCTACTCTACCTTTTACCTGTCTTTACACCAACACAACTAACTACCTCTCTCTCACATCAGGTAGGCATAGTCTGTTGTAAAATGTGATCTCTCAGACTGACATCACCAGAACAAAAACACAAGAGGTAGAATACTTCTCTGAGTTTCCTGCTTGCACTAGGAGCAAAGAACAAGGCATTTGCTTCCCTTATTTAAGGGGATACACTTCCTCCTGGTCTGGCCAGCTCCACAGAACAGCAAACAGGGATGTTTTTTTCTTCTGTATTGTTTCCACGATAAGCAGCTCAGTAGTAGCCCTTGTATTCCTACAAGCACAGGAGCTGTAATTTTAACTGGCCTTTATATGAGCTGTGCAAAGGACAGGGAGCTCTTTCATTTTCCTCACACTGTGTGGCCACGTAAGAGCCTGCCACAGTTTAACCCTAAATGATTAGCATGTGCATCTGTTACACATTTTTTTGTTTCTTTCTAATTTATTTTTAAAAGTATGTTTGAACTTTGGCAGGGTTTTGTTACATGAGATTTGAAAAAACAGTGTTTATATTGCAGAGAAAATGTTGTTTAAACTTTATTGGACAGTATGAAAATGTATTTGTTCTGAAAGGAACTTGCTGTGCCAATAAATAAAGTCCAACTTCAGCTGTAGACTTTGTGCACTAGAAAAAATTCCAAAAGATATATCAAAGTTTTTTTCCTTCTTTCACAGCAGTTATACATCCTATGTGTGATTCAGGCCAGTGTAATTGATTTCTCCCATCCATGAACATCAGATTGACTCATTTTTAAAGGAACAAAACTGCTTTTTAAAATTTTTTTTTCCTAAAATGTAGTACTCTGTATTAATAGATAAGTTGATCTGTGCAATGTGTGCACAAAACAAGTATCTAGGGAGAACATAAATAAATATTATATCAGTTTTATATGCCTAGCAGATCCAGAGAGATATATTTAACACCAACTCTGCTCCACTATTAGAGTGGTTCATTCCAAGTTGCTGCAAGTTGTAATGTATAGTAAGCATCCATAGAATAGAAGCCTAACTTTTTTTCAGAACGAATGGAAAACAAAGTGAAATCCCAGAAACACATATCATTGAAAGAATGATGTTGAATGGTATTGCTATTGTAGCTGCAAGGATATGGTGTACCGTCCCACCTTGGGATGGGACTATATAAAGAGGAGGAGAAAGTTGAACAAGGAGAAAATGGCTCAGAAGCTGAATGGGTTCTGTAACCAGCAGTCAGTCCCTTGGGTTCTGGGTGAAAAACTGAACTTGAGCCCACAGATTTTTTGCAGGACAGAAAGCCCATGAGGTGAGGGCTTTCTAAGTTGTGTGGAGATCGCTTCTTCTCTGAGGCATAGGAGGTAAGGACTTTATGAACTGTTGTGAAATAGCTCCTGCCCCTAAGGCTGTTCTGAAGATGACAGACTTTCATTTGCTTGTTCTAGTTTTCCTCAGCTTGAAGCACTGTTATGGTGAATAATTGTAGAAGGTAAAAAGAAATATGCTCAGATAATTGAGTTATTTTTATTCTCAAGGAGTTCACTTGGCACTTCTTAAGGAAGAACCTTAGTGGAAACCACTAGTCACTTGCAGCATGCTAATTGGTTTGTAAAAAGAATTATTTTAAGAATACTATGCACAGTTAAAATACAACAAAGGTTTAGTCTTCATGTTTTTCTTTCCTAGCAGGGCATCCATCTTCTTTTTAGCTGGCAGTCACTATGTGTAGCTAATTAATCTTTAACTTGTATCCTCTATAAATTATCCACTGACCCTTTTTTTCCACAATATGTATGACCACTGCAACACTCTCTGAAAAGTTGCACAAAGATATTACTGGATCTTTATACAGTAGGATTTAAATAGAATACAGTTAACAATTTCTCCTTGAAGAATGTAGATGCTATTTGGAAGACTACCAAATTATCTTGTGCTGCCATAGCTCAGACCTGTCTTGAATTGAAATCAGCTAATTAGCTTTACTGTTAGCCAGCCCCATTATGTTATACGTTGTATCACATTGAAATCTGTTTATTTCTGTTTAGAATTTTTTTAAGCAGGGAAGCTGGTATGTTGGGCATTGCAGTTGCTAAATAGTGATGCATTATTGCCAGGAAATACAATTCAAAATCTAGTTATATATTCCTTCAGTGGCTGACTACCCTGCAGAAAAGCTGAATAACAAAAATGCAGCACATGGAGGAAAATAATAGTATTGTAACTTATTGCTGAATGAATGAATGAATGGTACAACTATGTTCTTTTTTTTTTTTTTTAAAAAGCCTATGAAGCATCTTTGATTTGTTATTAGTTAACAAGTGGAACAAATCTTGACCTGGTATTTGAAAATATCAAATATTGTCTAGCAATGTTTAATGCAAAATAGCCATTTTTGGAGTTTCCCTCCTGTAGACCAGTGGTCTCCAAAGTGGGGTGCGCAAGACGATTAATTGGGGTGCGGGAAGAAAATATTAGAACTTCTATTTATATTTATATAAATATACATATATTGGGGGAGCATGCTCAAAAATTTTTTACTTATAGGGGTGCACAATCAAAAATGTTTGGAGACCACTGCTATAGACAGTTAGTGAATCAGGTTGTGATTTGGGCTCAGTAAAACGTTTTGAAAACTCTGACAGAGCAGTTTTGCATTGGTAAGGAACATACAAATATGCCAGTTATTTTGATATTTTAGAGAACTTTCAAATCAGGGCCCCCAGTCAGTCCATGCAATGGATCCTTTTGCTGGAATCTTATGTTGTATTTGTATGCAGGACACAGTTGTGTTTGTCATAAATTAACCTGCATAAGTTAACCTTGGTGAAAATTAGCATAACGGTTTCGAAAGAGCCATTCTGAGATTAATTGTAATAAAATGGCTCCTGTTTAGTAGGATTTTACATTGTGTACATATTATGTATATTCTAGTACTGAATGTAATCCATGTTAAAGGTCATAAGCTAATTTATTGTATTTCACAAGATGAAAAACTCCTTTCAGAGTTAAATATCCCAGTCACTTCAGCATAGTAGTATGGCCAGATCATCAGGAAGCACAAATAGTGTACTAAATAAACTTAGTTTATGCTCTACATCATCAGCATTTCAATTGGAAATGTTCTTGGTTTTTAGTTGGGAAAGGTTTGGGATTCATCAGAAACTTTCAGAAATGTTTGCTGACTGGACTCTAAATTAATCAAACGGATGGATTAATTAGAGAAATTTTAACAAAACTGTTTTATGTTTGAGGCTGAAAATTTGTCTCCTGAGTTTCAGCCTAATGCAAATCAGGGTGGAAGATATTTAAACCTTTCAAAAATGAAGTTCAAAGTGTAAGTACAAAGCCACAGTGTCAACCTTCAGCTATTTTTACTCCATAAACAAATGTGAAAGATAGTTTATATGTTTATAAACATATTTAAAATAATGAAGCTAACATTGTGATTTAAAGTGTATCTATTAAAGTATATAAAATAAACATGTATTGGCACTCTTTCAGATTTGACTATGATTCATCCACATCATGATTCTTTCCCAAATGAGCCATTGCCAGGAACAGAATCAGTTTGATTTCACAGGTGGAAGATGATAATACAGTACCCACCTGGAACTCTTATATTGTAGAACTTAATAATAAGTGCTTGTGTGGATCAGTAATCATCATATTATAGGAACTTCATGAGTGGAAAAGCTTGCAAAATATGTTTTGCTTAATTTTGTTCTAAAAATAAGTCAGGATTGATCTTTTTCAAACTATATATATTTATTCTAACTCACTGAAGTAGCAAGGCATTTTCATTGTTTTTCTAACAATTTCTCATATAGTGCATTTTTTTAAATGAAAGTTGCAGTCTATATGTTTGCAACTGCTTGTAAAAATCACTGACAGTCTATATCTAATATCAGACTCGGGGCCCTGTCACACATGCAGAATTAAAGCTGAATAGAAACAAACTATAAAGTTGTTACACATTTTCAAGCATTAATTTCGTAACTGGATGGCTCTCTTTATAGCTGGATGGACATTTTTATGGTGTGATAATTACTTCACACCTGTGCCCAGTCTAATTTATTGTGCAATTAACCAGTGAATTGCTGAATATATGGAATGTGTGGCAGGAGCCTTTCACGTGTACATATAAACATTCCCTGTTCCCCTTTTAGTTTTCTCTTCTAATATTTGAAGGTTATGTTGTACAAAATAGTAGTTTGAAGTGTTCATGTTAGTAGATGCCATAAACATAAAGGAATAATGGTGAATTGTGAATGTTTTACAGATTTATAGAAAAATGGAAGGCAAACTCTTTTTTTATTATTATTGATCACACACAGATGTTCTCAATGGAAGTATTGAATTCAGACTATCGAGACAGAAATTGCACATGGGCCTTGTGTTGTCTCTGTATAGTTGTGCATTTCTTTCTCCTTTGGAGACTTCAGAAATGTATGGCTATATCTTCCTACACATTTTTTTAATTTGGGGGCTGGAAAATGTCACTGTTCTTAAAGTTAGAAGGAAGCATTTAAGTAGTACTCTTCATGGTATAATCAAGATTTCTACCAGATTGTTTCCTGTCACCGACTATGGATCTTGGTTTGCAGATCAGAAGTTATGAAATATGTAAGTAGCGTTCGAGTCCCTGTCTTGAGCTCAGCGTGTTTTGGTTAACCTAAGCTTTTAATTGCTTTGTTTATTTTTTAGTTCATTAGAGATTCTTTTCTTTTGGTGTTGTAGAATGTGAACTGCAAGTTGTTAGGGAGTTTCCCTTTACATAATTTGAACAACATTGGACCAAGAGGTGTCTTTTACACAAAAAAAATGTTTACTGACTGCACTGTAAATTAATTCAACAAATGGATTGATTAGATAAATTTTAGCAATACAGTTATACATTTAAGGCTGAAAAATTGTTTATGGTTTGCCTTTGTCATATTAGGAAGGCGTCCTAAGGAGAATAGGGCTGAACACTCCCCATATTCCTGGGTTCACTGGCAGGCTTCAGAGTCAGAAGTCTGCCAGTAAAACTTCTCTGGCTTCATCTCTAGGACCTGTTCTCTAGTTCACTAGATACTGAGGATGCAAGAGAGTGGTTACTGGAGGCAAGCCCAGAGTAGCTCCACTGGTGAACTTCCAGCTGTAATGCATATCAGCAGACTCAAATGGGCAGGGCACGTTTGGCGCTATGCTCTGTGGGACCCACAGCTGACATTCCTGTGTCATCATGTTATTCATGCTCTTGTAGACCCAGGCATACCAGAGAATGTAACAAACCCACATAATATTTCTAAGTGGTATGTGTTCTGTATTTGGATCTTCGTTTTCACTGACAGCAATCAAAAGGCATATAACCAACGGCTTTTATACCCGTCTCAAATATTGTGCTGTAATAGATTATTCGACTCAGGAGCTGAGGCAGAGTGACCAACACAGCAGGTTTGGGCACTGCATTTCTTGGAGGCTTGCAGAAATAGCCCCTGCCATTGTCAGCACTGCAGCAGTCAGCATTGTCCTGGGCATGGACCTGCCCTTCTGTGCCGTTGACTATGACAATACTTGTTTTCCTTTCATTTATTAATATAAAGTCTTTTTTCTCACTGCAGTGTTTTCAGGCATTATACATGTTTAGTCTGTGTGGTTATCTGTCAAATATTATTACCCTTCTGAGGACTTCATAATACAATGTGTAGCTATCAAGCCTTTTTATAGAGTAATAGTCTATTGACAAATCTTCTCATTGGTATAAAGTCTGCTTTCTACTTCTTAAGTCAATGATTCTAAAACAGGGTGTTGTGGCACCCTGAGATGCCTTGAGATCCTTTCAAAGGTGCCACAGTTGCCATCACCATTATCGGTGTTAGGTGCGCAAACATGATTCACAAGAGAAACACAGAGATTACAAATAGGAATCCATAGTGTTAAAACATTCTGATCTGTTGTGGTCTTTCTGAGTTCTGTGCAACAGAAGACTTGTTCTATTATTTTTCTGTAGTCAAAAATGTGGGAAAGTTAGGCACTGGCATTGTCTGAGGAGTGCCTCAACTCTAAAAGATTGAGAACCACTGCCTTAAATGTACAATATAAGACAAATGTTGGAGTGAGTTTTTTATTCTTTTTTATGGTGCAAACCTGCCCCATCAGACAATTTCATAGCTGTTTTTTTTACAGAAACAAGGACAATAAATGTGCCTTGTCAGTAACCTGCAACTGAATTGTTGAGAGTTTTGATTCCACAGAGCATGACTGTGAACAGTTGGAGCAAGCTGAGACTAGACTTCCTTCGAACAACTGTTTTTCTGATGCCAGTTAACCCGATATCACCAAAAGTCAGATAAATAAATACATGGGGATTTTTTGAAGATGAAATGTTTGCCAACAAAACTGTCTCCTTTAAAGAGAAAATAAAAACAGTTGGTTATAGTTGTTTTTGGGTTTTTTTTAATGAATGAAAAACAGAGTTTAAATTAATGTTCTTCGTGGCTTAACTTTTGAAGGAAATCTAAAATTCACTTTTCAGAAATTGTTTTGGGTGTTGATATAATTTACATGCATATTAACTTTCAAAAGCTTGAGTCCCGTGAAACAGTGTTGCCCTGTGTTCAGCACTAATGCCAGCCAAGTAGTAAAACCCTGTACAAATAAGTTATATAGTGCCACTTACTTTTATTGTCTGCATGAATACCCACCCTAGAATAAGTCTGGCTGAAGTATACAGGTATACTTAACTAAAATAGATTGTTTGTGTGGCATTGCAATATTTAACCAGTAGTGCTCGTCTTAAATTAGGAATCTGTCATGGGGTTAAGCTATTTAGAAGTAGGTGAGGAGATTACATGGCCTATTATCTACACATCTCTTTCCCCAAAATCCTGGCAGCATGGTGCAGCTCAGAACTTTAATCCCATGTCTACAAGATAAAGCTTTATAATAAAAAAGATTTAACAGTATGCCTGTTGTTTTGTACTGATTGTTAGTTAGTTAGATCAGCAGGATAGCAAATGCTGAGAGAAGGATGTGACATTTGTAAGATGATTTGTGTTGTGCATTTTTCCCCTTCCCAAATAAAGCACTCAAAAGGGGTGGGGGGGAACCTTGGATTATGATAGCTTTATTATTGATATTAAGGTATTAAGAATTAGTGTCCAAGTGTGTTGTTATTTGTAAAACATTTTTTTTAATTTTCAGTATTCATTGACATTGTGGTTCAGTTGTTCCAGTTTCCAGCGTAAACCATAACTCAACATACTTGAATAAACGCATAGAATTCTGGGTTGCTTCACCTTTGGTGAAATTCCAATAAGAGTTGTATAGTAAGAAAGCCTGTAAATATTGGGTCTAACAGAACAGGAAACAAGATTCCTGCCTCTGCCACTGTGTCATATTTACTGCCTCAGGGCAATACATTTAACCTCCTTGTGTATCACTGTGTTTACCCATCTTTAAAGTGAGTAAAACAATATTTACCAATGCAAAATGATGTCAAGAGGCTTAATTAATTAATTTGAGAATACTTTGAATTCATTGGGTAAGTGTAAGTGGTGCTGTTTAAGTTCAATGTTTTAGTGTTAGTGGAATGATAGTGGACAAAGAGGAAAGCTATTTATTACAATTAAAAAGCTCATTGGAATAAAAAATACTTTTTTTCCTTGCATCTTGAGTCATACTGCCTCTTTCTTCCTTCATTCAAAGTTCATATTAGCATGAGAAACTAGGCCTGTGCGAAGTGGCTAGTTTTCACTTTGGATTCGGCTGATTTGGGGGACAGCGATTCGATTCGGTGATTCAAATCAGTGTCCTGAATCAATTTGGCCTAATCTGATTTGGAGGTTCAGCCACAGCCAAATCTCTGAATCGGCCCCATCCCCCGCCTGCTGTAAGTGGGTGCCCCGCCTGCCTTCCCAGCTCCAGGCTCTTTGAAAAAAAAAAGCCCCAACTCACCGGCTGCTGCCAGGTGTGTGGGGGGGGTGATCCCTGCTGCCCCCCTCTGCCCCATGCCATGTGGGAGGCTCTGCCACAAGCCCCGTGACCCCTGCCCGCTCTCCCAACCCCCCCATGGCTGCTCCGCCCACTCCAGCTCCTGGCCCTTTTAAAAGAAAAAAAAAAAAAAGCCCCAACTCACCAGCTGCTGCCCGGCAGTGGGTGATCCCTGCTGCCCCCTACTGCTCCATGCTGCAGGGGGTGCTCTGCTGTGAACCCCCAGAAGCCCCAAGGCCACTGCAGTAGCCAGTGAGTTGGGGGGGTTGTTCGTTTTTTTTAAAGGGCCGGAAGCTGGGGCTGGACAGGGCAGCCATGGGGGTGCTGGCAGAGCAGGTGGGGATTGGGGGGCTTGTGGCAGAGTCCCCTACACAGCGTGGAGCAGTGGCGGGCAGCAGGGATGGCCTCCCCACCTGGCAGCAGCAGGGGCTTTTTTTTAAAGAGGCGGGAACTGGGCCAGGCGGGGCAGCCATGGGGACTGCTGGGTGAGCGGGTGGGGGTCGGGGGTGCTCGGGGAAGCTGGGGGAACAGGTAGGGGATGGGGCCTGGCAGAGGTCCCCCCTATGGTCCCCTACCTTCCTTCAGCCCCCTGTCCCCTACTTACCAGCATGGAGTCCAGGTCCAGGTTCCTGCTGCAGCAAGCAGGGGCTGCCCGACTCACTGAAGCTGTCCAAATCTTTTCCAAATCAATTCAGACCTTTTAATTGGTCTCCTGATTCAATTCATATTCAGAGATTCACCCACCAAATCGGGCCATATCTCCTCTGAATCAAATCAGCCCCTGAAGCTTCGCCCAGCCCTATGGGAAACTCATTGGAACCAGAACTGTGGCATAGTATGTAGAAAATAATGTCTTCATAATAACATAAATTAATAAAATTGATAGTATTTTTTGTGTAAAATGAAAGATTTTTCAGTGAGAGGATTAACTGCCACCTTAGACTGGGAGGTTACAACCTGGATACCTGACACATGGAAGATACACAATTTTAGCCCATTTTTTTAAATGATATGTTCATATTTTCCCAAGCAGGAAGCAACTATGACCACTTGAAACCTGAGATCCTGCTCCTTCCTTAGTATCAAGGTAATTTGCATCATCACAGATCCTCACAGGAGGTGAGAGGCTCCATATCACCTATGACCTAACTGCCCAAAGGAGTTTTCCATGTATTGATTCCTCTGTGAAATACGAACTTTCATTTCTATCCAGGAGAACTTTTACAATCTTTTCTCCAATGCCTGATGAAAGGTGTTTGTGTCTGAAAGCTTGCAATTAAAAACTTTTTTTTTTTTTTTTTTTTTGCAAAAATCTTGTTGATCTGATAAAAGATATCATCTCTACTATGAGTCCTAATGACCTTGGATGGGGATCATTTTCAAATTTTCTCTTCCATTTTTTTACAACTTTTTACTTGCTTTAGAAGTACATATCTTGTAACAGGATTCTTAATTGTTCAGTCAGTCCTAAACTGTTCTTCATAAAGCCTGTTACCTGATGTGCAAAGTAGGTTTTCTTATAATCCTTTTCGCTAGGGTACTCCCTCTGGGGAAACACGCGTTGAAAACCAGCAGTTGGTGTAAGGGCATAAATGCTGTTTGAGGAGAATTACCTCTTTGCAAGATCAACATCCAAAACCTGCAACATCTGTCTCTCTTCATGCCCACTTCATCCTCTCTTTGTAACAGAGATGGATTTTAGATTTGTTAGGGTTTGAACAAAAAGCACTATTGCACCATTAAACCTGTATATGAACAAAGTATGCAGATAGAAGAAGCTCTGTATACTGTTTTGCAATGAGTAAATTGATAAGCCCAGGCTTCTGAACTGTATATAGGTATCTACTACATTTGTCATGCATGTAAATATTGGGACTGTCTGTACTTCATTTGTCACATGTCATATAACAGTTTCTATATGAGGCAGGAGGCAGATTAGATATACCTAAGCTTTTGTGAGCAAGAACTCATTTAATCAGATGCTATGAAAAGACATGGACAAAGTAGGCTCTCAAATAGAGGGATTCTGTAGAAGAGGCATAGGTTCCTAAATTAAATGCTACCTAGTAGCTGCGTCTACACATGCCATTATGGCGCCATTATTATTGCGTCGTCGTTTAGTACTTCCTTTCAGAAGTAGGAAAAGACGGCACAGTAACAGCCAGTACTGCACGATGCATGCCACACACGTTTATTTTTAGGCACTACATAACACATTGCTATGGCAATAATGGGGGAGCATGTTGTTACAGTGATGTAGCTACAGCATCGCAGTTTTGACCACAGACGCTATGTCACTGTAGACATGTAAACGCACCCAGTAAAAAATAAAGTATGGTTTGTGCTTCTTGTTTCTGCTTTAGTTAGTAACTGTGAGCAGGGTTTAGAGTGAGGAACCCTTTTGCTTGACCTAGATAATTTAAGATAGCATTGATAATGCACAGCATAAATAGGTAACTGAATTATGGGGCTGTAATTCCTTTGAGGGTTTATAATGGCATCATAAACCATTTGAGCGAGGCTCTATGGCTTATGCAGACTTCCGCACCTAAAGGTAGAAATATAGCCTCAGAAATCAACATTTGCCTGGTTTATTTTTAGTTGCATCCCATATCCATGCCTTGTCCCTCTTCTTTACATGGCCATTTTGTCCTTCTTTCTCCAGTCTTCTCAAAACACTGTATTTCCCACCTCCACTTGCTATTTTTCTATAAACAGCAAAACAGTTCTTTCTTCTCTTTTGTTGGCTCTGGATTTAGGATCCAGATAGCTTGTTCCACCCTCAGACTAACCCCGACCTCTCCATTTGATAATAGGCAAATTTATTGATACACAGTGATAACAGAAAAGAATCAATACAAACAATCAGGCAGTTCTATATATCTACCAAATCCTAGGGCTGTCATCAGAGTCAAAGTACATCTGACCAGGATGCAGGCTCCACTCTGAGGCTCTCTCTTAGGTGTCAGCAGCCTGAAGGTTGGATGACGAGGCCCATAGCCCCCTTCCAGTGGGGTATATGAGACAGGCTGCTGGTGTGCCCTCTGTCCATGGCAGCTTTGGAGACCCTTCCCAGGGGAATGGGAATGGGGACCGCTCTTGGGGAACAGAGTGGGACAAAGAGGGACCAGGAGGGAGGAGAAGGAGGGGCAAGACAAAGCGTGTCAGGGAGGAACCCTTTTTACTGTCAAGTCTCTGCTTCCGTTTTCTCCTTCCCTCCTGATGACTCTTCATCCGTGACTATCTCTGGTTGGTTGTCTCTCTGTGGTCACACATCCACATAGCCTTCCGGGCCTTCTCATTTGGTCTGTTCCCCCAGAACCAGGACTCAGGCTCCCCCGCTCTGAGGCCTTGGTAGCTGGTACCACTTATCTTGTGTTATGCGCAGTATAGTACATACTCCCTTGGTTCCCAGACTTTGTGTCCTTGTTGACCTTGTTGTGTTAGACAATATGGCTTATGCCCCCTCAAGTTTCAGGCTGTGTCCATCCATTGGCCTTGTTGTGTTAGACAGCCTGTCTGCCTCCAGGGCCAGGAGAAACTCTGAGTATGAGACCCAAGCTTCTTAGAAATGAAGTAACACCTGCTGCCCATTCTGAACCCTTGTAATGCATATATCTATACCAATAAGCCAATTCCCAAAAAGCAAACCTTTAAATACCATTTCTAAGCCAACACCTTTCACAGTAATAAAAACAATATTCAGGCATCTCTTCAGGTTCTGTTCCAACAGAACTGGTTGGTTAAACGTTTGCAATTCACCATTGTGGTAGCAGAACCATGCTTCTTATAAATTTTAAGTTTTTATAATATCTCCCCCAAGAATTGAGCTTTCAGGGGAGGAGGGAAGAGCAGGACTTGCATTTAATTCCAGTCTTTTGCTCTTGAAATTAACATATAAATCCTTATTTCCAAAGTTAATATGTTCATGGTACCTTGATTTTATGGGGTGAAAGGTTGTGACTTTTCACCCACATGTCATGGTGCACTATTACTAGTTTTGTGCGGTGGGACACTGTTATTTCTTTTCTATATTTTAGATACAGGTCATGGCTCTCCACTCATTTATATCGTGGTAAATTATGAGTCTCCACTGAAGACAGTAGTGATACACTGGCATATATTGAAGAGAGAACCAAGAGCATATAATGTAAAGTATTGTACTCTGACTTGCAGCTATTGATTGAAAGTTAACATGTTTCTTGTAAAAAATAAATATATAATGTGTGTGCACAGATTTTGGTAAATTTCCAAGTAGAACTTGTTTTTCGTAAACCAAACTTTATTTATCAGAAGTTGTGTATTTGTGGTTAGATTTTTTCTCAAGCAAACCCTTACATCAGAGGGTGGACTTATTACATGGATTGAGTACACATGCAATTTAACATGACTCTAAAGCTGATTTGCGGATGTGATATAAAGTTTAAAACAACATCAATAATCAATAAAAAAAACATTTTCATGCAAGGAACATGTTGTATTACCATAATGTAATTTTGATAGCTTTATCGATATATAATTTTTACATGTGAACTATAAAATGTTCTTGCCACAGAATGTCAGAAATACATTTAGGATTTGAAGCTGGTGAGTTTGAGTGGTATTCAGATAAAGTTCTTGCTTGACACATGCAGTATTCTGCTTGTCTCCGGGGCCATGTGCAGAAATGGTGACAGTTGACAGCTGTTGTTCCCCTAATAAGATTAAAGTAAAGAAATTAGTTGTGCTGACTTTAATCTGCCATTTAACACTGCAAACCACCTGGGGCCTGCTTCAGTGCTGACGCTTCCAATTTGAAATAAAAAATTATATAACTGCATCTTAGTTAAGAACATGTCTAAATACATTCTAATCACAGCAGTCTATAGTTAACAAGCTTATGTTATCAGTTAAAAAACCTTCTTATTGTATTGAAAAATTAATTTGACATGCATTTGCTTAAGTCACCCTTTCAAATGCATTACTTGATTCTTTGGCAAATTCAAATACTTTTTCTGACATAAGATTCATTTGGGAAATACAGAAGCAAGGGTGCGTTATTTCAGGTTAATTTATTCTACACCAAAGAGGAAAGTTTCTCCTTTTTGAGATCTAGAATGAGTATTCTTTGGAATTATGAAAAGTACCGTATAGCAATAAGAAAACTTTAAATAAATCATGATAAAAAGTTAACCTGCTGACTTCAAATTTGAAGGGTTAGAAAAATATATTTTCATATTTAAATTCATTGATCCTTACTTTACAATAGTGGATGACAGTTTTCCAAAAAGTGAAAAATTAAAATCTTTCCTTTACATTGAAAATGAACATTACCTTTTGTTGTTTTTGTTTCTAACTGTAAATGCATATGCTAAGACTTGGGTATGCTCTAGAGGGGGTGGAGTAGTGTAGTTGTAAACCCCTTTCAGTTGAGGATACCATGGGAGCAGCAGCCAGGGACTTCTAAGTCCCCAGATCTGGTAAAAATTCCTCCTCCACCTTTCCCCTTCATGCTCAGTGCACATCCCCCTCCCTCTCCTGCCATTGCTGCTATCACAGGACAAGAGGAGGCTTCAGAATGAACTGTTCCTGCCTGCTCCATTTGGGCTCTGTGAGGGGCTGGGCTCAGCCCGGGACAGCAGCATGGGCAGGCAGTTTCCTCCTGCCTGTCCAGTCCCCTGGTTGTTCCTTACCAGCTCAGAAGCAGGTATAGGGAAAGAGAATTTCTGCCACTGCTGCTGTCTCTAGCTGATCCTAGCTCCATGTGTTTATGTATTGATTTATCATCACTAAGAAGTATAACTAAGTCATCTGAGAAGTAATTTTTCAATATAACTGTTGGGAACAAAAATGAAAGATATAAACCTCTAAAATCACAACAGGAAGAGAGAACTTAGTTGCACAGGATACATTTAGTTTTAAACATTATACATAAGAAGCATGCTAATTGAATTTTCCATGGGGATTATCACTGTAGATTGAAACCAAACAAATTGAAACTCTGCTGCCCAGTAAGTAGTGATTAGATACTGTACTTATTCCATTTGAACCACATTACCAAAAGATTACTTTCCAGTCAAAATGAATATGTTAATTTATAACAAGACAGTAGAATACTACAATACAATTAATAATATGGTGATTTTGAGTAAATATTATTGGCTATGATTCTATTTAGTTTTATTCCATTTTAACATTTGCCAGTTTCAAGAAAAACAAAACATTAAACCCAGTTAAATTTTTGGAAATAAATTAATTTGGTAGTTTGTAGTGATGTTACAGCTATGATGGTCCAGGAAATATGCTAGAGACAAGATTTTTTGTGGGTGATATCTTTTATTGGACCATGGTTTAGATAGACTTAGGCAAGCTTTTGAATGAAATGCGTTCTTCTTCAGGTCTCAGGTTTTAAATGAATTTACTGTTACTCATATCTAATATCTATTTCACAGCTTCTTTAAAGAAGTTTGTCAGTTAGTGCTACTTACCCATTTTAAAGTGTGAATTTTCACTAACGCACTCTGTTTTTGTGTAGTCTATTGAACCTGCTTAGGCCCCCATCACACTAGTATGTGAGTACTTCCTAGGTGGAAAGTGCCACTGACCCCACATGGAAACACATGCCTGAGTTACATCACAGTCTGTTGATCCCAAATTGCTCTTATTGGCCATTTTCTGAACCCCAGATAAGACCATCATGGAAGAAAATTGTCCCTGATTACAAGGAGTTGCTGGAGATTTCTTGGGTATTTAAAATTAGGTATAAAAATAACCTGCATCTCTGCTGCCCTTTAGAAAGATTAAGTTGTTTATTGGTTTTATTGTTTTATATATTTTTGTCATTGTGCCTTTGTGCTTATTAATAGGCAAGCGAAGACATTTTTAAAGAGAAACTACATCAACAAATGAGCTTTACATTTATACTAGAAGTGATACAATCCTTGGTCTCGTGTACCTTTTTGTGTGACTGAGTGTCATAGGCTTGGTTCCAACTTCCATGAAAGCCTTGTCACAACTAAAGCATTCACCTTGAACAGGTGTAAATGAAGTGGAATGTTAAGAAGAATAAGGCCTATATTTTGAACCATTATGACTTATATTGTTTAACTATTTCCTTTTCCTCTCCCCAGTTTTCCAGAATGAGTTCTCTCCCTTGTACAGTTATAAACGTGCCACCTTTCTTCCAGTCAGACATGTAAATACAGATCTCTTCACAGCTATTGTTATACTATTCATGCTTTCTGACTCCATAATGGGTACACCAGTGATTCACAAGTCCAGAATAGCCTTTCAGGTGACATGCAGCCTGATGCAAAAGGATGGCGTTTCACCTGTTCATTGTTCTTTTGTCAAGCAGAAATTACTTTACCGCCGCCTCTCCTCTGACTGGTTCACTGAGAGTCCAAGCCAGCCCTTCTATAAAGCAGGATGATGTTACTGCTTTACCTGCAAGAAATGCTTCTATAGCTTTCTACCTGATGACTCTGATGTCATGTGCTGATAGTAAAATGTTACCTTTTCAAATGGTGCAGTTACCTGATACTACATCTATACTCTTTCACATACAGTATTTCTAGTGTACCTATAATGAAAATGAAAAATATCAAAAAAGTTTTTGTTGAAGAAAGTGGTGTTGTGTGCATGCGCACGTGTGTATACCCGATATAAACCTTTGCCCTAATATGTACGTATGCTCACACATAAATACACAGTTGTCTGCACACATTAATATATGTGAGCTTAGTCTTTAAAAAAAACATATTTCGAGGTGCATAATTTAGTTCCAGTTCTAAAACAAATACAGTGCAGAATTTGGAATATGTGGCTACACTGAAAACAATTGCATTTGTGTCAATAGTTATTTTATCTACTTAATGCTAGTTTGTGTATTCTGTGGAAAATAAATTAATTTGTATTTAAATTACTGGATTATAGGTTGCCTGATATTGATATTTGTTTTTCTAGATTAATAAAATTAAATAAAAATTATTGACATTCCTTTTTATTTTTACTTTTTAGGTCACTCTGCAATACAGTACATGCTTATAACCTGACCTGCAGTAATTGTGTAGAAAACTGCACCTATATTCTTTTTAGTAACAAGATAACCTTTTTAATGGACTTGTTGATGCATCAGTTAATGGTATGTAGAATTTTTACCTTGACTTAGAAATTTAGTCTGTTTGCTTAGTGCCAGTATATTAGAATCTCTGGGATGTAAGAACACTAGTAAAAATATAGGAAGCAAATGTATTGCTACAGAGGTGCTTCAATTTAATTTTTTTTGTTTGGACTAGGAAAATTAAAAAACTGAGTAGGTTTATATTAGTACTCACATATGTCTCAGCACTCAAAATATGCACGAATTGGAGCAGTAAGACTTTTTTGTTTTGTATACTTGACTAATGTATTTATACTGGACTTGTTATAGAAGCTGAAAATGCTGCTAGCACACTCTGAATATGTTCATGAACCAACTAAAAGGCATATCAAATGCGTATTCAGTGGTCTATCTTTAACTCTTCTTGTTCTTTACAGCTTTGATTCCATTGGTAATAACACTTAAAATATTTATCTTATCTGTATTTCCTAACATGTTCCATTCTAGAATCTTTTAATATCTAAATTTAAAGCCTGCTGAATGAGTAGCCATAATTTGATTTACAGAAGTAGTTAAGTAGTAAACCTATTTAACTGAGAAACTTTAATTTCCCAATGTTTTATTTAATTTCAGATATCATTTAATATTTTATTTGAAAAGTCATTTTTAATTCATAGAGACCTGCTCATCATGAGATATTTAGTCTAGATTTTCTACTTGTAAATTGTGTGTATGTATTTTCATGAGCCAAGCAGTTTGTTAATTGAAAAGTTATGTACATGCCTTAAATAATTTATGCAACACTGTTAGAATCAACAAGCCATAGGACTGTTGATGAACACTTAAAAAAAAAAAAAAAAAAAAAAAAAAAAAACCCCACAAAAGGCCCTTGAAC
>NW_017728996.1:45743858-45745936 GCF_001723915.1 Gavialis gangeticus | reverse complement strand
AAAAAAAAAGACCCTCAAAAGGCCCTTGACACAGACAAAGAAAACCTGAAGGCAACCTGTACATTCTGCTCTAAGCAGTTGCCAGCTCATTTTTCACCAGATCTTTCCAAGAGGATTCCAGGTATTAGATTTCAGTTATACTTAGTGAAAAGTGCATATATTGTGGTAGGCCAGCAACAACATTGTTTTCTTTCTGCAGAAATAGCCAGAACACAGATTCCATGGTTAATTAGACTAGAGATGAAATCCTTCAGCACTTTAGAAGTGACAAGATTAATTTTGATGCCAAGCACCTTCTCTTCCACATGTTAGTAGTATCCTGAGCCTCCTATCCAGCAACTGACTTGCAATTTTATTGAAGAAATATACAATATATTTGTTACATCAACATTATGTGGTTCTACTAGTGAAGATGCTAGTATTAGATAGCTATGTCCAGTAAGAAAACTTTCATAGTCTTAAAGCAATCATCAATCGAGTACAGGACTCTTTACCATAAGAACACACATGATTCTTGAAGTACAGTGGATCTGTTAGAACAATGTAAACCATTTTAAACTGGAATTTCTTCATAATATGAAGAAAACTTGAAGGCAGTTGCCTTGTGTCGCTCCAAAATAATTCTTGAGTGACATAGTAAGAAACAGGGTGGTCAACCTGCTGCACTCCTGCCACAAGTGGCATGGGCAGCCTCTGTGTGTGGCATGCCACAAACTGGAGAGGCAGCAGGAAACACAGCAGCAGATAAGGCAGGAAGCAGAACGCAGAGCAAGAGATTGGGCAGAGGAAGAGAGTAGCACATAGAGAGAATGTGAGATTTACCTTGTGGCGCACATGCCAAAAAAGTTGGCCCCATTTCAGATACTACTGTCATATTTCTCATTCTGGAGTTTTTAACTAAAGATTGAGTTAGATCAAGCCTGGACTTTGACTTCTTTATAAAAAGAAATTAATGTTTTGATGAAAAACATTCTTGTCATATTTCAATCTACTAGTATAAAGTACCTGTTCTTTTTAGGGCTTGCAGTTCTAGTCCTTGTCCAGAATGTAGTGAAGTCAGTAGAAGTTTTTAGATGGACTTGATTGGGCTTTTAAATTAAGCACTTGGGTCTAAATAGTACAGGCACTTACTCATGCAGTTAGCTAACTATTTTACTTACTAAAACTAGTTTAGTTTAGTTACTAAACTAAAATAGTTTAGTTACCTAGTTCAATCCCCTGCTCTGAAGCAAGGAACTTCCCATGAAGGAGATTTGTCAACCTCTGTAGATAGCCTTTTCCTGCGTCTCATGATTTTTATGATTAGGAAGGTTTTCTTAGCATCTGATCTCCCGCTTTTTTCCTGTAAATTAAACTCTTTTTGTCCTGTCCTTTCCCCATTGGCCAGGACAACCAATGACCACCCTCCTTTTGATAACAACTTTTTACCTATTGGAAGGCTGTTATCATGTCCCTCCATAAGCCTTCTCTTTTCCAGACTAACCTAAATAAACCCAGTGTTTTCAGCTTTTGCTTATAAGTTTTACAAATGTTGCTTCTCTCCCTGTACTCTATCCAGTTTGCTTATACCTTTTTTTAAAACATGGTATCAAAACTCAACACAGTATCTCAGATGTGACTTTAGCAGGGCTGATTAGACTGAAATAATTTATAGTTTCATAGTTGGTAGGGTCGGAAAGGACCTGAGCAGATCATCAAGTCCAAACCCCTGCCATGGTAGGAAAGAGTACTGGGGTCAAATGACCCTAGCCAGGTATTTATCCAGCCTCCTTTTAAAGACCCCCAGGGTAGGAGCCAGCTGTCAGGGCGGCTAGGATCAGGAACCACTTCTCTTGGAAGTTGGTTCCTGATCCTAACCACCCTGACAGTGAAGTAGCGCCTCCTGATATCTAGCCTGAATCTACCCTCTGCTAGCTTGTGACAGTTATTTCTTGTCACTCCTGGGAGTGCTTGGGGGAACAGGGATTAGCTGCTTAGTAAACATCTTGGCATCTGGGGCACAAGGATGCTTCAGTGCAAGAGCTGCTTGCCAGCTATCCCCACACTAAAACACCCTCATCCCCAGTCAGCCTGCAACA
>NW_017728996.1:45738582-45738858 GCF_001723915.1 Gavialis gangeticus | reverse complement strand
GATCCTAGCCGCCCTGACAGTGAAGTAGCGCCTCCTGATATCTAGCCTGAATCTACCCTCTGCTAGCTTGTGACAGTTATTTCTTGTCACTCCTGGGAGTGCTTGGGGGAACAGGGATTAGCTGCTTAGTAAACATCTTGGCATCTGGGGCACAAGGATGCTTCAGTGCAAGAGCTGCTTGCCAGCTATCCCCACACTAAAACACCCTCATCCCCAGTCAGCCTGCAACACATTGAGCCAGGATTTCATAGATTTCATAGACATTAGGGCTGGAAG
>NW_017728996.1:45737549-45738571 GCF_001723915.1 Gavialis gangeticus | reverse complement strand
ATCAGCTCGTGGTTGCTGTCACCCAGCTTCCCATCAATCACTGGGTCGCCGATTAGGTCATCCCCAGTTGCCGGTACCAGGTCAAGCAGCGCTTTGCCTCTTATTGGCCCATAGAGTTCTTGAGTCAGGTAGAGGTCACCCACGCACGAAAGGAAGCTTTGCAACTGCTCAGGTCTTGCTGAGTGATCCTCCCACGAAGTGTCCGGGTAATTGAAGTCACCCATGACAACCATGGTCCTGGAGCATGCAGCCTCAGCCAGTTCCCGAGTGAACTCCTGGTCAAGCTCAGGACTTTGGGTGGGAGGCCTGTAGTAGACTCCCACCATTGTGTCCCCTGTGCCGTGTTCCCCACGGATTTTAACCGAGAGGGTCTCCAGTCATCCACCCTGGTCGCCAGTGTCAGCTTGCAGGTACGCGTAGCTTTCCTTAACATAGAGAGCTATATCCCCACCCCTTTTATCTATTCGATCCCTCCTGTACAGGGTATAGCCATCTATACCCGTGGTCCAGTCATGGGTGGAGTCCCACCAGGTCTCCATTATCCCTATGACATCATAATTATTTGCACTGAGCAGGAGGATGAGCTCCTCCTGCTTGTTCCCCAATCTCCTGGCATTTGTGTACAGGCAGGCAAGTGTCCCCTTGGGGGCTCTTGCCTTGCCCACAGATTGTACCAGGGCTGGGGCTGACCCCAGGAACCTCCTGCTAGCCAGGGCTGCTCCGCCCCACCTCAACATGCTGTGCTGTCAGGTGCATGTGCAAATGTGCAGCTGGCAGCAATAAATTCCAGAGCAATAAGCTTCAGAGCTTATTGCTTTACATTAATAGGCATGTGTAGACGTGCCCCGTGTTGATTTCAGACTTCTCAGAATGTTCTATCGCAATCGTTTGGAATTGTGATCCTCTCGTCCAAACTATATGCAACCCTTCTCAGCTTGGTTTTATCCATTAATTTTATAAGCATACTCTATATTCCATAATCCAGATCATTAAAAAAAAATTGCATAGAACTGAGCCCAGGA
>NW_017728996.1:45714413-45732549 GCF_001723915.1 Gavialis gangeticus | reverse complement strand
AGCATACTCTATATTCCATAATCCAGATCATTAAAAAAAAATTGCATAGAAATGAGCCCAGGACAGATGCTTGTGGGGACCCCACTTGAGCTACCTCCCCAGTTTGATAGAGAACCAGTGATGACTACCCTTTGAGAGTGATTTTCCAACCCTCTGTATGTTCACCTAATGGTGATTTCATCTAGACCAGGGGTTGGCAGCGTATAGCCCCTGGGCTTGATCTTGCAGGTGAGCAGGATCAGCTGCGGGGGGGCTCCACCCCCCGCGGTTGCTGACTGGCTGCTGGGGGGCAAGTGCCCCACCTAACTCAGGAGGCACCAGTCACCCATGCTTTTGAAGACATTTAGTGCATTATAATCCACTAAAAATTCCTGGTATTTATTGTGAAAATTGAACCTTCTGTTCAAACGGCAAGTATATGCGGTATTGTTTCTGCTTCTACATACACTTATCCTTAGATTTCATTAAGTAAGAGACTCATGTCAGCCTAACAGATGCTAAAATTCCAAGCCATAAATTTTTAAGAATTGATTAAAAAATCATTGTCTTTTATTGGTGACCAAATATTCATTTTCTTTACCAAGAAAATGTAATGTTTTTTTCCTTGGGGCAAATGTTGGGTTTATTTAAGAGTTATGTTAAAAAAAAAAAAATTTAATTTAAAAAGCTGTTTTCTGTAACCAAACCGATTGGAAACTGATGAAAAACTGGATGTTTGGCAAATAAGAAACATGAATTTAACATTGTATGCTTTTGTGATTCAGTAATTAAAATTCCCTTTTAAAACATCACACACATGTTCATATTTATCTGGAAAAACTGGTCCGAAATGTTTGTGAAGACTCCTTTTTCAGTCTCAGTCTTTTCATCTCTCCATCCAGCTCACTTAGGGACTAACCTAATGCCCATCTAAGTCAATGGGAGTTTTTCTGTTAACTTCAGTGGTTGTGGATATTTGCATACATAGAAATCTTGCATGTAGGCACATAACTGGAATATTAGGTACCAACGTTGTTTGCTCTGCTTTTCCTTGTCTCGTGTAGACAGATATTTGTTAATATATAGTGGAAACTTTTGTAGATGTATTATTTGGAAGGCCTGACTCTAAGAATGACTCCTTCCATTTGAACTGCAAGCTGGGATTGTTTTCTGTGGTAGTGTAGCAGATTTTTGTCTATACAAATGACAGTTGTCAAGTAGATTTACAAATAAGGATTCTACTGATAATCCTTTTTATAAAATAGGGGTGGGCAAAAACAGCCCACAGGCAAGATCTGGCCCACCAAAGTATTCTATCTTGCCCACAGCTGCTCATCTGAAGGAGAATTGTATCCAGCCCATGGCTGCCTTGGATTTTGATGTCTTGCACCCTTCTCCCTTCCCCCATGCCATAGCTAGCTGCAGCAGCAGCTCCAGTGGCCAGGCAGCAAATCCCCTCCCCAGCCCAGCCCTGCCCAGCCTGCCTTGCTGTGCCCTGCCCCGCAGCCTACAGTGTATGCTCCAAGGCAGGGATACACTGAGCTCCTGGGCAGGCTTCTGCCTGGCAAGGCTGTCTGCATGTAGCTCTGACCCTACATCCATTTGCAGACTAGACAGCCTGGCCCCCGGTGAGACTTGAAGCTCAAGTAAGGTTCTCCCTGCTGCCAGGAGAGGAGGTGCAGGGGGAAGAGGGCCAGGAGCCACAAGTTATCTAGTCCCTGCCAGGCCAGGCTGGGGCTTGGTAGGGATGGAAGTGCCACTACTGCGGTGCTGCACTGTGTTCCTGCATGTTGCTTCAAGCCGCATCATGTGGGAGCAGCTATAAGGCTGGCATGGCTCCTGTCTAACTTTGGTACAGCTCCTGCCCGTCCCTGGCATGCAGCTGGGTCCAGCAGTAGCCATGCCAGCTGCTCCAGCTGTGCCCACATGGCCCAAAGTGGCATGTGAGAACAGTGCAGCACCAGCCTGGCCTGGCCACCTGCCAGGGACTCAGGGCAGGGAGAAGGGGGAAACACATTGCAGCACTGGCCTGGCCAGGGCCAGATAACTTGCGGCTCCCAGTCCCCTTGTCCCTGCACCCCCACCCCACCGCAAGTCCCTGGCATATGGCCGGGCTGAGTCAGTGCCACACTGTGTTCCTGTGCACCACTTCAGACTACAGTGCAGCTGGAGTAGCTGGCATAGCCTTGTGCCGGGGTCTAAGGACTGCGGGAGCTGGTGCAGGGATCATTGCAGGAAACTTGTGCTCCTGTGCGTGT
The DNA here is from genome assembly GCF_001723915.1 of Gavialis gangeticus. Classification (NCBI taxonomy): domain Eukaryota; kingdom Metazoa; phylum Chordata; order Crocodylia; family Gavialidae; genus Gavialis; species Gavialis gangeticus. The sequence goes on along the minus strand of NW_017728996.1, from coordinate 45,730,312 downwards.
GAGTGCCTGTGCATGTGTGTCCGCAGATGCCTGTGTCTACACACGTCTGTATGCGCATGTGTCTGTGCATGCTTGTGTGTACATGTATGTCTGTGCATGGGTGTGTGTCTGCGCTCATACATGTGGCCCTCAACAATTCAACAAAACTCATTTAAGTGGCCCTCCAATTCAAATTATTGCCCACCCCTGGTATAAAGCATATGTTTCACTCTACATAAATGTGTAAATAATTTGTGTTCTTTAGCCAGTCTTCCATGATTTTTTGGTTTTTTTATCTGCTAAGTTACAAATATCTGTCCTTTTATGGTTTAAAAATATCCCACAAAAGGCCTGACAGTTTATAACTATATGTTCTCAGATGGATCAAAGGGAAGTTTCCAAAAGCTTTTGAAAATAACAAGCTGGACAGGACAGCCCAGTCCAGCAGGCAATCTGAGCTTCTCTAAAGCTTATTTAGGTGCTTTGTTCTTTCATTCATACCTTTCGCTCTAAGACACACCCTACTTTGTTGCCACTTAAAACATGCTTCAAATCCATATTTATTAAGAACTGGGACCCAGTGCACTTATACTGTTATAATTCTTGGTGGGCTAAAGCATCAAAATGGAAATAATTCTTCTTTCTTTCTTTTTTTGAAAGCACAAACTAAATAAGAGTTATGTCACAAGAGACATTTGCTGCCAGTCATTTAATTTATTCAGGTACATTGTTGTTAATTCTCCACATGCTTTTCCCATTACATTATTTCTGTACACATATATTAAATTCCATCTTTCAGCCTTTTTTTTTTTTTAATTACTAGAGGACGCAATCCGATTTTTTTCAGTAGAAATTTTAAAATGTTTGTATACACATGCATGATTCTTAATGGTTGCATCAAACTACATAATAAATGCAAAAAATTATTTTTGAATAAAGTAGTTCTAGACCTGCCAGTTTCTCTCCACAAGCCGGATTTTCCAGAGGACGTGAACATTTATTATTCTCGGCACAATTTTTAAAAGTTTAATCTAAGCAAATTGATTTTTTTCAAGACAGTCCTCAAATATTTATACACTCAGAATGTTTATAAAGCACCATTTAAGCCACAAAACCATATGTAATTAAGCAGTAGAAATACTTGCAAAAATGTCTTTACCTGTTGATTCCAGCTCTATTTATAATGCAGTAAAAAGTAATCTGTCAGTGTAGATGCACTAAAAGCTATAAAGATCAACTTGATCATTATATACTTTCTTACTCTTAAATCTGTGTCCATATTATAGACAAGTTGCTTGTAAAATTTCACTTTGACAGTACATTTAATTAATTGGGGGGTAAGATATCCAGTTGCATGGTCCTGTTCTCAGGAATTTTTTATTGTTCAGTGTAACTTACTGAAAAGGACTGACACTTAATTGGTTGGCCTGTGTTGCCTAAATAGGACATTGCATCCTACCAAATGTATTAATTTCTAAATTATATATATCTCAGTTTTTTGTGATGCTTCTAAACTCTACAAGGATAGAAACAACAGCCCAGTTTTTTATTCACATCCCGTTCCCTGAATAGTTTACAATTTACACAAACTACAAGCACTGTAAATTCAAAACTGCTGGCATGAAGCTTCAGAGTTCACGTGTTCCATAGTGTTCAGTCACGATGGGGCACTTAAAGGCACTGCAGGAGAAAGATCTTATAGGAGCTGCTGCAGGGGGAGAACAGAGGTTTGTGTAGGAGTTCTCCATATGAAAATTTGTAGTACACAACTATAGGGCACCCATTTCCTGCACTTCACAGCAATTAAAGCAGCTGCAGATTTTCTAAATAGCAGAACACCAAAGAATCACTTAAAAAAAAAAAAAAAAGCAAGAAACCTATGCCCCTCCTGGCTTCAAGAAAGAGAGCATGCTTGAGGAAAAGCACCTTATTAGGCTGAAGCTATCCTGATCAAGCAGTTTCTAATGTCCTAATATTGGCATGTGAAAAGCATCTGAAACTACTGGTATTGTTTTTCTTTGTATTGGTAAGTTTAGAAAAGCTTGGATTTATTTTTATTTTTACTGTGAATATTTTTGCTGTGAATATTTTTACTTTTGAGTAGCAATTTTCAGCCTCGAATAAAGATTTAGAGCCAAAATTACAAACCTTATGAAAAGTGCATTTCCAGTAGTAAAACTGATAATACATTTTCTGCTATGCACTGAATTAACACTATATTCTGCTTAAGTTGGTAGCCCTTGTTTCTTCTTTGGGGTGGGGGGGTAGGAAGAATGTATTTTTATGTTTCTGTCCAAAGGTTAAAGGACTGAAAGTGCCAGAAGCTAAGGAACACTTATTTCATGGCCAGGTACAGTCAGACAGTGGTTGTGTAACATTTCTCTGCCCCACCCTACCATCAACCTGAACTCTGACCTGCACAGACCACCCACCTGAAGGGTGAGCATTAGCTCCAACTTCATAGCTTAATTAAATCATATAGGGAGCCAGCAGTACTTACTGCAAATACTGTTAAAGTGTAAATATTTTCCAAAATGTTTCTGTTCAGGCAAGCCCAGTGGCTTTATGCCTGTAGAAAGCATAGCAACACCACTGATTATGACAGGGAGATACTAACATAGAGACTTAGTGCACAGAGATAACAGCAAAAGGTATGTAACACCCCCTAAAATGTATCCCTTGAGGGTAAATTGCTTAGAAGAATATCCTATTTGTCTGAGTAAATGCAGTCACAAAATATATCCTTATTTTGATTATCTTGTGATTACTTGGACTATGGCTGTTCTAAGCTCTATGAGGTTCTAGGTTTTATGAGAAAGATGAGAAAAAATCAATTTTCAGAAATAAATCCCCTCATTCAGTGTAGATAGATATAGCTCCAGATTTGAAAGTACCTACAACATTTTAAAGAGTTAGGGATCTGGCCCTTAATATCTAAAAACCTCTACTTCCATTTGAAACTTTATCAGTGAATCTAGACTTCTCTTATTTAAATTAAAAAAGAAAATAAAGTTTAAAGAATAACCCTGAGTATTTTTCATGTAAGAACAAGTTCAGGTGGGCTCTTGAACAGATATTTTTACACTTCCTTGGGGTAGCAGTGATTAGCATTTTTCTCTATTTAAACCACAGAATATAGGGTGCTTTGTGATAGACACAATATCTAGTCAGTCTGCAAAAGAATGTTCAAAATAATTTAAAATTCTATCTCATCCACAGGTCAGAAAGGGTAAAAACAGACATCAGGTTTATCCTAGGTCTGATGGTCGGGGGCCTTGACTCACATCACACCAGGCACTGAACAGTCGTGTACACATGCAGTTTAGAATGACAGAAATCTGTTGTCTGTTTTTAGCCAAAATTCTAACTCCATCAGTAGTATAGGGATTACAGAGTAGAAAATTGTCTCTATCCAGCCTAAAATCATAGTCCCCTGACCTTACAAACTCTGGATATAATGCTTAGAATTAGCTTTTGTAAATCTAGGCCTGGTTTTTTTCACAGTTCTTTTTAGTTCTGTAGGTTAGATTACATAGCTTTTCAGGAACAGCTATTACGGTGGGATATGTCAAAAATGAGCAAAGTGTTCCTATTCCTGAATAAGGGTATCAACACATGGAATCATTCAGGAATAATTATTAATGAACAATTCCTAATATAAGCAACCCCTTAGTGGAAGAAAACTCAAAATTAAGACATCTGCAGTCAAAAGTAGTAGTAAATGCAACAAAAACAAATCAAATGAACTGAAATGCTATGCCTTAGAATGAGTCTGTGAACTCTCTTTTGACATATCTCATACTAATACTGCCTGAGCTACCTTTCTAAAGATTCAGAGTAACATGCAATGTGATCTACCTGAAAACATATTCCTTATTTGAAATTTTGAATTATATGAGCCAGTAGTGATCGTGAGAGAAAAAACGATCTGGTCCTACTGCAAATGAATTGATGAGAATATTACTGTTGAATTTAGGAAGAAAAAGCATGAGCACAAGAAGTTGCACCCTGATGCTGACTGAGAACTCTTAATCTGTTTCATAAATTGAACATATCCAAAGGGTGCATTGTATATTTTCAATAGAAATGTTGATGTACACTCCAGCTTCATGTTCTCACGAATTCTGAGGAGCTAGTTTCTCTGATACATTAAATATGTGGTTAAGTGCTTTGCTGGATTGGGGCCAGAATGTCCAGCACCATACAGGATTAAGTCCTCAATGTTGGGCACAGCTGAGGAGGCTATACCAGCTGTACACCAGCAAGGGACTCCCCACACCAAGGGAATTCTCAGTTGAATAGTTAAGCTGATTTTGTGGTCCCTTCAGGGTACCAGAGCAGGGCAAAAGGGACTGTTTTGGAACAGTGAATTTGGTTCTTGGACTCATATAAAGGCTGATAAAAATGAGTAAAGAATTCAGGATTTGGTCCATTGTTTGCAATAATTACAAATGTCAATACAGTGCTGTAATATTGACTGAGTTGCTTCTTTCTCTTTCCTTTCTTCTTTTCATCTTTAAAGGCTTAAGAATGCTTAATACCAATTACCAAATAAACCTTCTTACTGTAACTGAGCATTACAGTGATAGGTGTATGTCAGATAACATTAAAAATACCCAAAGAAAAACTGTATTTAAACACTAAAAATGAACTATTAGAAAATAGGGTTTTTGGTTGTAGCCATATTATTCTGAGGACATAGGCAGGCAAGGTTCTTTGAGTAGATGTGATATTTTTTATTAGTGATATATTATTTTATTTTATTATTTCATGTTATCTATAGTTTATATATATTATATATGAGATTTATGTTATGTTATTTTATTTTATTAGTTATATCTTCTATTACTCAGTCTAATAAAAGATATCACATCATCTCAAAGAACCTTGCCTGCCTATATTGGAAAATACAAATTCATAGATAATGTTCAACTAACAGCCTTACATCCATGTGGCAATTCTGCTCATAATCAATATTAAAAACTCTGAATCTGAAATCAGTCAAATAATAAACCTTCCATGATTTTTCTGCTTAAAACATAAGTTTTCCGAGCCCAGAGCTAATAATCAACAAGCAAAAGAACGCAAATCTAGAGGCAGTTACTTACAATGCCTTGACATAAAACATTAAAAAATGAGCACCTAATAATATTTTTATAAACTCATTTGATCAGACATCCAGTTAACTATTGCTGTAGTAAATATATACCATATATATATGGTAAAGTAACTCTTACCTTTTCTGTTAGTTCAGTTCAGAAACACAGAAAACATTCAACATCTAAATTAATTATCCAAAAAAATATTCCCTTTTCTTTCTCATTCCTTACAGGAACAGAGTAAAGACTAACTAATACACATGCTCTGCAGATAAGCTGTAAAGTTGGACCAGCTTCTTTAAAAATTATTAACACCAGGGCAAAGATTAGAAAATACATATTGATATAAAAAATGAGAAAATACATATTGACATATTGATGTACTTACATAGTTGAGCAGCATGTATTTAGAAGACTTATGTAGCTGAGAATGTATTCAGCTGACTTATATAGCTGAGCAGCATGTATGTAGAAAATGTAATGATTAGACAAATAACAGTGTGAGAAAATATAAAACACTACCTGGCATAAATGTTGTGGAAAGCTGCTAATGTGGAGTATTATTATTAAATAATCTTTTAAGAAACAGGATGTGCACCATTTTATATCTTTGAAATGCAAAAACAATGGCTAGTACATGTTAGCACATTCAAAAGACTGGAGTTCATAGTGCATGACTGCCATATTTAAATTGCTATATGCATTATAAAATACAATCCATCAATTTCAGTAGAGAGTCGAAACTATTAGGTATGAATTATTTTAATCAATGTAAATTACTGGAGCTACATGGTATTCTTTTTTCAATTGAACTTGAATAAGCAGCTGAAGACTTCTCACTTGCTGACTTGGCTCATCACCAGGAGCAGACTATTACAATGAGTTTTAAGTACCAACACGAGGCTCAGAGCTAATGAATAATAAAAAAATGTGCATGTTGTTCTTTGTCACCAAGTGTTACCAAATCCCCATGATACCTATACAGGGCTAAACTATATAGCAACAACACTTTATAAACTCACTAATATATAGCAAGTCTATGGGATTTTTTAATGGATTGAAGGAAAACTTCAAACAGTATTGATCAATGTGGAAAAGTTTAACTTTTCTATCATGAAATTGCCTGAGCACTCATGAAGAACAGTGAACCCAGCTTGGAGTCATGTTTCTTAATTCATATACACAAAGTGCAAGATTCTGTCTGTAAAGCTAGCCCATCATTCACACTCCCTTCATTTCTTGCTTTTTCAGCTGTCTCCCCCTCCCCAGCTTTGTATCCTGCATATATTTTACATATATATGGGATATATAGGGAATATTTTTCCTATTATATTTTACATGCAGTAAATCTGGCTGTGTATTACTACTCTCTCTAGAGTAAGATTATTCCAGTTGATAATTTAGTCTTTGGGCAGGATCCTATACCACTTATTAGGCACCTAAATGGACAAAGTTCCATTTCCATCCTTTATAAGTCCCTGAAAAACCACTTATTTGTCTACTTTTTTAACATGCTATCATCTTAGCCCTAACACTAAGTCCTAAAAATACACCAAAAAGAAAGGCTCTTTTGCACTGATTTCTGTGAATCATTCACCTAGCATTAACAGGTGAATAAACTGATAAACTTATAGGTGGCCATCAGGCCACCCCTGAGCCTGCGCTTTTCCAGGCTAAAAAGCCCCATGGCTCTCAGCCTGTCGTCATAAGGTCTGTTCTCCTGACCTCTGATCATGCACGTGGCTCTTCTCTGGACTCTCTCAAGCTTCTCCACATCCTTTTTGAATTGTGGAGCCCAAAACTGGATGCAGTACTCCAGCTGCAGCCTCACTAAGGCCGAGTACAAGGGGAGAATGACGTCCCGGGATTTGCTTGAGAAGCATCTATGGATGCAAGCCAGCGTTTTGGTCTTTTTACTAGCCGCAGCATCACATTGCAGGCTCATGTTCATCTTGTGGTTCATCTTAAATATATATTACTGTAAAACAGATATCTATTCTGTTTAACCTTCCAATGCATGGCATGCACTAGAATTTAGATCTAGAAGCCTCTTGACTTTTTTAGATTTTTAGATTGAAAATGTAACTAGACCCAAACTCCTGGCTTCTCTGATTCGGTATAACCAGCTTTACAGTTTCTGCTGAAGAAGGGGAGGGACTAAAGCAGGGACAAGATGCAGATTGATAGGGAAAGATACAGCCTGCCACCATAAACTCCAAGATGCATTAATATGACCTATTAGGATATCATAAAAGGAGGTAATAGGATAAATGATTCCATAATAAATAGTGGAAAGTAGTAGCATTAAGTTTCCCTGCAATCTGAAATAAAAGAGCAGATAATATTGGAAAACTAAAAAGCTGTTTTATATTATCTTCAATGCTGTCCAGAAGCAACTTTTCTGTTGGACTCAGTCTGTTCAACCTTTTTATCAGCCATTTGCTCATTATGAGAAGCAAATTATTTGATAGACTTCTTTCAGCTAGGAACCAGAACCAACAGATATTAATCCCTTCAAACAAGGCTAAAGGCTTGGCTTTAGCAAGGCTAAAGAGTACTACCTGATGTCTCCCTGTTAACGGGAAAATTTGTTTCCTTTGATCTCCCAAGTACTTCTCAATTGAAGCAAGAGGCCACATGTGGCTAGGTTGGGTTACCCATACTTGTTGTTCAAATCTGGTAATATCTTTTTTCCCCAAGGAGGTTGTGATGCCTCCTGATTCTGTTGTTTTGTTTTGTTTTCTACCCTAATCAATATCATTCCCTTTGTGTGTTTTTCTATAGGCTCTATAACTCTTCTGGCACAAACATTTCACCCAAAATAGATTGTAAGGGCTCATTTAGTTTTTACACTGAGAGCCTCATGTTGCTACAATAGAAAAAGTACATAGCGAAGTTGATCTTAGTACAAAGATCATTCATCTGGGTTGCTAAGTGTTTTGCATTTTTTCTGTAAAGAGGCTCATTGTATGTATGCCAGAAGAAGTAAAGTTTTACTTTACTAGGCAATCATTTATAGTCATCACTGTGGTAGGGGCAGGGGTGACATGGGTGCTAAGGGGCATGGTAGACAGCCCAGCAGTCATAAGTTTGAGGCCATACCATAAGTGCTCACTGTGTGGCCCTGTCAGATCCCAGCAAACCTGTAAATTCTGCTAAATACCTTGTCACAAAGACACAAAAAAGGAAAAGCTCACTGTGGTATTGCTAATTTAATTATCTTATCTGTGATGTAGATGATTACACAGTCAAGTGGGTGGCAAATTGGCTAATAGGATGCACCCAGAGAGTGGTGGTGGACAGATTGGTATTGACCTGGAAAGATGTGGGCAGTGGAGCTTCCCAAGGTTCAGTCCTTAAACCAGTGCTGTTCAATGTCTTCATCAGTGACTTGGATGAGGGCGTGGAGAGCACTCTGTCTAAATTCACAGATGACACCAAAGTATGGGGTAAAGTAAACACACTAGTGGGCAGGGAACGAATCTAGGTGGATCTGCACAGGTTGAAGAAGTGGGCAGAACAGAATAGGATGCAATTCAACAAGGACAAATGCAAAGTGCTGCACCTAGGGAGAAGGAATCACAAACACACTTTCAGGCTGGGGGATGACCTTCTCAGCAGCACTGCAGCAGAGAGGGATCTCAGAGTCATAGCTGACTCCAAGATGGACATGAGAGAGACAATCTCGTTGCAAGGGAAAGGGGCCAGAGAACCTCCTTGGCTAAACAGAGAAATCCAGGGAAGCCTAAGGGCAAAAAAAGAGGCATACAGACTGTGGAAGCAGGGGGAAGCTGCCAAGGAGGAGTATATGTACTTGGCCCACATTTGCAGGGAGGCAGTTAGAAAGGCCAGAGCAACTACAGAGCTGAGGCTAGCAGCACAAATTAAAGACAACAAAAAGTCTTTTTTAGGTATGTAGGGAGTAAAAGGAAAGCACAGGGCAGCATAGGACCCCTACTGAAGAAGCAGGAGCAACTAGTGACAAACAGGGGGGGAGAAGGATGAGTTCTTCAATGAGTTTTTTGCCTCAGTGTTCTTGAACAAGGGTCAAGATAGGTGTCCTAATGGATTCTTAGATGGACATCAGAGGGACACCAGCCTACCAGCTGTCGATGCTGCCTTGGTGCAGAGTCACTTGGACTGGATGTGTTTAAGTCAGCAGGCCTGGATAAGCTGCATCTGAGAGTACTGAAGGAACTGGCTGGTGTCGTAGCAGAACCACTGGCTGTTTGAGTACTCATGGCGGTCCCAGAGGACTGGAAAAGGGCCAATGTGGTCCCTATTTTCAAGAAGCAGAGGAAGGAGGATCCAAGTAATTATAGGCCAGGTAGTCTCACCTCTATCCTTGGAAAAGTCTTTGAAAAAATTAGTAAGGATCATATTTGTGCGAGTCCAGTGGGAAAAACAATGTAGCAGGGCAACCAGCATGGATTTATAGCAGGTAGATCATGCCTGATTAATCTGGTTTCTTTTTATGACCAGGTCACAAAAAGCTTAGACACGGGAGTAGAGGTGGATGTTTGTTGTTTACTTGGATTTTAGGAAGGCCTTTGTTATGATATCTCATCCCATTCTCATAAATAAATTAAGAGTCTGTGACTTAGATGATTACACAGTCCAGTGGGTGGCAAATTGGCTTGGGGATTGTACCCAGAGAGTGATGGTGGACGGGCTGGTATCAACATAGAAGGATGTTGGCAATGGGGTCCTGTAGGGCTTGGTCCTTGGACCTGTACTCTTTGATATCTTCATCAGTGACTTAGATGTGGGTGTAAAGTGTACTCTGTCCAAGTTTGCGGATGATACTAAATTGTGGGGTGAAGTGAACACACTGGAGGGTAGGGAACAATTTCAGGCAGACCTGGGCAGGTTGGAAAAGTGGGCAGAACACAATAGGATGCAGTTCAACAAGGACAAATGCAGAGTGCTGCATGTAGGGCGTAAAAATATCCAGCACACCTACTGGCTGGGAAATGACCCTCTCAGCAGCACAGAAGCGGAAAGAGATTTAGGAATCATTGTGGACTCCAAGATGAACTTGAGTCGTCAGTGCGATGAAATCACCAGCAAAGCTGATATGCACTTTATCATGCATTAGCAGATGCATGACATATAGAACCAAGGAGGTTATACTTCCCCTCTCTGTGGCATTGGTCAGACTGCAGTTGGAGTATTGCGTCCAGTTTTGGGTGCCGTACTTTAAGAAGGATGTAGATAATCTCGAGAGGGTCCAGAGGAGGGCCATTTGTATGGTTAAGGGTTTGCAGGCCAAGCCCTACGAGGAGAGGCTAAGGGACTTGGATCTCGTCAGCCTCCACAAGAGAGGGCTGAGAGGTGATCTTGTGGCTGCCTACAAATTCATTAGAGGGGTGCAGCAAGGAACTGGAGATGCTCTATTCACTGGGGCGCCTCTTGGGGTAACAAGGAACAATGGTCACAAACTGACAGAGGGCAGATTTAGGCTGGACATAAGGAAAAACTTCTTCATGGTAAGGGTGGCCAGAATTTGGAATGGGCTTCCAAGGGCAGTGGTGTTCTCCCTTACTTTGGAGGTCTTTAAGAGAAGGCTGGATAGGCATCTGTCTGGGCTCACCTGACCCCAGCACTCTTTCCTGCCTAGGCAGAGGGTCAGACTTGATGATGTGTTGGGGTCCCTTCCAACCTTAGCATCTATGAATTTATGAGTCATCAGTGTGATGAATTGATCAGTAAAGCTAACCACACTTTATCATGCATTAGCAGGTGCATCACAAACAGGTCCAGGGAGGTGATACTTCCTCTCTATGCGACACTGGTGAGGCCACAGCTGGAATACTGCATCCAGTTTTGGGCACCATACTTCAAGAGGGATGTAGATAGCCCTGAGAGGGTCCAGAGGAGGGGCCACTCATATGGTTAGGGGCCTGCAGGTAAGGCCCTACAAGGAGAGATTGAGGAACCTGTATCTCTTCAGCCTCCACAAGAGAAGGCTGAGAGGTGATCTTGTGGGCGCCTACAAATTCATCAGTGCAGGGACAGCAAGGGATAGGAGATGCTCTGTTTACCACGGCACCCCTTGGAGTAACTAGAAATAATGGCCACAAACTGACAGGAAGCAGATTCAGGTTAGACATCAGGAAGAACGTCTTTATGGTAAGGGTTACCAGAATCTGGAATGGGCTTCCAAGGAAGGTGGTGCTCTCCCCTAAGTTGGGGGTTTTTAAGAGGAGACTAGACAGGCACCTGCCTGGGGTCATCTGACCCTAGCAGTCTTTCCTGCTGGGGCAAGGGGTTGGATTCAAAGATCTGCTGAGGTCACTTCCGACCCTAACATTTTTGAATCTATGAATCTTTCCTTTTTATTTTAATTAAGTATTTATACTACTGTTATTTTACTATATTCAGCTGGAATTGGATCGGATGAAACTTTTTTTGTTTTTCTGATCCTGAAAGACTTAAGATCAGCATGACTGATATTTAAAGAACTCTTAAGTATTTTATGTTTAGTAAAATACTTCCAATGCTTGGAAGTTAAAATTTCTTATATGGTTGTGGTAAAGTCAAAGAATAATGAATCATAAAAAGCAATCCATCACTCTTCAAACAAAGTAAAGTTAATCAGGCAGTTATGTAAAGAGTGGAATCTGATAGAGTGCTGGGATGCACTTCACATTCTAATTGCGTAATAACACTCCTTTTTTATAGCATTCTGTCCCCATTCCTTTAACTTCTTGGACTATCATATTAAGCCTTGTAGCATGAAGCACTGAGGGGAAAAAACACCATGGAACTAAAACATGTTATGTCTAAAACGTCTTCAGCTGTATATTGTTTATTTTCTTTTCATAGATATCTCATAATTCTGAACTGTTGATGCCCTAAATGCTTTACACTATTTTTGTCTTTGCTGTTTACAGTTACTATATTCTATAGGCAATTTATTTTTTCTTAAAATCTTATTAGACAGCAATTCTCCTAACCAGCATTTTAACTAAAGAGAGTTAAATAGCATTCTCACAGTAACGTACTATTACCTTTCCAAAGTCAGACAAGAAGATAACCATAGAGTAACAAAAAGTCCAATTTTCACCCAGGAGTAGTGTGAAATCTCTGTAGTTTTCCAATCAAAGAGTCAAGGAATCAGCAAGTCATCCTTTTAATTTCCTTAATCTATAATTCATGAAATAAACAAGTCAAGTTATTGGAATACTGTATAGTTGGGAGAGATGTTAGACAGAGCTTGAGCTAAATAGCAGATAGACCAATGGCTTGTGTAAATGAAATGTAAATGAAGAAGAGTCACTTAAAGTATGAAGGAGGGCTGTAAATTAGAAGGAAAGCTGGTCTTAGGAGTAGCTGCAAAACAAGAGAAGTACACTAGAATAGATGACATAATTATGGGGAAGAGCAAGATCATGCAAAGGTAAAAAAGTTGGTTACCTCTGGACTGCAGAGAGGTTGGTAGAGATAACAGGTAGATTATAATGACCCACAAAGCCATTGTCTCAAGCTTTGTCTGCCTTTTTCCCAGACCTGAGTATAGAGGTAACTACCCCTATTAGTCTAAAAGCAGATGGACCTGAGCTTGGGCACTTTCTGGCCAAAAGTTTGTCTAACACCCCAACTGCCATGGTTGTTCCAGGAACCTGCTCATAAGCAGACACTCAGACTCCACAGTTGAGGACTGTATTAAAATGGAACTAAGTGAAATGGAGTGGTACTACAGGAAGACAGAAGAGGAAAACGGGAAAGAAATGCAGACCTCAGCTGGTGGAGAGAGGTCTGGCATAGACTTTTTCAGGAGCAGGCCTTCTGAGGAAGGCAGTGGGTGAGGGTATGGATATGGGAATGGGTGTGTGAGCGTGTGGATCCGCGATACGAACTGTGTAACAGGTTTTTAGCGTGCTTTGAGCTGCCAAGTGAACCACAGGGGCCTCTCGGTGGAGTGTTGGAGGTGGTGAGATAAATAGATTTTTGCAAAAAAAATTAATAAAAGGTATCACCAGAAATATCCTTGTCTCATGTATTTCCTGGACTTCACATTAACAGCAGCACTCCAAACATACACCAGTAGTCTACATTAAATTTAAAAAAAAAAGAGTTCAATTTTTTTCAAAATATGTTTGCTAATTAATCATAAGACCCTTCTTATTCATCATGCTAATGCCTTTATGTAGTCCTAACATGATTCTTTGTTGTTGGGTTCCTATTTCAGTTTGCATACAGACATCCATTTAGAAATGTCTTCTATTTCATCCATTAGAATTCACCATGCATATATTATAAAAGTGAGCATTTCTAAATAGCATCACTGTAAATGGAAGTTGGAGTAATGTAGCTTTTTAACAACATAGAGGCATTACATTTAAATGTTCATCAATAATGCTGGAATGCTGTTACCTCAGTTTTCTATGATTCTAATAACGAGAGTGGGGGTTGTATAGGCAGCTTTTCTGAAAGCATTGATTAAGACTATATTCTCAAGGAAATAGGTATAATGCTTTTAGTTAAGTTATTCATGTTTTAGTGAAGTGTGGTTATTTTTTCTATTTATATAGGTTTATGTTCCAGATGAGTTTAATGCCATATTAGGAAGAAGTGCAAATAAGCAAGTATTTGAAGGTTTAACAACAGGACTTGTCAGGATCACTGCTGTAGTTTTTGAATGCCTGATCTCTAATCTACCAGATGGGAACAACCAGCCTGCCTTACCAAAAATAATACAGGATGTGAAAAACAAACCTTCACAAGCTGAGGCTTTTAACAGCAGGATCCAGGACCTGATCAGGTAAAAACACAATGAAATATCTTTACATTTTTCTTAAGTAAAAAAAAATTACAGTGACCTGCCAGAGGTCACTAGTCTCCCTAAACTGTAGCCAGTAACACATGTACATGATTCAGAAGACTATTAAATGGCTATGTAGAGGCTCTCAAGAGAAATCACTCTTTCAAAAAACTGTGGAACATCAAATATGCGCATACTCTAAATGGAAAGTTGTCTGTGTATTTAAGTGAAGTTGGTCCTGTCCAGCTTCCCCTTGTAATATGGAGAAACTCCTTTATTCCTCTTGTGAACCATACAAATACATCCTTATTCACAGAGAAGCCATAAAATGAACTGCAGGGGTATCAGTGTCAAGAAACATACACAGAAGAAAAGGCAACTAATATACACAACACCAAAATAAATTTTCTTAAAGAATAGAAAGCACATGTGAGAGTTCATTTTTTCTATTTGAGCAGGACCTGATTTTATAAGGAAAACTGGTAATATGCAGACAGCAGGAGAAGGGAATAGGACAAAAAGTCAGTTGGGCTTGTCTCTTTTTTGAGTTGCATGTTGCTTCTGGTTTTCAAAATTATGATTCATTTCAATTTGAAAACTGCTTCTCTCTTACCTGAGGGTCTTGGTTATTTATTCAGTATTTTAAGAGCACTTTTTTAAACTTCATACAGAAGGAAAGTTTATTCTAGGGTCATTTTTAGCACTCAGTGATAACCTGTCTCCATTTGTTTTTGTTTTTGTTTTTTCTATAAGCATTGCAGTCACAAAGCCACAGAGTTGAGAGGGCTCAACACTTCCCAGGATCACACCCTGCGTTTCTCTAATTCTGGTGCATAAAAAGTTTTGTATTCTCCCTTTGGGAATTCATGGTTCCTATAAGTCAGTGGAATCATTTTGTTGATTGTTCATTCTTTCTGTTATTTTTCTTAGATAAAATGACAAAAATTCTTTGCAGTACAGTTTTTTGCAGTTCACACATACCATATTTACTCAGCTATAAGACAAAGTCCCTCCCCCCCACCCCCCTCAGTTAGCATGGGTGGAAAAGCTCTTCATCTTGCATTTGCATACAAGGAAAACTCATTAAATACATTGCCTATCATTAAACTTCTGCCAAAAACAGCATGTGATCAGTAATAGAAACCAGCTATGAAATTGATTGAATGCAACCACCACTGAGCATGGCTGTAAAATGCATAACCCAATTGGGCAAACGTATTGATACTTTTTTCCCATACTATTATTTTTTTTCTTTTTGAGCTTAAAAAATATGGGTGGATGTTCCATCCACAGGGAACTGGCATTGGACCTGGAAGTACTGCAATACTAGCCTGGCACCTGGAGGGCCAGAGCCAGCTCTGACACCCTCCCCTTGGTGCTAAAAAAATCTTGATCTTAGCCAAAAGACCGAGATGCTTATGGGAACTTTTTTCACAAATTTTATTAAAAACCCACTTTTCACTCTACACTTACAAAATGTCGCGTATTGAACATCCTTGTTTTACCACAATTTTCTTATCGCAAAAACAACTACATACCCAAAAAGCATGCAACTATATATATTAAACCCTTAAATGTTATATGTTAACTACCCACAAAAAAACACTTACAGAACTCTTTGTCTTAATACAGAAACCCATGAAAACCTGTTACCTCAGTAACCACCTTAAACTTTCTGCCCCTCTCACGTTGGTTTAGTGAAACACATGTATCCAGTCCTTTTTCCTCCACTTCTTCTCCATCTCATCCTCTCTGATCTCTCCCTTGTCCCACTCAGTGTAGTATTTCACTTCATGCAACCACAGCTTCAGGCAGTCTCTCTTAGTGAAAGCCAACCCCTTAAAAAAATGGAGGTTTCTAACTTTCCATAAACTAGTTTGAAATCATGCTAACAAAGTCCTTAATAACATTTACTCCAGTCCCTTTTGTATGAGTCCATATAGCACCATCTCCTATGCTAACAAGAGGTTTATTTTCATAGATTTCATAGACATTCAGTCTGGAAGGAACCACAGAGGATCATCAAGTCCAGCCCCCTGTCCCAGGGGCAGGAA
>NW_017728996.1:45706458-45713165 GCF_001723915.1 Gavialis gangeticus | reverse complement strand
AGAGGTCAGGCTGATGGGCCTGTAGTTTGCCAGACCTACATTCCTCCCTTTCTTGAAGAAAGGCACCTCACTGGCCTTCTTCCAATCTTCGGGCACTTCACCAGAGCTCCAGGAGTTCTCAAAGGTCCGTGCTAGGGACTGAGCTATGATGCTTGCCAGCTCCTTGAGTACCCTTGGGTGTAAACTGTCAGGGCCGCCTGACTTGAAGGTATCCAGCCTGTTAAGGTGTTCCTTCATGATGTCAGCTTTGATGGAGGACAAGGAATCTCCCTCACCCGGACCTCCGTGACCCACTTCTAGGATTCATGCCTGAATGAGGAATCTGGGGTTGGGTTGATAATTAACTATTCATTTCCCTAATTTTAAAAAGTGTTTTTGGTTGCCAATTTCATGTATTTTTTAAATTGGTCTTGAATATAGAGGACTTGCTGAAAATGGGGCTTTAAAGTTGTTTCAAGAGGAACATTCAAAATAGGGGCACCCAAAATGATTCTGGAAATGTTAGCCCAGTAAAACTAATACTAGTAGTATAATACAATAATCAACTGTAATACAATAATCAACTTATATCTATTGAGGTGCTATTGCAAAGGGTATCAGGCAACACTGTTGCAATAGATGCCATGCTACAGTGTCCCAACTGGAATTTCATGTATACAGTGCCTCACAAGCGTATTCTTCAGACAGACATAAATGTTCCAATAACATCCAATAAAGGCCCAGTTTTCAAAGGTGTGAAGCACTGGCAGCTCCCAATGAACTTTAGTGGATACCTTCTGAAAATCGAGCCCTTGAGAGTTTAGTTTGCATGCTCAGCCACTAGTGAATGATGTTGGTGAAAGGGGTTGGACTGAGGTTGTCAGAGAAATGAAAAAAAGATGCGACTGGGATAAAGGGCTGAAGCAAAGGTAAACAGTTGGTGACACTAAGAAAGTGGCGGACCCTTTCCCACACCTGCTTTGCATAGGTACACTCCCAAACATATTCCACTGTTTCTTCTTCCTTGCATCTCTCCCTTGGGCATCTAAAAGAACTCATAAAGCCCCGTTTATGATGCACGTCTCTTATTGGAAAGATATTTCTTACAACCATCCATGCTTGGTCAGCATGTTCCCCTTTTAGTTGTTTACCCGCCACCACTCCCCACACCCTCTTCACTTGTCCTTCTATGAATAATCCTTCTGGACTTCCAACCATGCTTTCCCTATTTTACACCTCTGCATGAAACCCTCCATCCTGATGTAATGAATAGTCAGTTGCCACGCCCATGGACTCTTCAAAGAGGTCTGATATACTCCCCATTTCCTCAAAATTGCAGCTGTGTGAAATTGGGTGATACATTCTGTTTTTCCTCTCCCTCCATTACTGCCTTGCATACTGCACTTACATGTGTCACATAGACGAACAATCCCAAATCTGGCAGACCCATCCCCCCCATCTGTCTTGCTTTGTACAGTTCAGATCTAGCCAATCTTTCTCTTTTTGTTGCCCTAAGAACCAGGGGATATCTGGTTCTCTTCCCAAATGGAGGAGGAGCAACCAGCAAGTTTAATATTTCCTTAAAGTTGTGGTGACTCTATTACTCTTCCCAAATTATGTCTGTAACACGGCGGGGTTATTTGTATCCCACCGCTACCACCACGTGTGGCGGGTGCAGAGATCCCACCTCAGGAACACAGCTGGGTATTCGTATCCCTCCCCTGTTTTCACCACGTGAGGCGGGCCAGTAGGGGGTGCTTCTGCATTGAGCCACCCACCTCCCTGCGCCCGACCACCTTCCAGGCTCCGAATGCCTCCCTAGGGGCGCCTTATGTCCGGCCGACCCCTCTCCCGGAGCACACTCGCTAGTCTGGGGGTAACGTGCCGCCACCACCCCAAGAATGGACTGTCTCACGGCCCTGTGTCCTTGGGGTAACACAGGCCTAAAGTCCCACGGGTACTCGACCCAGTACAGGCACTTGGGGTACTTCCCCAAGTCCGGGGGCAAAAAGGTATAGTCTCCCTTAGTCCACAGACCTAAGGGGTCTCTTAGGCATAATTTAGACCCACCCCTCAATAAGTCTCCCACACCAGTCAAAAAGGAGAACTTTATTGATTACAGGGGGTAGGGTAAACTAGGGTACAGGATAGAGCAATATCTAGAAATCCTAAAGAGCAAACAGTCTGGCTGTGGTAGCCTTTTGATTACGCATCTGTGATACTTCCAGCTAAATATCTAATCAGATTGAGTAGCTTACTCACAAGCATCTTCCAAAGGCAGGTGAAGTTTCCCTTTGGAGGCAGGTGGTTCCTAGCTCGTGAGTTTGGGGGGAGAGAGCCAGTTTCAGATGTTAAGGCTTCTCTGTCCCCTGCCTAGCTGCTGCATCACCTCATGGCCGGAGAGGAGAGACCGCCTCCTTCCCCGTCCCAACTTATATAGCCCCTGTGACCTCATTCACCTGGCCCAGCGGAGGTCAGCCCCAGTTGGCTGTCAGCCAACCAATCTGAAATGCATCACCTGTTACTGGGCAGATTCCAGCTCCCCAGGTAGAAACCCCTTACCCAGGTAAGTGATGCAAGTCATGTAAGCAGAGGGAGCAGGTTTCCCCCTCCCTCAGGAATGCAGCCAGCTCAAGTTACCTAAAGAGACAGGCTGAGGGTGTGGTCCCCTGTGTGCTGGGCCCCTCCTAATTGAATGGTCACAGCACAGAGATTTAAATCACAGTGTCACAGGGCAGAGATTTTTGGGGAGAAACCAAGGTGGCTTTCTGCCACAAAAGTATGCTTCAGTTTTCTCCAAATGAGAATCTATTTATCTTCTCCAGATGAGAACCCAGTTATCTATTTATCTTCTCCAAATGGGAACCCAGTTATCTGTTTTAATATACCCAGTATATGTTTTAATAAATCAGTTTTATTGAGCATTATAAAGTATTAACTCGAAGCATGCATATAGATATAATCGTAGCAGTTTCAGTAATCTTAGCAAGATACAGTCTAAGCAAGCTAGTAATTGTGTGTCACCAGTTCTAATCATACACGACTCAGGAGCTGGCCAGGCTTCCAGAGTGGGCAGGGTTCCTTGAAGAAGATCAGATGTCTCCAGTTCTGAGGCATCATTAGGGTGAGGGGAAAAGGAGGAGGGGATGGGAAAGAAAAGGGGAAGAGAAGGGAAAAGGAAAAGAGGCGGGTAATATTTATAGTCCTTTAGTCATGTAGCTACCAATTAGGCCAAGTGTGGGCAAAATGGCCGATCCGGCTGGCAGGCAGACTCCATTTCCTAGCAGTCCCCGCCTACATGGCTAGGGCCGGTTTCCATGGAGATCCGAGCTACAGCTGCACGGAAAAGCTCAAGGCTGGGGTTGCCATGGAAGCTAGTCGCAGCCACCTTGGCAGCACTCACAGCAGAGTAGGGCAGGGGGCTGCTCCAGAGCCAATGGGATCTTGCAATGGGAGCAGCTTGCTCCAGATCCAGGGCAGAGCTGCGATCTGTAGCCTGCATGCTCCAGGCAGAGGCACGCAAGCAGGGGATCATGGCTCTGCTCTGGTTCCTTGCAGTGGTAACAGCCTGGTCTGGAGCAAGGGCAGAACTGTGATCCCCTGCTTGTGTGGCCCTGCCCAGAATGTGCAGGCTACAGATCATGGCTCTGCCCTGGCTCCGGAGCAAGTTGCCCCATCACAAGTTCCCAGCACCTCCAGAGCAGCCCCCTGCCCTGCTCTGCCATGCACACTGCTAACATGGCTGTGGCTAGTCTCCATGGGAACCCCAGCCTTCAGCTTTCCCATGCAGTTGCAGCTGGGGTATTCATGGAGACTGGTCCCAGTCATGCGCAAGGGTGGCTAGGAAATGGAGTTCACTGCCAACCAGATCCATCCCGCCCAGCCAGACTGTCCATCCCCGAATTAGGCCAATTTTCTGTTTTTTATCAATAGCTTAGGGTTTGTCTTCACTTTATCATTGTTTTTCTCTTCTTCTTGGTACCAGGAGCCATTTGCTTCAGATATGGGTGGAATGCACCATAACAAACACTTATTTATAACAAGCTTTTTTATCATCAGACTCTTGCAGAAAAACAAGCTGCATCAGACCTTTTTTCTGTAGAGAGCAGGTCATATGACCTCATAACTCCATGAATGCACTCTTAGCCTACTTATGTCAAGGCTGCTCTTAGCCTTGCAGGCCTAAGGGACTGTTTCAGTCCTGTCAAGTATCAAGAAGCTGAACTGTCCACACTTTGGCATTCCAAAAGAACACATATATTCCCCATGTACTTTTGCTATCTGCTACTGAATCAGTGGGAATACAATTCCCATATATAGAATAATTGGCCATAGCACATCCTTGACCACTGCCACTTTTCCGGCAAAAGACGGTGTCCTTCCGGACCATAACCAAAGTATTTGCCATATCCTTGCCATCACCTTTTCCTAGGCTGTATTACCTTTCCCCTTGGTGCCCATTCTGGATCCCTAGCACTCTAATTTCACACTCTCTCATTTGAAGGCCCAACTTTTCCAAGTCCCTCTAGTTCCCCAATCCCATTATGGTGTTTTTTGAGCTATTTAGCTTAGGCCCTGTTGCTTCTCTGTATTCTGATGTATGCTTTAGCACCGTTTCCATTAAAAATCTGTCTCTAACTAGTACATTTATATCATCCATGTACAGTATGTATTTTACCTCTTCCCCTCCTGGTATTTTTACTCTGCTTATGACATTGTCTTTCCTTATTCTTTGTGCTAATGAGTCCATGGTGCACACAAATAGTAGTGGCTACAGGTGGCACCTTTGCCTCACTCCTGTATGGATTTTAAAGGCCCCACTTAGGTGCCCATTCATTTGGATCCAACTCCCTACTTCTCTCTATACTATAACCGTATCCAACATGTACCTTTCTCAGGGAACTCCATTTTTGTTAGCACCTCGAATATGTAACCACTAGCCAATTGCCCATCAGGAATGATGGGCGGGAGGCAGGCAGAGATGGAATGCTGCCACTGCTCTGCCTCCAGCCCTGCGTGCCCCCCCCTCCCCATCTGGCTCTGTGCACTCCAATCCACAGCACCACCACCAGGATCAAGTGATCACTAAATGCTACACGTATAGTTTCTTTCTTCCTTATCTCTCTTTCTTCTGATACAAACACAAAGTCCATTCTTGATTGTTTCTTTCCACTGGGGTTAGTTCTAGGGAAAATTTTCTCTCCTGCCCACACATCTCTTCGGGTTCCTATACACATGCTGGGAAGCTGCTCCAATACACGGTAACCACAGCTTGTTGGAGGAGACTAGATGGAGCATGCTAATCAGCACACTCCAGCCACATCCTATGTATCAGCATTCCCAGGCTTCAAAATGGCAGCAAGGGTGCTTTAACTAAAGCTTGTTTGACAAGCTTTAGATAAAGCACCCCTGCCACCATTTTGAAGTTAGGAGACACTGATACATGGGACACTCAGGGCACTTTGATTAGAGCAGCTCTTGGATCTGCTTTAATTAAAGCAGCCCACCCCTGGAGCACATGTAAAAATGTCCTTAGTGACTCTAATTATATTTGTTAACAATCTGGATGAACTGTCTAAAGTTCCATTTCGTCTTTCCCCTGTTCTGTCACCCTCTTTGATTATGCATTGAAGTCCCCCATTATTATCCATGGTCTCCCTCCAACCACATAAACTGCTTGCTTTCTAAACAGAGCCTTCCTCCCCTCCCACTCTGGTGGTACATATACATTGTAAACCTCTAATTCTGCTCCCTTGACTGATACTGTCATTCACTACAGTCTGCCACTAATGATGTCTTGCACCTGCTGTGCTTTCACCTGTGGATTCTTGAATAGTATTACCACTCCAGCGGCTTTGTTCTCATTTATCCCTGACCACTAAGACACTCTCCATCTTCGCCTCTTCTCAAAACTTGTTCTCTCACCGGTATACCACACTCTTGTAAGCAGGTTATGTATTCCTTTCCTTGAATTAATATTGGTTTGACCTGTTCCCATCTTTTGCTTGTTAAGACACTCCTGACATTAATTTAAGCTATAATCAGTGTAGTTGTGCTTGTGTTAAACTGGGTGTGCCTGTCCCTTTAAGAATCATCTGTGTCAACGCTCATTGTGATGGACTCTGCCTTTGCATGCCGGTTGCTCTTACAAGCTTGTCAATCTCTCCGCCACTGCCTTTGACGCTGCTTCTGTTGCTGTCTCTGCTATTGTTCCTGCTTTCATCTTCAGTGCCTTCTTTTCTTTCTACTTCTCCACCTTATCCACTCTCCCTCTGTCTCCAAACCTTAATTTCTGCTCTTCACTTTTTTCCCCACCTTCTGGTTATCAGCCATCACCACCATTATTTGGGATTCTGAGTTTCTTTCTTTCATTCATACCATCCTAAAACTCTGTCAATGTTAAGGCATTTTTTTTTGTTGTAAATGTGACAGGATCTTTTCTTGGTCAGTCTTACCACAGATCACGAGGAGTTGGGAAGACAGTGAACAGGCTTGGTGATCTTTATTGATAACTGTTAATGTAGCAGCGCAGCAGCTTAAACTCACTCACCACGCCTTACGCACCCTAATGGTGCGTGAGGCTGATGGATCTGGCTAGTGAGTTGTCTCAGGGGTTTCAGGTCACCAGGATCAGGCGGGTCTTTGTGTCCTCCTCCGGTTAGCTACTCCGAAGGCCGAGCCGTGTCCGTAATAATATGCCGTGAGTCGTTCCAAGTCCGTTGGACGCA
>NW_017728996.1:45691419-45701458 GCF_001723915.1 Gavialis gangeticus | reverse complement strand
TTGGGTGACATGCGGTGATGTGATTGTGTGAGGCACCTTTCAATAGGCCCATGGCACTGACTGACTGACGCTGGATCCCGCCTTGTAGAAAGTTCTAGCTGCTGTCTATCTTTTACACTCATGGCAGAAAGGCAACTATAGTCTGCCTAACAACCGTTACATAACTTTGTATAACTTTTCTGATTGGCGAACAGGGCCACTTAACAAACATAATGATCACAACAGTAAAAATGTGTGTCTCTCTATATATAAAGGTTATTTATATCTACACTCTGCCTATTACATCACAGAAGGATTCAACCTACCCATTACAGAAATCTGCACCTGTACAAAGGTCCGCTGGCCACCTGTACCCGTTACAAAATCCGTGAATGCATGCAACACACTCAAAAAAGCCCGTCAGTCCCTTCTGGTCCCTCCAGCCATCTCTCCCTTCATTTCCACCCTTGCTCTGCTTCCAGGATCAGGTACTCGGTTCAAGTGGTCTCTTCGTCGTTGTCGCTTCAGCTTCCACTGGAGGATTCGCTGCTGCTGTTGTCGCTGTTCTCTGTTCCTCTTCTCCACTGTCTTCGCTCCTTTCTTCACTCGGTGGGGGTTGTATGGTCCTGTGCCACGTGTCCCCTGTGCCAGGTGGCATTTGCTGCATCCTCTGCTACTGATTTCTGGTAGTAGGTCCAGAGTTCACTCAGCACCATCTTCACGCAGCCCACTACTTGTACATCCGTTTGTCTGTACCGGAGGAGGTTCCTGCCTTCTACAAGGCGTTCCTGACACAGGATGCAAACTGGTCGAAACAGAGTGACAGGCTCCCCTGGTGTTTGACAAGGTGCCCGTACAGTGCGGCCTCACTGGTTAGCCAGCTGACGCCGGTCACTGCCTCACAGAGCTATTTTACCCTTTTCCATACCTACTTGGCGCAGGTGCAGAGCTACAGGAGGTGTGCCCTGTTGTCTCCATGGCTCTGCAGCAGTTGGGCCACAGGCAGCTGGGTCTCCCCAACTGTCCCTCTCTGTGTCTCCGGGCCCTCGCTGATAGAGCTCAGTGGGCTATGAGGCAATTCAGGTCCCTGTGATCTTTGTACAGCTCCTTGCAGTGGACGCATTCCCACATGGCTTGGCATGATTCGCCCAGGAGCAGGTCCTTAAGGCATTGATCAGGCTCTCAGCAGATCACTTGATCTTAGACAAAAGATATATGGTAGTGCCCATTGTACTCAGTCCTCTTCAGCACGGACTCTTTTTCGGGTCATGGTGAGTCACTAAGTTAAATACGTTTCGACTTCTTCTTCACTCCCACAGCTCAGCTGTGCCTTTCTTTCCCATTTCTAATAATTCCTGTTTTTTCCTGTTTCTTCACCAGCCTTTAATGTTTGGCAGACATCACCAAACAGTTCACCCGGAATCCCTCTGTTAACTTCTCTGTCAGCCTGTCACATATGATAAGTGTAGTCCTGCCCTCTCTGAGGTGGAGCCAGACCTGGTTGTCCTGCACTTCAGCTGTATATACATTTTTGGAGGATCTCAGGACTCATGAGAAAAACACCCAGTTCCAGTCATGAGTGGGGGGCCAATTAGCATATGGATGGTTTATGAGGGTGTCTGGAGTACACACATACTGAGCAGCGCTGAGCGATGGGGTCACTGTGACTTGAAACACTTGATTCTGCTGGGGCCCAGCCCAGCAAACCATATGGTAAATTGAGTAGAGGTGCACCGATTTCTGATTTGATTTAATTTGTGCCAGCATTTTTTACAATTTTAATAAACTGAGCTTTGATATTTGTTCTTTTGAGTCTGTTATTATAACTGACACCCTATATAGTACTGTTTTTAAATATAACTCTTTCGTACCCTTGATCACTCTTTTCTGTGGTAAAACACGAGTCCACATACGCACTTAAATATGTACTTCAGTATGCATCCATGTGTGTATATATCTACATGTACAAACATACAAAAGGAAGTACTAAATGACAGCGCAGTAACAATGGTGCCCTAGGGGCACGTGTAGATGTGCCCAAGGAGTGGAACTGGGTCTAGTTAAGCGAGGAGAATTGGATTTCGATGAGTGACTGAGCTGGGAAAGAGAAAGGACTGAAGCAGGGGCAGTTTGATGAGAATGGACAAAAGAAATTAAGCTTGGGAGAGTTGAGCAGAAGAGTCTACTTGTAATACAAATCTGGCCCCATTTATGGTACAGGATAGACCTGCACTGCAAATGAATCAGGATTATTCAGTTAAGGAGACATTTGTCCATGGGACATCTACTGCTTCTGTGGAAGTCAGAAGCTGTGTAGTAATTGTGCAGAGGATTTCAAGAAGTAGAGAGATAGTCTTAGGGTTAAGGCAGTTGAATTTTACACTGAGGAGCTGAATTCTAAACTTGCCTCTGATAGCATTCTTGTGTCATGTTGGGCATGTCACTTAGGATGCTTGCAGCCGTAAAAAAAACAAACAAACAGCTCTTTACTATAAACTCAGTGCATTCCCGTGCTGAACCCCACACATGCCCAGAAGAGGCAACTCATTGGATTAACCTGGTGCACGCAACATCAGTAATGATCAGGCACTTTAGTGGGGCTTTTTGGTGTTTTTATCTAATAGCTGATTGAAACAGCTTTATCTAAAAGTGCCAAAAAGCCCCGCCCTATCTTTACAGATACTGTAGAGCCAGGTTTAAGTAACACACTGCTTTTCCAGTAAAGCGCGGTTTGTTTTAATGTCTGTAAACAGCCTTAATCCACACTGGGTGAGTGGACCATAACTGTTGTTCTTCGTTTTCTGGACACCTTAATGGATCCCTTGAGACTTGGGTTTAAATTGCAGAAAAGCTGAGAGATCACAACTCCACCTGGAGTGAAAGGGAGTTTAATATGTTTCAAGCAGTATGTAATGCTAAAGACTTTGAAAAACCTAGTCCTGGGCCTCTCAAATTCTGCAAACAATCAGTGGATCCTTTAACCTTAATTTCTCTATGCTTTGTTTCTGTAAAGGACGATAATAATACCTCCACAAAACAGTTAATGTTTATGAAGCACTCCATGATGAGCACCCTATTAAGTCCATGAGGAAATTGCTAATTTTCTATTAAGGACTTAATTTGAATGTTTATGGGGCCACTCTTTGAATGCTAAAAAGAAAATGCATGAACACTATCCTTACCATGCACAGAATGAGGCAGTCATCCTATAGAACAAATAGATTGTGATTGTATGGCTGTAGACTGAAGGCACAAGGGAACTGAATTAAGATTGCACTGGTAACCTAAATTCTGGCATTTCTGAACTCTTGAATGTTTGGTATTACAATCTTAATAGTTTAAGTTTTGTTTGTTTGTGTGTAAAAACTCCCTTTTAATTTAGTCCTAATCTCACTGTAGTAGCTTTAAAATGGTTCCTTATGTTTGTATCTCTGATTATGTCTTTGGTATTATTTAGAATGAAGACAGTAACTTTTCACTGTCATCTTTCCATTGACTTTTTTAGGAATGTAGATTTTGCCATATCAAATCAGATTATTGTTCTCTTTAATCATAAATCTTGTCTCCTGCAATAGTTAATGTGTGATGATTTAGAGGAAGACACAGAAATCCAGAATACACCTAGTTGCTTATGTACGGCTGAACAGGATGGGAAAAATCCCTTTCTGACTCCAGTAGGTGCTTTTCTCTTACCCCAAATTATGAGATTTGATTACCCTTATCATCTTAATCTGTGTAACTAGGAAACATGTCAATAGTTATGTAATTATCAAGACCTTTTAAAATCCAGTCACAGTTTTTAATTTAGTGACTTTCTGAGGCACTGAATTCCACTGGTTGATAATACTCAGACTATATTAGAATTTATTTTTGTTGGTTCTGTCTAAAGATTTTGTAGGTTAAATCAGTCAGGCACTATGTTCTTGAATGTATGACTTGGTTCATTTGGTATGGTGCTTGTCTGAAATCTCTCATTATTACTTGTTCTTTTTACAACACATTATATTTCTTATTCTTTACACTACTACTTAGAGCAGGTACTTGTAGTACATTTTGAATATACCTGTTCTCTTTCATATGAAGCTGTATGGACTCCTAGCTTCTTGTAGTGCCTTGAAAGCCTTCTGTTTCAGTACAGATTGTAAAAAAATATTTTTCTAATTCTCAAACCTATGCTTTATCCACTAAACACTTCTGCTTCCATGTACCATGAATAATGGATTATAGTATTGAACTTTACCAACCATCACAGAAACGCCATGGCCACTGAATATACACCTTATGTCTGGCATTCATATTGTTTATTGGCTCTTTTTTAATCAATTAAGCAGTAGAAAGCTAGGATTGAGCTAAATGCAGGGTCCCTCCCTGCCATTTCTATTAAATTCTCATTCTTTATTGTCCATTAATGTCAAGATAGGGAATTTAGATTCCCCCAGCAGAACAATAGTTATTGAACTGCTAATGAATTAATGTCTTAAATACACAAAAGCCATCTATGATGGGTGTTTTGCCACTACAAGATTGGAATGCTGATATAGTGAAAAAAATGTGGTACAGGTGGATTAGATGACACCAGAAAAGAACTTTGCCCCCCCAATCCATTCTACTTCAAATTTTATAAATTTGTGCATTTCAGAAGTTTTAAGGTTCTGTTCTGATGTTGTTGAATAAAAATATAAAAGGACAGCTGTAGGAAAGGGCAAAACAAATAGTTGTCATGGATACCAGTGACCTCTAAAACTTCATTGTTCCCATGTTAACCCCGCCTCCTTCCCAAACAGGTTTTCAAGGAGTGTGAAATTTCAGGATGTTGTATTCTTCCTATATATAAATGACAGGCTGGGAGGTCTGCTTATTGATATTTTGTGCTGTGCTGACATCTGACACTGACTGTAGAAGCACAGGCATGCCCCCAAGCTAAAAAGATACATGAGAATCAGACTAGGCCTTTCACCTGAGGCACTTTAAAGGATCGGGTTCTAACAGGAGAATGAAAGGCATGATGACAAGGTAATAGTGCAATTAGGAAAAAAAGAGGGAAGGCTTTTTAAACTAGTCACAAACAGACAAATTAATATTATTAATGAAAATATTTCACCTCTGGATCACTGCATTGTGTATCCTTTTGGACATATTTAAACTAATATATTTGGGAAAGTGAGATGGCATTTTCAGTAAAATGTTCTTCTTTTTGTGGGGAAAATGTTGTGCCCAGGTTTGGGGGAGTAAAGTGAGGGTGAAATGGAGGAAATCTGTAAGGGTATAAAAATTACCCTGGAAAAAAGAAAAAATAACATTAGTCAGAAAATGTGTGTCTGCTTTAAAGTTATCATGTATTGCTATGCATGCCATTTCATCTCCTGTTCATTCCCTCCCCCTCCTGGCTCTGTGAGAGATATTCAGCACTTAGCACTTTTCTTTTGGTGATTTAGCACACAACTAACTCCTTAAGTGTCTTTGTACAAATAGCCTGCCAATACCAGACAACGTGTTTATCACCTGTATGATTCAAATGGATTGCCTAAATGAGAGAAGCAGAATAAACTCAATATTTGCAACTTTTCACATTGCTAAATGGAAGTCACTCACAAGGCTAACTTTACCTGACCAATCAGTCTTATGTAGTGGTTGAGCATCTTTGAATACTTTTAATTGTCAAACTTCAACTTTTAAACAGCCTTTTAAAAACTGCAAGTTTTACTACTTTGTATTCAGCTTAATTTAAATTCAGAATTACCTTCATTGCTTCTAATAGCTGTGTACCCAGAGCGTGAATGTTGGCAGAAAGTCTACCTTCTAGCCACAGAAAGATGTCAATCCCTGAAAAGCACCTTGTTCAGACAGGGACCTTCATTCCCAAACCTAGGAGCAGTTTCAATATTTCCTTATTTAGACTGGAATAGAGATTATCTTTTTTTTAAGCTTAGACAGACACTTCCTTGCACAAGCATTACTTAATTCTATTGATTATTTATTGCATCTGTTGAAACAACACGTAAAACCCTCAGTCAGGTCAAGGTTCCATTGGACTAGATACTCGACAAACTTATAGCAAATGACATCTTCCATTTATATCGTCAGGTTTGACAAGCAAGCAGGCTGGGAGAATACATAGGAATACTAGGCTGTTTTCATGAGACTAGCTGGGTGCACAATATGTAAATATTGTAATTTGGTTGGTAGCAGCCCTCACTGGAATTATAGCTCCCTACCTCCTTGCTTCAATCAAGGTACAAGGTGAATGTGGCCTAGACAAGAGTCTTAGCAGTGAGACCAGGAAGAAAAGCTCAGATTTGGGCTTTGATGTATAGGAAAAAGCAGCAACATTTTTGATCCACACTGTATCTAAGAGAGATTTGAGTCATCAGTATAGAAAATGGTGGTCCTGTCTGTGTGATAATGGAAAAGGCAGAAGGGGATGTTCTGGGAGAAAAATTAGGACCTCACTTTTGTCTGTGTTAATTTTGGTTGATGACTAGACATCAACAAGTGATTCTTCCGGACAGTAGAAATCTTCCACCTAAGTATTATTTGTTAGTCTGTTAATTCTTATCTGTAAAATAAAAGCGAAGCTATAAAGTGGTTGTTACTGAGTTTGTAGTGTAATAAGATTTTATCTGTGTAACATCATCTCTTTATTGCATTAGTCTGTCATAGAAAATTGGTTCATACAAAAAAAGTCATGGTACTGCAGAGCTATAAAGTTTATCATAAATCATTTTATTATGGCAAGATCCACTGTCCTGCTAAGAGTATGATAAAATAAATATTTACATTTATGTTACTTAAAAGAAATAATAAAAATTACCCCTTGATAGACAGCTCTCTTAATGGAAACTATTGATACTAAAGAGGGCCAATCTAAGATTATTGCAACTTGATCTATTTTAAGTGATTTATCTTAAATATATTTACCCTTGTAAGATTGTATATTTGAGAGTTCAGGAACTAGTTTGTGTACAATTTAATACTGATGATGCAGGCATAACTAAAGGAAATAAGTCACAGAAATTGCTGAGGTGCCACTTGTTAACATGGTGTTTTTCCCTCCTCTTCTAGTTATGTGGTGAATATAGGATTGATAGACAAATTACGCTGCTGTTTCCTCTCAGTCCAAGGCCCTATTGATGAAAATCCCAAAATAGCTACTTTTCTGCAAAATGCTGCAGCAGTTTTACATGGAATGTGTCGACTGTGCTTTGCTGTTAATGGAAGGTAAATGTATTTGTTATTGTCATATCCATTTTGTTCTTTACTTTTTCTTTAAGTGTCTGAAAAGCATCAGCCTTTGTTAGCACATGCATACCGTACTTTGGGAATTAAACAGGTGAGGTTATAAAATGGAGCTGTTCTCAGTAGAATGCTGTGAGTGGAGAGGGGGAGGGCTACCAGAAGTTCAACAGGCCTGCTGTTTGTACAGATGTAATTGGTTACCTACAATGATTTTACTAGCAAGTAATTTGTCAGAACTGCAAACTTCCTCTCCACTCATCATAGAGTAAGTTTTATCACTGATAATTTTAAGTATCTAGTCCCAAGGATTTCTAGAGGTACTTTATTAGCAGCTAAAATCAACTAAAATTAGCTAAAATGATTTATCTTGAATGGATTAATTTGGTTTTTGCCCCTTGAAATCCCAAGTGAAGAAGGGACTTTTCTGATTCAAAACGCTTATTCATGTAAAACAGTGATTATCAACCAGGGTGCTGGGAAATCCTTTGAAGGGTTTTCATAGATTCATAGATTATAGAGTCAGAAGGGACCCAATGGATCATCGTGTCCGACCCCCTGCCCCTGGCAGGAAAGAGGACCGAGGTCAGATGACTCCACCCAGGTGATTGTCAAGCCTCCTCTTGAAGACCTCCAAGTTAGGTGATAGTACCACCTCTCTTGGAAGCCCATTCCAGACTCTGGCGACCCTTGCTGTAAAAAATTGCTTCCTAATGTCTAACCTAAATCTACTCTCCACTAGTGTGCACCCATTATTCCTAGAAAGGGTAAAGAGTTAAGTGAGGTGTGAAGAGATAGGCAGATAAAGGCCAGGTTCAGGTACTCCTTCCTAGCTGCTCCCCCATTGCTATTACCTGCCCCCTCTGTAAGTAGGTAAGCCCTGTAATAAATAAATTATTTTTTTAATAGGGTGCTGTGCAATTCACAAAAGTTATGCAGGAATGTCTCTGAGTCTGGCGAGGGGTGATTTGAGTCTGATAAAAGGTGCTTTTAGTCTAAAAAAGTTAAGAATCACTGATCTAAATCAAAATAGAAACGTAGCAATTTTGACAAGTTGATGAAAGACAGGCAGACTTCTGGTTGGTGTCTGACCCAAACCCTCCCTGGTTTCCTAATAGTTCATTCAGTGGGCTGCTCCAAGATCCACAGCTCTGGGACAACACAGCCATGTAGCCCATCTCATTCAGAGGCCTCCAGTATCCATAACTGCAAGGTATCTTGGCCATGCAAAATGCTTTGGAGACAGAGACCCTAGGATTTCAGGGATCTCTGCAGCATAGCCAGGTGTCTGGAAGCCCTGACTCTAAGCCTCTGCTCTTGAGATCCCAGGTGCTTTCTGCACAGTGACAGACATGGGAGCCCCATGACTCCCTGCTGGTTTTATGCTTTGGAGACTCCTAAGCTAACTGCTTTGTGAGTATTCTCAGCTGCCTTTAATTCTCAAAAGGGTAACCTGTAGGAGCCAATTTCAAGCCAGCACTACTCCACTATTCAGTGGAATTCATCCTGTAAAACAGAAAACGTTGTAAAGGTGTTGGGATTGTATGTTGTATCCTTGTTCAGGAGAATTTTAAAAATGAATATTCATTGCAAGATGCACACAGTTAGCCACATTTTGAACACAGCCACTAAGAAACAGTTTTAAAATCTGGACAGCTAGATCATAATTTATGCTTAAATTATCATGAGTGAGTCATGAAAAGAGCAAATACACATTCCCCATTATAATTCTGAAGTATTTTAAAACGCTTTTCTTGAAAAGTGATGTTATGTGATTTTGTAATATTGTAGGAGGTAGGGGAAGTTACTGTAGGGTGAAAATGCAGGTAAAGGTGAAGGGGAATGAAAACAACAGTGCTCTTGGGAAAAACTTCTAGCTTAAAATGTTGAAAAGAAAAAAAAATTGTCATTAAAAACAAAATATGAGTCACTTAAGCACAAAATAAGGACCAGAGCTCCACATACTATAATTCTGATAACTAGGTGACTCAGACATGTAGAAAAAGCACTGTTACCAGAAATACGAGTCCACAGAAACCATCCAGGCTCACTAAAATTTGTCTTTACATTTCTTTCCATAGACTGCCCACTTGGCATATTACACTTCCAACACAGCACTGCCGAAAGTCAAATACATAATAAAAGATCACCCTTCTGTGAGTTTGAATAATGATTCTAGCTACAAGAATAAGTAACATAATTTTGGGAATTTCTGAAATAGGCATATCTTTTTCCTGAAGAATTAGAGATTGTTGTATCCCAGAATGACTGATAACTGTGCAGTTACTACTTTCAAGAAAATCTGTACCTTGTAACAAAGCTGGGACATTGTTCTCTACAACTACAATACTTATATAACTTTATAGTTTTCCTTACAGGTTCCAGTTACCTCAGAAACAACAAGTTTTAAATTGATCAGTTCACCTAAACATAGATGGGAACCTGAGGACTTTCAAATTTAACCACTTGAAAGTTCTGCTGTCCAACACCCTTAGATCATGTGTCTATTTCTTTACCAACTTCACTTTCATTAGGAGCATAAATCAAGGGCATGATTCTACCATGGCATCTTTCTGGCTACTAGAGAACTTTTAGATTTCAAAAGGACTACTCAGAGTAAGGTATTACTCAACACAAAGGAGGATAACAAAAATAGGCCCCAAGTTTGAGCTTCTGAACTTGACAATACACAATGTTCAGTGGATAATCTACAGAGATATTAATGTAAAGCTCTTATTGACTAAAGAGTAATATGAAGTAACTGTAAAACACATGCCAGAAGTTTTCTTCTAAAGACCCCAATAATAATTTCCCCCCTAGTCACATT
>NW_017728996.1:45666092-45686419 GCF_001723915.1 Gavialis gangeticus | reverse complement strand
CTCAGAGTAAGGTATTACTCAACACAAAGGAGGATAACAAAAATAGGCCCCAAGTTTGAGCTTCTGAACTTGACAATACACAATGTTCAGTGGATAATCTACAGAGATATTAATGTAAAGCTCTTATTGACTAAAGAGTAATATGAAGTAACTGTAAAACACATGCCAGAAGTTTTCTTCTAAAGACCCCAATAATAATTTCCCCCCTAGTCACATACCGGTAACTTCTATATTTGCTACTGGAAATTGTGTTTATAACAAAGGAAGAAAATACTCCTTTTTTATACCAAGAATAGGTCAAAAAGAAAATATGTAAAGGTAATGGTAAAGGCGTTCTGTTTACCAGCCATTGAGGCCCATTGGGGTTAGTAGAGGCAGGGCATCACCCTTTCTTCAACCTCTGCCCAAGAAAGAAGTAATGTGGTGAGCAGCTTGCTCCAGTTGCATTAGCTCCTCATAACGATTGGATAGGAGGCTGGATGGGCCTCAGGTCCATGCTGGCAATGGAAACAATGAATGGAAACCCGCTGCCCTCACCTATAAATTAATCCAGGTTCTTCCATTCTGTCACCAGTCACCCTACCGACTGAACTACATGGGTCCTTCTGATCTGCTGTGGGACGTGCCAGTTCATCTGTTTAATCCTTAGAACTATTTTAACTTAGGCTGAAAATGTTTCCAGGATTGCTTTATGCTTAGGGGCAACAGTCTGTGTAGGCTCTGCATGCAAGCAAGGGCAAATCAATAGGCTGAGAGCAAAGGCCTTCTGCTTTGCTGATATTGACTTCTTTTGTGGCCTTTGTGAAATCTGTTAACGTGCCTGCCTGGCTTTTTCCATCTGTAACAGGAAGTTGTTGATACTTTCCTACCAACCTCATAAGAACATTTTATAAGAGTCTTTAAGATGTACCAGAAAGCTGATGAAACTTGTGCTGTGATTGGGGGCTAGTGGCTTGCTGACCCATAACTTATTTTATCCAATTATCTCTTGAAAAGCTTTTTTTCACTGTGGCCAATGACATTGATGTACCAGCTGAGCAGCTGCTCCAGTTCTGCATCAGGAGTTTGGCAGTAGCTTATATTTATTTACTTATTTATTTTAAATAAAATAAATTCTATTCCCTGCTAGTCTGAGTCTACTTCCATGGAACTATTGAAACTTCTGGATTTGATCAATTGTAGGCAAGTTGTCACTACAGTAATAATTAGTAGAGGAAAATCCTCAACTCACAGAATGGGAATCTGAAAAAGAGATGGTAGCTGAAATGTATGACTTGTACAATAGAAGCTAAATTTTGGAGAAGTTTAGACTAAGATTACATTTTGTATTCCCTTGGCAAATTTTAAAAAAGGATCGTCAGGTAAGTTACAATAACGACACTCTTGCTAATGTGGTAACATAAATTCAAACAGTCTTCATTTCAGTACCATAAAAAGTTAGTTATTGAAATGAAGGAATCCATTCTGAATGTATGCTATAAGCATACACTATAATAAAAGAAGGGTTCTCTTTTCGCATATTGTCAGGGCATTAAAATGATTTAACATTGAAATTGATCTTACCTTTTATTTTTTTGGTACTACCTAATAAATGCTTTGAGTCATTTAATTTAAGTTTTGCTGTGGATGTGATATCACCATTTCCAAAACATGCTGTATTATGTTCAAAAGATCATCTGTTGAAAACATTTATAACCATCTCAAAACTCAAGTCCCTTTTCTGATCATTTTCTATTAATGCCTGAAGTCTTATGCCATGCGTATCAATGATTTAGTTTAAGAGTTTTCTAACTGAGAGACCACTACTGTCTTTATTTCATCTGCATTCGTTGCAGTCAATGGACATATTAGAGCTGGAGATTGTGCTAAAATCACATGACTCCAGAAGTTGGCCCTTGGCTTGTGCCTAGGCCCCTGTGCCTTAATCTGGCTCTGACATTGAGTTGTTTTTCATCTTGGTTGCCTTGACCAGTGGCACTCAACCTTTTTCCATAGGCTAGTTGGGCAGGGGCTGGATGGTGGTTCCTATCCAGCATCAAGGGCTGGTATGGTGGCCACCATCCATCCATGCAGAGGTGCATGGGGGACAACCTGGTCTGAGCCTGGGCCTGCAGGGGAGGAAAGAGACTTTACCCAGTCCCTCGGTGGGGAAGTAGGAAAAGGGACATGTCCCAGCCCTATGGGAAGGAACAGGACAAGATCCAGCCTCAGCCAAGCCCCACGGGGGAAAAGTGTCATTGCCTGGCCCCAGCCCACCCCACAATGAAAAGAGGGGGTATCCCGGTCCCATGGGGGAAATGGGGCATGGCCCAGCCTCAGGAGGGTGGAGGGTCTGGCCTGGCCCCAACCTAACCCCACAGGGATAACAGGCCACAGCCTAGCTCCAACTGGGTATGTGAGGCTTGGTTTGGGAATTTGGCAGGGGAGAGGGTGACCCTATTAATGGCTACCACTCCCTCACTGCCAAGTGTTCTGAGCTGTGGGGGTCCCCACTGACCAGATGCAAAGAGGTTGAATACCTCTGGTCTTGGCCAAGCTCTGAAAAAAGTCTAGATATGCTTTGATCTTGTATCAAACTGGCTTATTTGACCTGTCACCTATGTAAAAGTGTAGAAGGGGGGAGTGTGTGGAGGGGGGGAGTTTTGTGTTAAAATAGCCTAGTAAAATGATCATGTAAAAGAGATTCATGGAAATCATGGAGGCTGCAAACAAACATCTTATTTATCCTGGGAATAAACCATTTTATCTCAGGAATAAGTGCAGTTGTACAGACATCCATGTCTGTTGTCCCAGGATAAATCTTAAAAAAAAAAAGTTTCAGAGCTAAGGGGTAGTAACAGTTTATCCTGGAGTACTGCAAAGTACATCTGTACAGCTAATCCAGAATTGCATCATTGAATCGGTGGCAGAAAAGTGGCATTGTATTCAGCTGCTCACTAAACCCTGGTTAGACAGATTATGTGTGTACAGGCCTATCCCAGGATATTTTTGTTCTAAGATAAACACAAGCACAACTTATCCAAAGACAAGTACAATGTTTGTTCCTACCCTATGAATCACTATTTTGAGCCACAAAATTATATATGGACAAAAAACAAGTACAGTGATTATATTATTTATAAAGCCAAGCATAGAAGGGTTAAAGTTAATATTAAAAATATGCATAGTATTTTGAATGTAACAAAGCAGATTTTTATCATGGATATGATTTAGCAATATCTGTGGTATCCATAGTTAGTAAACATTATAGCAAAGATGAGGGTTTTTAAAACTATTTTAGTGTATGGCAAACAGTACTTACAATCATTGAATATTTATTTTTTTAGTATTGGGCTAATTTTAGATTCTTCAGCACATTGGGCCAAGATGCACTTGAAAGGTTTTGTGATATAAGAACCTACACAGAATAGAATAGATTGTACATGATTTGAATGATAGTCAAAGAGAAACTGTTGAGAGCTGTGCAAATTAAAATAATTAAAATCAGTGTTTAATCTTATGAGTAACTTTGCTAGATCCAAATGTTCCTGGCAGTATACTAGTCAAGCAATAGACTGGTAGCTTGGGTAGATACGGGTTGTCTGCATGCTGACAACAGTAGAAACATAACAGGATGCCTGAATGTTCTGGGTAGCATGACCTACAGGGGCAGTGTCATTGTCTGTGCTGTTAATGGCATAGTGGCAAGTGATCCAGCAGATCAGCTTCTGCTGCTGTTTTTGCCACTGTCTCCCCCACCCCAGGTTGCTAAACAGGGCTGATGACCTGATTGTCCACTCCTTCATTATGCTACTGGACAGTAGTTTTTCTGGCTGTGGTAGCATCTGCAGCTGCAGTGTGTTGCAGTCTCAATAAGAAAATGATCCATACATGACAAATTTACTTAGTCCTTTCCAGCCTTTAAGAGTTCATAGTCCCATTTTAAAACCATACTTAATACAGTCCAGTCTGTGTATGATTTCTTGTTCCACAATTTTCCATTCAGGTCTGTTTTTAAAAGTTTGCTATCTGAGAAAAGCTACCTTCAGGTCTGTGATCCATAAATAACAACATTGTGGTGCTGCCTCAGTGTAGTCTTTTGGCATAGCGGGAGTGTGGCCTAAGAAAGAAAACATGAATTCCGGTCCTTCAGTAGCAAAGCAAGGATCACGCTTTTGTCTACCTCCCCTTGGATATATGCAGTCTTCAGCCATGCCCTTCTTTATTTCCCCTGAGTACCTGTGTGTAGGAAGGTGTATGCAGGGAACTGATCTATCCTTCCATATGGAGCACTGCAGTCCATATTGAGGCCATGGACAGATGTTCAGTTGTAATGGTAAGAATTTCTCAGAAATTTGTGGCAGGAGCTGGAGCGTACATACATATATGTTTCAGCCCCCTAGATGGAAAACTATACAGGCAAGTCCTCCAGCAAGGAGTCACTAGAGGGCTGCTCTCTGGGCCACTCCCACCCTTGTGAGAGCTCATTACTTAACAGACCATCAACACCCCTGCCCAAGAAGGGGGAAGGATGTCAATAGGCAGTACCCCCATCTGGGCTTCACACAGAGTGATTTAAAGCCTGAGACATGGAGAAGGATTGCCAGGGACAGCTTTTCCAACCCTGTGTCCCAGCTCCCCAGCTTTTAAATCACTACATGTGCTTCATATTTTCATACTTTCTAGGGTCGGAAGGGACTTGAGCAGATCATCGAATCCGACCCCCTGCCATGGCAGGAAAGAGTACTGGGGTCAAACGACCCCAGCAAGGTGTACATCTAGCCTCCTCTTAAAGACCCCCAGGGTAGGAGCCAGCACCACTTCTCTTGGAAGTTGGTTCCAGATCCTAGCCTCCCTGAC
This sequence comes from Gavialis gangeticus, assembly GCF_001723915.1. Lineage (NCBI taxonomy): Eukaryota > Metazoa > Chordata > Crocodylia > Gavialidae > Gavialis > Gavialis gangeticus. The sequence continues at coordinate 45,681,580 of NW_017728996.1, read as the reverse complement.
CGTGAAGTAGCGCCTCCTGATATCTAGCCTAAATATCTGCCCAGCTGGTTTGCATAGGCAATATTTAAAGCCCACAGGGCCATAAACCAAGGCAGGGATAGCTTCCCCAGCTTGGTTCCCAGCCTCTGGAGTTTTGCAGTCTTGCCCCCCACACTCCTCTCCAGACGAGTGGCAGGGGTGTCATTTAAAGCTGAGAGGCTGCGAACCAGCTCTGGAAGCAGTCTCCCTGAGTCCAATTCACAGAATCTCCTGTGGCTGCATACCTTTGAGCAGCACCATATCAAGACTCCTGACAGCCCTGGGCAAACATTTAGTATCAGGCCCCCCTTCACCAGAGATAATAATAATGATAATAGGACAAAAAACTTACCATTTTCAGGCCCCCTTTCTATCCAGACCCCAGGCGGCCACCCAGCTCACCCATGCCTGTGTCTAGTCCTGCCTCTGACGGGCAGGAGACAGCTGTGCTATGGCTGTAAGGCTGCAAGAGAACAGACTAGGATATTGGGTGCCTTTCTCTCCTCTCTCTGTCCTTAGAAATATGTGGGTATTTAAATTAGACTGGGGGGAGAAGATCTTCCTCTTAGGTAACTGATCTAACTTCTTGTAGAAGAAGCATTTTTCTTCCCCAAGGAAGCCATTGAACGTCTGTGCGCTCTCTTTTTTCTATCAGGAGAAACACTTTTCTCCCAACACAAATGGAATGTCTGTACACCGCGTTCTCGCTTGTAACCATGAGTAACCTCTGCTCATATGTGGTAGAACATAACACATTGTGCACTGCACAGGGAAATGCAAAATCAAAACCTCTGTTAAAAATTAATGCAATACCAACAAGCCAAAGAATAGTGGTTCTCTATGAGCCCTAAATGAAATATTTATATATAAATCTGATGCATATTGCAAAGGAGGAGTGGGGAATTCTTCAGATGTAGCACACTGTAAAGAGAATCTTGTTCTTAATGACTTTTAAATAGACTAACAATAACAGCCCCAATGAAACTTCGTTGTACTTAGGAAGAATATTGCAGATTAAAAAAATAATGGTAGAACAACCCTCAACTCGTGAATCTTCTTAGAACAGCAATTTGTAGTCTGTTTCCTGCTGTTTGATGTGAGAACTATTTTTAAATTCCCTTAGTAATTTACTAGAAAACAGAATCCTAGGTGACATCCTACAGAATGTTGCTGCGTACTGTATGTTATCTCAGAAAAAAACTTTGTAAATCTTTGTCAGTAGCTAATGAATCTGTGAATTACAAGCTACCGTGGTGGAATGCTATAGATGTATAGGATTTTATCCAGGAAAATAGCAAATGTCAGGTCACAAATACAAAAATGGAAGGAGGCTGGTTTGTTTTTTGTTTTATTACAGTAATTAAGGTAATGCCTGTTTTGGCTGCTGGATGGCAAATCAGATGTAAGCAGCTTGCTCGAGTACTGGCTGTCCTGCTTACCACTGCCAACAGCAAGCAGATTCAGCAAGGATTGCAAACTTCAGTCAAGTAACTGAAGCTTGTTCTGCAAGTGAAATAACTAAAATGTTACACAATTGCACAAAGCCCCCAGTGTCATGGGCCCTGGCTTCCTGATGTTACTTGCAGCTGGTGTTAAAGGCCTTTTGAACTTAATTTTTTCTACTTACATATTCATTTTATGTGTATTTTCTAAATAAAATAAGTTAGAAGCAAAGAGCTGAGCCACACAGGCAAATTACATTCTGATGGACCTTTTGCAAAATGTTTGTTTTCATATGAGTTTTAAGATTGATTTCGTAAGCTAAGTACAGACAGTAAAAATGCCCAGGGCTGAATCATTTCAATATTTGCAGGTTATTCTAAGCTGTGTAGATTGAACCAATAAGCAAGTGAACAGACATTCACTTTTGAAACTGAAAAGTCAGCCAGATCCTTGCAGTGGCCAGGGGGCACTAGAGCATACCTCCTAGCCACTGCCAAAGACAACCAAACATAGCCAAGCAGGGTTCATCCTTGATTGGCTGTCCAGCATATGCCCCCCAAACCCATTCCCCCCCCAGGGGGAATAGTCCCTCCAACCAGGGGCTGGCTGAGTCCCCCAGCCTCAGAGGAGCATCCCCACCCCTGACAGAGTCCCCAAAGCCCTGCCCCTGCTGCAGAGAGGGGATTCTCCCTCCTGTTACCAGACTCAATATTAGACTTTAAGACTGGGGGGGACCTACCCCCTTGGCCTGGGTCCAGACTCCCAGCTGGTTGCTGCCTAGCATGGGGGAGAGGAGGATGTGACAGGGCAGAAGTCATGCCCTGTCCTGAAGGACAAACAAGCAGAAGTGCCACAGATGGGGAGTGCCCCACCAGAGAGGTTGAGAATCTTAATCCAAGTGCAATTTTAATGGGAGCATCTGAGATGTTGGAAGGAGGAGGGGATATAAGAGAGGTGGCTGGATAGACTCCTGGGTGCTGAATGAGAAGATATAGTGCGGGAGACAGATCAGAGGTTCCCTGGAGAGGGGAGATGCACTGGATCAAGTGCTCATGCAGCTGTGCAGAGGCACAGTGATTACCTGACCCAGCTGGGAGTCTACAGGGATGGCAGAAGAAGTGCGGCAGTATCAGAACTTACTTACCTGAGCTAGGGCTGGCGTGAGGCTTTCGTATCTGAAGGTTTGCAGAGATGTCACCCAGTAAGTGACACAAGCCAGGAGGAGCAAGAAGAGAAGGGCCAGTTAGATGGAGCTGTTCCTGGGAGGAGGCAGGGCTCACCCCTGCAACAGACAGAACCCGTAGCCAGCAGGGAGAATGAGTGAGCTGCCTGCAGACTGGGAGACTCTTAGATTACAGAAGAGCTAAAATGAAGCTCCAGGACTACCCTGAATTTTGAGCAAGGAGAGGGAGGCAATCCTAGCATGTATGAAGAAACTTTTTCTGGGAATCTGAAGACAAGTAAGCTCCACTTTGGACTGATAAAGAGCTTGTGAGGGACTCAGCCTAATGCTGGGAGATGTGTTGTAACCTGCCAAGGGGTGCAATTTGGGAGATTTTTCCAGAACTGTGGGAGTGCTTTGAGCATGGACAGTGGGTAAGAAATTGTCAGAATACAACTGGTGTGGGAAGGGAAGGGGATGGGGATGGTGGAACCCTGCAAAGAGGCTGGGCGGCCAACAGAAATGCATTAGGAATCTGCACTCTGCTTCCCAGTATTTATTTTTCTCCTTTGGGATTTTTTTTTTAAGATCAAAGACATGGTGGGCAAGAACCACAGGGGATAAGCAGGATCACAGGGAATGGAACTGTGTATATTTCTACAAGCCTGAGTTTTCACAAGAAGCCCTCAGCTTCCACAGGGTGAAACCTGCAGCAGGGGCTTGACTCTGTCTCCCGAAGTCAGGAGCCAGGCTGCGGTGCCCCAGTCACTCCCCCTCCTCAGACTCTGGGCCAGCTGAAGCGGAGGTGAAGCCCACAGCAGGGGCTTGGCTCCACCCTCCAGAGCTGGGTGCTGGGAGCCAGACTGGCATCCCCCCAGCCATGCCCCCTCCTCAGCCTCTGGGCCAGATGCAGGGGGGGTGGAGGAGAGACTTGCTGCAGGGTTCCCCCTTCCCGGCCTCAGCCAGCATGGAGGCTGAAGAGGGGGTGTGACTGGGGAATGCCAGCCTGACTCTGAGGGATGGAGCTAAGCCCCTGCTGCAGACTTCCCCCTGCCACCTCAGCTGGCCTGGAGGCTGAGGGGGTTTCACTGGGAGACCCCAACCCAACTCCAGGGGACGCAGACCAGCCCCCACTGCAGGCTTCTCTGCCCCCCTCTCCCCCATGCTGGCAGCACCCAGCTAGGGGGATCCATTGCCAGGCCAAAAGGGTGGTTCCCCCCTCCCTCCTACCATCCTCAGCCAGCCAGAGGAATGATAGTGCTCTGGCTCGGGAGCAGAGGGGCAGAGCAGACCCTTCTCTGCTGGAGCAGACAGCACAGCCCAGGGTTGCAAGGCCTGCTCAAGCACCCCCTGGCTTCTGGCCTGAGCCACTGCAGGCATGTGGCTGCATTTCCTGAATCAAAGGTAAATGTTTGTTCACTGCTGGGAGCCAACGGTTTGAGCACCACAAATTCTATTTTTACATGAGCACTCATTATTTGGCCTAATCTTTTCTACCAGCCTATCTTGTACATCTGTTCTACAGATCTCCTTTATGGCAGAATCTGAACTCTTTAGTGGGCACCTAGCAGTATTGCAGGCTGCCTGGCCTTTCTTTAGACAAAAGGAACACTCTAATTTGTGTGACTTATTTAAACACTCACCTGTTTTTCCATGTTAATGATAATTGAGAGCAGGACAATGATTATGTTACAGTAACTGTTCCTCCAGATACAGGCAAGGAGTGAATTAGTTTAAACAGGCTGGTCAAAGAGAAGGATCCATATTATACAAGGTTTAACCCAAGGAGAAGAAATAAACCAAATAATACCAAGAGGGTAGTAATTGTGTTCCTGGAGTAAAGTATGCCTTGGCATGAAAAAGAAAACTAGAACATGTCTTTTTTTTTATAGCTGGGACATTCTTACTTTCTTATCACTTCTGAAGTTCAGCAGTAGGTTATTCTTGTAACATTAACTGGCCTGGAGAGTGAACCACAAGTCATGCTGTCAGAAACATGACATTGATGACTGATACTCCTGATAAAACAATTTGGGTGTTTTAATATTAGTGAGCAATAAAGAAAAGATGCAAATAATCTGCATAAATAATCATCCCAAAAGGGATCATGTTTATTCATAGAACCCTTATTTCCTGGCATTTCATTATTACAGATACCAAACCTAATTTGAAGCTAAATTGCACCAGTATTTTTAATACTTTTTAAAACTAGTCTAGTCTAGTGCCTGTCATTTGCCATGGAGCAGGCTACTGTGTTTCTTCATCTATGAGAGAGAATGAAAAGATTTTTTTAAAACGTTTTTAAATTTAAAAGATTCACTATATTTCTGGCTTGAACAAAATCACTCACAGCAGCATATACAAAGATTTGTGTTTTATTTTCTCACATCTCATATACATGTTTTCACTTTAAAGCCCACAACTGTTATGAATAAAGTCTTTTACTTTTTTATTGTAAACATTTAGGTTTAAAGTGATTATGACTGACAGTTGAAACCAACAGGAGCCAGGGGCCTGTTCATGTACAAATTATCTGTAATACAGGCAAAATCAAAAGTAAACATTTCCAAGAGTTCCTTCAGTTCCGCATTAGCTTTCTACAAGCCTAACACAGTAGACAGAGAGGGTTTTTTCACAGTTATGTCCTGTGGCATAGCTTCACAATGCATGGTCTTTTCTGTGAAAAAATGATGGTTGCATTTTGAACTACGTATGCATCTCATATTCTGAGTATATATGTTGATTGAGCCACTGTTCCAGAGCAGTACAAAATTGTGAAAGAATTGAATCCACGTAAGTCATCTTTATCATGTGGAGTTGTTTAAAACTAATATAAGAATGAAAGAGATTGAAATAAGTTAACTTTAATATCAGGTAAAAATGATCAGTCTTTCCACTATATGTAGCAGCAAAAATGGCTGGGAGGCAATGCATCTGTTATTTAATTATGATTGTTTTTCAACCAATAATACTTCCCTCTTATACTATTGAAATGCTGATATATTAAAATAAAGAAAAAGAAAGAAGTATTCTAGTGACTTCATTGTTCTTCAATTATGACTTGCATGTCTGAGTAACTAGAATTTATGGCAGTGTAACTGACGGAGCAACAACAATAACATTATAAAGGGGAGGGATGCTCATTGACACAGCAGAGTTCTAAAAATTTTCAACTAGGCACAGGCTCACATTTAGCTCTACCTTTTGCTGAGTAAGTAGCACTTCTGCATCAGGCTTTAGCTGTATAAGGAACATTTCAGGTCACCTAAGCAGATGAAGGGTCTTACACCATAAAAACTGGAAGAGGACAGCCCTTCCACCACCTTTTAGCCCAATACTAATAGGTCACTTGTTCATGGAGAGGAAGATCCAGGGTCTAGGCCCTGCTCACGTAGTTATCACCCAATTCCCTGCCTGATTGCTAGGCAGGGCCAAAAGGACCCTCTGCTGCTCCTATTGAAATTGAATCTGAGGACTGCCAAGAAGGGATAGTAAGTAGGGCCAGAGGGAGAGCAAAAACAGAGGGAATGTGGCATAGTGCAGTGGGCTCTCCCCTGGAAGGGAGACGGCCTTGGCTTATGACCCTTGTGCCCAATGGGACAAAAGCTGTCTACTGTTGTCTGTGTATTTCAGGGGTTGGCAACCCCTGGCATGTGTGCCAGAGCATAGTACGCAAGTCCATTTCACTCGGCACACCACAGCTGGCCCAGGCTCTAGACAGCTGCTACCAGCCACGGAGCCCTGGCTGCTCACAGCAGGCAGTGCGGAGGCTGCAAGGCCTGCTGTGAGCAGCCTGGGCTCCATGCTGGGCAGCAGTGGCCTTGTGGCAAGTAGCCAGGAGGCTGAAAGCCTCTGCGTTGGGTTCCAGAGCCCCAGCCTTGCTTCTTGCTGGCAATAGGGGCACAGGCACCGCTGGACAGACAGCGCAGGAGGGGCTAGGGTTGTATTGCCCTAACATCTTCCCCCCCTGTGTGCCCTGAGGTTCATGTGCAGCTGCCACCGGCCATGGAACCAAGGTGGAATTCCAGACCCCAGTGCAGTAGTCTGCCTGCCACCTGCTGTGAACAGCCCAGGCTCCGTGGCCAGTAACAGCTGCATGTGCACCTCAGGGCACATGGGAGGGCGGGGGGAGGAGCCAGGGCAGCACAACCCCACCCCCTCCCCCACCATCTGCCCAGAGGTTCACGTGCACCTGCCACCAGCAGCAAGGATCAGGTCCCCCACATCTTTCCTGCTGTTTGCTCCTAGCATGCCAAGTTGAGGCATGGGTTGAAGTTGGGGTGTTTTTGGCACTCGAGCCAAAAACCTTGCTGACCCCTGGTCTGTTCTATCAAATAACTATGAAATGCAAATTGCAGAAACACCACTGGGGGTGGCAGCAGAGGCCCAAGGTAACCACCCTTCCTGGATGGTACCCATCTCACTGAACCACCCTCCCTCTGGCTTATTCTCTTTCTGGTCCAGCTTCAACATGAGGGTAGAGCAGGGGTGGGCAAAATGTGGCCTGCGGGCCAGATGTGGCCTGCCAAGCCATTCTATCTGGCTCACGGGGTCCCTAAAAAATTTAGAAAATTAATATTTATCTGCCCTTGGCTGCCTGTCATGCGGCCGTCAATGGCTTGCCAAAACTCAGTAAGCAGCCCTCCACCCAAAATAATTGCCCACCCCTGGGGTAGAGTAGGGCTGTGCAAAATTTTGACGGCAGTTTCATTTCGACACTGTTTTGACTCATTTTGAGGTTGAAGCATCAAAATCGAAATGAAACAAAGGCCATCAAAATAGCCTTGAAACAAAACGAGGCTAGTCAAAACATTTTGAAAGTCAAAACGTTTTGACCATGGCGCTGGGGATGGGAAGTCAGTCCAGCTGGGCTGCCTCTGCATCCCCTGCGCTAGATTGCGCAGAGGTGGGGAAGCAGTTGGGCTGGGCTGCCTCCCACCCCCGGCACGAACTGGGGAGTCAGCCAAGCTGGGCTGCTTCCCCACCCCCCTGTGATCTAGCACGTGGGGATGGTGAGGCAGCCCACCTGGACTGCTTCCCCACCCCAGCACGATCTGGGAAGTCAGTCCAGCTGGGCTGACTCTCCGCCCCCGGCTGAGTTCCTTTCACAAGCCTCACGGTCTGGCGAAACTGTCGAAACAAGGTCAAAGCAGCCTCACTGTTTCAACAAAGTGAAACAGTGAGGCTGTTTTGACTCAAAATTATATTCAGTACAAAACACTTCCATCCAGACCTTAAAACTGAAGTCAGAACGGAATAGTGCGGTTTCGCCCAGCCCTAGGGTAGAGGGTGGTTTTAGTTCTGCCTTATACATGGCCTGGTTGTTAAGGCACTTTGGTGTGTAGTGGGAAATATTGGTTCAAACCCCTGTGAGTGATGGCAGCCTTGAATTTGGACCCCTTGTCCTCCCTGTCCCCACCAGCCATGTGCCCTAACTAGATTATAGGACTAAAGTGCTCACCAGCAGTGATTTTTCTGCAACTAACATTTCAGGGACTTCAGCGTTTACAAAACTGCCCGAGTAGAATAGGATTGCAGCAGAGCACAAGTAGCTAGAGCAAATTCCTTCTGAGCAGGCTGAGAAGGACAAACTGAGTCACACAGAGAAGAATAGGATTGAAAATCCACAGAAGTGGCCTGCAGTACCATTGATGTGACTAACTTGAGCTGCATAAATTCTGCTTATCCATGTAGAAGGGAGTTGGATTCCCATAGGAAAGCCAAGGAACTACACACATCCTCCAAATCATTCTGTTGGTGGTCCCACTACTGTTGTATGTGCAGAAGGTGAGGACTTACTAACTATTGGTACCCTTTAGGATTAGCACTTGCTTTCATCTTCTCCAGGAGAAGAAATAGAGGGGTTGTTCTGGCTTCAATGAGACTAAAATATTTAGGTTTCATTTTTATAGGAGGTAGGTGGCAACCAATCAGCATTTAATCACTGGGGTTTTTTTGCGTTCTTTCAAGTCCCCTCTTGGTAAAGCTTTCACAGTGATGCATTGCATTTTGGAAGAATTTAGCTCTATTAGCCTTTTGAAACTACAGTTTGGTTTATGGCAAGATTTCTTTAGAGGATTCTTAGGATTTCCAGTTGGTTATTAAAGCCAGTCAACGTTAAACAAACACAGGCCCCATTTTGGAACTTGTACAGTAAACTCAGACACATTAGTCTCTAGTTGAGTCTCTGCAAGTGGCTGACCTCTAACTCTTATGACTCTAATGGAAGTGTTGAGTGCTGACTGACAACAGCTAAGAGGCGTTTGCTGCAGATGGTACCTATAGGTAAACAGACACAGTTTGCTTCATTTTGTTTTTACTGCATTTAATCTGATGAATTGTTTTGTTTCCTTTCAAAGATTTTAAGAGGTGATTGTGCAGTATTATGATTATGTGTAGCTTGCACAACATTCCTGACTGAAATAGAAGTGGGGGCCCAAAGAATCCTTGAGGTTAGCGGAAAAGAGAATATACTTTAGGCAAATTTTAATAATATCAACCAAGAACAGATTGCAGGTAGAAGAGCACTTTTCCCTCTGACAGCAGTTTCAGAGAGAAATCATTTTTGATGCAGATTATATTATTGACTAAAAGCAACAGTAGTTCGTATAAGAAATTACCATGCAAACTTAAATAAGTACAAGATAAATTTTCAAAGCAGATGCATGTGTTAATAATGCAAATGCCTAATTCCTCCCCCAGTTTCCAGTAAAAGTGATGCAGCTTGATTTTAGGAAGCTTCAAGGACAGAAACGAATCCCTAGAAACCCAAGAGAATAAGCGCAGCCATTTTTACAGTCACTGCTCCACCCAAAGGGCTGGAATACCCTCCATGAGCTTTGTGTCTCTTCTTGCCCCTGCCCCAAGAACAGATGGTCTTCCTAGCAGTGGATCCTCAGAGTGTGTTCCAGCCCAGCTCCTAAAGCATCACTATATACAGCCTTGCCACACAGAACTTGAGTTTTTGCAGTTTAGGAGGTACAGCCTAATATTTTCTCAACTATAGAAGTTCTGCTATCTTGGGGACCTTTCTGACAATGCAGGAGAAGGGTAGATTTGGACTTATGATGGGAGACACTTCATTAACAATCAGTTGCAAATCATGTTTCACAAAGTATATACTGCCTGGGAGATGCACTCCCTTGAATGCATTGTCTGAGCTCAGATATTTCTGTCACCACCACAAAAAAGTGACTACTGAAGAGCTGTGGATATTGGCAGGGAGTGCCCATACAAGATAAACAGCTAAGTAATTCACCCTTGTAGCATTTGATGAAGTAGAAAATAAGCCTTTGTGATGCCTTAGCGGTGCAACTGCAGGATCTAATTTCATTTCCAAAGAAGGTACAGTAACTCTCTGGCAGTTGGTATACGTATGTTACAGCTAAGACTTCACCAGAGTAGAATGCTAGACTTCTTGCTGGCTGACAGTCAAACTCGAGGAAGTGACATTGGAAATCGTACTGACAAGCAGAGCAATTCTCGTGGCAGGCCAATGTGGGAGCAGGTTCATCTCTGGATGACTGGATATCTTAGTCACTAAGAAATCATTCTAAAGTGTTAAAATCAGTAGATAATTTCAGAAGCCAGATAAGTTAATGAAGAAAAAGGTTATCTAACTCTTAGATTACGTGGAAAGTAGAATGTTGCCATCTCTTTCCCCCAGGCTGCAGTGGGAAGTCATTACTTTTGCTCAGGTTGGCTCAATGGGCGTGTAAGTATCCTGAGAACTGGAACTAGCCAGAGACCAGGAAGTGGCCAGCTCACTTGCATGAACTCTCTTGTATGAAATCTTCCCCACTGCTTTCCCAGCTGTTGACCACAGATAGTGTTTTGGCTTACGTTGCTGACTGAACACTCCCTTGCTGAACTTGTCCAGTGGGGTGCACTGGTGCAGTGGCACCCCACTTTGATTCCTGCTCTACCCAAAATTTAAAACCAACTGCCTGGTAGTGGCAGCAGCATTTCTTCTCAGGCAGCAGCGAGGGAGTCAGGTGACTTCATGGCTTATTAAAAGCTACCTGGTTCCTTCTAAACTCTTCATTCCACGAGCGATAATGACTCTCTCCTTTTTAATGGTCTTGATCAAGCTATCCTTTCTTCCGTAATTCTTCTGTCTGTTAGCTGCTTCTGGTAATGTAGCTCTTATTTCACAAGATGTTTTTAGCTCATTCCAATAGTTATATTTGTTTTTGCATCAATCTTAAACTGAATAATATAGCCCTAGGCCCCAAGGTATTACGAAAGCTAGTTTCTGTTTACCTGGAGAAAAAATGTGTTGTGCTATATGTGATGATGCACCTCACCATGGGCACCTCCCTTTTCATAATCTTAAATTTGCCCGTGAACCTATTATAAGGCTGAATATGCCCTCAAAGTGCCCATCAAACTAGTCAATGTAGAGTAGCTTGGCATTATTTATATCTTTTAGCACCAACCTATACTATATATTCATAGATGCTAGGGTCGCAAGGGACCCCAACAGATCATCGAGTCCAACCCCCTGCCTAGGCAGGAAAGAGTGCTGGGGTCAGATGGCCCCAGTCAGATGCCTATCCAGCCCTCTCTCAAAGATCCCCAAGGTAGGGGAGAGCACCACCTCCCTTGGAAGCCCATTCCAAATTCTGGCCACCCTTACCATGAAGAAGTTCTTCCTGATGCTCAGCCTAAATCTGCTCTCTGTCATTTTGTGACCATTGTTCCTTGTTACCCCAAGAGGCACCCTGGTGAACAGACCATCCCTGATCTCTTGCTGTGTCTCCCTAATGAATTTGTAGGCAGCCACAAGATCACCTCTCAGCTTTCTCTTGCGGCTGCTGAAGAGGTCCAGGTCCCTCAGTCTCTCCTCATAGGGCTTGTCCTGTAAGCCCCTAACTATATGAGTGACCCTCCTCTGGACCCTCTCGAGTCTATCAACATCCTTCTTGAAGTATGGTGCCCAAAACTGGATGCAGTACTCCAACTGCAGTCTGACCTACGCCACATGGAGGGGAAGTATCACCTCCTTGGTTTTATTTCTTATGCATCTGCTGATGCATGATGAAGTATGGTTAGCTTTGCCGATCATTTCACACTGGCGACTCCTGTTCATCTTGGAGTACACTATGACTCCAAGATCCCTTTCTGCTTCTGCGCTGCTGAGAGGGTCACTTCCCAGCCAGTACATGTGCTGGTGCCACGTGCCTGCGGGACCCTACTACCCACGTCCTTCCAGGTCAATACTGACCCATCTACTACCACTCTCTGGGTGCAACTGCTAAGCCAATTTGCCACCCACCAGACCATGTAAACATCTATGTCACAGCCTCTTAATTTATTTATGAGAATGAGATGAGATACTGTATCGAAGGCCTTGCTAAAATCTAAGAAAACAACATCCACCTCCACTCCTACATCTAAGCATTTTGTGACCCTGTCATAAAACAAAACTAGATTGGTTAGGCATGATCTACCAGCTACAAATCCATGCTGGTTTTCCTGCTGCATTATTTTTCCCTCTGGACTCCCACAAATATGATCCTTCATAATCTTTTCAAAGACCTTTCCAAGAATGGAAGTGAGACTGACTGGCCTGTAATTACTCGGATCCTCCTTTCTCCCCTTCTTGAAAATAGGGACCACATTGGACCTGACCCAAGCACCATGAGTGCTCAAACAGCGTGCCAGTGGTTCTGCTATGACACCAGCCAATTCCTTCAGTACCCTCAGATGCTGCTCATCCGGGCCTGCTGACTTAAACACATCCAGTCCATCCAAGTGACTCTGCACCAAGTCAGCATCGACAGTTGGTGGGCTGGTGTCCCTCTGATGCCCATCTGAGAACCCATTAGGAGACTTATCTTGAGCCCTGTTGAGGAACACTGAAGCAAAAACTTATTCAGTAGCTCAGCCTTGTCCCCCCTGTCTGTCACTAATTGCTCCTTCTTGTTCAGTAGGGGTCCTATGCTGCCCTACGCCTTCCTCTTACTCCCTACATACCTAAAAAAAGCCTTTTTGTTGTCTTTAATTTGTGTTGCCAGCCTCAGCTCTGTAGTTGCTTTGGCTTTTCTAACTGCCTCCCTGCAAGTGCAGGCCAAGTAGGTATACTTCTCCTTGGTAGCTTCCCCCTGCTTCCACCGCCTATATGCCTTCTTTTTTGCCCTTAGGCTCCCCTGGATTTCACTGTTTAGCCAAGGAAGTTTTTGTCTCCTTTCCCCCTTTTCCCTCGTACTGAGATAATCTCGCTCTGTACCCAAAGGATCACTTCCTTTAGAAACGACCACCCTTCCTGGACTCCCATCTCACCAATACTCTTATGCTGCAGTGTGTCATTGACTAGACTCCTAAGCACACTGAAGTTAGCCTTCTTAAAGTCTAGCACTTCCACCATACTAGTTATCTTACCCACCCTACACCATATGGTGAATTTGATTGATTGGTGGTCACTGTCACCAAGGTGACCATGAAAGTGCAGCTCCCCTACCAGGTCCTCCCCCATAGCCAGCATGAAGTCCAGTAAGGCATTCTCCCTAGTAGGACCATATACCTCCTGTGTTAGGTTCTTAACCTGTGTGCAGGACTTTCACCTATGTAAATGGTTGGATTTGGCTGACTGCTCCTCCCAGCAGGTGTCAAGGTAGTTTAGGTCCCCCATGGCAACCATGTCCCTAGACTGTATGGCCTCTGAGAGCTGCCTCAAGAATTCCAAGTCTAGCTTTTCCTCTTGATGTGGTGGTCTGTAGCAGACCCCCGGTACCAAGTCCCTTTCCCCTCAACCTCCATGTATCCTAACCCTCAATGCCTCAACTTTCTTCTCCTCTGATCCCATTTTGATTAGGGTAGATGTATAATGCTCCTTTACATAGAGAGCAACCCTGCCCCCTTTCCTCCCTGCTCTGTTCCTGCTGAACAACCTGTAGCCCTCAATATGTACTGCCTAGTCATGGGTAGGGTCCCACCAGGTTTCCATTAGCCCCATTAAATCAAAGTTATTGTCTGCAAGCAGAAGTGTGAGTTCTTCCCACTTGTTCCCCATGCTCCTAGCATCAGTATAGAGGCACTTGAGCCCTCTGAATGGTGCCTTTGGTGCCCCCCCATTCTGATGCCCAAAAGGCCCCTGGGTATTTACCTGGGGTGTACTGCTGCATGTCTTGCAGTTTTTATGTTTTAGGCTTTCTCCATCTCCTGCCTCCCTGTCCACCATTGTACTTAGTTTAAAGCCCAATGTAGGAGGTCAGCCAACCTGTAAGAAAAGAGACTCTTGCCTTTTGCAGAGAAATGAATCCCATCACGTCCCAGGAGATCCCTTGCATGGAAGTGCAGCTCATGGTCCAGGAAGCCAAAACCCGCATGATGGCACCAACTCTGTAGCCGTGGGTTGACTTCTCTGACACAGGAGATGTAATGCCTACTGCAACCACTGACCGGGAGGATCAACAAAAAGACCACCTGTGCCCCTGTCTTCCTAAGCCTGGTCTCCAGAGCCCTGTAGTCACTCACGATATGGTCTGGACTACTCCTGGCCGCATCATATGTTCACCCATGGATGAGGACCATGGGATAGTTGTCGGAGGGCCGGATGAGGTCAGGAATTCTCATCATGACGTCTCTGATCCTGGCTCCAGGCAGGCAGCAGACCTTGTGCACTATGGGATCCAGACAACAGATGGGTCCCTCTGTTCCTCTCAGCAAGGAGTAGCACACAGCAATGACACGGCTTCTCTTCTGCTTACCTGGCGAACCCTCAGCTCATTCAGTGATGGCAGCAGGCCCCTCCAGTGCACTTTCCCCCATCGCACACTCCAGTGCAGCCAGGGCCTCATATTTGTTCCCCAACTTCACCGGGGGAGCTGTCTCTGCAGCGAGAGGTCTGGCCCCCGAGATGACTGTCCTCCACTTCCCAGCATCTGTTTCAGGGCATTCCCTTGCAGCTTCTCCACCAGGAGTCTTGTCCTGCAGAGCGTGAAAGTAGCCATCAATCTCTTTTTCAATTGCCCTGATCCCCCACAGCCTGCTCACCTCTGCCTGGACTTCCCTCACCTGACTTTCCAGTGCCTCAATTCGGGCACATGTGGGACAGACAAGGGAACCCCCGGCTCCCACACTACGCCCAGGCCTCAGAGGTCCTGCCAGGCAACCCCTGCAGATAGGGGGCCAGGGCACTGCTGACCCATCCAAGGGGCCTGTTTGGGTGGCGGCCTCACAGGAGCTCCGGGCTGGAAGCAGCGGCAGGGGAGGGGCCCTGGCTGCACTCTGAGTTACCACCCCCATACTAGCCCCCCACCCATTCACTTACCCAAAGTCTCTGTCAGAAGCTCCCGTGTATTCCTGCTCATGACTGTCCTGTGAACTGCCTACAAACTGCTCCCCTGTTGGTAGTCCCAGTTCACTGGCTCCCTGGTCACCTGGGGAGTCTCCTTTTATACCCTATGTTACAGAACATGAATTTTCTTATAATTATAAAGGGACATTGTCAAAAATAGTAAATCACAGCATTAAGGTTTGTTGTTATAGTTGTGTTCATGCCATTTACTATAGCTCACTTGCTTTTTTATCTCTCCTTTTTAAGGATTTTTATTAGGGTTGTGCAAAGCTTTGGGTGGTGATTTGATTCAGAGGAGATTTGGCTGATTCAGTGGCTGAATCTCCAAATCCAAATTGAATCAGGGAACCAATTAAAAGGTCCAAATCAATTCGAAGCTCTCTGCATCTTTGGAAAAGATTCGGACAGTTTTGATGATTCAGACAGTCCCCAGTGGCTGCAGCAGGGAACTGCAGACAGACTAAGAGCTGGTAAATAGGGGTGGGGGAGGGGACCATAGGGTGACCCCTGCCAGGCCCCATCCCCTGCCTGCATCCCCAACCCCTGCCCGCTCCCCCAGCCCAC
>NW_017728996.1:45653963-45665747 GCF_001723915.1 Gavialis gangeticus | reverse complement strand
GGGGGTTTCAGGGGGCTCATGGAGAGCCCCCCATGCTGGGGCAGTGGGGGGCAGCGGGGATCACCCCCATGCCCACAGCACCCAGTGAGCTGGGGCTTTTTTTCCCCAGGTGCTGGGAGCTAGGGTGGGGAGGGCAGCCATTGCTGTGCTGAGAGAGCGGGTGAGGGATGGACCTGCCTGATTTGGAGATTTGGCAGGAGGCAAATCTCCAAATCAGATTCGGCCAGATTGATTCAGGACAATGATTTGAATTACTGAATTGAATCCCTGTCCCCCAAAAAGGCCAAATCCGAAGCAAATACTAGCCACTTCACACAGGCCTAATATTTATACCGTATTCATTAACTGTGCACCTTATCTAGTCCAAAAGAGTGTTGTAAATGAATGTGATCAGGGAAGTATTGCAAGGACACAGGACCCTTTACATTTGAATTCTCAAGTGTTGAATGCTTGTTTGCTTTAATACCTTTTAATGTTATTATTTAATTATGGAAGGGCAGATGTAAAATAATAACTGAGATTATATTAGCAGATAGGTTAACTATTGATCCTAGTCACCATGCTAGTATCCTTTTAAGTTGCCACAACAAATTTCCATAACAAACATTATTTCTAAAACCCAAATCACATTGTATGTTTTCCAGTAATAATGGCAAGTTGTACCTTTACCAGATAAGGTGATGAAGAATTCCGTGTGATTTATTTCTCCTTAGTAGAATAATAACTGACTCATTTTCTATAGTTACTATCCCTGCATCACTTCTATTTCTAATTTTTCCTTTTTTTAATGGGTGACCAGAAGTGACTGCAGTGTATAAGGTAAAGACCTATTGTTGATTTGCATAGTGACCACACTGTTTTCAGTTTTACTACCTATTGCATCCTAATATTTTTTGTTGTTGTGCCTGCATTGCATACTAAGCCAGAGTTTTCATTGAGGGCCCCCTGCACCTTCCCCCAGCAACAAGGTTCTGGTGCTTTCCTTGACTGATTAGCTCTAAAGCCAATCTAAATCCATGTATGAGTTGTGCACATGAATTTGTTACCTTATATTGGCCAACATCTAGTTGTATATACCAGGGATTGTCAGCTGGGGTACACGTACCCATGGGGGTACTTGAGAAGGCCCTAGGGGTACGCATGGGCAGGCTGGGACAGAGTGCCATCATGCATCATCCTGTGCAGGCACTGCCTGCCTGGCTGGACACAGGGACCAGGGGAAGGTTGCTCTGCATTCAGCCATATGCCACTACCTCCCCACTCCGCATCCAGCCACTGGGGGCACACTGACCCAAAAAGGTTGAAAACCCCTGGTATATACAAACCTGTTGCCCATTCACATATCTGTGTTAGGTTTCCTCTAAAATTTTCCAATCTTGAAAAATGTTACTGTACTAAGTAATTTTATCTGGGTTTTATCGACACTTTTTCCACCTTACAGATAGGTAAGACCATCATTGCAAAAGCCATCTGATAACTTCTTGCCATGTTGAAAAATAGCCACGTAGTTCTATTTGTTTCCTGTGTCTATCCTATAATAGAACTTTACCTCCAAACTACCTACTTAATTTCTTCAGTAGGTTCTTGTGAGGGTCCATGTCAAAGACCTTTTGATATTTCAGATAAATTATATTAAACACAGGACTAGAAGGGACTACCTGAGTCATCAAATCCAATCTCTGGTATCACAGGCAACTCATCAGTTTTCCCTGATGGAAAACTGTAAACATAAAAAGTTTATTGTATATGACAGTATAATTTTCCATTATACATGCAATGGTCATTTGTCTTCATCATTTTGTGTTTGTTTAGGTTTTGCCACCCTGCAATTCTCTATTATCTTAGGTGATTGGAATAAAGAAATGTATATTTTTGTTAACAGCTCAGGCACTTAGTTCTTCAGAACTCCTGGCTAACTATCATTTGGCCAAAGTAACTTATTGCTAATTAAGTATCAATTTGTCCTGGCACATTCTCTTTGGCACTGAAAATGATTATAATCCCCAGGGAGCTCCTCCTCTGCCAGCCACCATAAAAGAAAGCCCCGACTGGTACAGAGCCACTAACCTAAAATACCTGTCTGAAAAGCATGCAGGGAGCCACTCTTGAGTGTTCCACAGGCAAGCTTTAAAGCCATAGAATTTCTGCTGAGTTTCATACTAGCAGCATGAGTGCAGTCAGAGAGACTAGTATTTATGGAGAGAGATATTTAAAGATAGACAGAGAGGACGTCTAGATTAGTGAAAATACTGTGTAGTTTCCTAACACATTAGAGACATCCAGGTTTTCCTATTTGATCATTTACTTGTATTCTTACATTTATCAATTTAGAAATGGCAGCTCCCATGGTAGTTTTCTCTTTACATAGTTTAATGTTTCTTTGGCAGGTCTTGGAACATATTTGACAATACACGTCAGGATCCCACAGGACTAACTGCAGTTCTTCAGGCTACAGATCTGGTTGGAGTCTTGCATATGCTATACTGTATTCTTTTCCATGGAACAATTTCAGACTCGAATACAGCAAGTCCTAAAGAGAGTTATGCAGAGAACACAATCCAGGTTGCTATTCAGAGTTTACGCTTCTTCAATAGCTTTGCAGTTCTTGATCTGCCAGCCTTTCAGGTACAGACTTTGTTTTATTTTAACTCACGGTTAATCTTAGAATGTTTATTGTTGCATACATTTTCTTTTCTTTCAGCTTTGACTACACATTCCCTTCAAGGTCAGATATTTACAATTAACTTACAGAATAGCTACAAATAAAGTAAAAGCTGTGTTGGTCAGATTTGTTCATACATAGAATTGCTGTTTATTAATATTACTTTCATTATGTCACTGTTTGAAATAAATGCTGTTAACTTTTATGTGAGAGGCACATGCAGAATATACAAATTTAAATATGCTACATAACTTTTTCTGTTCAGAGATATTAATTTTGACACTTGTTAATGTTTTATGTTTTAAGTCTACAATGTTAAAAGTGCTTTGAAGCTTTCTGTATCAAGGTCCACACATAACAATTTCTCTTCTTTTACTTACAAGTTTTACTTATAAGATAATTGGACTTGGGGGTTGCTTACATGCCCTAAAATGACAGTTGCATTATAAAACCTGAATATAAGATTGTGCAACTGAACCAAAAAGAATCTACACATGCATGTTTTTAGCTGGGGATATCACCTCTTTTGAAATTTAACTTTCTAAAATACAGTAAATATTGCCCAATTTTTATTTATGCAAGCCACAACAATTCTCAAAACTATTTGAGATTTATTATAAAAATTATTTCCTTTTAAAAGAAAATAATACTTCTTCTAGAAGGTAATCCATAATGTAAACTAATCTCTTTGCCAGATTAGGAAACAATTTTAAAATATTCCATGCACAGATGAATGTCTGTTACTACAAGGCAAAGAAATCAAAATAACATGCTTTATCAAACTTTTGTGGTAGTGCTGGTCTCATTCAGTTTGTTAAAAGAAGTTTTTGATGCCAGCCAACATATAATGGACAATTTTTCCACAAATCACATTGTACATCCTGGACTAATTTATGCACCGTGCTAAAATCAGCAAGCACTTTACATGAGGGAAGAATGTATGAGAAGACTCTCCTACCTATTGTTGACAGAGTAGCCCTAGTCTGGTAACTGGTTTTATGTAGGCAGAGCTTTCATCCACATGGCTCCAGTACACAGAATCAAGGCTTTTTTTTAAATTTTATTGAGTAACAGAGAGGTGAGGAGGGGAGGCAAATTAAAAGTTATTTCGTATATAAACCAGGCATCTCTGCACAGCTAAGCAACTTCCCTTTCCATATTTCAAAAGGAGTGCCTTTGAAATAGGACCCTTCCCTGGCATGTTTTGAAATTGTTGCTGTCAGAGCTGGATGATTATTTGTTAGTGTTGATACAGTTATGCAAAAATGGACAGACCTTCAGCTGATATAAGTATCAGAGCTTGTGTAGCAGTCAGTGGAGCTTTGACAGATTGCACCAACCAAAGTTCTGCCCCTTGATTTCACTTGAGAGCATTATATTTTTTAAATCCCTGTTTCCATTGCACAGTATGTTTATTCTTATGACAAAATAAAACAGAAGGATCTTCTTCTGCTGTGTGTATCTGTCCAGCTGCCAAGTATCACAATATCCTTGCAGCAGAAAGTATCCTTGGTATTGGTCATCATTGGTCCTCCTTTTTGTTTCCTGTGTTGGTTTGTGCTGTGTTAAGATGTATATGGCAGAAATGATTCCATTAAGTGTAACCGATGATGAGTGACCATGTGAATCGGAATCATTTGGTTCATTAACAGGTCTCAGTAAAATAAACCATTTGCTTAACTGGTTTGCTGAATTAGGGACCTTGGGCCTTTGTACACACCACAAAATTGGCTTTTAAAGCGGATTAAATGCCCTTTTATACCACTTTAATTGTGTTGCTGTTTGCACGTTTGGCAGTGTGTTCCCCTTTAAATGACTTTGGTACGTAGCAAGAAAAAATACCTCCAAGGTGTTTTAGTTTGCTACCTAACAAAGTGCAACAGTGAACGACGGGATGTTGGAAGCCAGCATGCTCATGGCTTGTTGGGTCCTGCGCAGCTTAGGGGCTGTGGGACCCAGCGGCAGCCCATGCAGGCAGGCTGTACTGAAGAAGAAAATAAAAGCAGCAAGTCTGATCTTTTTTTTTTCTTCTCCCCGGAGCCTACCTTGCCTGCCTGAGCTGTGTGGGGGCCCAGTGCTTCCCTCTGCAGCTGAGGTGAGGGCCATTGCTTCCCTCCGCAGCTGTGGCGCTCCTGGGCCAGGTGCCAGCGGCTGGGTGCCGCCAGTGGGGGGCCCTGTGCAGCTCAGGGACTGCTCAGCCCACTGGCAGCTTGCCCCTTCAAATCCCCACCCACCACCACTGAAGAGGCAGGTAAGAATTGGGCCCCCACCCTTGTGTACACGCCACAGGGGTTTAGCTTGGTTTTATTCTTCCTAAATTGAACCAGTGTTTTTAAAACCCCACCATTTCAATTTAGGGAGAACTAAACCTAATTAAACCCCCGTAGTGTGTACAAGCAGCCATAGTATTGTTTTTGATTCATATTAGTATTGATTTGATTAATATTGTTTCTTTCATTTTGAGCTGTTTCTTTAATGTTAAAGGGCAACAAACACCTGAAGCAGATCATTGTCCTTGCTAATTCTTGTGAACCATAGGAAAGTATCAGGCAGCAAACAAAATAGAGTTTATATATTGCCTGATGATTAGCTTTCCAGAATAGTTTCATCATGGTAATGGTAAGATCATACAACAGTTTTCTGATTAAATAAGTATGTCTACTTCCAGTACAATGCAAATTAGTATCAGTACAGATAATCCTTTGGCTCATGAGTAGATCTTTTATTTAATTTGAGAGTCTAAACAATTGAAAGATGATAGTGAGAAACAACACAGGATACTAAACTGCTATTAATTCTGGCTAAAGAGGATGCATAGTTTCCTTGAAAAATTAGTTTAAGTTTTATACACAAACTCATGTGCCCTTTGGCCTGTTGTTATCAGAGAAAGTTAAACACAGAGGACTAGGTCACAGCATGCGTGGACATGACTAATTAAATAAGGGCTAGGCACAAAAATATATCACTGCATGATGTAAAGTAGCAAATGGCTACTATATTATGTGTTGAAGCTTGAAAGTAGGATACCTTATCAGAAGGTATTACGTTTGGGAATGGAAGGTATCCGTTATTGATTCTTTTGTAATCATTAAGAATTCCAGTTTTCTGGGCTGAATGTTGTATATGCTAAAACCCAACTCTAACACATTTACATTTATACATCTATACTTCACACAGACTAGGAGATATGAAATCAAAAAAACTTTCACATGAAAGATATTTTCCCAGAGGCCTGCAATGCTGCTGCATTAAAAGGCTGAAATGCTCATGCCTTATGCCTCAGTTTTCCCCTTTGACCTTATGTCGCTCTATCTGCTTGACATGTTTATTAAATAGAGGCTGTAGGCTGCACAGATAAAATCTAATTCTCCTGAATCTCCACATTACAATTTGCCTGGTTTCAGAAAGAATCCCCAAAAAGACAGGCAGCTGAGGGTTCTCTTCTTTAGACTGTTTCTAACTTTTGAAAATGTTTATTTGAAATTATTCGATTTTATTTATCTTTCTTTTCCATTCAGGACACACAAGTTATTAGCGATAAATGTATTTTGCTCTTTTGCAAAAAATTAGGGATGATTTGTTTTCCTTTGCTTATTACTGAGAAATATTATTAATATTAAGTTTTCCCGGAACATGTGCTACATATCTAATGAAATTGGCCACTTAAATGCTAAATAGCATGCCAACTAAGAGTCCCAATTTTTCTTAGTCCTTTTCAAAATTAAAGTTCATTCTGATTTACAGTGGCATTTAAAATTATAATTAGAGCTGTGCTGCTAATTGATTGAATGAATAGGGGTTTTTTTGTTGTTGTTGCTGTTTATCAGAAACTATTGTGACAGTCAACACTGTAACTAAAATGTTGCTCAGATATTTTGTAAGATCCATATTTGGTGATAATCCTGAAAAGTGGGTAACTGGTTATTTTAAACTGTCCTTACTTCATTTAGTCCCTATAATATATGGCTAGATTATGATTGGGTGTTTTCTGTCAGTCTGTTGTAGGTGCCGAGGGACTTTCCCTTGCATTCCGCCATATTATCAGCTCTTTGCTGTCATACTGTTCCCAGCACACTTGTGAAGGATTGCTCCATGAAGTCATTGTTTGTGTTGGATATTTTACTGTAAACCACACAGATAATCAGGTAAGAGAATCAAAAATATGATCCAGGGGTGGTGTGTATGTACTTATATCTTGATCATGCAAACGTGTAAGTAGTGCCATTGAAACCACTGACTCTTTGTAAATGTAAACATATGAGTATACTTAGGCATATTGACAGTAAGAGCCTAAATTAAGACAAAAATATCTGATGGTGGTAGTTAGCAAGTGAAGACCAAATGAGCAATGGAAAAGGCGCAACATGCATTTTAGATGCATTTACTTTATACAGTTATAGGCAAATTTGATCCTCCTGTGTATGAGATGTTGGTAACACTGACCATATTGCTGTGAAAACACAGTTATTGATAAGGTTTTATTGTCCATAAGAGTCCTGCATTTTATATTTGCATGGATTTTTCTTGGGTCCTTTCATCTGAGGTGGAAGTTTGAACCAGAGTGAAAGCTATGCCGTCTGCACTATGTAGATATACCCTTAGATGACCAGGGACATCTTGATAATGTAAACCATGGTCTTATGTTAGGGGTGGCCAGCCTGCAACACACATGCCACAAGTGGCTTAAGCAGTAGGGGTGTGCAAAGTGGGTCCTATTTGATTCAAATTCCGCCCAAATCAGGGACAGTGATTCGATTAGTTGATTTGGATCACAGTCCCCGATTTGATTAGGCTGAATCCGAAACTGAAGATTCGATGCTGATTCAAAGAATCAGCGATTCAGACACAGACACAGCTTTAAAAATTTTTTCTACATACCTTGAGGTAACGGGCACGGCTCATGAACGCTACAATGCTGGGGCTCATGGAGCATCCCACAGGAGTGCGGAGGGGCCCTCCATGTGTTCGGTGGTGAACCCAAAAGTGGACCAGAAGTACTTCCAGTCCACTTCCAAGTCTTCCGGGGAGCATGCGGGGGCCCCGTGCACCTCCCTGGCTCAGTGATTGGCCACAGGGGGACCCCAGGTGTCCACCCCCAGACCCAGGAGGCACCAGTCACTGAGCCAGGGGACATGGGGGTGCCCCCTGCGTGCTCCCCAGTGGACCCAGAAATGGACTGGAAGTGCTTCTGGTCCACTTCCAGGTCTGCTGCCGAGCCTGTTGGGGAGCCCCCCATGCTTCTGTGGGACATTCCATGCACCCCAGCATCGCAGCACTCACAAGCCCCTGCTGCCTAGAAGTATATAGAAAAAAAATTTAAAGCTGTGTCTATGTCCGAGTCTCTCTGAATCAATTCAGAGGGTTCCGATTTGATTTGGAGAGATTAAAGGGTTCTCTGATTCAATTCGGATTCAGAGATTTGATCATCGAATTGGGACGAATTTCTGCCAAGTCGAATCAGACCGAAGTTTCACACAGCCCTATTAAGCAGCCCCTGTGTGTGGTACATGGCAGATCAGAGTGAGGGCAGGGAGTACAGCTGCAGATAGGGCAGGGAGCAGAAAGCAGAGCAGCAGAACAGACAGAAGAAGGAAATCGGAGTGACGCTTGTGGCGCACTTGCCAAAAAAGTTGGCTCCCACTGTCATTACATGGTGCTTCACTGGCAAAACGAAACTTGACATTAAAAAAGTGAAATCCCCTTTGAGTATTAGAATGGACTTGGTATGCACTCATTAAATAAAAATGCTTACAAAATAATCAAGATGCGTAACTTTGGGGCTATTTGGAGTCAGATTCAGTCCTGTTTTACAGCACATCCAATATCCTGCAGTCTTCTTATCTTAGAGGAACCCAGGATGTAGACTAGGCAAACTATGGCTCTTGCTTTTTATTTTTGAATGCCTGTGCTTGCCTCTCTATTGGTGCATCCAGATGAGTGCAGACATTTGCTTCCCTGAGGACAAGTAGCAGCGCCACACCTTGTACTGCTGCTGCTTGTCCCTGGGAAACGTCCGTGCCATGTACAATCTGGTACATGGCAGGTTACCCTGGGTGGGATAGGGGAGGCTGGGGCCAGCAACTGTGCAGGTCCCAACAGCCTTACCTGGGGGCCTCCTGAGGCTGCAGCCAAGGCAGGAAGCCTGTCTGGCAGCTAGTGTGTGGCTCCAGCCAGCCAGGCTCCATTTTGGGAAGTCCACACTGCTGCCATGGCTGCTGCCCCACCTTTTTTCAGCATGGGTTATTTTGACCCTGGGACTCTTTGCGGCACCACATACTGCATATCCACACACATCTGGCAGCCTGTGTGTGCATAGAAGCTGTATTATGTGGCATCATTCTCTGGGATTAAATAGTGTACTTTATGTCAAGTTATTTGTCTTTTTAGATCTGTCTGTTATTTAATAAACTTGTTAATTCAAATGAAGAACTTTTAATCTCCTCCATAAATAGAAGAACAGAAATAAGTACTTCAGCTTGTTTCCGTGTAAGTTAAGAAAACCATTTTAGCTGTGATGGTAGGGCTGTCAGCTGCGGTTTCAGCATTGTAGTATCTTAGGGCTGACAATGCAGTAAAAACAATATTATAACTTCAGTGGTTTTGGCTGCAGCTTCAGTGAAGTTGCTGCAGCACTGCTACTGTGTAAAGCTGAATCCTAGCTCAGGATCCAAAAGCTGCCTGGCACAGGTCCCTGAGAACATAGACTCCATTGGGGTCCGATGTTTCACAGGGTCAGTCTAACATGGTTTCAGGAATTTGATTCAGTATTAAAGTCCTTTGAAGTGGACATCCAGAAGCCACTCAAAGACACACAGTTCCCTTACCCAGACTTCTTGCAGGCAATATTTTTGTAAGGCATTCGTTTTGAGAACCCCTGGGGTATTGCAGAGCTTTCTCGAGTCCCACTGTAGTACAGCTGCTCTAGTTGGCATGCAGAAGTACCACTGAACTCTTCGTTTTCTCTGCAGCTTAAGAATCCTTTTTTTTTTGGCACACGGAGTAAACAGATGTGATTCGTGCACCATTATATTGTCAGTAATAACGCAGAAGAGGGACATCCTTCCAGAACTGTCAGTTGTAGCACTCTGTAATACCCATTGCTGTTTAGCACTAGTGCCCCGGGGCAAAGGTCTGTCCATCTTTTGAGTAGGCACAGTGCCATCTTAGCAGATGGCCATGGTGAATGTAGGCAGCTGAGATAAAAGTATATGCATAAAAGTATTTGTCTGAGAGCATGATTCCCTGGTGGTAATGTTGCAATGTCTCTGTCTTCAACATCTGCACTTTTGGGTAGGTTTTTGTGCCATCACTAATCTACCCCTGAACTGGATTAATTTTCAAGATTAAAAATTACTTCCTCAGCTAGGTAAGACAAGTTTAAATCCTGGCTGAAGCAGAGCAGTGCTAGCATAGCAGAAGTACTCATGTCGTGACCCTGTCAGATTCCAACAAATCTGCAAATTCTGCTAAATACTTGTCATCCACAATCTCAGAAAGGACCTGAGAAGTAGTAGTAGTCAGGCATTAGAGGCAGAACAGGACAGTAGACTGTTTTAGTGTTACTCTCTGTAATACAAATGATGATTTGCATTACTTAGAAATGTGTTGCTGAATGTTTGACTCAGAAAAATGGCATTTTGTATTGAATATCTTGCCTTTTTTCCTCCAAACATCAGCTTTCTTGAGCCAAGGATCATATAGTGTATCTTCTGTACATTCTCCCCCCCTTTCCACCTGCCCTCATTGAAGCTGTAATTTCACTTCTCCTGCCATGTTGACAGAATGTTGGGGAGGCTGGACAATAGGACTTTTTTTGTACTTGTGAACTGACTCTGCACATTAACTCCGTATTGGACAAAGGGATTCCACCTTTTGGTCCATAACATAATATTATTAAGATACTCCACTAGATAGAAACCAAGTTTTGCTTTTATTGCCATAATTACTCTTAAAATTGGTTTCTTGTTTTTTTATTTAAAAAGCTATCTACAGATGTTTTTAATGGATTTTTTTTCTTAGAGAACCCTGATAAACACATCCCTTGCTCTGAGGCCATTTTTGTATGCTTTCTTTAAGTTGGACCCTTCAGGTTTTAAACCCTTCTGGCAGGTACATAATTGCATTTTGGTATTAAAGATTATAATTGAGTTTCTTTTTCTTTCTAAATTTTTTCTTTCTTTCTTTTTATATGTTAGTAGTAGGACTTCCAGGATTGATGTGACCTTTTTCATGATAAAAGAATTATTTTTTATTCATTCATTTTAGATTAATTGATTACCACTACTTTAGTGGTTGTTTCTGAGCTTCCTTTTTTGCCTCTGAGTAGCTATACTAATAAAAAGAAATAAATCAGAGTCCTGCAGCAAAAATCTCACAGCAAATGCTCCAGAACAGGAGACTTAAGCCTCCTAAGTGGTATTTGGAGATCTAAGTATGTGTGCCAGACTTCACCTAGGAAGCCAAATATCCCTTAGTTTCTGGTAACTGTTTTTATATATTCATCGAGAAAATGAATGTTGCCATGAGGCACTTAAGGTAAGGGATGTAGTTGTCATGGTTGATTTTAATTACCCGGACATCTGCTGGGAGGAACAGTCAGCCAGGACGGACCGTTCCAGAAGGTTCCTGGCTGAGATACAGGACCTCCACTTAATCCAGGAGGTGCACGGTCCCACCAGAGGAAACGCCCTGTTGGACCTGGTCCTGGCCACAGGCGATGACCTGGTAAGGGGCCTCCAGGTTCTTGACCACCTGGGCGATAGCGATCATTGCTTGCTGGAATTCACCATCCAGCGCAGGGTGTCAAGGGCCTACAGCAAGACGGTAGCCCTAGACTTTAGGAGGGCCAACTTCAACAAGTTGAGGAGACTAGTGGGTGAGGTGCTGGGATCCTTGAGGGCAGGGGAACTCAGTGTCCAGGATGAGTGGTCATTCCTTAAGGAAACGATACTCAGGGCCCAAGGGGAGTCCATCCCAACAAAAAGCAAGGGGCATAAGAGTGCCCGAAAGGCCCCCTGGCTCACCGAGGGCGTCCGGGAATGCCTGCTTACCAAAAAGACGGCGTACACCCAGTGGAAGGGGGGTGCTATCTCCAAAGAGGAGTATACCTCCTCTGCTCGGGC
>NW_017728996.1:45645440-45653761 GCF_001723915.1 Gavialis gangeticus | reverse complement strand
AGCGCCCCCTGGCATGACAAGGAACAGTGGACACAAATTATTGGAGAGTAGGTTTACATTAGACATCCGCAAGAACTACTTCACAGTTAGGGCGGCTAGGAGCTGGAACCAGCTTCCTAGGGAAGTGGTGCTGGCTCCTACCCTGGGGATCTTTAAGAAGAGGCTTGATGCCTACCTGGCTGGACTCATTTGAGTCCAGTTTTTTCTCCCGCCCAGGCGGGGGGTCGGACTTGAAGATCTTCAAGGTCCCTTCCGACCCTACTTCTGTGATTCTATGATATGATTCTATGATGGGGCTCTTTGACTATTTTTAAGTCAGCCTCCTGATTATTCCAGTGGTCAAATAAGTGGTTTTTTGGTTTGTAGCTTAAATTTGTCTTTCCCTCTGAAGATTCTTAGTCGCTAGCTGTTACATTTAAATTCCTGCAAGCTCATGAACAGAGAGCATAGGAATAGTAAGTCTTTGTGCTTTCGCATGCATGCCCAAAAGTCCAGACACCGCACACAGGGTGATGTGATGGGACAAAGAAGCAGTAGTGTTGCTATTCGGAATTTTCAGAACACTTAAAATATCTGCCTGGTGAATATCAATTCAAAGGTGTGATATTTTTCTGCTCTTATTATTATTAAATATTTGTCATTTAATAGCTTCCAGGAGCTCCAGCCAAGAGTGAGTTCCCTTCATGATGGGTTCTCTGTTCATACATAAAAAGGCAATGGTCAGTGTCTTGTTCACAAACTCACCACAAACTTCTTTATTTTGGTCCATGCACCTAAATGATAACAATAAGCAGTGATCAAGATGGTAGATTTGCATCATAGTAGAGCAACTGTTAATCTTTGGACCATGCTTGTTTCACTTATTTTAAAATGATAACTTTGCTGACTGTGTCCACATTTATTATAAATGTGATAATGTTTTTTTATTCATCGTTTGTTTTAATTTTCATAAAGTTGTTTCAGAGCCACTGCTTTCACTGAATTAAAGCAGTTATGATGCTACAAAATTTCAAAAAGCAAACAGTGCTTCTTTAGCATCATTAGAGCTCAACTGCTCTGTCTGTTTTGTATCGGCATGTGAACTTTTGTTTACTGTAACATTAGACAGCTTCCATTTTTACAAGACAAGGAATTCTGTAATCATGTTGTAGTGTCAGATTGCTTTATTAGGCATCTGCTTTGCATAAAGTATGGTCAGTGGAACTGGCTCTCTTTATTTGCCACCATTTAGTCTATTAACTTAAGAAAACGGGTCCCATCATACCAAAGATGGACTCAGAAAAGAAAACTGTGTAATAAAAATATGTCTGTATCTTTGATTAAGCCAATCATCTATTTACCATAGAATTACAGTTTCTAATTAAAATGTTGTTGTTAATTAAAAATCTCCTTTGTATTTTATTACATTTTCATTCCCTTTTCTACTTTGTCTGATTTAATTATTATAATGAACATAATTAGCATGTGCTGTCAACCAGTCGCTTCATTTGCATTTTATATTGGATAATTGAATGTGGTCTGATAATTAAATTAACATGAATGACAGATGATTTGGCTTCCTTCACATTACTGTATTGGGAATAAAAATCCTTACATATTCATTGTAGTTAGTGAATATTCTTAATTTGAAAAATCTTTGCAAATTAAAGTCCTTAGACCCATGATCTTGCATGTCAGGATGTAAAAGAAGTTGATTGCTCATTTGTCTTGTTGTTGCTCTACAATGAATCTGGCCTTTTTTCTTTCAGGATTTAAAATGCATGTTGTGATTAGACCGCTTCTGTTAGTCTGACTAACTTAGTTTTGGTAGTAGAGTACAGAGCCTTATATTTCTAAATTATCTATTTAAGGGGTGCTCTTACTAAATAATGGGACATAAAATCCCTGTTTAATGGCTAGGGAAAATGTTTCCACTTAAAATATTTTATTGTAAATTTAGATATGATTTAAAACATTGATGGATTAAAAGTAATCCATCTGTTGTAATTAGGAATACATATAGTGATGTATTACTTTTTGTTTTATATTACCATAAGCCTACTCAAACTCAGTAAAGGTTTGTTGATGTGAAAAATTGAATGTGAAACCAGTAGAACCCCTTTCAACTATAACACCAGATTTAATTGAAAAAACCCCATAAAAATAAGACTTACTTTTCAATAGAAGAGTTTCTTTTCTTTTGAAAATATTGAAGGTCACACAGCAATATCACTGAGAGAGGAAATTTAATATAAACAAAAAAGTCCATGGAAGTATAAAATGGTCTGAAGTAAGTTACACTTACAGAATGGCACCTCACTTGTTCAGAAAGACATGAACTTTCATAGATGAGAGCCTAGTTCTGCAAATCCATTAATAGCATTTAACAAAATAAGCTGTCACTAAGGCTGTGCAAAGCTTTGGTCCCTGTTTTGATTTGGCAGAGATTCAGCCTGATTCAGTGTCCAAATCTCTGAATCTGAATTGAATCAGAGGGCCTTTAATCTCTCCAACTCAAATCGGAACTCTCCAAATTAATTTGGAGAGATTCAGAAAGGTTTGGCGATTCGGACATAGACACAGCTTTGAATGTTTTTTCTACATACCTCTAGGTACCAGGTGGCTTGTGAATGCTGTGATGCTGGGGTTCATGGAACATCCCACAGGAGTGCAGGTGAGTCCCCAGTGCACTCAGCAGCAAATCTGGAAGTGGACCAGAAACACTTCCAGGTCTGCCAAGGAGTGTGCTGGGTGGCCCCCCCACGCTCTCCCCCCCCAGCTCAGCAACTGGTGCCTCCTGGGTCTGGAGGGGCACCCGGGGTCCTCCCACAACTGATCACTGAGTTGGGGGGGCACAGGGGGCCCCCCCCATGTGCTCTCCGGCAGACCTGAAAGTGAACCAGAAGTACTTCCAGTCCACTTTTGGGTTCGCCACTGAGCACATGAGGGGGGAGGGGCCCTGTGCTCCCATGGGACACTCTATGCGCCCCAGCATCGCAGCAGTCACAAGCCGCACTGGTACCTCGAGGTATGTAGAAAAACCATTTAAAGCTGCATCTGTGTCCAGATTGCTTATTCTCTGAATCAGCATCAAATCTTCAGATTTGGATTTGGCTGAATCAAATCAGGGACTGTGATCTGAATCAACAGATTGAATCACTGTCTCCGATTCAAGCCAAATCCGAATTGAATAGGGCCTGCTTCGCACACCCCTAGCTGTGACCTATGAAAGCTCATGTATTTCTGAATGAGTTAGTCTCTAAGGTGCCTGTCCTTTCTCTGCCTTTCTCTGCTTATGTTAAGGGTACTTGTAGTGTAAAGGAGCTTTTGTATACATAAGAATTAGGCCCAAGTGTTTAAAAGGACTTAAAGCTATCTTTAAAACTGGCACTTGAAATTTTTTTTTACCTTCAAGCCATGTGCATGACTATATACAGTTATCTGTCCAAGTTGTGGGCACAAATACTGGTTATATGTATAAAAACATGTTAAATTATTTTTATGAAATTTGCTGATAAGTTCCTTCCTTTCAGTTGTCTTCTTAAATTGATATTTGTAATATTAAAATATGTGAATAACCATTTAACTAAAAAGTATAATAACATAGCTTTAAGTGCACTATTTCTATAATGGGAAATGCTACTTGATACTTATTATTTTATGCTTTTTGGCATTAGCTGTGGATTGTGAAAGAAGCAGCAGAGTACAACTGTCAGTCAGTTTCACTGAGTTTATTTCCTACTATTATTCCAAAATTATACATTGAGATTTTCAAGGCAGCATAGAAAGTTTTGGTAGACGTTTTCCATTAGCTTTAATAGAAAATGTATGGGTAAACCTCTTGCAGTACCTTGATAATTTCAGCTACCTTGTGTGTGTTTCAGAACCCTTTATTGTTCTGAAATGTTAACTGCAACAGGATCTAACAGCATACATGCTGGTTCTTAGGACTCAAGGAGATTTGTTTAGTGAGGACAGGAACAATAAGGGAGAAAGAGACCCAGAGAAAAACAGAGCAAAGGGACCAATAATCCATTGACCAGAGAGCAAAGCCAGAGAAGCAACATCACTCTCTTTTCCAAGGAAGCTCACTGCACAGTGTAAGGAAAAGGAATGGAGGTAGGGAGCAGCCACTCCCACAAGTAGCTTTCTCCTTCTAAAGCAGTATTTCCAGCAGATGAGCCAGTTGAAGTTTCTGCTACTAGAACAGGTGGGCAAAATATGACCTGCGGGTACCTCTGCAGTGCTCTGCATAGGACCACACCCCACCCTCTCCTACCCAGGGCAGCCCGCCTCTGGCCCCAACCCCAGCCAGTGTGCACAGCTTCCCAGGAGGGCTGCTCCCAGTGTGGCTGCAGCTGCTTGTGTACTGCTTAGCTCCCCCTGCCTCTAACAGCTCCTCCTCCTCCTGTCCCTGATGCACTGCTCCAGGCAGCAGGTAGCATGGGGAAGCACCAACAGCCATGGGGGCACATGCTGGGCACCACACACCAGCCAGCTGTGGGGGGAAACTGCAGCCAGGCAGCTGCTTCCCCAGAATGTGGAGCACCAGCTCCAGCTCCCAGCTGCCTTCCATCCACTCCACCCACTCGGCACAATGAGCATCTTCCTGTAGCAAATGCAGTCTTACATATAATAAAAATATTTATCCCACATTAAACACACTTTGCTAACTTTGAAATGTTATGTATACCTGCAAAAATATCCCTACAGATATCACATCAGATTAGTACACTGATACAGTTTACAAAAGAAAATGCTTTGTTCTTATAGTTGGTTTACTTTGATGGCACTTTTGTGTATCCAGTTTTACTGTTTGTTTATGTAGTCCATTCTCCCTGTAATTTGCATGGTTTTTTCACACAGCAAGGAGTGGAGAAAACTTCTAAGATTAGGATAATACTTTTTTTTTAAATGGCAGAAATCGATAGAGAAGCTTAAAAATAAATTGATAGAGAAAGGTTGGAGATGCCATTGCTAATGGAAAGGAATGAAAATGTGTAGGCTGCTAAACCTTAAATAAAATCAAGATAATAGTGACAGTGGATGACTCACGTAAGTTGGTACCTTTAAGATCTTTGTTGGTTAACCATTGCATGCTTTGCATGACATGGATATAACTGACTGAAGATTTTATGAAGGTAAACTGTAGTTCCAGCTGAGTTAAGTATTTGAATCATCTGAAGTTCTGACATAGTTGTGGAAGGTGACAAGAGGGACTGACTGGGAATTAATACAGGAGACTCATGGGTTCAATTATATCTCAGTGTTGGACTTGGATTGTACAAATAGAAGAATAAACTTAGTTCCTTATGTAGTGAAAAGTGCTACTTTTGTCGGTTGTCATCCTTGACTGAAACTTAGACATGGAAACAATTCCAAGGTGAAAAAGGGTGGGCCAAACACTGCCTCTGAAGGACTAGTTTATTTTAGGTCAGAATTAAAAGGAGTTTGATGATCTCAATTTAATCCCCAGTGGACACTGTCCCATGTGAAAAGAACACCACAGAGTTTGGCATGATTACACTTAATAAACAGTTTCTTCTTAGCTGAGACCCAAACCTGGAATATTGTGGGGTTGGGCAGTAAGGATAGAACTGCATTGGCAGAGATGGATGGATCAGGTTGTATGATGCCTGCCTTTACTCTAACTGACTAACCAAGGCTATCAGAGTCTCATATTCATGAGAATTAAATTTCACACAAAAATTTAAAACCATGTCTGCAGTATGCAGATCTTTAATCTCTTATTGGGAGCCATCATCTGTTTGACCTCACATGTGATGGAACTCCCTGTAAATAACCTCAGAGGCTGTATGTCTCTCAGCCCTCTTCAGGCCTACAGTGACTCTCATCAGTGTTGCTATGCCATGTCTGAGGAGGAAGACAGTAGTCTTCTCTTGTCCTCGGACAATTACCATATTTACTCAGATACAGATACAAGGTTCCCCCCCTCCCCCATCAGCATAGGGGAAAAAAACCCTCATCTTATGTTTGTATACAAGAAAATTGTATTAAATGCATTGTCTATATTTGAACTGCTGCCAAAAGCAGCATATATGCTCAATAATGGGAAACCAACTATGAAGGTGATTAAATACAGCCAACACTGAGCATGACTATAAATACATGGCCCATATTGGGTAAACGTGCTGTTGAGTCGTTGTCATTTCCCCCCTCCCCCGGACACACATTTTTTTTTCTTTTTATGACCCTTTAAAAAAATGAGCAAGTATTCCTTTCACAGGGAACTGACACTGAGCCTGGAGATACTGCAACACCAGCCCTAACACCTTCCCCTTGGTGCCAAAAATGCTTAATGCCATATATTATTTTTTTATTTCATGTCTCAGACTAAGTTAGCCAAATCAGTTCCAAATTCAGTCAACTAAGCAGAGCACAATCATTCAAATCTGCCTGGCGCTACCACTGGCAAGTATCCTACCTCCCAGACTCTTTAGCCTGGGGTTTCAGATACTTCCAAATACAAGGCAGGCATCATACATGCAAGCCCTGAGCCCAGAGACCTTGGAGTTCAGATGCCCCCTAGTCTTACTCACCCCTAACCAAAAGGCCATAGAAGCAAGCTAGAGTGAGAACCCAAGAGCAATCCCCATCACCGTAAATTGTGTAGCTGAGATACTCCCATTGACAAGCTATAGTAGAATGTCACAGGGGTGCCTGTCCACAGTGGAACAGATAGGTCTCCACCCTCAACTACACTGAGTCAAGTCATTCATGGCCAGAAAGAACTGGATCTCCCCTGTCAGGTATATAAAACCACATGGGCTAAAGTCATCGTTATGGTATCTTTCCTGCCAGGGATTTTTTTTTTTTTAACTAACATATTTTGTGTTCCAGGTCAAATCAGCCAAATCAGTTCCAAATCATCAATTGAACAGAACTCAGTCATTCCAAAAACCATATTGATTGAGCAGCCAGAACTCAGTTGTTCTAAACACCATGTATGGTGCTACAACTAGGGAGCATCCTCCATCCCAGGCTCTTATCCTGGGACTTAAGATACTACCAAATCCATTAGCAGGCATCCTACATGCAGGCCCAAGCCCAGAAGTCTTGGGGTTCAGATGCTGCCACTTGATCTTAGCCTACAAGAGGCCAAGAAACATGTGGCCCATACTGGGTAAACATGCTAACCCATCCGAACAAACCTTAGCTAAAAGGCTGAGGAGTAGGTCAGCGCAGCCCATCTGAATAAGACATATGGTTAAAGCCCATTGAGTATAGTTCCCCTCAGTACTGACACTTTTTTCAAGTCATGGTGACCACTACATTGAATACAGTTTGAATTACTCTTCACTCCCACAGATGATCTGCACCTGCACCTGCTTCCCCATTTCCAATGAGTCCTGTTTCTTCACCAGCCTTAAATATCTGGCAAATATCATGAAATCGGGCCCCAAAGGGTTCACCCAGAATCAGTCTGTTGCCCCCTTGGCTGGTCACATATAATTAGTGTGCTCCCGCCCTTCATGAGGTGAAGCCAGACCAGGTTGCTCTATGTCTCATCTGCATATAAATTTTTGGGGAATCTCAGGACTCATGACAAGAACACCAGGTTCCAGTCATGATGGGGGCGGGGATGACAGATTAACACATGGATCCTTTGTGGGGTATCTGGAGTACAAACACACACTAAACAATGCTGAACTGTGGGGTCACCATGGCTTAAAATACTGTTTGATCTGCTGGGACCCAGCCTGATGAACTATATTGTAAATCATGACCCTTTTGGCTTTGGACTAATATCATACATAGGATACTTGTCAGTGGTAGTGCCACACAGGCGTGAATGATTTCACTCTGCTCAGTTGAAATTTGGAACTTAATTTGCAATTGATTTGGCTTTTGAAATGAATGTAAAAAAAATAAAATAAAATTTGTACTCAATGGAAGCAAGTACAAACATGCTACTTAAAAGTGTGTTTATTGAGTACCTGCACTAAAACTTGCAGCAGTTTCAAAAAAGGTAAAATGCATTAGTTCTGGATGAACTAAGTCTATGGGTACTATATGCAAATTACTACAGCTGTGTTTATTTCAAGGTCAGTGTTTTCACATTTGCTCCTCACTTCCATGTGCTCAGGGAGAGCAGTCTAACAGTAAGAAAGGGGGGATGGGAATGGGGCTGCAGAAGAAAGAAGTTCAGGGGAGCAGAGGGCCAAGGGGATACCTGACTCCTCAGATTTATTTTCCCTCCTATATTAGTGAGAGGGGGATACATGCAAGACAAACTTCCAATAATTAGATTCTATACCTGGAAAATTACATCAAATGTATAATTGTTCTATATATGGAACCTGATTATTGGGGGGGGGGCG
>NW_017728996.1:45639796-45640440 GCF_001723915.1 Gavialis gangeticus | reverse complement strand
CTCAGATTTATTTTCCCTCCTATATTAGTGAGAGGGGGATACATGCAAGACAAACTTCCAATAATTAGATTCTATACCTGGAAAATTACATCAAATGTATAATTGTTCTATATATGGAACCTGATTATTGGGGGGGGGGGCGTTATAATCATGACCATCTTGTATTCAAGTAAAGATGGTAGCTATTCCTCTGTCTTCCTTGATAAACATATATATTTTGATGCTATTCCAAACATGTCAGCCAAAACAGCTCAAAATAAGCCCCAAATTCAATTCTATTCACTTGTACTGGAGTTGGACAGGAATAGAGAGACAATGATAAATGAGTTAATCTTACTAAAGTGAGTATTGTGGAACGTCTTGCTAAGCTATGACTAACCTCAGTTGCAGGTAAAGAAAAACTTAAGTTTTATGGCATAAAAGTATATTTTCTAATTTTTAGTTTGGAGCTTTCAGTTGTCAGCTCAATTACATATCCCATATCTTAGCATTTCTAAGCCTCTTCACAAACTACATTGCATTTATTATAAAAGTATCATAGAATCATAGAATCAATGAGTCGGAAGGGATCTAGACAGATCATCTAGTCCGACCCCCTGCCATGGGCAGGAAGGAGCACTGGGGGTGGCAGGGGTCATAAGACC
>NW_017728996.1:45637089-45639556 GCF_001723915.1 Gavialis gangeticus | reverse complement strand
TTCTTCCTAATATCTAACCTAAACCTATCCTCCCTCAGCTTGTGGCCATTGTTCCTGGTGACTCCAAGAGGGGCCCTGGTGAACAGACTTTCCCCGAGTCCCTGCTGCTGGCCCCTGATAAGGTTGTCGGCAGCCACAAGATCCCCCCTCAGTCTCCTCTTGCGGAGACTGAAGAGATTCATGTCCCTCAGCCTCTCCTCGTAGGGCTGGCAACAGAGGCCCTCAATCATACGAGTGGCCTCCTCTGGACGCTCTCCACGTCCTTCTTGAAGTGCAGTGCCCAGAACCGGACACAGTACTCCAGCTGTGGCCTGACCAGTGCCGCATAGAGGGGGAGCAAGACTTCTCTGGACCTGTTAGTGATGCCCCTGTTGGTGCAGGACAGGGTGCAGTTGGCTCTGCCTATTGCTTTGTCACGTTGGTGACTCATATGCATCCTGGAGTCAATCCTGACTCCAAGATCCCTCTCTGTCTCTGTGCTGCAGTAAGAGTAAGAAATGTGTCCATGGTAATGATCATAATCTTACATAATTTATTTGTGGGTTTGTTTTGACTGATTGACAGAAAATAGTTGATTGGAAGGGTGAGGATATAGAGAGAGCAAGGGAGCCAAATTTCCTTTGCTTTATATTTTAGTAATGGCATCAGTGCTTCACAACACCTCGAGTAACTCTCATAACCCTCCCAGGGCCTTGACCTACCAGTTGAAGAAAGCTGTCATAGAGAGCAGTGATAACAGAACTCCCTTCCAGTAATTCTGTTTAACTTTTGAGGACTAAAATCTTGTTTCTTCCCTTATTTACACAATTCTGAATTGACTAACTCCACTAAAATGTATTGAGTTATTCCAATAGAAATGATGTAACAATTAAGCCCTAGGGGCATTTTTACACATGCAAGCACCACAGCACCACATGTTTTGAAAAGTGCCCAGCACTGCAATGCTTGCAGTTTTATAAGCGGCGCAATGCACCTTGGGGGTGCTTTCATTCCAAAGTGCACCACCGCCATTTTCTGTGCACTGACGTGCATTTCACCACTTATACAACTGCGTGTGGCGTAGCGCAGTTCACCTCAGCTCACGTTCAGAACAGACTCAATTAATTGAGTCCGCTCTGAAGCAGTGGATCTCTGGCGTGTCGCAAGAAAAAAAGTATATGTATAAATGCCCTAAATGTCAGCTTTCATAAAGAATTTTTGTATTATGTTATTGTTTGGTCCAGAAGTAACTCAAACATTTGTTAGCAATCTATAAAATCCCATTTGCAAGATTCACAAATACAGGTTTCTCCTAATGATAATTAATTAATATGCTGTGGCCTGAATTGGCTTCTCACCTGAATGCATCCTAGCAACAGCGGTGAAAGGCAATATGATATTTATAAGATGTATTTGAGTAATAGATAGTCTTCTAGAATTTTAGATCTATTCAGTCTCTCGTTTTGCACAAGTGTGAATTACTTCACAAGACAGAGAGGAATTAGACCCAGTGAGTAAAAACTACACTGGGGAAAATCCAGTTCTCCCACAGTCTTTAAAGACTTTACCTGTAAAAATTAAATGAAACCTATAGTTATAACCCATCCCAAATTCATCTTTATGTAATTTCTGTGGATGGTAAAACCCAGGTTAAAATGAAGAAAATAGCATGTTTGAAAACCTCTTAAGGCCACCAAACTACTGTGCAAAACACATGCTTCTACAGAGTAATTGGTGAAAAAGAGAGTAGACATCAATAACCACATAATGTTATTTTTGTCTATACATGCTCTTTAATGCACATTAACATATTTTAATGCACATTAAACCATCACAAAGGGCACTTTTACATGTGCTCTGAGGGTAAGGGGGAGTGGCACTTCAATTAACACAACTGTCTGAGAAGCACTCTAATTAAAGCACTGCCACGTCTCGTGTATCAGCACCCCCGTGCTTAAAAATGATGGTGGTGGCACTTGAACTAAAGCTCATTCAACAAGCTTTAGTGGAAGTACCCCTGCCACCATTTTTAAGGGTGGGGCGCTGATGCACGAGATGGAGAGGGCTGCAATTGCCCCACTCCCGCAGACTTGAATAAATGGGTCTAGAATTCCAGTGTGCCAGAGCAGCCTCCACACTCTTGTAAGGTTCCAAAAAAAATGTGCTTTTTAGCTAATGCGCATTAAAAGAGACTAATGCTCCTTTTTCTAGTACTTCACAATGGAGGTACTAGATTTAATACACATTACCTAAAGCACATTAATAAACATATAGATACACCCACTGTGTAGTTTTATGAACTGGCCAAGAAACCACACACACACACACACACACACACACACACACACACACACACACACACACACACACACACACACACACACACACACACAAACACACCCACACTTCAAGAAAGCCACTGATGTAATTGCCAGACTTGTGCTGCAAAAATGGAGCTATTCCACCTGCTGGGCACACAGCACTTTGA
>NW_017728996.1:45624747-45632089 GCF_001723915.1 Gavialis gangeticus | reverse complement strand
CACACACACACACACACACACACACACACACACACACACACACACACACACACACTTTTTGATAAGTTGAGACCCATTCCTTACATGCAGCAGACTATAGCTGAATAGTTAGCAGTGGATACCAGTATAGATTTGTTTTAGTATACAAAGTATGAAAATACCACAACACATATCACTGCTCTCCCAGGAGAAACCACAAGATGTTCAGGCTGTTTCTCCCAGAGTAAAAAAGGTCAGTCCAAGAGAAACATAATCTAGGAACAACCAAGGTTAAATCATTCCCATGAAAGTTTCTCCTTGAAGAGTGAATGTATGTACATGCCCATTATGTATGCAAGTTAAACACTGATTTTCAGTCATTTAACCTAAAGTCTGGATTCTGTAGTGTTCAGACAACACTGATATATGAGGCCAATAAAGACAGAGGGAATTTAAGCATTTGTAAAAAAAAAAAAAAAAAAAAATCTAAAAATTTAAAACTTCACCATATTTCTAAAGGAGATTGTTTTGCCTTGATCTAACATGAAAAATGAGTGTCTCAAATCAGTCACTTTTAAAGTACCAATTCCAATCTATAATTGCATTGAACAATACTTTGGCCAAGAAGGAAGGTTTATCATATAAGTTCCAACTCACTCTCTGCAAACATAAAGGCGTTTTAGGATCCCTTTTATACCAAGCTCCAACAATCTCAAAAATTTGCAGACCAGTGGCAAGACAAGAATTTCTAACATGTTACAGCATGTATCTTTAGGAAACTGAAAGGTCAAAGAGTTGGGAGGAAAGTGGTAGATGTTATCTAAATGCAATGATGACCTCTTCAAAGATAAAAGAATAAAGAGGCTACATTCAAGTCAGTTTTTGTGGTAGGACATACAAATTTGAGACACCGCATAGTCATCCTTATTATTTGAAGCTATAATATATGTATTTCCTGATACATGTTTTGTAGTATATCTGAATGTGCCTCCTGTAACATTCTCATCTGCTTAGTAATTACAGTGATTTAGCCTGAGGGTAATATGCAGTACATTTTAACAAAATACTACTTGTATTCTTTTGGAAATTGAGGTTTGCTGGGCTAAAATACATAGGCCTCAGCACAAAAAACTACTTAAGTACATGCTTAATTTCTAAGCCAGTATGTAGTCCCAAGTACTCAT
Source organism: Gavialis gangeticus (assembly GCF_001723915.1). Classification (NCBI taxonomy): domain Eukaryota; kingdom Metazoa; phylum Chordata; order Crocodylia; family Gavialidae; genus Gavialis; species Gavialis gangeticus. The sequence goes on along the minus strand of NW_017728996.1, from coordinate 45,630,926 downwards.
GGTTAAATTTGGGCATATGCTTTATTGCTTTGTTGAATCAGGGCATTAGATTGGCAGCTTTTCCAATAGTACATGCCTTCCCACAGTTTTAGTGCTTCCTCATGGCACCCACAAATGACCTTCATGCTTACTTTTACTTTAAAATAGACTGCATTAGCATAGACACATGCTATCCTTAGAATTGGGGGCCTCAAGATGTATTTAAATTCTTTTAATTTGTAGAGAATTATAAACCTCAACCTTGTTTTGCTATAATAAAGCATACATTTTCATACATTTTTCTCACAACTACTTTTGATTTGTAGTAGTTCTCCATCTGCTATATTACTTTTTAATTAAAAGGACCACTTAAATATCTCTTTCCATATTTTTCCTAATGTTTTCCAATTTTAAATAAGGAACATAATGAATTTGTATGTTTAACGTTGATGTCCCATTAGTATAAGGTTTGTAAACATGTTTACACAGTTAAGTACACTGCTATGGCCACTAATATTAAATGATAGAAAGGTTTTCGGTGATGCAAAAAAAAAAAGTGTTCAGCTAAATTCTTTCTTTGGTTATATTATATCCATGCAACCCCATTTAACACTAAAATGTTAGTGATGGTGGCTGTAGCAAAATTTATGTTATTTTTGAACTCCCTAGTATCTAACTTCTTTTTAGAAGCATACATTTTATTTTAAGGAAATAAACATTTGTACCTTTCAAATGGACAAAATAATTGTTTTTTACCTTGAAGATACCATTCTGAAAACTGTTTTCGATGTAGAAGTGGTCTTCTGATTCCTGATAAATGTTTGAACTGAATTTAGAACATTCTTTGCTTTAAAGTCAGCTTCTTGCCAATAGTGGAGTAAGCAAAATGGAAAGAGCTTGACCTTAAAACAGAAGAAGAGCCTGAGTGGTGACATATTCTGCTGATTAAATGCTAGCAGTATGGGATTTGTTTATATAGGAGCAAAGAAATAATGCAGATCTAACTTTGAAGAGAAACTCTGAGCTACTAATATAAAGAATTATTTCTTTTACGAAGTTATAAATAACCTGACATAAAATCCAAGCATTTAACTGTTTGATGGAGTACTGTGTAGTTAAGAAGAATAGTTGCACTGTGTTTCAGTTCCTGTTTAGTAAAATTATTAACTCCTTTATACAGACTGGAATTGACATTATATAAATAATAAATAAATAGAAGAGAAACAGTCATAGTTTGCATACTCATCATGTATTTTAAAGGTCCAAATGTTTATAATGGACATGTTCAAGTTTGGAACAGCATTCACATGAGAGTCTGAAAATGGCAAGTAGTTTCCTTTTAGACCCATTAGCTTTTTAGCCTAAACTGTCCTAAGAGAGTTGCATCTGAACATGGAATAAATCGCAACAGAAGAACACAGTCAAGTAGAAGAGAACATTTTAATGCTTCACTTAGCAAGGAATGAAATATTGTTGAGAAGGTTACATTTTTGGGTAGTTAGTTTCATCCCAGAAGAGTAAGTAACAAATTTTGTACAAATATCTGTGGGCCTTCCTTAACATCTGCGTATTTTTCTCTTAAGGAGCTAAGGAAAGTTTTCCTTCAGTAAATTTAAAGCTGGACTTCTGTTTAGATGGCAGAATTAGACCAGTTAGACCTTCCCCCTTTCCAGGCTACAATAATTCTGTGAAACTTCTCATTTGCCCAGATAACTAGTTTCCATCGTATTGGTCAAATGACTGAGAATATCATTATTTTAGAAAAGTGATTCTCAACCAGGGTGCTATGGCATGCTGAATTGTCACAAGATCCTTTTAAGGGTGCCACATGGTGCTACGTACTATTAGCACTGTTAAGTGCTCAAACACCTACATGATTCACAAGATAAACCTCGAGGTTTCAAATAGGAATCCACAGTGTCAAAGTATTCTGACCTTTTGTGATCTGAGTTTTTCACAACAGAAGAATGTTCTGTTATTTTTCCATAGTCAAAAAACAAGTGAAAGCTAAGAGCTGGCATTTTCCAAGGGGTGCCTTGACTTTAATAGGGGGTCCTTGAGTCTGCAAAGGCTGAGAACCCTTGTTCATGCAGAATGGAATTTCCTCACACAATTAGTCATGCTAGAAAATGATGAAATTGCATTATTAGTTGAGGCCTTTGGACAGCTTCAGACTTCAGTTCTACACAAAGTACTTCTCATCAGCTCCAAAACTGCAAGGAACAGTTCTTCCTTTTTCCCTTTTCCACTATGGCTATGTCTTCATCTCCAGTAGCTGTATGACAAGGTGACCGTATTTTTCAGCCTTCGTGGATTCAGGGGTTCTAGCAGAATTGTTTAACTTTAGTAGGTGCCAAGGCAACAGGAAATATATTGGGCTCATTTGTACACTTTTGTCAGCAAGACTCCTGTTCTTATCCCATGGGTTCAGTTCTTTTGCTTTCAGTGCAGTTATGCCACAAATGCCATATACAGCCTAAGGTTTAAAAGTAGTGTAAACTGAACTGTATGATATGTGCTGTATTTTTATAGTACATGTTTAACAGAATACTTAACTGGAATGGTCTGACTTCGCGTACTAGATTCCTGGGAAGTGACTGGTGAGTAGAGCAGCTGGTTGGTAACTAGGGAGCTTGGAATGAAATCCTAGCTTTAGTGGAGAGGCATCGGTTTTGAATCGGTATCTTCTACTATGGGTCCCTGTCCTGCAGACATGTATACATGAAGTTACCTGTCTGCATAAGAGTAAGTTCATGGTTCAGTGAGTCTGCCCACTTGCACAAAATCAAGTGTTTATCAAATCAAACTATAGCTTGCTTTTTTCCCTATTATTTTACAGTCCTAAATGAGGACTGTAAAATAAGAAGTGAAGTTTTTCAGTTATTCTAGAAGTTAGTACATTATTCATTTTTCAAAATATTCTAGAACAAAATTGCAGTCAGAATATTTAGTAGGCAGGGAATGTGTTTTCTTTCATGCAACTTCAGAAGGAATGAATTCAGTTTACTCAAACCATTTTGAATAATTGATCTTTGAACTGAGATATGCAGAAATGGTTTCATCTAAAAGAATTTCCGTGGAAAACATATGAGCACCTGAAAGAGAGAGAAAACTGGGGCTCCAGTTCAGCTACAGGATTTGCTACAGAAAATGCCTGAATGCACACCCTTGGCAACATCTAAAAGCTTCTAAGAGATATTCTCTCAGCATGTTTAGGGTTTGTGATGTGAAGCCACTGCTTTACCAAGCTCCAAAAATGAAACAAAAGTCATGATAATAAAGTACATTTTCATGTTCCTAAGTGAAGCCATTATCAAGGGCTCCCAGGTGCATTATGCTGTATCAGATTGACATTGGCATTGTTCTGACTGCATCTCCAAAAACAAAGTCTGATAAAAAGATGAATGGGTTCTTGTGAATGTGCCATAGTAGATGGGAGGTATTGTTTAATGAGTTCCTCTGATAATTAGGAAAGCACCTTGGCTAATTAAAATCTCCATGTTTTTGTTAGTTTGTTCCTTTAACTAATTTTGAAAGCCCATTTGCTCGTTCTTCCTATAAAGCCTGTTGCCAGGTTTGTACCAACTCTGTTTTAGCATGTGATATAGCAACTATACTTGCTTTCGTTTTTCTTTAAGCCAAAAAACACTTTTAGTGGAAATAATATAGCATTATACAATGACTTTTTAAATAAATATATGACCTTCTTGGCACCAGAGATCATAGATATATTTTATGGGTTTTAGTGTACTAAATATATGAACAGTGCTTAGTAAATACTAATAATATTAGGAATAGCTAACATCTGCATCTGTCCTGTTGAGATTTTCTTGTGAGATATGTTTAACTGAGACCTTGACTTATTTGAATCTACTGAATATTAACTAGCTTAGTTACTTCCAATTCTTGCCTTTGCATAGACTTGTCACTAGTTCTGTCCTGTCTATGACCTGATGATTAATTAGCCTCTTGAAAAGATAAGTCCATCTTTTCCTGTTGGATGCAGGCAGGAATAACTGACATGAGTGATGCCTTTACAACACTGAAAATGTCTGAGTGGGGCGTGAAAACCTAAATCTATCACTAGAGCTAAACTAAATACTACTTACAAGGAGCATCTCTGAGATGCTACTGCACAGTGATACTTGTATAAGCAAGTACTAAATAAATGCTCAGTAACCAGAGTTACTGCGCACTAGCACCAGCAAATGCCTTTTAAGTGATGCTACTGCACAGTAGCCTAATACTACTTCACAGTAACATCTCTGCATGTTTTTTGCCACACAATGCTACTGTGCAATAGTATCAAGCTTCTGTGCAGTCAGCTTCTTATGTAGGCACACCCTAAAAGTCAGGTCTTCCAGTCTGCAGTAGTCCTTGATTCAACTTCTACACTACAGGAAATGCAGAAAACATCATGATTTGGGACTAAACTGTCCTCTTATTCCTTGTAATAAAATATGTTACAATATTTAGTGTACAAGTTTGGAGCCATTAAAAACCAGTGATCTTAACTGAAGTTAATCTTTAAATCGTTTGAAAGTAGCTGGCAAAATTTTAAATGTAATTAGTCTGTACCACTTGCTCTTTTTAAACTCTTGAAATATGTAAAGTGTGTTCAGCTACCACTTGAAAATAAATCTCAAGACAATTGATTACATTTTATTGGGTCTTTGAAGATATTAATTTAGAAGCATGCATCTTTAAAAAAAATTCTAAAAACAAAATTGTGTACTTTGTTCAAGATATGTTACCGTCTTCAACTTCAAGTCAACTAATTTCAAATGTTTGTTTCCCAAGTTTTTGTATTAATTTATTCTGCAAGTTTATAGATTTTTGATGGTGAAGTTTTAGTTTTCATAATGAGAAATCAATTATAATTATGCAGTTGTTAAGATTTGAGAATCCTTCTAACAGATTGGTATAAAGTTATATTTTTAACACTGACATCAAAGATTTGCCTTTAAACTTGAGATATAACTGCTGATCTGCCTTACTTAGAGGAGCTGAATTTAATTAGTTATGAAGAATTAATAGGAGTTCATAGATTCATAGATACAGGGTCGGAAGGGACCTTGCAGATCTAATCTGACCACCTGCCCTGGGCAGGAGAAAAAACTGGGCTCAAATGACCCCAGCTAGGTAATCGTCAAGACTCCACCGTCAGGGTGGCTAGGATCTGCAACTAACTTCCAAGGGAAGTAGTGCTGGCTCCTACCCTGGGGTCTTTTAGAGAACTAGTGCCTTCTAATGTCTAGTCTGAACCTACTCTCTAACAACTTATGGCTGTTATTCCTTGTTACTCCAGGAGGCACTCAGGGGAACAAGGTCTCTCCCATTCTCTGCTGGTCCCCCCCAGTAAGTTTATAGATGGTCACCAGGTCCCCTCTCAGCCTTCTCTTGTGAAGGCTGAACAGGTTCAGGTCCCATAGCTTCTCCTCATAGGGTCTGCCCTGCTGTCCCCGGATCATGTGAGTGGCCCTCCTTTGGACCCTCTCAATGCTGTCCACATCCCTCCTGAAGTGCAGCACCCAGAACTGGACATAGTACTCCAACTGCGGCCTGACCAGTATCGCGTAGAGGGGGAGGATCACCTCCCTGGCCCTGCTTGTGATGCATCTATGGATGCATGACAAGGTGCAATTAGCCCTACTGACCGTGTCCTTGCATTAGCGGCCGATGTTCATCTTGGAATCGATAATGACTCCAAGATCTCTTTCTGCCACAGTGCTTTTGAGACAAGAGTTCCCCAGCCTATAGGTATGCTGCTGGTTCTTACTGTCCAAGTGCGGCACCCTGCACTTGTCAGTTTTGAATCCCATTCTATTCTCATTTGCCCACCCCTGTAACCTGTCCAGGTCCAGCTGTATCCTGTCCCTCCCTTTTAGCATGCCCACCTCACCCCAAATCTTGGTGTCGTCCGCGAATTTAAACAGGGTGCTTTTCACCCGCTCGTCCAAGTTGTTAATAAAGAAATCGAACAGTGTGGGCCCAAAGACCGAGCCCTGGGGGACTCCACTGCTCACATCCCTCCAGGTCGAATATTACCCATCCACCACCACTCTCTGAGTGCAGCCCCTCAGCCAATTTGCTATCCATCTGATTGTGTAGGCATCAGTGCCACAGTCACCTAGCTTTTTAATGAGAATGGGGTGGGAGACTGTCAAAGGCCTTCCTAAAGTCCAGAAAGACTACATCCA
>NW_017728996.1:45624442-45624737 GCF_001723915.1 Gavialis gangeticus | reverse complement strand
GCGACACCTGCATCCAGTGATTTTGTGACCTGATTGTAGAAGGCAATCAGGTTGGTCTGACAGGACCTGCCCCTAATGAAACCATGCTGGTTGCCCCTGAGCATCATTCCTGCTGCTGGCCCTTCACAGATGTGCTTCTTGATAATCTCAAAGAGCTTCCCCGGGATCAAAGTAAGACTAACGGGCCTATAGTTGCCCAGGCCCTCCCTCCTCCCTTTTTTGAAGATGGGGACCACACTGGTCGTCTTCCAGTCGTCCAGCACCTGGCCAGAGCACCATGAGTGCTCACTGTGTC
>NW_017728996.1:45601345-45619442 GCF_001723915.1 Gavialis gangeticus | reverse complement strand
AGCGCTCATAAAGCCATGCCAAGGGCCCTGCAATAACCCCTGCTAGCTCCCTCAACACCCTGGGGTTGGAGAGCATCTGGACCTGCTGATTTGAACACGTCCAGCCCCTCCAGAAGTTCTCTAACTCAGTCCTCCCTGACCCTAGGCCTGGTGGAGTCTCTCATGAGTCCATCTCGGTGGGGGAGTCCCGGTCCCTGCACAAGAAAAAGGTGGCAAAGAAATTGTTAAAAAGGTCTGCTTTTTTTCTCTGGTGCAACCACCAGGTTGCCTAGCATATCCTGCAGGGGCCCCACATTACCCAGTGCCTTCTTCATACTCCCTATGTATTTAAAAAAGGACTTTTTGTTGTCCGTGATCTTGATGCTAGCCCTAGTTCTGTATCAGCCTTAGCTTTCCTAACAGCCCCCCTACAGACCCGAGCGATGGAGGTATACTCCTCTTTGGTGATAGGCCCTCCCTTCCACTGGGTATACACCTCCTTTTTGGCAATCAGGCATTCCCGAATGCCCTTGATGAGCCAGGGGGGGCTTTTGAGCACTCTTGCCCCCCTTTGATTCTTGTTGGGATTGTCACCCCTTGGACTCTGAGCATCGTCTCCTTAAGAAACGACCACTCATCTTCAGCACCCAGTTCTCCTACTCTCCAGGACCCCAGTGCCTCTCCTACCAATCTCCTCAACTCATTTAAGTTGGCCCTCTTGAACTACTCCCTTGCTGCAGGCCCTTGACACCCTGCGCTGGATGGTGAATTCCAGCAGGCGATGATTGCTGTCGCCCAGGTGGTCAAGAGCCTGGAGTTTCCTCACCAGGTCATCACCTGTGGCTAGGACCAGGTCCAGCAGGGCAGTTCCCCTGGTGGGACTGTGCACCTGCTGGGTTAAGTGGAGGTCCTGTATCTCGGCCAGAAACCTACGTGAACATTCCGACCTGGCTGACTGCTCCTCCCAGCAGATGTCTAGGTAATTTAGATCACCCATGACAACTTCATCCCTTGCCTTAAGTGCCTCCGTAAGCTGATCCGAGAATTCGCAGTTCAGCTCTTCCCCTTGGTTGGGAGATCTGTAGTAGACCCCCACCGTTAAGTCCCTTTCCCCATGACCCCCCTGTATTCTGACCCAGAGCACTTCAGCCTGCCCCTCCTCTGACCCCATCCTGCTAGCTGAGGATGTGTATTGCTCTTTGACATAGAGCGCCACACCCCCACCTTTCCTCCCCGCTCTATCCCACCTGTATAGTCTATAGCCCCTAATATTAACTGCCCAGTCGTGGGATGAATCCCACCAGGTTTCTGTGAGCCCTACTATGTCCGGGTTTGAACTAGCTATCCGGAGGGCAAGTTCCACCTACTTGTTCCCCATACTATGAGCACTGGTGTAGAGGCATTTAAGGCCATGAATTGGTGCATGTGCCACCCCCCGATTCCCAGGATTATCCGGACCCTTGTCACTTACCTGGGTACTCCTTGTGCACGTCACCTGTCTTGGTTGGAAGGTGTCTTCAAGTCCTCCTGTGGTCCCATCCCCCAGCAAAGCTAGTTTAAAGCATGCCTCACGAGATCAGCCAACCTGGAAGAGAATACACACTTGCCTTTAGAGGAGAGGGGTAGCCCATCCCTCCCAAGCAAGCCCCATGCACAAAAGTATGGGTCGTTATCCAGGAACCCAAGACTTGCCTGGTGGCACCAACTCCGTAACCGTTGGCTGACCTCGCCAGTGCAGGCCTCGTGTTGCCATCCACATCTACTTACCGGGAGAATAGAGGAGAATACCACCTGTGCCCCAGTCTCCTTGAGTTTGGCCCCCAGGGCCTCAAAGTCCTTCATGATGTAGTCTGGGTTGCCTCTGGCCGCATCATTTGTTCCCACATAGATAAGAACCATAGGGTATTGGTCTGAGGGTCAAATGTAGGCTGGGATCCTGTCTGTGATATCATGAACCCTAGCCCTCAGCATGTAGTAGACTTCTTATGCCATGGGCTCAAGTCAACAGATGGGACCCTCCGTTCCCCTTAGGATGGAATCCCTGATGATGAGGACCCGGCATTTCTTCCTCATGGTGCACCCCCTCTGCGCCATCTGTGTTGTGCATGGAGCAGCACTGTCCCTGCTGGAGACATCCCCTTCGTCCTTCTCCACCAGGGCTGCCAGGGCCTCATATCTGTTCCCCAGTTGTACCTGGGGAGCCTTCGCCACGCTAGCCCGTGCAGCCCTGGTTCTGGTGAATACCTTCTGCCACTCCTCTGTTGAACGTGTCTCCCGAAGGGTCTGTACGTTGGACAACTGGTCCTGCAGTGAACAGAAATAGGAGTCAATTTCGTCCTCTGCAGCCCTGATCCCCCACAGCCTGCTCACCTCAGCCTGCAGCTCCCTCACCTGCTCCTCCAGAGCCTGAAGTCGGGCACAGGAGGGACAGGCAAGGGAACCACCAGACCCCCCCCTTCCCACTGGCTGCTGGGACCCCATCAAGCCGCCCCCATAGACGGGGGCAAGGGGAATATAGGGACACATTAAATCAAGATTCAAAATATTATCTTCAGGGGAGATACCAGACAGTGTTATCTGCGGGGGAGATATCAGATATCAGGGAGCTCACCAGACACTGGGACCCAGTCACACAGCAGCTTCAGGTCCAGAGGCGTGAATTTGAGACTTGCTCTGGGTTCACGCCAAAGGCCATCCCCAGTCTACCAGTTGCAGATGAGTACCTAGTCACTTGAACTGTGGAATAAAGCACAGCCCAATGTGTGATGCTAATCACATCATTCCTTATGCTCCAGAAACTGGTATGCTTTCACCACGCTGACCCAATAAGTCATCCCTGCTCAGCAGACCTGTGGCTTTTATTTGATTTCACTGAAACAGAAAGTCCCCTATTCTTATGATTCTTCTGTGTAAAGGTTTCTGACATGTTTGCATATGAATGTGTCCCTCCCCATGTTAACAAAGTAAAGCTACCCCTTCCAAGATTTTGCCCTACTACTGCATGCTTCTAAGGGAACTCATTAGAGGCTCCAGGATCCAGCCTGAAAAGTAAAATATCTTTGAGCTCTTAGCAGGGCCACCACATACCATTACCTTCACAGCTCTGGGGAAAATCCACTCTGGAGTTATTGGAAACTTTTTGTTTAATAACAACTGAACAAATAACTTCTGCCCTCTGCTGCTTTCCATTGAGGGCATGGGATCATTCCAGGAGCTGGGAATGGAAGATCTGTTGACACATAAGTAAAACTATCCCAACTGGGATTTAAGGCAGAACTTACAAGGGCAAGAAACAGTGAAGATAACTGTACCCTTCAGCAGACACTTCCAATTTTCATGCTGAAATTCTGTCCTAACATAGAAGTGAGACTTTCTCTACCACCATCTCCTCCTACAGGGTGGGAGTAGTTATACTTTATTTGATTTATCTTTCTTTTATTTCTGGACCAGTGTGCATGTCTACACGTGCCCTGACGGTGCAATAACAGCCCATACTGTTCCGTGCCAGCAGCGCACAATTATTTTTAGCGGCTATATCGCCATAGCAATGCACTATGCTGTGGGAGCGTGTTGCTATGGTGACATAGTGGCATCACAGCTTTTGCCCATGGATGCTATGTCGCCATAGCATGTTGCTATGGCAATGTAGCATCACATATAGACATGCCCACTGTGTAGTATATTGCTTACTTCAGCCCTTCTTTTTAGAATCTGTCCAGCTCACTCTGGAAGGCTAATGGTATGGACAAATGAACAAGTTACCATGGAGTAAGAGAGTTAGCTACTCTGTGGCAAGTGTCTATGTGGACCTCTTACCCTGTGGCAAATGCAAGGTGCTTTACTCCACATTTCATTGATATACCAGGCTAACTGTTAAACTTTTAGGAATGGTTGTTTTCTTTTTTCCCCTACAAAAACCTAGTGAGTGATGTCTTACATTTGTACAGTAAATGTAGTAAATTTTAGTGAGCTTTTAGTCTGAGAATAAAAGGAAGACAGAACAAGGAGCAACAGTCTCAAGTTGCAGCAAGGGAAATTTAAGTTAGATATTAGGAAAAAATTTCTCACTAAAAGAGGGTAGTAAAACACTGGAACAGATTACCCAGAGAAGTTGTGTACTCTCCATCCTTGAAGGTTTTTAAGACCTGGCTAGACAAAGCTTTGGCTGGGATGGTCCTGCTTCAAGTAGGGGGTTGGACTAGATGACCTCCTGAGGTCCCTTCCAACCCTAATTTTCTATGATTCTATAAAAGAAACAAGATTCCTAAGACACCCACAGAGAACCCTCTGCTTTATAAGAACCATATATATGTATCTTGTGGCCACTGTGTTTTTAGGTTCAGCTTGCTTGGTTTCTATATAAATTCAGAGGATTGTGAATGTGCAGCACATAGAATTGCAGGCTTAGTTCACTTTATGAATTAATTGCTTTCCTTTCGTCTGTAGACCTGTTGGCGTGTCTTTTCTAGCACGATATTTAGAAATGCATCTTGATTAAAACTAGGTAATTCTTCATATGATAATGAATGTCAGACAGCATTCTGTTTCATATAATTTACTGTTGGCTAAAATTGAACATACAATCATTGTAAAATAACAGGGCTGGCATTAAGGGTAGGTGTCACAGACTGCCATCTAGAGGCATCAGAAACGAGTTGTGTTCTGACCTTTGATAGAACAACTCGTTTCTGATAGAGCACAACTCCTAAGCTCTGTGGAACCAGGGTATACATCTTGCTCCTTAGAGCACGACAAATACCTAGTGCAAGCAGAGATGCTAAAGCCAGGTGAACCTGATGGAGGTGGAAGGAGACTAAGAGGTCAGTTGGTTGGATAGTGAAGAAGTGTCACAAATAGGTACTTCCAAAAGCATTCCTGAGTGATAAACTCCTCCCTCCCCCCTTCTTCTAATGAAGAGCACCTCAGATCAGACCTCCTACCTACCAGATTCTCACATAAATACAACATTATTCACAAGTTTGCCAACCTGACTCTCCTCTGCTGCGACACTTCCCTGAATCCCCAACCTTGATGACCAATAGCAGAAAGATGCCCCTTTCCTATTGAAGTCCTGCTTTATCAGTATCCCAACCTTTACTGAAGGAAAGATAGATTTATTTTGTATCATTTTAAGTTGTGTTCTTGTCAGGTTCTGAGCTTCAGTTTATATGATGATACAGTCTTCAACACAATGGGTGTTACAAGATAGCTTTTATTTTTAGTAGTATTTAACTTAGGAGTGGACTGTGTTATTAGCCAGAATGACTTAAATGCTTAACTTTAAGTATATGATTGCATATTGGGGATTTTAACTCTAAAATGTAGCTGAGAACTCTTCAGTACTTTGCAGTTTAAGCTTCATGTTAGAAGTTTTAGTTGTGCCTTTTTATTTGTGGCCAAACAAAACTACAATTAAATATGACCACATATGGTTATTGCATTGTTCTAACTACCAAAAACATGTTTGCCGTCCTTCTGATAGCTTCATATATTGTAAATGTGGTTCAGCCAGTCTGTGGAAACATTAGTAACCCATATCTTCACAGAGTTATTTACCTATTCTTTGTGCGTTGGACCAAAATGCAGCCTGGGATAAGTAGGCGATATCAAATGGAGGTTTTCTGAGCTGCAGCCAACAATAAGGTAGACAGGAGAGTTATATGAACATTTTTAAAGCTCCCAACAAAATGCACTTTTTTTTTTGCACTGTATCATTTGGATTAGCTCTTGCAAATAGTAGTGTAAATTGTAGGCTAAGTTTAAATTGTCCAGAAAATGTGTATTAAAATAGCGTAGCTTTTATTCATTTGATATAGAGGCCTCAATTAAGGAAAACATTCAAGCACATGCTTAGGAAATAGATTCTAAGCACCTACATAGAACCGAAAATTAAATATTTGCCTATATTCTTTGCTGAATAAAGAAGGCCAGACAAACTGGGACTTTTAACTTATGTGCTGAGCAAGCTGAAGGAAGAGTAGCAGGAAAAGCGAGTTATAGGTAAATAATCTGGTTCAGGTAGACAGTAGAGAAATCAGCCCTCCCCTTTCCTCACTGAATTGGAAAGGGGGAACTCTAGCTCAGGTTACAGCCTCTTATGACCTCATTACTGTGGTCCTGCAACCTTGCCAAGGTCCTTCAGCAAAGAGATGGAATGAGGATCTGAAATTTCTGCTGTTAAAAAAAGGAAGAAAAAAAAGAGTAGTGTTGCAACAGTCCTTTTTCATCATAAAGAAGGACACGGGGGCAAAGATTTGCTTTGTTTTCTTTGCTGTTTTTATTAAGCCAGGGTGCTGAGCTTATTTCCTCCAGTCCCTGATACTGAACTAGGCAGCTTTATTTTCATTGTTTTCCAGTAAGAAGGTAATTCTTTTGTGGGTTTGTGCACAGTACATGTTACCAGTCTATCATTTCTAGTAACCATGTTGAATACAATGAACTGAAATCATTAAATTGATTCCATATGTGATAAATACCAGACTTAAAATAATCAGTACATTAGCTCGCTACATTTAGTGGTGATGCTTTCATAGTACAACTGAACTTTAAAACTGCGGGGGAAGGGAGGAAATGATTTAAATACTAATTCTATGAATTCTATCTGGCAACTTTGGAAAGAGGTCACTAATAATGTTCCATTTTGAAGAACTACACAGAGTTGATAATGTAGGATGAGAAATAGAGTATCCTAAAAATTGCCTTTCCTGCTTGTTTGTTATATACAGTAGCCATTAACAAGAAACCAAAAAATTCTCTCTTTCATTAGTCAAAGGTGTATCCTTTGCAGTTTCTTTAGCCTGTGCTAGAATTTTTAAATTAATGACTTTTAGTAGCAGAATTAAAAAGAATATAAAATTACATAAATGTAACTGCAAATGTAGAATTGAAAATGTAACAGGTAATTACAAATTCTAAAGTGACAATCATTTACTTATAGAATTTATGACTGATTATTAAAGAGCAATTCATCCAAACGCTTTATTGATAAATAGCTGATATGTTTTCCCAGAAGAGCAATGTTTGAAAGTATGCCCAATTGTCACATGTTTGGTTGTCTTTTTAAAATTCCTCCTGGATTTAAGGGAATTAAGACGTTTCTATCAACATTCTCTGAAGGGTTTTCAGTGTCTTTTCAGCTATTGAACTGAAAAATGTGAACTATTACTTTGTTGATCTTGTTTTTAAACTGAACTGCATTATCAACTGAGTGTGTTCTTAACATATTGTTAAACGTGCTTTGAAAACTTGTAAATCCCTGTAATTTATGTTCCTGTGGTCTCCACTGCTTCTTTCTGTCCTTCTGGTTTTAATTTGAATGCAGTCCTGTCTGGGTGTGTACCTGTAAAATTGTGTTTTTCCAAGTACAATTTACAGTCACGACCTTAAGTTTTACAGTGTTCCTAACCTTATAGGAGCTTCCTCCTATACTGGAAAGCCAACTTTGGGTCAAGCAGCTCTTTCATATTACAAAAGTCTAATCAAGGTTACTTGGAACAGATCTGATTTTGACATTTCTTAGTTTATCATCAGGACTTTGTAGGAGTAGTGAGTAAATTAGGACGGTTCCCCTGCAAGAGACCATTAATGACATTGCCTTATTTCTTAAGATGTACACAGTTGTAAACCTAGCCTGCTTCATGACAACAGTCCCATTTATCTAAACAATTCTCCTTTTAGAGTCAGTGGCACCGATAGAAACTGAGATAAGAAATACAGATGGGAGGATCTTTCTGAGTCTCTACTTGCTGAGACTTATTGCTGTGCAAGTTACAATCACCTTTTCTTCTCAGTGCCTGAGTGAATGCATAGCAGACATCTACAATGAGACATAGTCTTCTATAATTGCTAGAGAGAATTCTAGTAAAGGGTGATTGAGCATCTTAAGGGTTATTTCATTGCTGGTGATCTTTCTTGGTTATTTTTCTGAAAACATGCTTGTCATTTAAAAAGCATGTGTTGTTTGTGTTTGTAAATTATTATGTATCTTTGTAGTCTTTCTCTCTTTTATGGCACCAGTAAATAATATATTTCATTGTAGTCTTCAAATAGCTATTGTTTTTTATTTCTTTATTTGAATGACACAAAAAAGGTGCTTGCATCCTTGCAAAATAACCTCCGTGATAAAACAGGAATTACTTTTAATTAAATGCTTTAGGCTTTTTTTAATGTGTTAATTAAATATTTTCTTCTACTTAGGCATCATTTCTTGCCAGTTAATAGAAAAGGAAAAACAGAGATTTACATGTCTAGCACAGGTGTTCTAATGCTATGTCACTTTCTATTTTCAGGTAATTGTACAATCTGGTCGTCACCCCACAGTGCTGCAAAAGCTATGCCAGTTGCCTTTCCAGTATTTCAGTGAACCTCGCCTAATCAAAGTGCTCTTCCCTTCACTAATAGCTGCTTGTTACAATAACCTTCAGAACAAGATCATTCTGGAGCAGGAGATGAGTTGTGTTTTACTTGCCACATTTATTCAGGTAGATATTCCGGTGATGTACAATTACACACAATATTATTACTACAGTTTGTTTCGTCTTTCCTGTGTTATGTGCAGTTAATTCACTTTAAATAACAGGAGTAAACAACATAAGTACTTCAAAATATCTTTCACAGATTTCTTTTTTTCTAAACCATAGATTATTTCTGTACTTGAAGCTTCTTATAGTACTGAAAGATTACAGAGCAGTAGAGCTTTTCACTGTCCCATGCGGGAATGCTTTTGTTAAGGTTACTGGACATATTGATGAGATTGCAACTGGATGCAGCTGCTGCTTAACAAGTCCTTTTCTATTTTTAAAGAACCTTATATATTGCACAGCAGTATTTGCCTTGTATGGTATACCTATTTAAATATAGGTGCACTGTTTTATACTAGGTACCACAGATTTACAGAGAACTAAATGATTTAGATAGATCTAACTGTATAGTGTTTAGATATACGCACATGCACATACATTACACAAATGCACAGAACACACACTATAGCCCTGATCTTTTCAACATTTACTCAAGCCTATATTTCACTGAAGTTGCTGAAGCTACTCTCAGTAAAGGTTTCTGCAGGATTGTGTTCTCTCTTTGTTAATTTATATTCTTTGCTTTCTCCATTAGATTGTATTTATTTTTCATAAATACTATTAACTATTTTCATATTAAAAAGTTACATGTAGGTTTTGTCTTTTTTTTATTTGAAAATATATTTTTCAATTATAGAACAGCCTTTAGCCATCAAGTAAAAGCCATAACCATTGACAAAGCAATGTTATATGTAACTGATGACTTAAGACTTCGTGAATGGAGAAAATGAAGTGTGCTTTTTTTTCCTAATTCATTGCAGTTAGTCAAAAGCTGGACTGGGTAGATTTTTGGGGAGAAGGCATAAAAGCTAAATATTTACTCATCTTTGGATGACATCAAACTTTTGAGTATAACTATTTGTATTTTTATAATTTAAGATACTAAAAAGTATTACCTAATTGTTGCAAGGGACACTAGAATTTTGTATTGAAAAATATATTCATCTCAACCTCATATTGCCATGCCATAAAAAATCATGTTTGTTTTGAATGAATAGTTATGTAATAGTAATGAATAGTTCTTGTATGAAAACTCTAGGTACCTTTGAACTAACTTAAAAAATATAAATAAGCTCCATATACAAATTACACCACTTTTCTCAACCAGAAGGGGGGAAAAAACACTGCAATCCTTTCCAAGATAATTGAAGTTATTTATCTTGCTTTCTCCATTGTAGGAGAGAAGTTGGCATTTGAGAAATGGTCCCTGATTGAGTATGGTTCTTGACTGAGTATAACTAAAGTTACAAAAGTTAAACTCATTTTATTAAATATTAATACTGGTTAGGTATTGTTTTGATTTCTGGTTCACAAGAATATACATAATTCAAAAGCCAACACAAGCTACAGGTTTATCGGGGGCTTTTTTTAGTTTAATCTTAAAATTAAAATTCCAACGACAGATCTTCATCTGGTGAGAATTGTCATAGTTTTGCTGAGTTTGGCAGCCTGACAGTTACCACCACCTAAAAACCTGACCCCAAATGCTTAAAACACACAAAAATTAAATCCTTTTAAAATTAAGGGATTTTTAAATGTTGATAAGC
Organism: Gavialis gangeticus; assembly: GCF_001723915.1. Classification (NCBI taxonomy): domain Eukaryota; kingdom Metazoa; phylum Chordata; order Crocodylia; family Gavialidae; genus Gavialis; species Gavialis gangeticus. Next base: position 45,609,337 of record NW_017728996.1, on the reverse strand, counting down.
AAACAGTAGATTTGCATTAGCCCTTAAATGTTAACTTGCTGTCATCAGAGGCCAGACTGCCGTCTTTAGGCAGCAAATCTCTCATTTACTTCAGTTGGAGTTTCAGTTAAGGATTGTGGGATCTTCCCCCAAGATTAGAAAATAAGATTCTTCCCATACTAGGAAATGCAGAATGAAATCCTTCTCTTATTTAAATGTTTGGCAACTTACAAAAAATATAGTTGTGTTTGAGAAATGTGTGCGATGGTAAGTCAGAAGAAAGCAAGTCAGTCAAACTTCACAGCTATTCAGATAACGCCAGCCTAAAAAAAGATTCATTTCCATTCTCTTCACCTTCCAACTAATTTGTATTGCCTCTAATTCTAGACGTATTGTGTTAAAACAGACCAAAATATTTAATAGAATATACTTGACTGGATACAGTCGTGCTCTTATGTCAGACCGCACATCAGCTATATTTAACAGATACCTAAGCAAAGGGCCTGAACCTGAGAGCCCTGCTCTTCTAAGTATTGGCACTGCTTACTTGAGTAGTCCCAGTGCCTACTTATGCGCCTCAGTGTGTTGGATTGAAGTCAGACAGTCCCCATTGGCTTCAATGAGTCCAGGATCAAGTCCTAGATGAGTTAGGATTATGCAGGATTGGCAGATAGACACCCAGATTTTATTATGGTTAAAAGTTGTTATACAGTTAGTCGTAGTGTAATCAGGCCTGTGGGAAAAACTGCCATTGATTTTTCATACTATGGGTAAACAGAGATGATAATATGTGACAACTGAAGAAATTGTAAGTGTATATTCAGAGTAGAAAGTGCTAATGTGACAAGACAATTGGGGGGGTTGTTTGTTTATTTGTTTGTTTTAAATAGCGGTATCTAGAGTTTCCTTAAAAAAAAATTTAAAAAATTATAATAAAAAGTCATTCTGATTCCTTAAAAAGGCATTAAGGTTTGCCCCACTATATTGGGTATGCAAAAAAAATTTTTTTCTTAAAAGTGTATACTTTAAAGATCAATAGTATTTGTATTTTAGTTAATTTACAGGTTTCAAAGGGGTTGTATTTTTTGTAACTGTAAAAAATAAGAATGCTTTTTAAAATTCTCCTTCATATAATGCATATAAAAAATAGGTTTGTTTTATTTTTATAGGACTTTGCACAGAGTTCAGGCCAAATGGATAGCCAGTCTTCTCAACCACGGGGTATGTCTAGGACATTTACAAAATTATCAATTCTATAACAAAAAACATAGAGATTACGTTTTGCTTTGATTCAGCTTTCTAGCATCAGCTTTCACTGTAAACAGAATGCAAATAAAATGCCATCACAAATTTGGCAAAACTCTTTTAGCTCAATTTATATGACTTGCAACGTGTAGTTTTTGCTGATTATAGTATTATATGTTAAGGATATGGATATTAATTGTGGTGCAATATACATTAGAGCAAATACTTACACACATATGTAACTTTAGTCATGTGAGTGACTATTTAGGGGTTTTAGGTTTTCCGTCTGTTCATCTAAATACTTTTGGAATGTAGAATATGTTTAACTGCTGCAGACTAAATTTTTGGAAAATGTTAATCTGAGACTGTCATGGCCTGTTAGACACCCTTGAGGCCCAAGTGTGCTGAGGATTCAAGAGCTGATCTTGGATTCTCTGTATTCTGCACACAATACAGTGTACCTTTTTTAAAAATATATGAATAGTGTCCTCACTGTCAAGCCCAAGTTCAAAATTTAGGCTTTGTTATAAAACAAAATGTCACGCAGTACACACTATTAATGGAAATGTCTTCATGCCATTTTTGAGCTATGTCATAATACAAATTAAACTCTTTTATTTGACTTGAAACAGGCATGCTCCTGTAGTTTTGGCAACACAGGCATTATAGTGCTGCGTGCATGCTAGTGAAACATAGAAAAACAAAGTGAAAATTTACTTTTATTTTCATTTTCAAACTGAATGAATTTCAAACATGAAAAATGTACTTGGTGACAGGTGTTTGTCCAAACAAGTTCCCTTTGCATCAAACAAAGCTTATTACCAATATAATCAGTATATTTTGGTTTATTCGATAGTTCATTTACATACATTTTACATACATTTCCAACTAAAAGCCAATATTCCATTAAGTAAACATTTTTGGCTTTTCATTCTGTTTCACTCTGAAAAGAGTTTCAATTTAAATTAAAAAAAATCCAGTGTAGTGTGAAGCACAGTTGTGATCATTTACAGTACTCTCGCAGGCTGCTCCTACAAACTTTCACTCACAGGAGCAGACCCAGTTAACTTCATTAGGAGCACCCATGTGCAAAAGTGTGTGCAAAATAAATTCCTGATTTTATTGGTTTTGTACATAAGCCTCTTCTCATGCCTGGGTCCTCATTGAAGTGATTAGAAAGTAAGTGCACAGTAGAGTTGATCTGTGGCTGCCCTAACATGTAGCCAGAGCTAAACTGCGTAAAGGTGAATAAAGCCCTCTTAATACATGGAGCAGAAGCCTGAGCCTGTAAAAAAAAAAAAAAAAAAATTGCCTTGACCTTATTAGAAGCAGGATATGGCCTCCCTCTTTGCTTCCTCCTAAATCTGTCTCTGTAGTTATGTAAAATTATTCTTCCTTTTCAGAGCTGGGGGAAAGAGGGGTAAAAGAGGTGAATCATGTTGAATTGGCAACAGTGTTTTTCTCCTGATTTCATTACAATCTTATCTTGAGAAGGAATAGTTTGGTAATTTTACATTCTCTCTTCAACAGAAAAATTCTTCAGTTCCCACGATTATCTTGAGCTGTTTAACAGATTCCCTCGCCAGGCCTGGGAAGAAGCACGGCAGTTCTTCTTGAAAAAATAAGTGTGTTTTTGTTTTCATTTTCAAAAAATCTTACATTTTAATGTTAAGCAGTTTGTTAAGTACATTCTTTAAGAATCTGTTCTGGAAACATTTCGGTATTCTAAATACTTATGCTGTAGATATATATAATTTGCACTATTTATATCATAAGATTATAACATAACATTAGATACTTTAAAATGTTGTCTTGTAATTTTGAAAAATTTGAGTTTATTTCATTTCTATACTATGCCCTGGTTTCTGTGATGTGGTTACTTCTTGCACTGCAAAACTGATTAAATTAGGTTCCAGGTATAGAAAATACTATGTTCTATATATCTTGTAATAAAATAACTTATTCTGTCTTTAGTGTGACTTTATGTTACAAATGTTGGTATGGTCAAATTTCCATAAACAACACAAACTCATATATAGAAAAATAAGTCTTGTTGAGATATACTTTGAATTAATCTAAATTCTGAAGAGTTTAACCTGATTTGACTTGGTTTAAAGTTTGTTCCTCTTTTAGAACAAGGTCATTTGTAATAAACTTTTTAAACCACACACATTTTTAAAGTTTCAGTAAGACTTTCATAGTTGTTAAAAAAAAAGTGTGCTTCATCTTGTTACTGTTAATATAGTGAGTTTTCATGAAGCTTATATCAAGTAATATTAAAATATGTAATTACAGAGTTTGTTGAAAATATTTTTTTCCAAATAGCTAAGCTACAATTACTCCACAAAAATATGGCAATATCAGATAGATGTATGCTGACCCTGGTGAACAGGAATACCAAACAGGTACATATAAATGTGAGATGAGAGAAAAATGTCTCAAGCAATTTACGGATATTGTTCACATAACTAAATTAAAGCACCTAGCTGGGGTCATCTGACCCCAGCGCTCTTTCCTGCCCAGGGCAGGGGGTCGGACTCAATGACCTACCGAGGTTCCTTCTGACCCTAACATCTATGGATATATAAAAAGCAGAGCATAAATGACACTATAAATCAAGGCCCACATGTGATCTACAAGGAATTAAGTTTCAGCCCTTGGCCCCTGCCCTTCTCGGTGTCCTGTCCCCCGCCCCTTCCCCAACCCAGTTGCTCCAGTTGCAAGGGCTCCAAGCTCCCCCTACCTTCTCTGGCTGCTGCTTTCTGCCCTCACCCAGGGGGTGGGGTGACGTGGCGGGAAGCAGAGGGCGTCTCTGGGCCTGCACAGGCATGCAGTGCAACAGTGGAGACATTTGAATGGCACATGTCCCAGCGACCTGTGGCTTGCTGTGGTGCAGCCTGTGGGGCATACAGCCCCCAGCCACTGGGAATTTGGAGAGCCCTATTATAAGCAAATAATAATGTGTAAATAATGTGATAGCATTAACTTGCATTGTCTTTGAAATAATGCATAAGACCTATAAAATGTCTCTCTACACTTTAGAGGGCAGATTAGTGCAGGCCTGGGAGTGCCCTGCATGAAATGTCTTGAAGAATCAAGGCCGTAGAGTGTTCCCCAGCACACTCTTGAGTTATGGATTTTAGCAAGCTCTTCACTCTCCTTCCTTTCTTCCCTTACTTTTCTGTAAAATCAAGACCTTTCAGCATAAATAGAGGTTTTTGCGCTTATAAGCCAGCTGGCTTCTAGAACTATTGATGCTGCAAGTCATTATTTGTAACAATATGATGTATGGCAACAGCAGATGTTCTGATGGCACAAACTTAGCCTATGACACCGTGGAAGAACAGGGCCAGTGGAGGATTAGAAGGAAACAACATAGAACCTGGAAAATCAAACTGGTACCAGACAGAAGAGTACAGAACACTGTCGGTATGATTGGAGTCACAGGCACATTCACATTGCTACGTAATGAATATTCAGTTCAACATTAACATTATGTAACAACATTACTGTGTACTTCCCTTGCAGCCTTTTGTCCAAGGATGCACGCACCCCAAGAGCATGCATTAAGTAAGCCTCAAACAACCCTGTCATGCAGGTATATTACAAGATTATAAACTCTTTGGGGCATGGACAGTCTTGTTTGTGTTTTTACAGCACCTACCACAGTGACCTCCTAGAATAATAAAAGTAATACATAGCAACAACAATCTTACCCCTAATTTAACAGGTCAGGAGGGATGAATCCAGTCATCCCTGCTCTCACAACTGAGCTCCACGCTTGAACTCTGTTATTTTTACTTCACATTTCCTGTCTTTGCTTTCTCTCAAGTCCACAGCAAGCTCTCACATGCAGGATATGCACAGGATTGAGTGCTCTATTTTCCAGTGTTTCAGAGCTGTGGCTGTGATTGTGAAGCAATCTCCTGCTGATCACTAAGTGCTGGCAGTGGCAGTCAGCTACTGGATGTAAATGTCATTTGGAGCTGGAAGGACACTCAAGCTCACAATCCTACTGTATTTCAAGGTTACCTACTTTCATAACCTAGAGGGAATTGGGGATTGAAAATTCCTAGAAAAAGCAAAATGCAAGATGGCAAATATGAAATTTTCTGTTGATGTGGAGAAGGAAGGAACAAGAGGGCATTTTATGCCCTGACTCTTTGCTGCCAGTGTTTGTTATGAGTAACCAAATGAGCTGAGGGGAAAGGATTAAAGATAGGTAGGTAGCCTTTTGGTTCCTTGTTAAGATCTCTAAACCTATTTAACATATCCATCTCACCGACTGGAAAAGTCTGTGGTTCTTGGAAATATGAAGCATTTGGGCTACAAGAACCATTAAGCAAACAAGATTTAGAGTCTTTGGAGACAGGTCCCAGAAGGATCATTGGAGCACCTTTGATCACCAAGGATTCATTCAAACTTTTTTTTTCTGAGACTGGAAGGTGGGGGATAGTCACCGCTTAAATACTTTACTCAGTAGAAAACAGCCTATTGCCAAGGCAGGCTAAAGAAAACAAGGCCTTGTGTGAATCTGGATGGGCTTAGACCAAAGGTGCTCAACCCCCATGGGCCAGATCAGGCTCCCCGCACTTTGTCATCCATCCTGTGGGGCTCTGCTGTAAACCTGCGCACTAGATCCACTGTGCAGGGCAGTGTGAGGCCCAATCCTGTCACATGGGGCCAGGGAGAGGTTGTATAGGGCCCCCAAGCCCTGATCCCAGTGCACACAGTCCGGTGGAAGTGGTATGGGGTTCCAGAGCCCTGATCCCAGTATGCCGGCCTAAGCAGAGGCAGTGTGGGGTCCCAGGGCCCCAATCCTAATGCACTGAATGGGGTACAGGTGATGCAGGGCCCAGAGCCCAATGTCCACATGTAGGAGAAGACATAGGTGGCTTGGGGTCCTGGGGCCCAATCCTGGCATGCAGGAGAGGATGGAAGTAGTGCATGTTCTGGGGGCCCTAATCCCAGCACACAGGACTGGGCAGGGGCAGCACAGTGTTATGGGGCCCTGATCCCAACACATGGAGCTGGGCGGAGGCAGCATGGCCTGGATCCAGGTATGCAGGCCCATTCCTTGAGCACAGGGTCCAATCCAAATCACAGACTGGCCCCACACCACTCATTTGGCCCATGGGGCCAAAAGGTTGAGTCCCACTGGCTTGGACCATCTCTTTTTTCAGATCACAGTTTCTGCTCAGGGTCTGGAAAGCAGTTCCACTGATGCCCAGGACTCGGGGCAGCACATCTGTGGATGAGGTGAACAGAGAATCCAAAGGGCAGAGGAGAGGGATCACAAATTACAGGCAGATAACAAAATGGTAAAATATATATAAAGGAATGACGAGCTGCTTAGTCTAAGCCAAACCCTCAGGTGAGTGATGTCTCTTGGAAGCCATGTGTCCCATTAATCTCAGGTGCTTTGCTCAAGGGGGAGCCACCACAGAATTTTGGACCATGACCTTGGTGCTCCCTCATAATAATTTTAAAAATTAAAGCCAGAAACCTGGCAATACCAATCCTCCACATAGGCTGGCTGGTGAAAACCAGCTGGGGTTTCAAGGGCACTTTCTCGCTCTTGCTTTTCTAGCTGTCACTGCTTTGCTTTTTACAAGACCAAAAAGTCTTTAATCTTTAAATCCTGCCTGAGTGTCTGGATGTTTTGGAGGCAGTGAGATGAGGGTTAGGAGGGGTTTCTGTCAGTGTGGCTCTGCCTTAGAGCAGCCCAGGCCTGGTTGCGGCTCTTCTCTTAGCATTCACCTGCTCATCACCAGGGGCAGGCTCCCCTCGGGGGTATCATTTGCAGTCTGCTGGCCTTGCATAGGAAATCTCGCCCATTTCTCCCAGACCTTGCTGTGCTCCCTGCACATCATTCACTGCCTTTATTTTCAAGCCATGCATAAATCATGTTGTTACTGGCATCTAATATACGTGCCACAACTCTGATTAACCCAAATGGTGGAGACATTTGTCCTTTTTGACATAAAATTTCAAACCTTTATTTTCCCCTTTAGCAGGGGAGACAATGGGGAGTTGGGAGCTAGAATTCATGGCAAAAGAGAAATGAAGAGACACCCTATGTAAAGCCACAGGAGCTCACGCCTAGCAGTGTCCTGGGCCTGGTCCTACACTTGGGAAATTGTCCCCCAGGCATCTCTCAGGGCTGAGCAGAGGGGACAGGCAGGAGCTGCCCCAGCCTCTGGGCCTCTCCTGTTGCTTTATTTGCCTTCAGTGCCGGAGCCTTTCCTCCCCCCCAAAAGGCAGAGCCTTGGCAGCCCTCCTCACTCATCATCTAGCTGCCAGGATTTAAGCTTTGTGCTTGGCACAGGGTCCCTGGCCGCCAGGCCAAGCATGGAAGGGGCCTAGAGGAAAGAGATGCCTCCCCTCAGCGGTGCTGCCAAGCTGGGCTGGCCCAGAGGGAGGGTGGATCCGCGAGGAGGGAGCAGGACGTCTGTCAAGGCCCTAGCCCTGCTCCTGAGCAGGGTGGGCAGCAGGAGGGGGTGCCCCTTGGCCTGAGGGACCAGGCCTGCACCCGGTGCCTCTTTCTCCGCTCCCGCCCTTGGGGGCAAGCGGGACCCCCGCACCCCCGGCAGAGCCGCCCCGGGGCTTCAGAGAGAACAGGGCGGACGCCGGGCCGGGGCCGGTGGCGGATCGCTTGCAGGTGATGCCAGGCGCAGATAAGCCGCCGCCGTCTAGACGGGACCGCGCACCGCGCCGCCGGCCGGATGCCGCCCGGCCCAGGGGACCCGCCAAGGGCGCGGACTGGAG
>NW_017728996.1:45599407-45601098 GCF_001723915.1 Gavialis gangeticus | reverse complement strand
GCGAGCCGCAGTGTCCGCTCCCGCCCGCTGAGGCGGCTGGGCCCCGCCGGGAGTCACTCCGGAGCGAGCCGGGCCGGGCGCTCGCAGGTGCCGCCGGGCGCGCACAGAGGCGGGGGCTGCTGTTGCTGTTTTATTCCGCTCATCACAAGCTGACCCCGGCGGCGGCGGCTCCGCCAATAAATAACAATAACTTAGTGCGGCTCGTTACAGGCTCGTCCGACAGCGCGTCCCCGCCCGCCTTCCTCCCCGCCCGCGTCCGGCAGTCATGCGGGGCGCCTCCTCGCCCCCAGGCAGGTCGGGGTGCCCGTGGTCCCGGGGCAGGGGCTGCTCCGAGCACACACGGGCCGAGGGACGGTGCTGGTCCCGCCCCGCCCCGAGGAAGACACAAGCCCCCCTGCTCCCCCTTAGATTTTGTTCCCAAAAGACAAGACGATAAATCGCCCGCCCGCTCGGGCAGGGCCTGGGGGCTCGTTCTCGGGCATCCACCGGCGTTCGGACAGTTTTTTGCTTTGCAAAAAAGACAAAACAAACAAACGAAACATCAACATGAACATCCGCAGCCCGGGTCCTGGGGCGTGCTGGCCGTCGGGGCGCGCTTTGTTTCGCTGTTGCTCTTGGTTTTTAAATAACAATAAGTTAAAACCCGAGCTCGTCTGGCGCTCGGGGCCGGAAGCCGGGCGTGTCTCATGCAGGGAGCAGGAGCATGCGAAAGTCCAAGTCCGCGAAGGGAGCCTCGCCTCACGTCTCCACCGGGCTGGGCACCATGCTGTTGGGGGTGTCGGGTAGCTGCGAGGACAGGGAGGTCACATCGCTGCCGGAGGAGTTGCCCAAGGAGCCGGATTCGGAGAAGGAGACCTGGGGGAGCAGCGGGGACACGGGTCAGGCCCGCTCCAGGGCGGGCCGGGGCTGGGGGGCACGTGCGGCAGCTGCCGCGTGTTAACCACAGCGGTTCCTGTCCGCTCCAGGGGTGACGCCTTTCCTAGCGCTGCCCGGACGGGGAGGGGAGGGGTGGGGGCTGCTCGGCTTTCTAGAGCGGGCCTCCGGCTCTCTCCGGAGCCCTTCCCTGCCTCTCGGACAAGCGCTCACCCCACAACGCGCTGCCAGGCAGCGGCTCTGCTGGCGACAGCTCCCGCCCACCTCCCACTTCAGCACCGAGGTGGGGCCGGGCGCTCCAGGGAACCGAGCACGGGGCCGCGGGGACCCAGGCGCCCTCGGGGGAGCGCGGCTCTAAGGCTTGGGCAGAGGCGCGGCGGTCCCCGGCCGCGGATCGCAGAGCAAGCAGCGGCCCAGGGCAGCCGCGCAGTGCGGGCGGGCTGATGTAGGGGCCCGTGGTTCATCCCTGGCGCTCCCGGTGCTGGGAAATGCCCAGTTAATGACGCCCGCAGCCACCGCCTCCCATGGACTGAACACCACCCTCCTCTCGTTGTTGCTGGTCCTCTCCCAGCTCGGGCCTGGCCGGGGCGGCGGGGTCACCGCTCCGAGGAGCAGCCCGGGGCCCGATCTTGCGGCCCTTTGCGCCGCTCAAGCCAGGGGAGCCAGGGCAGTGTGAGCCGGGCCGGGCCGGGCCGGGAGGGGCTCGCTGCCTAGGGGGGCCTGGGGACAGTCGAGCAGGCCCCGGGGAGGGTTTAGGCCGATGGGGCAGCCGGGAAGCGGCGTGTCCCTCTCCCCCCGGCGGGGTGACTGCTTTGCTC
>NW_017728996.1:45594112-45594407 GCF_001723915.1 Gavialis gangeticus | reverse complement strand
CCGGGCCGCTGGGGCCGGGCCGCGCTCACCAGCTGCTGGAAGGCGGGCTGGTCCAGGTCGCTCTGCAGCGCGAAGTCGCTGAGCGCTTTCCAGGGCGGCTGGTAGGTCTGCACCTCCACGGCGCTGCCCTGCACCGCGCTCTCGTGGCGGATCGGGCTGCCGGCCACCAGCGGCGTCCCCGTCAGGCCCTGCAGACTCTGCGGACGAGACAAGCAGCGGGGGCTCAGGCGCCGGCCCACGTCGAGGCGCCGCCGCAGGCCGAGCCCCGCGCACCGGCGGCTCCGCTGCAGGTCCG
>NW_017728996.1:45592006-45592463 GCF_001723915.1 Gavialis gangeticus | reverse complement strand
CTCCCGTCGGGGCACCCGCCCCGGGAGGAGCCGCCCCCCGCCCCCCGAAGCCGTCGGGGCCGCGGCGGCGCGGGCTCGCCTCTTACCGCCTTGTCGCTGTGCTGCTGCTGCTGGAGCTGCTTCATGAGCAGCGATTTCTTCTTGTCCTTGCAGCGCTTGTTCTGGAACCAGACGCGGATGACGCGCGGGCTCAGCCCCGTCATCTCCACCAGCTGCTCCTTCATGAGCGCGTCGGGCCGCGGGTTGGCGGCGTAGCACGTCCGCAGCGTGTGCAGCTGCTTCTCGTTCAGCACCGTGCGCACGCGGGTGGTCTTCTCGCTCGCCTTGTGCACGTGGGGCCGCAGGGCGGGCTGGCGGCCGGGGCCCGGCTCTGCGGGGAGGAGGGAGGCGGGCAGGGCACCCGGTGAAGGGCCGCTGCCAGCCGGGCTCCGCGGGGCAGGCCCGGTGCCGGGTTGCG
>NW_017728996.1:45590509-45591524 GCF_001723915.1 Gavialis gangeticus | reverse complement strand
CGGGTCTCAGTGCAGCCCGGGTGGCTCCGGGAGGCACCCCAGTCAATGCAGCGCATGGGCAGGCGTATCTTATATTATCTTATATTAGTTACGTTGATACGGGATGTGCTGATACCACGTAACGTGGGGATGCGAGTGCCGCCTCCAGCCAGGCCGCGAGAGCCGCTCCCCGCCCGCAGGGCCGCAGGGCCCGGCTCGCCTACCTGCCAGATGCAGGGCCCTGGCGCTCTGCAGGTGGCCCGGGCTCCGGGGGCTGTCGGCCGCGCTCCTGTCCAGCAGGAGGCTGTGGTCCGCCCGGCACAGCAGCTCGTGGTCCCGCAGCGAGAACTCGTCCCCGGGCAGGAGCTGGCGGCTGCAGACGGAGCAGCGGAAGCACTCGATGTGGTACACGTTGTCCCGGGCTCTCATCACCAAATCACTGCTGCTGAAGCCCACCTTGCACTTGGCACACTTGATGCCGAACAGCCTGCGGGAGGGAAGGCGCCATGAGGAGACACGCTCACCCGCGCGGATCCCGGCTCCCTCCTCGCCCCCGAGCCACCCGGCGGGGCAGGGCGGGGCAGGGCAGGGGCTGCCTCGCCCGCCGGAGGAGAGATCTCAGCCGCTCTCTCCCGTCCGCAGCAGGGATCGGATTCACAACAGGAAACCCCCCTCCCTGGTCGCCACGTTCCTCCACACCAGCCATTAGGAAAGTGACAAGCTTTGCAGGTCCCAATTGTCTCTTGTTTCCTGCTGTGATTATTCCTCACAATTTATATTAGTATTATCATTCTCATCGTCATCAGCCTCACTATTTCCCTGTATAAATTGCCAGTGACTTCCTGTCTCCAAAGGACAAAGCCGAATCAACGGGAAGTGCATCTGTCCTGCCTGCAACATCCCTAGCTCTGTCCTTTGGCAGGCAGGGACCTGCAATTTCACAGGGAGGGGATGGAGGGGGGCGACTCCTGAAATGAGCTCTCAGGAAACTGGAGGGAGAGGGAAGTTCATTTTTGTTTTTTTTGTTTTTTTGGGG
>NW_017728996.1:45587401-45590498 GCF_001723915.1 Gavialis gangeticus | reverse complement strand
TCCTGTCTCCAAAGGACAAAGCCGAATCAACGGGAAGTGCATCTGTCCTGCCTGCAACATCCCTAGCTCTGTCCTTTGGCAGGCAGGGACCTGCAATTTCACAGGGAGGGGATGGAGGGGGGCGACTCCTGAAATGAGCTCTCAGGAAACTGGAGGGAGAGGGAAGTTCATTTTTGTTTTTTTTGTTTTTTTGGGGGGGGGGGTTGTTTGCCCTTAAGTGGATAAAGAGCTTTTTGAATCACCTGATATAATCCCTTTTACAGTATGTCTTGCCATCTCTCACAAAACAAGTGCAGGTTTCATCCAAGTACTGGCTGCATTCAGCGCATTTGAGACATGCTGCATGCCACTCGAGGTCCGGGGAGACCTTCAGGATGTACTGGTCATGGATCTGACTCCCACAGCCCACACACATGGCAATCCCGGGCTTCTCTACCGGTGGAAACGAGCAGAGGACATTCAGAACGGCACCGCGACCCTAGCGAGAACTTCTCACGGCTTGAAATCACAGAGGCACTAGTCATTACAAGCCTTAGTCTTTTCAGGCACGCGAAAGACAGACAGACAGACAGAAAGCAAGCAAGCTAAATCGCGAAGCTGAAAAACGGCAGCAGCCATTCTCCACAAATTACCGCTTGTGTAAGCTCTCGGACCGCAAGGAGATTTTACAGAATCAATTGGGAGGTGCAATGGCAAAGACGAAGGTTGAAAAATATAGAGCAGGTAGCTACTGAAACACAAAGGAAAACGAGATGAATTTTATCTCCTGGCGGTATTTCAGCTGCATTTATTCTGCACCCCCTTTAAAAAAAAAAAAAGGATTAGGCCTTTCTAATGCCTCTACTACGTGTTTAATTTAATATATTAATAATTCATCATTAGTGCCTAGTAAAAATAAAAGGATGGACAGAGCACGATCCAATCAAACATTCAATTACAACGTTTTCAAAAAAATAAATCCAAAAAGAAAAAGAAAAAAACCAAGCAACGAGTTCCGCAGCCTGGAATCAAGACACGTCAAGGAAAAATAGGGTTTGGATTTCAAAACGACCAAAAGCAACAGACCGTATAAAAGGAAAATATTTCTAGCTGCAAAATAATCCCCGATTTTTAAATGCTCTCTGAAAGTATCAGTGCAAATAAACCACTTGTAGAATCCCCGTCGCAACGCTCGTTACAATATGGACAAATACCGTTCATGCCAGCGATCGACTTACTCTTGGAATGATCCCCCATAGCACCCAGAAAAGGATAATGAAAAATAATATCCACCATGCAGAAAGAGATGTGTGCAAAGTGTTATGATGCAGAAAGAGGAGGCTGCCTGCCCAGTGCCTGCTGTTTGCTAACTAACTACTCCAGCCCGGCGGAGTTGTGGAGCGGAGCCTGCCCTGTCCCACACGCAGCATGATGTCAGCACGCAGCGGCCCGCGGCCCGCACCGACTGAAGGGGGAGCGGTGACCTCACCGGGCTGCCGCAGCAGCCCCAGAGGCGATTGGAGGCGAGGGAGAGGGAGCGCCCTGATTGGCCAGGAGTGAACAATGGAACGCAGAACGCGGTGTAACACGCAAAGATTGTTTCTGAGTCCCTCGGCGGTGCCCGCTCCTCGGTTCCCTGAGACTTGTCCCGGCCGCTCCGGAGCGGAGCTCCCCATTCAAGAGCTAGTGATTGCACTCGTGTGAGAGCTGCCAGCCAGGCTGGTCCCCAGCACCGCACGGCTGGGGGAAGGGAATTCCCTTGTCAGGGCTCATTGCTCAAGTCTCCACCTCTTGTTGATTCAATATTTCCTCCCCTGTGCCTAATCTGAGTTTGGCTCACTTCGTTTTTTAGTACAGTATTTTACTGAAACGTAACTCAAGCTGCCTCATCTTCAGATCCCAGGAATTGTCTGCATGTTTTGGTTGATTCCAGTGATTCCTGTTTATATCATTCTAGCATTTATTTACTATTTATCTTTATTATTAGCATCTGCTTCTTATTAGTGAGCATGAGCAGTGCCCACAAAGGACGTCTCTTCATGTGACACTTTTGTGCAAACCCGGTTCATCTTCTTGTTTCGGTTGGAAGAAAACGGGAGGGCATGTGATCCTGATTTGCAAAATTTCTCCAAACTAACAGGAGCTTAACAGATATTTAAAACAGACTGTAACGAGCAGCAGCTTTCAATAGCTCCTTCAAACCCAAATTGCAACCCTCCTCCTTCTTCCAACCAGCACAACAAATTGTTTTAAATTGAGTTTATTTCTCCCATCATCGTTGAAGAAACGAACGACCGTCGCAGCTTGGTTGGAGGTTTTTGGCTCATACATTTTTCATGTCCCTGTCCTTTTTTCCATCATCAGCTTGTAGCTTTGAACAAGCACCTCTCTGCTAGGGGCCCCCTCCTGGGCTCTGCCCTTTCCTCCCCATCCCGGTCGCAGGGAGCCCGGTGAAGGCAGCGACCCCCCGGGACACTTCGCCTCGCTGGACTTTTTCTTGTTGTTGTAGTTATTAGCATTATTATTGTTATTATTATTATTATTTTTTCCTTGCGGAAATGCTCTCCCTGCAGTTCCTCTCCATTCGGGCGTCGCTGGAGCAGTTAGCGATGGCCAAGTCTCGCCAGAAACTGCCAGCCCTTTCCATGAGCCGGGGCCAAAGCGACCTTCTCAGATCCTCTCCCCGGAGACAGGGCTGGCGAAGGGCCGTTTCCAACGTGCTGAAATCTGCCCGAGCAATCACCGCAGGGAACAGCCCCCAGGCCCGCAAGTTCCGTACCGGGATGTTCACCGTCATTCATCACTATCATCATTAGTAGTATCCATTATCAGCAGTCGTATAATTATCATTATGATGACTATGATGGAATTATTAGTAGTAGCATTATGATTTCCCTGTAGTTAAAAAACCCAGGGGGTTGAAGCGATGCGGAGGGGGTCCGCATCGCTTTCCGTTGCGCTTTGCGCTGGCGACAGCCCGGGCGGTCGGCCCCGGTTTGCGAGGCCCGCGGGGAGGGGGCAGGGCCCGGTGACAAGGAGCCCGAGCCGGCCGCCTCCCCCGGAGAAGGCAGCACGTCTGCCTGGAGCAGGGCTCGTAGCTCCGCACTTGTCGCCGGGC
>NW_017728996.1:45572395-45587100 GCF_001723915.1 Gavialis gangeticus | reverse complement strand
CCGCTGGGCTCCGCCCCGCGCGCGGGCTCTCCCCGGCCACGCCCCGGCTGCGGCCGTCGGGGGAGATGCCGAGGCCGAGAGGGCAGAGCGGCCGGGGCAGCGCTGCCTATCGCGTCCCCCCCGAAAGAGCCTCTCACGTTTTCATGGGAGCGCTCCCAGCCCTGACCGAGCTGAGCGCTTTTCTCTCCAAACCACAGATGACTGAATACATACATCGCGCTCGCTCTCTACTGCATGCATATAAAACCTTTAGCCTGATTGATACTGAAAAAAAAAACCCGCCCTATGAAAGGTTGGCAGCATTCGCCTCTGAAATATTTTTTCCATGCGGGCTGCTCTGGAAAGGTTCCCTGCGTCTACACATGAAAGCAAGTTTTACAACTAGCATCCAGGGAATGTCTCGAAAAAGGCTGATCTTTTTCAGCAGAGCCTGGGCTCTGCTGTAGCCGATGTCCTGCAGCAAATTCCTGCTTACACAGAGAACAAGGAAAAAGTCTCTTCCTCCAGATCATTTGAGACCAAAACAGGACTTTGTTTTTCTCCCCCCTGAAGAGTGAATTAAGTTTCAGCTGCAGTAAAGATTTAGTGGGTGGCTCCTAGAACTTCAGAAGGGAGTGAGTGGAATTATCTGTTGTCTGATGGCCCATGGCAGGACTTTTATTATTGTTAACAACCTGTGCTTTCCATTATCGAAAAGTGCTTAGGAGATTTCAAAGACCAAGGGTCTCACAGCTGTCATTTTTTAAGAACATTGACAGTGCTATCTTCAAGTGAAACTATGGAAGATTGCCATGGAGAAAGCATCCGCAGCTCTTGTGCACGTGGCCTGCCATAGGCATCTTGGCTGGGGCTAATAAAAGAAAGACCCTGGGAAATTCCTTCCAAACTGTAAAGCATTCCCTTATCTTATGTGAGGTTAGGGAAGATGGGATCAAAACCAAAGCATATGGCTCGTGAAATAAAATAAAGTGTGGCGTGCAGGCTACAGGGTAAAATGTCTTGTTTGAACCTTTTAATTATTCTTGACCACAGGCTTTCACGAGCTCTCTGGGTGCAGCGTGGGGCCTCCTTTGAAATTCCATGGCACTATTTTAATGGCAAGCCTCTGGTATAGGATACAGTGAAAGACCCCATCTTCCAGTCCAGACACAGGTAAAACTCCTATTGATTTGCCTGGCAGCTCTGCCAGCCCTGGGGCTGTGAGCCTGGGCCTAAAGAACCAGAATAATGAATGGAGAAAAATTAGAGAACCAGCAATGATTCTGTGCTCCCTTACATGGGTACAATTCCAGATGCTGTAAAAGAGAGCTAATAGTTTAATTTATAGGTTCTCAATGTGATTAGATGCAAGGTGCCCCTTGTTAGACTCATAACACCGCTGAGAATATCCCAGCTCTTACCTTTCACTTGTTTTTTGACTACACAAAAATAATAGAGCATTTTTCTGTTGCAAAGAACTCTGAAAGATCTCAGCAAGTTAGAACATGTTGGATGCTGCAGATTCCTGTTTGGAATCTCTGGGTTTGTCTTGTGAATCACGTTTGCACACCTAAGCGTGCTAATATTGTACAACACCCTTAAAAGGATCTCATGGCATCCTGGCTGAGAATCACCACTTTAAACACTAGTTTAACTGAAGCCATTAGCCTCACTTTTCCATATTGTGTCACACTGGGCAGATACTGGTCTGCAAGCTATGGATCTACAGGGGCTATAGGATCTTAGTAATGAAACATAGTTATTAAGTTCTTGAATTGTTACAGGAAATCTCTGAAATGTATGGCCAGGAGAAGCTTACAGCCTTATGCCTGGAGTTTGTCTATCTTGTTTTGTATTCCTGTAGGCTTTCCTGTCATAGAAGATGATGGAGTAATGGTGGGGAAGCAAGGATGTCGCCCTCAAAAGCGCATTTCTGTGTGGGATTTTCAGAAGAGATCAGCATTGGTTTGATTGTGCTTCCATTGAGTTTTACTACTGAATTCAATAAGCACAGTTAAGCCAGTGGCACATAAGTATTCTTTTGGGATCAAATCCCAGGGCTGCATACCCCCAGCCTGAGTAGCTTACTGTGTTCTGAGTACCTCTGTGTGGGCTTGAAGAGGCTGACTGGGCACTGTGTAGGGGAGGGAGAAAGTTGGAGCATATATACAGGATGTTCTAGACTCACACAGCCCCCATTCTGTCCTTGCCCTTGTGCCACTAATGCCCAATGGTCCTTAGAAATCTTACATAGACTATAAACTCATTGGGTTAAGAACTGTCATTTAATTCTGTATATGTACAAGCATCTAGCACCTAAGGCCCTGCCTCTTGCCTGAGACTCTTACAATTAATAATTAGAATGAGGCTGGGTTTCATATAGAGGGAACACTAGCTGGGTCCTGCAGGTACCATGTTAGGGCCTAGCACTGTTCTCCATGGTAGTTTTCCAAGAAAACCTTCCTTTCGTTTTTCATGTTTTGGCTGCTGCAAAGCACAAGGCATCAAGTCTGATTCTTGCGAAGTGATACCTGCATGGCTATCTGGGAATGAACTAAGAAACATACTATGGTTGAACTTTTGTATTCCTTATATTCAATTTTTTATTATTTTTTATCCTCTATAGTCCCTATGGGGTTCTCTTGCATTAATGGAAAAACAGGAGAGCACTTTAGTGGTCAAAATAATAGCCTTAAATTCCCAAAGACTTTGCAGCCTGCTGGATATTGTGTCTCCCTTACAGTTCAATAGTACTGGCATAAGAGATCTGGTAAGGTTTGTGCTTAGTGAAATGCCCATAACTGTTTGCCATGGGATTTCAGATTAATTCCTGAAATCATTTAAAACTATAAAGCAAAAGGCAACAAACAACCTGTTCAGCTGTGGAGAGACATGCTAACTTTAAGAAAACATTTCCATTAAGGTTTAAGAAAAATCCTGCTTATTTCATTCATATAAGGCTGGCAAATCCAGTTGTCCTGTTGAAATGGAGGGGCAAGGGGTTTATTATTATTCATGCAGTGTCCAGCAGACAGATGTTTTACATAGTATGCAGAAGAAACAGAAGGGAGGAGAAAGGAGAAGGGGAAAATATACAACTAATATTGACTCTATTAGTCTCTCTCTCTCTTTCATCTCTAATGTTTCTATGTTGCATCCTAATTAAAGTCCTGATCCAATGGAGATTTACACAATTGCTTAATTTTATGCACCAGAAGTCCCTGAAATGAATGAAAACAACACATTGTGCATAAAATTGAATGTATGCATAAGTGGTTGCAGTGTCTAAGTATCCCCACCATGCCCTCTTCAACTTGTTGGCTTGGTTGTATTGCACTTTCTGAATGAAGTCTCAGGGACAATGTTAAAATATCTTTGAATGTGGACAAAATAACTTCTTGAAACATGCATAGGAATCAGAAATATATGCAGTAGCAGCCCCGCCAAGTTTTAGATACATAGATTGGTACAGAATTTCTATGGCTGTAAAGAAGCAGGATAATTGCTGTGTGAGTCTTCCTTCTGCACCTGACTCCAGATTAATACTGGTCTAACTGTTGTAGTTGGTCTTCTGGTAATTTTGTAAGTCTATCTTGACAGTGTTGATCTAGAACTACAGCAGTGAGTCCAGATTCAAGTCTTTATCTCACTTTGTTATTCCTGAGTTCTTCACACTGTTAAGTTAGCTGCTGTTTGGAGATCTCTGTTTCATTCATTCATAAGGAATTGAACAAAGGATAACATTTTAGCCTTGATACTGATTTAACTGTTTTTCTGACTGTAAAGGTACACAGCTCTTAGGATAAAAATGCTGTAGTTAAATACAAAATCTTCCCTGTGCAGTAACAATGTACTAGACTATTAAAACAGAAGCAATGTTTAAGACCTACTTCTTTTTGCAGTACAGTACTGATCTTATATTTGCTATTTGTCTTTTTCTCAGCTTGCTCATTTATAGTGGAATGGTCCGAGGTGGGCTAGCTCTATTTGGTTCATTCATGTGAACTTGCCCTCTGAAGTCAGTGAAATGAAGGTGCAGTGTAAAAGGGACCAAGTTCTAGGTTTCAAATGAAAGACATATAAGACTGTCAACTCTTGTGAAAGAAATCAGGCTGTGGGGTGAAATCCTGTCACTTGGAGTTTTTCCATTGAGGCTAATGCAGCTAGGATTCACTTTGGTGGCTGTAAACCCATGGGGTATGATGAAGTGGGCAAAGCTACCTGTTGATCAGAACAGAAGGACCAGATTCCATCTTGGGAGCAGTTAAATGGGCAAATTAGCTTGCTAGCCACCATAAAGTCTGATTTCTGAGAATGCAGAGAGGTGGACCACAAGCAGAAAGATAAAAAATGGACCCCTTGGTAGGTCAGTATTTGCACATTAATAATAATGACAAAAACATTCTTATATGCATGCACATACATATAGGAATGAAATGCATGTAAGAATACAATTCTTGGTAATTCATTCTGTCTTGCATCCTCTGCTTTTTTCAAACTACCTCCTCACCCTGGTTTAAAGATGAACAAACAGTGGCTCAAAAAGTTAAAAGTAGGCAGAATTCTGCTATCGGTAACAACAGTGTCAGTCTGGAGTAGCACAACTGAATCCATTAGCGTGATTATGCATTTAAAAAGATATAACTGAGATTGGCATATGGCCCTGGATGATGATTTTTAACCAGTTGTGTCAAACTGCACACATGGTTGAATGGAAATCCCTAAAAACAGGAGATTTGTAATGGAAATGTTGGCACATCTTAAACTAAGAGTTCAAGTAGGCAATGCTCAAAGAGCTTTAAAACTATTTTCCACCGTAATGCTAAGAGGCAGTGAAATCAGCCAGCCACGGAGTTTTGACCTGTATTTTATAAAGTAAATGAGTTATGGTTTGTGCTTTTTGGGGGGTATGTTTCATTACAGAACAATCTCAGCTCACATAAAATCACTGAAAACATGTGACTGCCAAAAATCAATGTAATTCAAAACAAATTACCTAAGGGCCGTATCCTCAACTCAGTTTTTAGAAGAATCTTCTGGGAGACTTCTGTGCATATGAAATTATGTCAACTCATAGTGTTAGGCAAGCTAATAAGTTTTTCAGATTGTTTTGGAATAATTTTCAGTTTTTGTCACACAATTTGCAGTATCAGTCTGATTTATAAACAGGAAACAATAACTTTTGCAGCAGATTGCAAAGGCAGTAAATGCTGATTCTTTCAAAGCTAGCCATGGATTAAGTCCATTATAAAATTAAAACAGATGGAACAATTTCACTTACATTTCAAAAAGGACAGGAACCATCTGCAATAAGATTTAACTTTGCAAGGCTATTGTTATCATGTTACTATTAAAACCTTTGATGAAGGGTTTTCTTCTCTTTCATAAACTTGTTCTCATAAAACAAATGTTTTATTTATTTGTCTTTCTAAAAGATGATCATATTTTATCAAAAACAATTACATTACTCAAGGACCATTTCTGAATTATGACAGACTATGTAGAAACAAAGACATGCAAGAAAAAAAGTTTGCAACCGTTAACAGCTTTTACAGTGGCCATTTATCAGAGAGAGAGAGTTCCTCTTTCATTTTTCTTTTAAAAACATTTTCTTGTGCTTGTGGACAATGTCCCATACTGAAAATAGATAATTAATGAGATAATGGGATACTGTATGTCACCTCCTGTCCAATGGGATTATCGGATGGCTAATTATGGACAGATTGTGATTAATGTGATTATGGATTGAATATTAATCTGATTCTGGATTGATCTAGTTATGTTTTAGTCTGCTCCAAATGGTTAATTGGATTGGAGATAACAGAAGCGCAGCTTGTACCAGATTTTCCCACATCAGTTGATGAAGTATCTTTTGATCTGGGTGGGTTGTGAGCAATCAATTATTTACAGCTGTTGAAAAACCTACTCTCCCTTAGAATGTAGTCATTCATTATATTTTCAGGAGCCTTTGAAATTAAAATCAATATCCCTTTTAAAGGCCTTGTTGACAAAAGAAAAGCATGTCTATAACTCACAAACAAATGTGAAGAAATTAAACAGTGGTTAACCCAGTGGCCTGGTGTCTGGTACTGCATTTTCATTCCTATGTGGAGTCCTGAGTTCAATTTTCTTCAACTTCCAAGATCACCAGGGGTTGGAGGTAGTGTAGAGAAAAAGGGTCTGACTTAGTAGAAAGAGTTTCTAATATCACACAACAGCTGCTGCCATCACAGTTCAGCCTGGTGGGATTACAAAGGGAGTTCTTATGTCCTTATAATTTTTCTTCCATTTGGAAGAATTTGCCGTTATAAAGATTTGAAGGGGCCAACAGGATCATGTAGTCTGATTGCTGCATAACAAAAACCTTTGAATTCCACTCAGTAATTTTGGTATGAAGCCCATTCATTTAAGATGGCATTAGATTGTCTTTTAGAGATGCATCCAATCTTAATTTAAAGACCCCTAGTGATGGAGAGCCCTCAGGAACTGTTTGCATTTTTTACATCTGCTTAATAACTTGCACAAAATTTGCATTTTGAATTCAACTTCTGGCTGTTGGATCTTCTTAGGCTTTTATCTGATGGATTCAAGATGAGATGACTTAAAGATGATGGGTATGCTGTTGGATCTTGAGATTGGAGACAGCAAATGAGGGAATTGTTAGAATTTGAGGCAGGGATATACAACACTCTCACTCAACCTGAAGTTGCCATTAAAATGCATATAGTATGGTGGGCTGGTGAAATGACAGAACCTGAAGACATGAATTCTGTTCTTTTCTCTACCACAAACTCCTTGTGTTAATAATGGTGGGCCATTTTCCCTCTACAGTGACTCCTGTAGGAACTGGATTGGACTTCTAACTTCCTTGTGCCTCATACGGACTTTCAGTTACAGATCTAGCTGGGTAGTGTGGTGTATCATGAAACTTAACTTATTAATATGTGTGAAGTGCTTTTATTCCCTAGAAGAGAAGCCTGAAAAGAAGTACAAAACATGATGGTCTGAATCTACAGAAGCAACTATGATTTTTTGGTCCTTCCATTCCTGGGTATATCACCTGAGACACTCCGAGTCGTCTAATGCTCTGCAGTGCCCAATACCTGCTCACTGAAAAATGAGGTCTTTTAAGATTTTTCCTAATGAGCATCCAAAACCAAAGGGATCCAACGTCATTACTCGTTTCTGAACATTGAGACTACTGGTCCTCAACCAGGGTGCTGCAGGGTGCCATTCAATATTAGCTTGGTTAGGTGTGCAAACACCAACACATGATTCATAAGATAAACCCAAAAATTTCAAATAGTAATCCACAGTGTCAAACACATTCTTGACCTGTTGTGGTGTTTCTGAGTTCTTTGTAATAGAAAAATTGCTCTCTTCTTTTTCTATAGTCCTAAAAATGAGTGAAAGCTAACAGCTGGCATTTTCTGAGGGGAGTCTAAAAAGGTTGAGAACCACTGATCTAGACTTACTATTACTCCTGTCTTCAGCACAGAAGTATTATTTTTTTCTGTTGAAAAATGTAAAACGACTATCCAAAAGTGCTTGGAAGCAAACATAATAGGAGCATTCCCAAGAGGCCCTCATGTGTGTGGACTGGATGTGGTTGGTTTTACAGAAAAGGCTTATAATTGTGTAAATAGGGAACAGTGAGTGCAGATTCCTTTTCAGTCATTTAACAGGGGCATAACAAGCAGACAGATGTTTAAAAAATAATGGTGATATAGTCAGCCACTGAATTGTCACACACAACACCCATGAGCTTCAATGGGAACTCTGCACATGTAATGAGGGCAGCATTTAGTCAAAAAGTCTAGGCTGACGATACTGATTTGTCAATGCAAACATGAAGAGCTGGTTGTATTCCTATCAACTCTCTGAAACACAAGTATCTCTAAGCTGTTTGCATTACAAGCAATGTGAACCATACACATTTTCAGGGAAGATTTCCCCCTGCCTTTTTCAGTTAACTTATGCCTTCTCTTCTGAAAAGTTACCAGTTTCAGTGATACTGTAATTAGGAGTGATGCTGTAACTATGACAGTTCAGGAAATATGCAGTGGACTAGGATTTTTGTAGGTATACTTTTTAGTGGACCAGCTACATAGCCCTCAGAAACCTGAAGAATGCATTACATTTGAAAGTTTGTCTTAGTCTATCCCAACCCAATGCAAGGTGTCACTCCCCAAATCCTTGCCTTTTGCAATACTGTAATTAGATTCAGTTGATGAATCCTTGCACTTATTTTTGGGAACCTAGGAGGGCCTGGTTCTGTTCCTCCTGAACCCATTTTATCATTGACTTTGGTTATTGTTAATGGCTTTTCTGTCTTGTAACAACAAACTGTGAAAATGTTCCCAAGGAGACATGGTGTTATATTATCCTTTTTTATTCCCTGATTAAAAAAATATATTCAGTATTTACAGGTGCATTGACTACTGTCATTTTTAGTGAGACAGGAGAAAAGCTACATGGTGGCCTGTTGATCAGAACATGGCTTGGAAATGAGGATTCTCATTCCAGCTCTTTGTGATTAGTGCAATCACTTGGCAGCTCATCTGCAATCTGTGGGGATACTACTTCTCTTCCCCAAAAGGGTAAAGACAGAAACTAGGACAGAGTGGCACCTGCCCCCTGCCTTGCTTCAGGCTAACAGGGCTAACTAACACTGTGCTCAAAAAGGTAAAGTAAGCTTAATTAACTAAAGACTATATATTGCTCTGAAATATTCAGGTGGAGATGAAGTTTAGGCCATAAGTTGTTGTCTGATTGTATCTTTATAATAAGTGAATCAAATTGTTAATGTATGCTGAGATACATTTTTATACAGGTGCAAGTGAAAGACGGTTCAACTGTAAGAGAGAGAGAAACAGAGACAGAGATCTAGAGATCTTATTTTATTACTGTGTTTCAGCGTTTATCAGTGCAAAAATGAATTCTGGTGGAGATGCTAAAATATTAACTGGATCAGAAAAAATGAAGGGGTCTTTGAAATATACAATCTATAGTAATGGCAGATATTTGCACTTTGTGCAAACTGACAAATTAATGATATCACCGTGGAATTCTTCCTGTGTATAAACTAACTTAAGGGTGTGCAGGGTCATCTGATAAACAGAATGGTCTGCATTGTGCAGCAAAATAATATACTTCAAATTTGGCAATAATGTCTTTTCAATGTCTCCGCCAGTGATCCTCCATCTCTTACTATCTTTCTTTAGCACATTGTCCAGTCTGTTGCTCATCCCTTACACAGTCATGAAGGCAGATACTGTCTGTTCAGTGTTAAACTCTCCAGTGGGGTGGTAAGCAGGTCCTGATTGTTTTATTATTATTGGATTTTGACAGATTAGTAGGTGAATCCTTTGAACTGGTGGTGAAGCTCCCAGATGAAGCTCTTTAATTTATCTTTCACTCAGCCATTGTTATGATGATTGCAGAAACAGTACATTGGCCAAAAAGTGGTATGGCCTCTAAAAAAAAAAAAATCACTCCTTTTCTATACTAAATCCCTTGAGATTACTGATACATTCTCCCATGAGAATGTATAAACTGGTTTCCATATGTCTTAATTAGGAATTATGTATTTTATGTGAATCAAAATCCAGTACCAGCACATACACATCATTACATTTTCTATCCATTCTTGTTTCATTTTCCTGATGGGTTGCACAGATATCAGTGTAAGGATTTTTGCTAAGTTTTTAGCAATTACAATATTTCAGAAATGTTTGAGCCATGCTCAGAATTGATCTATCTCCACTACATTTGCACAGTGTGGAAAAATGTAATTGTCTTTACAATGAAGAAATTGGGTCAGGAGATCCTAATGAAATAATCCTGGATAACAATGCACTGTACAATGGGCTTCTTCTGTTAATTAATCATTATTTTTTCTTTCAATATGTATAATAATGTTTTCTACTTGCAGTGGATTCTGAGTCTACAGTATTAGCAGATCCTGTATATTTTTTTAACCTTTTTATTACCATCACCTATAACATGGGAGAACAAATAGAAAAAGGCTTTTGTCATGGTTCAGCTAAAATGGATCGTGCTGATATAATCCCTACCTGATTATGATCATAAGCTCCTAAAACACCAGCCATAAGTGATAAAGACTTCCTTTGTGCTGCAGGATGTAATCCTCATCAAGCCAGTTTCTATAAAGATTATGTGAATCTGATGTTCTATTGAGGTTTTAAACAAAAATTAAATCAGGAAATATAATAAAAAGACTGTCGTTTTCTGAATCTGTGATGCTACCTTGAAATCTGACCTAAAGGCTGGCAATGCTAGTATGTGCCTCAAAATAGACTGTATACTATTAAATGGAGGAATAGAAAGGGATCAACTTATTCTGAGCCATGACAAAAAAAGATCACCTAAGTTTTGTTGCCTAATTTAAGAAAAAGCAAGCATGCAGATGAAAGATGTCTTTTTACTCTTTAAAGCAAAACAAACAATAGTAAGTGACTTAACCTCTTTAAAGATTAGATTTCACAGTTTGTAGCTTCTGCTTCTGTACTTTGGAAACTGATATTTGGGGCTTATAGGAGAATTTCAAAGGGGTGTGGCCTGCCTTGATGAATAAATTGCATATTAATTAACAAACAATATTGGTTAAATAAAGGGTGCAAAAGAAGGGCATTCTTACTGTACACTGCAGTCATTGCTGCTCCTTTTATTGTATTACACTATTTACTCAAATATAAGACAAGGGTCTTATAGGTGCATGCAAGGAAACCTCATTAAATACATTGCCTATCCTTAAATTGCTGCCAAAAACAGCATGTGCTCAGCAATGGAAACCAGCTATGAGGGCAAAGGGACTACATGACCCCCCAGATTTATTTTCCCTGCTGTAGCAGTGGGAGGGGGACAAATTCAAAGCAAACCACCAATAATTAGATTGGCTTTCCACAAGAATTATAGCACTATATAACATGTTTCCTCTCTAGAGGGCTAAGACAGGCTAAGACCTTTAAGACATACATCTCTCAGAATGTGCAGTCCTCCAAAAAAGAGGTGAGAAGCAGCATGGCTAGAGTGGGTGGAATCATCTCTGGGGACTATTCTAGATGACATAAAAAGAGTATCTCTGTGGCTGCTCTAATGCAATAAGGAGTTGGTTTTACCTTCCAACCATAGGAACTGAGGAGAAAGATGAGTACTTTTTAGCCAGTGTATCAGGACCAGGAAATCAATTATGCTGTGCAGACGTTATATTTGTCTCTGATCTCTTATGCCTTCACAATCATAAAGTCAACTGATCGCAGGTACAAATGATTTGAACATGCATGGCCACAATCTGCATAAGATCTGGAGTGCTTCTTCGAATCTGATATGTGGAAAATGACTTTGGCTGTGGTGGTTTTCCCAGGCTGTGGCAAAGCTGAAGAGCTGTTTTATCATATGTCTATTATATAGCAATAATACATTTGGAAATGCATAGCTAGAACAAATCACCAGCATGTTCATGTAGGGAGTGTCACAGATTTATATGATTGATATTGTTGGACTGATTAATTGTAATGTAAGTGAGAAGGTTGTTGTCAATTTCCTTAAGATTTAAATTACCACACTTTTTCAGAGCTCCATAGGGCAGATTTTAGTGATTAATGTTGCCATTTTTAATCCATCCTAAAAAAAAGCTGAATGGGGGGTGCGGACCGTTTTGAATTGTAAGTGTGGGTATTCACATAATTTGATTGATCATAATCGTCTTTTGTGGACTCCTTAGACAAAATCTGCAGACCCCAGGTTGAAAAACCACTGTATTAGGAAAACGGGACTATTTCAGATCCCAGTTATATGGGTGTAAATTTTGAGTAACCCCAATTGCAGTTGGATTTATACCTACATAACTGAAATAAGAATCAGCCCTAGTGTGTTCAGAGTATTGGTCTATAATGCAAGCACTGTTCTTTACATGCGGGACATTATTAAATGGAATTTTTCAGGTCCCAGGAAAATAGAGCAGGCACCATGTTACTAATGCTGAAATACTTAATGCAGTGGTTCTCAACCTTCTTTATACTTGAGGCCCCCCTCACTGAACTCAAGGTACCCCTCATGGGACTTGAGACCTACTCTATAACTTTTTGTGAATTGAATGGCACCCAATTTAAAAAAAACAATTTATTTATTAGATTGTTTACCTCTTTGGCATAGCATTTAGGCACACAGATTCAAAGATGGCCACAATTTTTTGCTGACTAGTTTGAGATATTTGGTGTCTCAAGTTGGTCTTCCAAAATTGAAGACACCCAAAAACTAGTCAGTACTTGACTATATAAATCTTTTTGTCTCTATTTTCCCCCACTTAGATTCCTTAACTGTAACATGGGAATAATGATAATGAGAACACTTGGAAAGTGCTGGATATCTTTGAATGGAAAGTGCTATGCTGAATTTGTTATATTCTGTTCCAAGAATAGTATTGAAATAAGGGTGGAGAAAAATGGAATATGACCACAGCTGTTAGCATCATCCCCAGGCAAAACTTATTTCTGGAGTGAACATGTATTGCTGAAAAGGTACAGAACTTTTTTTCTGTACTGTCTGCTATGCAGCTTTGCTCTACACGTCTTCTACAACAGCTGTGCAAAAGAAGGAACAGAAAGTGTGGACTACAGAGGAACATTGCCACTGGACATGGGTCTAGATGGACATGGGTCTAGATAAGCCCTATGTGGGTGTACAGCTGTTAGGAAAGCTGTTTGCAAGAGCAGTTGCAGTGAAATTTTGTCAGCACCAGGAAGAAAAAGGTTCTGTCCCTTGCAGAACCCCACTGTACAGTTTGTTTTGAATTTTGCAAACTCTGTCCCAGGAGGCTTAGGGAGACTCATTTGCATTGGAAATACTTACTGAGTATCATCTGCTCTCTCTATATAGCAAGGACACAGCAGGGATGCAAACCATATTTTGCAGAACTTTCCTTTAATCAGTTTCATATTGTAAAATGAAATGTAATCTTGAGTAATATACATTCAGCTCCTTAAAAATTAAAAAAGCTATAAATTATTAAAAACAAATGAGCTATCCTCCAAAAGAGAAATGGGCTTTGTAGCCTCTGATGGACTAGAAGGCTGCATGTGAGGAAGGGGCATTGGCTGAAGCTGTTGTTAATCTGTCCTCTGTAATGTTAATACCATTATGGGATGGTGTTACTTGACTGGGCCTTAAGGTTGTCAAATTATTTAGACAACTGGCAGGTCTCAGAGCTTGGAAAATGCCTTGATGACTGGTCTCTCCTTCCATGTTCCAGCACCTATGGACAGCTGAACTGAAAGTCGTTTCTTTTTTCTTTTCTTTTCTTCAAGTCTATACCATACACAAGAGAAAGGTTTACTATAGGCTTTGTTCTGAAATGGATATTAGGGTTTTGGTTTTGGCAGCAGAAACTCAGAGGGGCTTCCAGAACTTGGCTACAAGGGACTTAATTTCAATTTGGGAACCAAGGCCCATATGTTTCCCTCCTGTGTACAAATGCACAAAGAGGAACAAAATACAAAAGATCTGCATTTCTCCAAGATCCATGGATAGGTAAATAATCTGCCTCTCACCAGGCTGTGAGGTTAGTCGAATTGTATTGCAGTCCTGGGCAAAGGCAAGAAAGGCAGTGGTGGGTTCTTAAGTTTGTGCAAAACTGCATCACAAGCACATGGATGCCGGCCAGCTGCATGGAGAAACACTTCCTGTGCTGCCCACTTCCCCTAGCATGGCAGGGCAGAGAGAATCACGTTGGCAGAAGCTCCTTGGACAACACTTTTCCTCTTCAACCTGCCGCACTCATCTCTTTCCAGCAGTGTTACATTTCACTTTGGTCACAGACCTTTCTAAAAAGAAAGACCTACAAAGGATGGAGGACTGGAACCGCCACCAAGGAGGAATACTCTGATCTGGTCCAGACCTGCAGGGAGCAAACCAGTAAAGCCAAGGTGTGACAGAACTCCAACTAGCTACAAGTATTAAGGACAATAAAAAGTCCTTTTTTAGATACGTGGGGAGCTGGAGGAAAAGCAAGGGCAACAGTGGACCCCTGCTAAACTAGACGGGACAACTGACAACCGATGCCCAGGAAAAAGCCAACTTGCTAAATGGGTACTTTGCATTGGTTTTTCACCAGTCCCAAGAGGCGCCCCTGCCCATTACAGGACAGGAATGCCTGGGTGAGGGTGATTCCTTACCTTCCATCAATGCTGACCTCATGAAGGAATACTTTGACAGGCTGGATACCTTCAAGTCAGCTGGCCCTGATAGTTTACACCCAAGGGTACTCAAGGAGCTGGCAAGCATCATAGCTCAGTGCCTGGCATGGATCTTTGAGAACTGGAGCTCTAGTGAAGTGCCCAAAGGCTGGAAGAAGGCCAGTGTGGTGCCTATCTTCAACAAGGGGAGGAAAGCGGATCCAGCAAACTACAGGCCCATCAGCGTGACCTTTATTCTGGGGAAGGTCTTAGAAAAGATGATCAAAGAGGCCATCCTTAACAGACTAGCCGATGGCAGCATCGTGAAGGATAGTCAGCACGGGTTTGTTGCGGGTAGGTCTTGCTTAACCAATCTGATTTCCTTTTACGACCAAGTGACCTATCACCTGGACAAGGGAGAGGAAATTGATGTCATATATCTTGACTTCAAAAAAGCCTTCAATCAGGTATCCCATGATCACCTCTTGGCGAAACTGGCCAGTTGTGGCCTTGGGTCCACCACGATTACCT
>NW_017728996.1:45562918-45572302 GCF_001723915.1 Gavialis gangeticus | reverse complement strand
GCTGAGAGCCATGGGACTCTTCAGCCTGGAAAAGTGCAGGCTCAGGGGTGGTCTGGTGGCTGCCTATAAGTTTATTGGGGTGCTCACCAGGATGTGGGGGAATGTCTGTTCACCACAGCGCCCCAGGGGATGACAAGTTGAAATGGTCACAAACTCCTTCAGGACTGATTCAGGCTGGACATAAGAAAGAACTTCTTTACAGTTTGAGCCCCTCTGGAATGGACTGCTGCTGGAGGTGGTTCAAGCACTTACTTTGAACACTTTCAAGAGAAATTTGGATGTTTATCTTGCTGGGATCCTATGACCCCAGCTAACTTCCTGCCCCTGGGGCAGGGGGCTGGACTCGGTGATCTTCCAAGGTCCCTTCCAGCCCTAATGTGTATGAAATTTATGAATTCTATGAAATCTTTTTCTCACCTAGCCTGCCCATTGCATGGCCATAAGGAGGGAGAGGCATTCCTCAGAGTCATCACAGTCACCAGCTATCTGCCTGCTTTCTGTGGTTTCATTCTGCTTTGGTCTGTACCAGGAACTGGAGACATCTAATCTTCAGCTCCTTTCACCATGGATTATAATAAGGCTTTTGCCCCATAATTCTCCATTTTTGAGCTAGCATGGAAGATGACCCACAGAAATGCCAACTTGACAAGAGTCAGCTGAGCACACCTGGTGCACATACTCTTAGACTATTATTCCTAGAGGAAAGTACACATTACTTGCACCAATGCTGCACTGCACTACACCTGAGGACCAGAACATTTATTATATATTAAAGGGAACATGAGACAAGTTGTGAAAATGACCGAGAGCTTTTGCTAACTCACTGGGTGCATCTACATGAGATGTTACTGCACAGTAATGCCGGCGAATGTTTTAAGGTGATGATGCTAGTGTGCAGTAGCCTAGTAATATTGCGCAGCAGTGCATTAGTACTGTCTGTGCTATGATGTGCTACTGCACAGTATTTTTTGGCTACTGTGCAATCAGCATCTCATGTAGATGTGTTCACTGTGTTCCAAAGCAAAAAAATTTTGATTCTTCTCCCTCCAACTACTTGTGTTACACATTATACCCATACAAGACATGGTCACTGATTTGCAGAGGTTTCCATTTCCACTGTGCTTTCACTTTGGTGTAAATGACTAGACAAAGTTCAAGGTAACGGGGTCAGGTGTGGCAGTCCCATGCCCGTGGTCATTCAGCATGGGCAGGGCAACTGCTGTAACTGATACTGCTTACACCGTGTGGTGGAGGCCACAATGGCTGCAGAGGCTGTTGCTGCCTGTGGACTTCAGTAAAGACTTCACTGGCTATGAAATGTAGATTTCCTTCTTCTGGACTCCTCCAGAAAGTCCATTTACTTTAGCTTTGTTCAAGATGAAGAGATTTGGACCTTTGCGTGCAACGCCTTTAAACCTAATTTCCTGATATATTGCTTATTTTTTTTAAACAATTCATTTTGTTGGCAGAAACAAATAGAAAAATAAAAGGAATCTCAGCAAAATAGCTTTACCTCTTTCAGCACATCCTCCACACTTCTTAAAATTATGACCAGGCCAAGCCTGGCCAGGAAGAGGGCATACATTTCTGGGGCTGGGCAGAGAGCTGGGTCATGTCTTAGTGTATTTCTTGTTCTATTGCTGGACTAGTCCATTCTTGTCCTTTCCTTCTTGGCCCAGTCCAAAAAATGTGTCCTTTCTTCTCCAGTATGAACACAATGAACAATTTTCTCCTTTCCCTAAGCAACTCCTGAGGCATATTTTGGACACGAAGTGCACACATGGTCATTATTAGCAGTCTGTTCTGTCATCTTGTCTCTGCCTAAGACAAATGCTCCGGCTCCTTGTGAAACGCCTGCATTAGGCTTGAGGGCCACGGTAGGCAGGCCGGCAGCTCAAGAAAAGTTGGAGCAGGTGCTTCATGCCAGGGGCCTTGTGCCGCACCAGAGAACGGAACAGGCCCAGGGCATCGCTTCCATCGGGGGGAATGTATCATGGGCAATAACCCCCGCTCCTCCCCGCTTTCAACTTGTGCCTTCAAGCACGAGCAAAATTGCGATCACACGGAGCTGGGACATTTGCTGGTCTATGCGGCTGCGGCTGCGGCTGCACGGGCGCTGCTCCCTCCCCGACACCCGGCAGGGGCCGCCCCGCAGGACAAGACGGGACTGGACAGGCCGGGTACGCGGACCCACGCGGGGCAGTTACTAGCACCGAGACCGCCCCGCCCCCGCATCTGCCAATTGGCTGCGCGGGCTGCCCAATGGGGAGGCAGGCTGCTCCCCCGATCCTGGTCCCCATTCCTCGCTGCTCTCGCGAGACTTCCTCTTTGCTTCACGGGTCTGGGCCGCGTCTGGCGACAGGCATCCACCATGCTGCGGGGCGCCGGGGCGCAGCGCCTGCGGCGGGCGGTGAGTGAGGCCGGAGTGCGGGGGGCGTCGGCGCTGTGCTGGGGCGGGGCGGGGGCTGCCCGTGCTCGGCTGTACCCGGACCACGCGCCCTCCACTGGCCAAAGGTCGCGCTGTGGCGCATGCGCGCCCTCTCCCACCAGCAGAGGCGCGGGGAGGAGGCTGGAACTTGCCTTAGGCCCTGGGGACAGCCCCTGCGGTCCCGCAGCTCGGTCCTGGCAGGGAGCGGGGCTGTACGCGCGGTGCCGTGTGTGGGTGCGTTGCCCACCGGCTGGTGTGGTGCACAGTTGGGAGGAATTACTTCTCTGGTACTTTTCTGGTTAAAAAAGTCCCCGGGAACATCCTGGGAGTAACACAGGTGTGTGAGTGGTAGAGGTGCACGGATACATCGGTATCGGTGCCAATAAAAGGAAAATTGACATTTTGGTTGATGTGGCTGATAACATTGCTAATAAATGCCGCAGCCCAGCAGCTCGGAGACCAGTGTCAGGCCAGTAGGGGGGAAGGGGCTGGGGGGGCAGATTGAGGCCCCCCATGGTGAGGGAGGGAGGGAGTGGGGCTGGGGCAGGTGCTGCGCAGTGGGGGCAGGGTGCGGGACAGAGCAGCACCTTGTCCAGGGGGATGGGGAGGGAAGCAGGTGGCTCCTGCTGCTACACCCCTCCCACCCCCCCAGGGGAGGCACTGGGGGCATGTGCCCCTGAATCTGTGCATGGGGCAGGGGCAGGCTGCATGCTGTGGGCTGCATCAGCCTCTTCCCAGCAGGGGGGCTGGGCCCAGGCTGTGCCCGGGGCAGGCAGGGGCGGGCAGTGCCGCTGGGAGGGGGTTTACAGGGTGGCTACAGTGAATTTTGGGGTATCTGTAGTTTCCCCCCCCATAGCTACTGCTCCCAGTGCTGGTGCTGCCTGCCCCACCCTTCCCTGAGCGCAGTCCAGGCTTAGACCCCCTTCTGGGAAGAGGCTGCCACAGCCGCGGCCCTGAGCGGGCATCCTGCCCTTGCCCCATGCACAGATCTGGGGGGCACATGCTCCCTGTGCCTCCCCCAGGGGTGCATGCAGAGGTGGGAGCTGCCCCTCCCCTGCCCCCCTGCCATGCCCCTGGATGAACTGCAGCTCTGTCCTGTGTCCCTTCCCTCCCCTCCCCTCTTTCCCACAACAGACTTAGCAGTCAGATGCTACTCTCCAAGATGCAGGGCTGCAGATCAGTATCAGCTGATGTGGCTGGTTAATAATCGGCTATCAGTATCAGACCAAAAAATCTGTATCAGTCCACCCCTAGTAAGTGCAGTGTGTTGTAATCCAGGATCGCATCGTTCATGGAAAGGAGCTGGCTGCAGCTGAAAAACATTCTGTGCTTGGTCATACTAAGAATTTATAGGAGGATGTGTGAATGCATCTGTGCCTGTCTGTCTGTTCAGGCTTAAGCTTTATCAAATGTTGTCATGACAGTGTAAATGGCTTGGGGGTCCTTACATTAGGACTTTGCCAAGGTAAAGAACATATGTTTATTCTGAGCCATAGCAAATTATTTACTACATATTGCAATGTGTTCTGTGTTCAGGCTTGTATGTTACTAAACTACAGCCAGATGAAGGGTTGAGATTACTTGGAATGCATGGGGAACGGTGTCTTCATGCTCATCCAGTCTATGCTTTGGAGAAAGATGGTGGCAGGAGGCTAAGGATATATATTATCTATGCTGCATGCCTGGTGTGCCCTGAGAGGAAAGTTCCTGAGCACACCCCATCCACTTGTTCATGCATGTTAAAACTCTTCTCCTTAGCATAGCAGCTTGCAAGAAGTTGGTCTCTGGCATGCTTGAGAGCAGCCACAGGGACATCACTGGAGCAACTGTGCTGCCAAATTCCAGGTTTTTGTGCATCAGTGGGAGTAGGTGGTGAGCCATACTGTTACTGAGGTAGAGTCTTTGCTAGGGAGGCCAGGAATATAATGTTCATGTGCCCTTAAACTCCACTGATCCCTCTGCAAGCTAGTGATAATGTCATAAGTTTAATTAAAGTTTGTTTTGTTTAAAAAAGAAAAACTTTAGAAACTCTTGGCTAGAAATTGCTGTAAAAGTGGAAAGCATTGATTATGGACAGGTGAATCAGTTTGGTCAGAAATTAATAACACTTAACAATTTTAAGTTCCACAAAGAGGAGTTACAAGGTTACATACTTTTTTTCAGCATTCACACCTCCTTGAATTCATAAGACAAGTTAAACCAACAAAACTGTGACCCAAACTCTCTTCCCTGTGAACTTTTAAACTGACAAATAGGAGGAGGAACCAGTAACTCCAAAATATTTATTCTGTATTAATACAGAAAAGGGGCAGAGAATTTTAACTAAGAAATATGCTGTATTGTAACTGGCATGGGCATTAAATATAAGTGTAGTATATAGTGTTTTTGTAAATGAAAGCTGTAACTCTCTCATTGAGGGCTGAAGTACTGCAGGTTCACTTTCACTTTGTGGTGTAAGAGTGTGTACATGGATAGTGACCTTGAAGCAGCTGACTTGTTGTAGAACCCCATACTTTATCTCACACAGCATATTAATCTGATTGTGTGCCCGTGCTGTAAGAGTACCAATTGATATCAAGGAAAGTGGATTTTCAGCTTGCTGCCTGTCAAGGAATGTCCATTGGTTTGCTAGTAGCAGGAAGGCATAGTCCAGTGCAGGCCAGCCCTTTTGGCAGGAGTGCCTCAAGCCCTGCACTCTCCAAAGTGCCACTCCAGTCTTCTTCTGGGCTAGGGACAGACATTCAAAAAGCTGGAGCCTGAACTGATTCAATCTTTGCAGGTTAGTCTAACCCAGTGGTTCTTAACCTTTTTAGATTGCGGACTGGCATACTGCAGACTGGAAGTGACCGGCATACTGCGGACCAGAAGCCAACCCCTTTTTATACTCAGTATAAGAAGGGGTTGGATGCCAGTCCGCAGTATGTCGGTCACTTCTGGACTTCCAGTCTGGCAGCCAGCCCTCCTGCAGACAGGCAGCCAACCCTTTGTAGCCCGGTACCGGGCTGCAGCCGGGGGCTTGGGAACCTCTGGTCTAACCTGCCTAGGTTGAACCAATTTGCAAATGAATAGTCATTCAGGAAATGCAGGCACTTGCCTGCAGTGGCTCAGGTCAGAAGCCAGGGGGCTCTAGAGCAGCCCTCAGCTGCAGAGAAGTTGTGCTGGTGGGGTGGGGAGGGCATGGCCAGGTCCTGGCAGTAGCCTCAAGTGTACTGGCCAGGGAGGAGATCTAATTCCCCCTTCCCTGTCCCATTGGCGTAGACCCAAGCTGGTGTCTGCCTGGTGCTCCCCCTTTGCCATTGCAGCAGGTGGGGCAGGGGCATGGCCAGGTGCCAGCTGGCATGGCCCCTGAGGCAGCGGGGCAGGGAGAAGGTTTATTTCTCCCTCTGCCCCCGGAGGACTACAGTCGGTGTGTGCCAGCCCTGACTGTCTCTGCTGATTGCTGCCTGCAAAGGGCGAACGGTGGGATAAGCCCCCTTCCAGCCCCCTCCATGAGATGCCGGACAGAGGCAGGAAATAACCTCCCTCGCTACCCTCTCACCTAAGGAGGCCATGCTGGCTGGCCTCTGGCCATGCCTCTGCCCCTGCCCCTGGAGCAGTGAGCAACTCTGGGTCAACGTGCCCTCTCATGGTTTCCTGAGAGCTCAAGCCTTTTCCTGGCGGGGGGATACACTGCAGGTGGGGGCAGGGTGGAGCAGGGCTGGCAAAGTTGCCATAGACTGTGTGGGGAGAGCAGCACCGGAGCTTGGAGGGGTGGCCATAGCCCCCCAAGCCCTTCCTAGCGCTGCTGTCTCTCGCCCCGCGCAGTCTGTGGCAGCTCTGACTGCCCTGCAGCACAGCCCCACTTCCAGGAAGAGACTTGCAGTCTCCAGGAGACCATGATGGGCTGCTGTCCCCATCATGGTCCCTGTCCCCGTGCTGATCCAGCGACAGGGGCGCAGTCAGAGGCCAGTCGGCATGGCTCCCTTAGGTGAGGGGGCTGGGGAGGAGTTATTCCCCCCCCAGTGCCTGGCAGAGTGGGTAGAGAAGGGGCTTATTCCACTGCTTGCCCCACTCAGGGAGTGATCAATGGCAGTGTTTGGGGCTGGCAGACCCTGGCTGTGGTCCCCTGGGGGCAGAGGGGGGAATAAACCCCCTTACTGCCCCTCTGCCTCAGGAGGCCATGCCAGCTGGCATCTGGCTGTACCCCTACCCCTGCCACTGCAGTAGTGAAGGGGTAGCACCAGGCGGACCCAAGCTTGGGTCTGTGCTTGTGGGGCAGGGAAGGCGGAATTAAACCCCTCCCTGGCCAGTTCACTTGAGGCTGCTGCTGGGGCTGGTCACACCTCTGGTGCTGGATGGAGCAGCCAGTGGAGAAATGCCGGGCAGGGGTTGCTGCACCCCTGTCTGTCAGACCCCACAGGGGTCCATGCTTGTGGGACAGGGGAAGGAGTGGGGAATATGCCTCTTCCCTGCCTCCTTAGCTTTATGCGGGCTGGTGTCTGGCCGTGCCCCCACCGCTGCTCTGGCTTGGGAGCAGAGAGGTGGGGCCAGCCTTGCTCTCCTGGAGCGGAGAACACAGCCCTGCCCAGCCCAGAGAGTATGCCTAGCTGATGGGGGACTGGTTTAAGTTCAACCAGGAAGGGGTCTGGGACAGAAGTTTCATAAACTGGTTTGAGCTCAGTCAGTTAAGTCTGGTACTATGTTCAACCAGGTTTGTCTCAAACTGGTTTTGGCCATTTTGAAACTGGTTTATATGCACTGAAGTTATGTTCTGTTACAGGTTTAAACTGGTTTTAGATCACTTAAACTGGTTTATGTGTAACTTCTGTCCCTAGCCCTGTTGCCCAGTCTACTACTCTGTTTATGCTACCTGCCTGATCTGCTGCTCTGCTTTCTGCTTCTGTCCCCTCCCTGATCTTCTGAATACCACACGCAGAAGCTGCCTGTGGCACTTGTGCCACACTTGTGCCCTTCTTTAATCTGTGTTCCCTGGCAAACATTACATTTGTCGTGAATAATGCATTCATTGCAAAGTAACTACCATATTTTCTTGAATATAAGAGGACCCTCTAATAATTAGATTTTATGTATGGAACATTTATACATTTGTTATAATTCTCCAGGTATAAAAACTAAGCTTTGGAGGCTTGCTTCAAACCCAGTGCTACAGCAAAGAAAATAAATGTGGGGCTCAGATAGCCCCCTTCCCTTCTCCCCCTTCTTTACTGTCAGACCTTGTTCTCCCTGAGCACATGGAAGTGAGGAGCAAATTTGAAAACACTGACCTTGAAATAAACATAATTTATCATGTAGACAAATTACTACAGGTACCTCTAGACTTCGTTCATCCAGAATGGATACACTTTACCTTTTTTGAAACTGCTGCAAGATTTAGCACAGGTACTCCATAAGTGCACTTTTAAGCACCATGTTTGTAACTTACTTATATGTACTTACTATACATGCCAAAAGGTTCACAAGTCCGCATATAATAGAGCTGTGCGAAGCTTCTGGTGCTGATTCGATTCGGAGGAGATTTAGCCTGATTCGGCAGCCGAATGTTGAAATCCATATCAAATCTTTACAAATGGGTCCCGGTAAAAGAAGTTTGAGAACCGCTGTTTTAGATGAGGCATACTGGGCTATTGTTAGTTGCTGTTGTTTTAAATTAATGCGCCAGTAACTTTCTAAAATATTGCTTTCTGCATACTTTATCTCAAACATATATATTGACGTAAAATAACAGCACTTCTCATTGTTTGGGTAGGGTTGAGGAAAATAATTTTTATTTCTATCAGTAAGTTTCTCTTACATTGCATCTTTCTTTTGCCATTGATTCTTTGAACAAACCTCTCATCATGTTTTTAATTTTGTAGCAAAATGTATTTATTCAGACTATCTCTTTAAAAAAAGATATGATATATCTGTGCTAAGTTTCTTGTAAACTTGCTCTTTTCCCATTCAGAATTTTGATTATGCATGCCTTTGTTTTGTGGGATCTTTTCCTTTTGGTTAATAACTTAACTTTGATGTTTCAGTGGTCTGTATTTTGCCCTTTCTTTTTGTTTTAAATATTGATTTTTGTGGTTATTTATCTTTAACAAATATTGTCCCTTCCCTTGTATGAAGACTTTCAGACAAATATAACCTCCCCCCTTTTTTTTCATATCCACCATTCTAGCTTCCCTAAGGCTTTCTCAAAACTTCCTGTTAAAAGGTTCTCTTCATCTCAGTGTGCAACAGCATGATGCATCATTGTGAATAGTCCAGTCAATACCTTTTAACAAAATTCTGAATCCTGATTTGCAAGAATTATTGCTTGGGAACGTCACCATTTATTTCAGAGACATGGGGGCTCATGTAGTCACTTAATGTTTTAGTTCCCCAGACTTCTGGGGTTCTTTCCAAGGCCTTGAGGGTGAAAGCCCTCATATTATCTTTCTGCACGGAGATTCTAGCAGATCATTCTTGCTTCTGGTGGGGAAAGGAAAGGGAGGGGGGAATTCATATCTAAGATTCCCTTGTGTTTTTTTTGTATCGCTGCCATCTTTTGGCCTGCTGCAGCTTCTTTTCATGCATATGTTAGCACGGCTATTTTGTTATTTGAGCTGTAATCCTACTTGAGTGCGTATTATTATATGACTGCTTGATACCTGGGGAGAATCTTTGGAGTAGGGGTAAGATGTGGTATTGTAAAGAGAACATGTGCAAATAAGGAAGTGCCCTAGAAGGGTAACAATATAGCTGTGTTAACAGGTGCAACAAAAGAAGCTGTATGGGGTCAAAAAGACAGTAGTCATGTGCCAGGATGAGGTACCTGGTACTAGATGTGCAGATAATGACCGGCTGTTGTCATATATGGTCATACTGACAAAGATAGATGGGGAGAGAATTTAATTCCACATCCTTTGGAAAATAAGGTATTGTGTTTAATGCAGTCTCATAGTTTCTAGGGTCGGAAGGGACCTGAGCAGATC
>NW_017728996.1:45549506-45562907 GCF_001723915.1 Gavialis gangeticus | reverse complement strand
AACACACGCTTACCTTTAGGGGAAAGGTGGAGCCCATCCTGGTCATTTGGACAATTACACTGGCTTTTACCTGATGCCCCCAGACAAATTGAAGGGTCAGCAGTGTTCTCCTGCTGAGCAGCCATTTTTAGCTAAATGGTAGTTTGGTCCCATTTCTGGTTTTTATGAGGCTAGGTAGTCCTACCCCATTTTATCTGGATTTGAGAGCAGCATCTACCCTGAGGTATATCAGATATAGTTGTAATTTAAATAAATTAACCTGTACTGAACTTTAAGTGTTGTGTAATTTCAGTAGCATTTGTGAGTGGCTAATGCAGGCTTGGGGAAAATAGTGGATCTGGCCAGAGGCCGGACTCCATTTTCCAGCAGCACCTGCCTGAATTGCTGTGGCTAGCTCCAGGAGGGGTGGCACCATGACAGCACGGGGGCCAGGTTTTCACAGAGACTGGCTCCCGCAGCGCTGGCAGGGCATATGGCTGGGCAGGGAGCTGCTCTGGGGCTGGGGCTGGGATCTTGTGGCGGTGACACTGTGGTCTGGAGCTGGGGCAGAGCTGTGATCCACTGCCTGCACACCTTTGCTTAGGGTGTGTAGGCAGTGAATCACAGCTCTGCCCCATCTCCTGACTGAACTCACCGCCACAAGATCCCATCCCCGGAGCAGCAACCCGCCCAGCTGCTTACCCTGCCAGCAGTGTGGGCAGGGGCTGCTGGGATTTGGAGTCTGCTGCAGGTTCAATCCAGCGTGCAGGCTGCACTTCATCTGCCCCAGGACTAATGCTTAGCTAAAACCTCTTGTATAGAACTTCTAAATCAAACCAAATTAAAAGATCCGTTTTTTATTGCTTTGGTTTTGCTGGTTTTAAAGACTGGTTTGTGTGTACATGTTAATCATTCCAGACTTAGTTGAGAATGTCATTGCAGTCTTGTCTGCCTATGTCCTTAGACAAATGCGGCTACAACCTACACCATTGCAGCTTCTAGGATCTTTAAGAATTAAATTCAAGGGTTGACTTATTTATTTATTTGTTTATTTGGCTTTAATACTGTATTCACTTGTCTCAGCTTCAGACTCAATAATTTACCAGCACTGATATGTTACCAAACAAGCTGGCATTATCAGCTTGGAAATGAAGCCAAGTTTATGCTACATAATCTGACTGCTCAGGTACCTTTGTGGAAAACAGCCTTTTTTTTCTCATTTTGTTCCAGAATTAGTTGATAGAATGATGTGGGGCTCCTTTGGTGGTACAGTGTCTTATTTTGGGAAAAAAAAAATCATTAACTATATAGCCAGAATTAAGTTTGTTTAAAATGCACAGTTCTTAAAGGCAAGCCAGGCTGTTACAGAATATATCGTTAAAGAATCTGTGACTCCCTCTGGAAATCTAAAAACTTTAGGATCTTTCAAGTACATGGTGCATTTTACCCCACAACAGGGCTATAAATCATATGAAAGGTGGGATTTTTGCCACAAAAGTATAGATTTATTCATCAACTAGTGACTGAAATCTCATAACTTTTATGGAAGATGGTGTATGAAACATGATAAAAAATACCGTGTCTGAGGTAAATTGGCAATAAATAGCTTGTTACAGGCAGTTTACTTGAAATAGTCTCAGAACCTTAAATCATAATGAATTGCTTGAACAATGTAAGATGAAATGCAAAGTTGTTTTACTAGAATCAATGTTGTTCTAATCAAGATCACAAATTACAGTCTGGATCCTACAAAAATGTATTCACTTATTTAGTTTAAAAAAACCTGTTAATTGTTCCAGTGAAGTCCTAGTACTGCTTTCTGCATATGAAGTTAAGCATGTAAACAAATCTCTGCATGAGTGAGGCCTGCTCTGGGCATTACCTCTGTGAGTCGATGACTCTAGCCAGGATGGTGAAAACTTATTCATCTCAGTCCTAGTAAACTGGGCATCATAAATGCAATCTTATTCAGGGCTCTTATCAGAGGTTTGTGTTGAATTTGTCTCCATCAGGGAGCTACAGCAGGGAAAATAGTGGCTGGGTGGGGGAGGTCAGGA
The DNA here is from genome assembly GCF_001723915.1 of Gavialis gangeticus. Taxonomy (NCBI): domain Eukaryota; kingdom Metazoa; phylum Chordata; order Crocodylia; family Gavialidae; genus Gavialis; species Gavialis gangeticus. The sequence continues at coordinate 45,560,871 of NW_017728996.1, read as the reverse complement.
GACATCCTTGTCCTCTGTCGCTGCCCACCCCCCCTTGCCCCTTAGTGTCAGACACTGCATAGGCATGGGCTATTATTTGGTGAAAAAGGATTACATTTTTAATGGTAAAGTTGGGTATTTTTCTAAGATTCAAAACTGACAATTCAGTAGATTTTTTTGTTGGTTTCTTTACACATCAAACCTACTCAAAACACTTATTAAATAGTCTAAGTTGTGACAGTTAAAATAAAGGCAAAATAAGAAGCAGTATTGAAAAAAAAGTAATTCAGTTTATGGTTTTTGCCATTGCTTTGTCTGAAAACATATTTACTATTTTAGGAAAGTACAAACCTGTTTGCTGCATAGTAATTTCTCTTTTGAGTCCCATATGTGTTCTTCATTCTGTCTGTTGTGGATTTTATCCTGTAACTATCCAAACTCTTAAATTACTTCCATGTGCTCAACAAACAATTAAAGATTTTTAAACAGGTTCATCAATTTACCTATAAATCTGACCTATCAAAATGTCGTGACTAGTCCTGCTGAACACCTTCCTGTGAAAACATTAGCTCAAAACTTCTATGTAAGTAAAGATGCTGAAGTTAATAAGATTTGTACTTGCACAGTGTCTTGTACCTTCAAACTGATATTTGTTAGAAATATCAAAGTTGTTCAGTTGGTCTTTTTACTGTTACTGACTAACATAGCTTCATTACAAAGGAAAAACTTTCCATAAAGTACCACATCTACTTGAATTTAAGCTGACCCTGATTTTTAAGATGACTTAAAACAGAGCTATATATTTTCTAATTATTTCTTCAGGTATAGAATTTAATGATCAAAGATTTGTTTTGAATTTTTCTCCCTCACTGGTCTTAGTGGTCAGGGTGGGGAGGGCTTGTCTTCTGTCCCTGCTATTCTTCTTTGTATCTACTTATATAGCTATGCATGATATTAGTCTAAAGCCCAAAGGCTCATGATTTATTAATTAGTTCATTGGACTGGGCCCCAGCAGGGTCAACATCATTTCAAGCCAGTGACCCCACAGCCTAGCACTGCTCAGTATGTGTTTGTATTCCAGATATCACGTACAAAGCATCCATGTGGGATGAAGCCGCACTTATCGTATGTGACAGGCTGAGAGAGGGCCCAACAGTGGGATTCAGAGTTTCATAGTTACTAGGGTCAGAAGAGACCTGAATAGATCATCAAGTCTGACCTCTTGCCCTGGGCAGGAACAAGTGCTGGGATCATAATACCTGAGCCAGATATTTATCCAACCTCCTCGTGAAGACCCTCAAAGTAGGGGAGAGCACCACCTCCCTTGGGAGCCCATTCCAGAGCCTGGCAGCCCTAACCATAAAGTAATGCCTCCTGATATCTAGCTTGAACCTGCTCTCAATCAATTTGTGGCTGTTATTCCTTGTTATCCCAGGTGGTGCCCTGAGGAACAGAGACTCACCTATTTTCCGCTGGTTCCCCCTGGTGAGTTTATAGACAGCCACTAGATCGCCTCTCAGCCTTCTCTTGTGGAGGCTAAATAGATTCAGACCCTTCAGTCTATCCTCATAGGGTCTGGCCTGCTGCCTCCTGACCATGTGAGTGGCCCTCCTCTGGACCCTGTCAAAGTTAGTCGCATCCCTCTTGAAGTGCTGTGCCCAGAACTGGACACAGTACTCTAACTGCGGCCTGACCAGTGCCGCATAGAGGGGGAGGATCACCTCCCTGGACCTGCTTGTGATGCATCTGTAGATGGATGTCAAAATCCAGTTAGCCTTACTGACCGTTTCCTTGCATTGGTGGCTCCTGTCCATCCTGGAGTCAACAATGACTCCAAGATCTCAGATTCTTGGTGAACTGCTTGTGACCCTGTTTGGTAACATTTGCCACAAGTTTAAGGTCAATGAAGAAACAAGAATAATTGAAAATGGGAAAGGAAAGCACAGCTCGACTGCGGGAATGAAGGAGAAGTCAAAATATATTCAGTATAGTGGCTCACCATGACTTGAAAAATAATTAGCGCTGAGAGGGACTGCGTGCAGTGGGTACTACAGTATATTTTATCTAGATGGTCTGTATTATCCTAATCTTATGATAGGTTCTTGAGGTGGATAGAACTCAGATTTTTTTTATTTAATTGTATTTTTTATTTTCTTAAGATGCTTTTTTTTTAAAACCTATATAAAGAGAGTTTTAATTTAAGATATATTAAAGCTCAAAGATATCATCATGGAATAGGGATTATAACTTTTAATCATGTACTATTTGAGACAATGTATTCATATAATCTTTTTTCTAAAAAAATATATAAACAGGTCACAACAGGCCATGCACTATATTATTGGCCCAGTGTTACGGGATTCCCAGAGGCTCCTCTATAGATTAGTAAAGATTAAAAAAAAAATTCTACCTAATGGGACTCAGTGCTCAGTCTAGAGCAGGGGTTAGCAGTTATTCCAGCTGGAGGGCCGCTTAATGAAGTTTGGTAGCTTTTGAGGGTGTGTGGCAGCTGCAGCAGGCAGGGGCGTTCAGGGTGCTAGTGCCCAGCACAAGCTTTGCTACTTGGTGGCACACAGTGCAAAGCTTTGCATTTGCACACCGCCTGAAGGAATCTCCATGCACTGGAGCTGGCTGCCTTTGCTGCTTCTGCCGCTCAGGTCCAGGACTCCGTGGGAAGCAGAGGCCTGGGCTCGCCTCCAGTTCCAGTGGAATCCTGGGACTTGTGCAGCAGGGAGCTGGGATGCACAAGTATGTGAGTTGCATGTGCGTGGCAGGGAGCCCTAGTGATAGAGGCAGCTTGCCTGGTCTCCACTCCTCACCACAATGTGCAGTAGTGCTAGCTGAAGCCATGTGCCACCGGATGGCAGTATGAGCACCATGAGCACCCCTGCCTGCTGTAGCTACTGCTGTCTGCAGGGGCTGCAAACCATGGGGGTGGAATGTGTATGTGGGAGGTGTCCCCACACCCTCCCTCTCCCCCTCCTTCACACCTGCACCCTGCCCACCTGAACTCTGTGCTGCTGCCGCCCCCCAGGGTGCGGGCTTTGCAATGCTGCGAGCCTCGCGCTCCCACTCAGCTGCAGCTCCCCCACCCCTACCCCCACCACTTTCCTACTTGCTGCCTGGAGTGAGCAGGATGCTGAGGAGGTCCTGCAGCTGTGGCAGCAGCAGCCCTGCCCGAAAGCTGCTGCTGGCTTGGGCAGGCCCTTCTACTCATGAGGGTGGAAGTGAGGCACAATACAGTATGTTGGGGGTGTGGGTGGGTGCCTTGCTTACAACTTTGTGGACGGAATGGCTGTGTGGGTTACAATTAGTTGGTGGGTGCTGTGGGCCAGATGAAAGTGCTTGGTGGGTTGGATGTGGCCCGTGGGCTGTATTTTGCTCATCCCTGATCTAGTAGATCCCACTCAGCATTTCTGGGCACATCTACACATGTGCATTTACTGCACTGTATCCAATAGGTATGTGTCTACCCATGCACGCCTGTACTGCACAGTAAATATGGTGACTTATGCCAACTTGGGTATAAATATGATACCCACATCAGGCAGGTATCAAATTTATACCAGATTTAATTACTGTACAGTAACACTGTGCGTGTGGACTGACTTGGGACTAACTTTAGTTCCAAGTTGGTCCGCATACAGTGTTAATGCTTTTTAATGCCTGTATGTGTAGACGCCAGCCTATTCCTGCTTACTTCGCAGTAACTTGAAGCCAGCATAAATGCACATATAGACGCCCTCTGTGATGCTTGGTTTCAGTTCTCAGACTGTGGATTTGTATTGCTAGAGATAACATCCTTGTTAACAGGAGCATATGGAGATGAGATGCAAAGAGGAAAGGTAGCAGGAGGGCTGGCAAGCCCTCCTGGCTTAATAGGGATGTTGCGGTCCTCTTAAAAAAGAAAACAAGAAGTATACGCACAGTAGAAGCTAGGGACGGTCCTTAAGGAGGACTGTACTTTAGTGGCTAGCACTTGTAGGGAAATGATCAGGAGGTGGCGATGGAGTTTAGGTTAGCCACGTGAGTCAAGGACAGTAAGTGCTTCTTTAGGTATGTAGGCAGTAGAAGGAAAACAAATGGAAGTATGGGACGCTTGCTTAACACTTCAGGACATCTGGTAACTGATGTTCAGGAAAAAAACTGAACTCCTGAATGCCTATTTTGATTTGGTATTTCACCAGACCATGGGGAACGTCAAGCGAGATAAGGCTCATAGGGTGCATGCCAGGACTGACAGACTCCCCCCTGTTGATGCTGAGCAGGTGCAATACCAACTAGAAAAGCTAGACATGTCAGTGGGACTGGATGGACTCCATTGGAGAGTGCTGAAGGAGCTGGCTGAGGTCACTGCGGAACCCCTGGCAAAGTTCTTTTAGAATCCATGGTGCATGGGGAAAATCTCTGAGGATTGGAAGAGGGCCAAGATTGTGCCCATCTTTAAGAAGGGGAAGAGGGAGGACAACTATTGACCAATCAGCCTAAGCTCTATCCCAGGGAAAATCCTGGAAAAGCTCATTAAAAAATCTATCTGTGACATGCTCTTGGAAGGTAAGATTCTGAACAACAGCCAGCATGGCTTTGTCATGGGTAGGTCTTGTCTACCAATCTCATCTCCTTCTATGACCAGGTCTCTTGCCACCTGGACATGGGAGATGAGGTAGACGTTATATACTTACACTTTCAAAAGGCTTTTGATCTAGTATCCCACGATATTCTTGTGGGAAAACTGGACGATTGTGGGATCAGCTGCTTGATGGTTCAGTTGGTGGGGAAACTGGCTACAGGGTAGGACCCAGAGAGTTCTCATGAACAGATCTGTGTCATCTTGGCACGAAGTGGCCAGTGATGTCCCTCAGGAGTCTGTGCTTGGATTGGTGCTTTTCAACATCTTTATCAATGATTTGGATGGGGGAGTGAAAAGCTCACTGGCCAAGTTTGCGGATAACATCAAGTTATGGGGCAGGGTAGCCATGCCGGAAGATAGGTTGCTGATACAGGCAGACCTGGATAGGCTCGAGAGCTGGGCAGACCAGAACCAGATGAAGTTCAATACCTCAAAGTGTAAGGTGCTCCATCTGGGGGCAAATAACCCTCAACATACATACAGGCTCAGAGGTGACAGCCTGACCTGCACCATGGCTGAAAGGGACCTAGGGGTACTGATTGACCATTGCATGAACATGACCTGTCAGTGTGATGTGGTGGCCAGCAGGGCAAACAACACGATGGCATGCATCAACCGATGCATCTCTTGTAAAGCTATGGAAGTGATACTCCCACTGTACTCAACACTGGTGAGACCGCAGTTGGAGTACTGCATCCAGTTCTGGGCGCTGCATTTCAGTAGGGATGTGGATAAGCTTGAGAGGATCCAGAGAAGAACCACCTATATGATTAGGGACTTGCAAGTCAAACCATACAAAGAAAGGTTGAGGGACCTGGGCCTCTTTAGCCTAAAGAAGAGAAGGTTGATAGGGGACTTGATAGTGACTTGGCGCTATATCAGAGGAGTGCATCAGGAGCTTGGTGAACAACTATTCACTATGGCACCCCTGGGGAGGACTAGGGCCAATGGATATAAACTCTTGGAAGGCCACTTCAGGCTTAGTACTAGGAAAAACTCCTTCACAGTCAGGGTGTCCAGACTGGGGAATAAACTCCGTCCAGAGGTGGTACAGTCACTTACCCTGGAGGTTTTCAAGAGGCAACTGGACAGTCACCTTGCTAGGGTCACTTGACCCCAGTTGTCTTCTTACCTAGAGTGGGGGGGTTGGACCCAATGATCTGTGAGTTTCCTTCCAGCCCCTGACAGTCTATGAATCTATGAGATAACAGAGCTGATTACCCGCCCATCAGCACTCTTGTCTCTCTGCAAGTTTGTGTACACAGAGTCAAGCCTTTACCTCTCTAAAAGTGCAAAGTTTCAAGAAGTCAAATGAATAGTGGATATCAAACAAGAAGAATGCACTTTTTGTAGAAAACTGTGATTAAATATAGAGGCTTCGTGATCAGTGATTTAAATTGTGATTGAAATCAAACCTACCCTGGTAGGTTCCCATCAGTATATTTGCCTAATATGAGCTCTGTGTTTACTGTACTTAGTGTGGCTTATATGCAGTCAGCTTCATAGTTGGTTTCCATTATTGAGCACATGGCCCTTTTGGCAGCAGTTTAATGATAGGCAGTGTGATTACTGAGGTTTTGTTATATAAGATATGGGGCTTTTTTCCCCATGCTGATGGCGGGGGGGGGGGACCATATCTTGTATTTGAGTAAATATAATACTACGTGATCTTTGTAAAACCCTTTAAAATGTTTGTTTCTTTGGTGCTAAGTATTGGCTCGCTGTCTTTCTCTCTCTGTTAAGGCATCAGTGCTTCGACGATTTCAGAGTACACTGGTAATAGCTGAACACACAAATGAGTCGCTCACACCTATTACGCTGAATGCTATCACTGCAGCAAAACATCTGGGAGGTGAAGTATCTTGTTTAGTAGCTGGTACGAACTGTGACAAGGTAAGGAAACTTGATTGTTGTTTAAATGAATTGGTGAATACAGTTAAATGTTATCTATCACAACCTGTTATTTCACAGCATTGGATGAAATGAGCTACAACCCATGAATTTAGGGGTTTTTTTAACTGAGAAAACCAGGATCACTGATTATCACATTTCAGAAAAAAACATTTGCAGGACAAGTTTTGAATGAAATACTTCCACTTGTACCCCCTTATTCTAGAGTTTGTTTTGTATTTCCAGCTCAAAAGTGATGGGAAAATTGTTGCCTTTTTTATTTGAAAAAGGATACTGTACAGAAGATAATTTTTTTTTAAGCAGTATGAATGTGTATATGCAGGATAAGAGAGCCCAGTTAATTACTTAAACCAAAGTAGCCGCTGTGGAACAGCAGTTTGATTTCTTATTGTCTTATTTTGTTGGTTTCTGGGTATAACTGTAGTTCATAGAACAAGGATATATTGTAGGGGTTATTCAGATATCTCCATCAGTCCAGCTCTGCCTTATCTGAAGCATGCATTCAGTAGTTTAAACCAGTGTTTCCCAACCAGTGCGCTGTGGCACAAAAGTGTGCCATCAGAAATGAACAGGCGTGCCATGGTAAAGAGCTACAATAGGTATTTGGATGGGAAATGCATTAATGGATGTGTCGTGAAATTTTTTTATTAATGTTAGTGTGTCTTGGGATGGAAAAGGTTGGGAAACACCGGCTTAAACTTCACTTCTGTATACTTTTACATACAATATACATCATAAGAATAGAAAGGCAACTTTGCAGCCAGGCAAGAGCTAATGGTATCTCACTGCATTACACGGAACTCCCTCCCTTATGAGCAAGGAGAGTATAATATTAGTTCTTGTTTTCCTTTGTTTTTGGAACATAGGGCCAATCCTTTTTTCCACTAAAATAGCAAAACTTAATGAGTTCAGGGAAAACAGATCAAACTTTCAGATAATCTGATGAAATCAGCTGTAACATTAGTCTTACTATCTACTATTGATCTTGCTGCATAAAAATACAGGCTTATTGCACACTTCTGTTTACATGAGGCAGTTTCCCTTAAGCTGGTTTCCGTTCCAGTTTTGCCTTATCCACAGAGTATTTGTACTGATGAAGCAACTCTTGTCTAGTGATTGGGCAGTGCTCTGGGAGTCAGGAGACCTGTATTCTTCTTTCACTGGATTCTCGGTGTTTTTCTGCTTCACTTCAACCTGCTTACATTTTGAGGCTTTCAAGTCAGGGCTGATTTTTACTACTTGTTTGTATGGTCTCTAACACTTACTGCCTCAGCTTAGTTGCGGCCGACAGGTGCTAATATTACAAAATAATAATAATACATTTATAATCATAGGTAGCACAAGAGCTCAGCAAAGTGCAGGGTGTTGTGAAAGTTCTAGTGGCTCAACATGATGTATACAAAGGATTTCTACCAGGTGAGAATGATTTGCATACATTTGATACAAATAGCATGGTGTTATTTTTGGCAGTGAAAACCATACTTGAAAACATAAATAAGACTGTTTTAAACTGTGACAAATGTATTTTTTCTCCAGAGGAGTTGACTCCATTGATTTTGGCAACTCAGAAACAGTTTAATTACACACACATCTGTGCTGGAGCATCTGCCTTTGGGAAGGTGAGCAGATGAATATCGCACCAAAAATCTGCAGTATGTAAGAAGCTAAGAGCTTGTTATACTTGCATTATTAGTTTGGTATCTGTGAAAGGATTTTAGTGTATATTCTGTAACCACACCTGAGTTTTTACAGATGTTACAGCAGTGCCTGCTGTAATGGATATAGTTAAAGCTGCATCTCAGTTTCTAAAATTAATTTTAGACTTACTTTCAACACCTTGGAATTTGGCAAAGGAGTAATATAAAGCAAGTGTTTTATTTTACTTGTATTAGTCATACCCCAAAAAACAATTTATGCTGTGTTTAATAAAGTAGGACCTAGAAATCTGAAAACATTATATTTTATAGTAAAGTAATATAGTAAAACACAAAAATGGGATCCTATAAAAGACTAGCTACCATAGTTGTTATTTTACACTTTCTCTTTAGTTATGTTTGCATGTTTGAAGGAAAGAACCATGTGTTGTAAACACTGTTCAGTGCTAAAAATATGTTTTTGGAATAAAGCAGACTAGAATAAACGTGTAAAAAAAAAAAAAAAAAGCACAAATAACAAATGCCCAGCTAAAACTTGTTTTTTTAAAAGCAGACATGTGACACATTTCATAATAAAGCCAGAATACCACACTTTTAAGGTATGAGATCCTCAGTATTAGCAGTTTACTCGGATCAGTAGTGCAGCTGATGATATTGTTAAAGTGGGACAGTCTTTTATAAGCATTCTGTGAGTAATATGAGCAGGCTTCACTCCTATCACCTTTCACTTGCAATCAGTAACAGTTCTTGTCAGCTTTTAGTTTCATTTCAAGAGACTGCTAAATCCAGTAAGACTGTATTTGGTCGCTTTGACCCAGAATTTAGTTCACTAAAGATTAATGGATTTAGCTGTAGATAAAACCTTTTCTCCTAAGGTCTGGGTCTGACACAGTATTGAGTCCTGTTTTTCTGTAAGAGAAAATCAGTGCATTTTTTTTGCAGTAAGAAACCTCTAATATGAGTAAGAGTGTCAGAAGTAGGCCCTTTGTTTGCATATTTTACCAAACTAGGAGAGAAAATTGAACTTGCTTCCCTCATGCAAAATTTTTGTTTTTTATTTGACAACAGCGAGCAAGTATGCAAAGATATTTTTTGTAGAGTAGAAAGAAGACTATATCTTAACATTGAAATTTAATTAAAGTTTCATTGGCTTTTGGGGGTTCATGTTAGAGGTACACCGATACATTGGTCCATATTGTATTGGCGCTGATAAAAAGGAAAGTTGGTGGGGGGCCTTGGCCTGGACTGCACTTAGGGCACAGTGGGCAGTGGCAGCACTGACAGGGGGGCTATGGGGTGGCTATGGTAAATTTTGGGGTGGCTGTAGCCACCTTCACAGCGCTGCCACCACCCATTTCCCTCACTTGCCCTGAGCGCAGCCTGGGCCCAGCCTTCCTGCTTGAAAGAGGCTGGTACAGCCCCAGCCCTGAATGTGCAGCAGGCATCTTGCGCATGCTTCACACACAGATCTGGTGGGCACAAGACCCTCATGCCTCCCCTGGGCATGTGCTCCCCCCTGCACCCCCCAGACAAGCTGCGCTCTACCTTGGCTGTACAGCACCTGCTGCTGTCGTTGCCCCAGCTCCACTCCTTCCCTCACCATGGGGGGCTCAATCTGTTCCCCCTCATGCCCCTTCTCCCCCAACAGACTTACCAGCTGGACGCTGCTTTCCAAGCTGCCGGGCTGCATATCTGCAGTCGGATCAGTATCATTTGATATGGCTGGTTAATAATTTGCCATTGGTATTAACCCAAAAAATCTTTATCAGTGCACCCCTAGTTCATAAACAAATTTGTTCCCTAATCTTGGTATTTTGAAACCAGTTTCTAAAAGTGCATATTTTTAGAGTACTCTTATTAGAATCCAGCAATCCATAACTGTCAGTTTTGTGAGTGTCACAGGGCGGGGTCCTAGGAGCGGCTGTGATCTCTCCTAGCGCCCCCTTCCGTGCCAAGTTGGTGTCAATGCACCCTCGCTGTCTCGCCCGCCACGTCTTTGATGTTATTAGTGTTAAGGGAGGCTGCCTTTTTGTCCTCTTTGACACGGTACCCCTGATGTATCCAAGTCTGTGCTCCGTCTTAGATGACTCCGTGCACGAAAGCCTTAGGGGCTATGCGTGACTCCTACCACCCCTGTACCACGCCCCAAGCCTCGCTGATGTATCGGACGTTGTTTGGTCAATCCTATCCACGCCCTCGTGGGCATCCCCTGGCTCCTCTCAATTGCCTGCACGCTCACGGGTTCCCTGGGCTTGTCTCAATTGCCTGTGCCCTCCCACGGATGCTCCCTGGCCTCTCACAATTGGGGCTCAGGTGGCTGTAGCCGTGCCTGGCCCCTGAATCCCCTCCTTGAGTCTTAAGCGACCGTGCCCGCGCTGGGGCCTGCTCTCGCGACCGTGCCCGCACTGGGGCCTGCTCTCGCGACCGTGCCCGCACTGGGGCTCCTTGCAATTGGGGCTTAGGTGGCCATAGCTGTGCCTGGCCCCTGAATCCACTCCTCGGGTCTAGAGTTCCTGTGGGGCTCAGGCAGCCTCGGCCTTACCTGGCCCCCAATCCTCTGCACCCTCTCTCAGGGCTGGGGTCAGTGCACCCCTGAATGTTGTGCCCTCTCTGGCACTGGGGTCCCCACCCTACCGTGGAGCCCCTATGAGGCCTCCTCCAACCCCTATTAGCTTCACCCGGTTCTCCGGTCTTATAAAACTACGAACAGAAAAACTCAAGCTCCTGGGCTACAACAGGACAGGACAGGACAGGGAATCTGGTTGTCATGCCAGACGACAAAGCCAACATATTTAATAACTTCTTTGCCTGTCTTCCTCAGTAAGGACCAGAACTGCCACCTCCCTGCTGGGCCCTGGGGGAGGCTCACCTGGGCCTAGAGTGAGTGAGGATTTAGTTAGGGAGCTTCTGGAGGGGCATTTTTAAGTCAGCCGGCCCGGATGATCTTCACCCTAGTGTCCTGAAGGAACTCGCTGGGGCCATTGCAAGTCCCCTGGCACGGCTTTATGAACATTCGTGGTGCTCTGGAGAGGTGCCGGAGGACTGGAAGAGGGCCAACGTGGTTCCCATCTTCAAAAAGGGGAGGAAAGAGGACCCGGGGAACTACAGGCCAGTCAGTCTTACCTCGATCCTGGGCAAGCTGTTCGAGAAAATTATTCTGGCACGCATCCAGGAGGGGCCAGCAGGGAAC
>NW_017728996.1:45516960-45544506 GCF_001723915.1 Gavialis gangeticus | reverse complement strand
CCTTCCAACCCTAGAAACTATGAAACTATAAACTCTAAGCCAACTGGCTAACCATCATTCAAATCCCTACCAGGGCTTCCTCTACCCGGTATCCTCAAGCAGAAGCTGCTCAGGCCATCAGGCTTCTCTACTCTGCTTACTCCAGCAGAGCTCCTTCTTCCTCTGCTGCTAGCAGGGAACTGCCTCCCTGGCCTCAGCCTGGATCATTTATATAGGTCAGGCCCTGTCCCTTCCGGTTAGCTGACCAACTGTGGTTGCCCTGGCAACCGGCACCTGTACCTCTTTATAGGAGCCGGGCACTTCAGTGCCCTGCAACAGTGAGCAAATGGCATCTATGTTCGGTTTTAAATTATTAAAGCAAATAAGCCTCAAAATTCAACATATTGATGAGAACAGGCCTTATGAAGAGAGGCTGAGAGCCATGGGACACTTCAGCCTGGAGAAGCGAAGGCTTGGTGGCAGCCTAGTACTCCTAGTACATAAGGAGCGTGCATCAGGATCTGTGGGAACACCTGTTCATCAGAGCATCCCAAGGGATGACAAGGTCCAGTGGTCACAAACTCCTCCAAGACCGTTTTAGGCTGGACATAAGGAAAAATGTCTTTACTGTCCTAGCTCTCAAAGCCTGGAATAGACTCCCCGCAGAAGTGGTGCAAGCCACTCTGGACTCTTTTAAGAAACATTTGGATGTTTTATCTTGCTGGGATTGTTTGATCCTAGCTGACTTCCTGCTCCATGGGCAGGGGGCTGGACCTGATGATCTTGTGAGGTCCCTTCCAGCCCTAATGTCTGTGAAATATTGAATTAAGAGTTTAGTTACTGTCAGTCTCATAAATACTATAATGTTGTAGTGGGTTTGCATTAGGTGGCAAAGGTTGCACCACCAGCTGTACTAGAAGCCTGTCGTTATGTCTGTGTACACATACATGCACACCCCTTCCATGCTGCACATGCTATATTTCATAACAAGTTAGGATGTTGATTGTAAATTAGTTGTAGTGCATATGCTAAACAGGCATCTTGTATCTCATGTCCTGTCAGCATCTAGAATGCTTGCTAACTTACAAATATTTATTTTTTAGAATCTTCTTCCTAGAGTTGCAGCCAAGCTTGATGTTGCTCCTGTTTCTGACATTATAGATATTAAGTCGCCTGACACTTTTGTAAGAACTATATATGCAGGTGAGCAATACAGGATGGTGCGTATAGACTGTACTGTATCTAATCTTGCTAACTGGTATTATAAAATTGGTATTAGTACAACTTTGAATGTGTAAGGTAGGGGCGGGCAATTATTTCTGCTGGAGGGCCACTTAAAACAAGTTTTGGTGAGCTGTCAAGGGCCACACACACACACACACACACACACACACACACAGTCTGTCAGAGGATATCATTTTAACAAATTATAGATAAAAAAAATCATATATTAAAAATTAAACATCTACTACAATATAGTTTAATTTTATTTAAAAAAATATTATTGATCCTAATTTTTTTTGAGTACTGTATATAGAGGCGACTGCATAATAGTTCAAAATAAAGTCTTACTCTTACATATTGTGTGGGGTGGTGAATCTGCGTGTTTGGGCGGGGTGAGTCTGTGTTTGTGTTGGGGGGCGGGGGTTGCCTATGTGCTAGGTCCCAGTAGCTGGCTGGCTGGTTGGTGATGGGGGGAGGGAGGGATGTGGGGAGCAAGAGTTGCATGCAGCAGAGCTCTCCTAGATTGTGCAGGTGCATGTTTGGTCCACTCCCCCCCTGCATGGGGCTGAGCCCTACCTGTTCCTGCCCAGGATAGCCCATGTCATGCTCCTTCCTGTACCCGCCCCGGCCTGCGCACACAGCTTCCCAGTGGGGCTGCCTTCCATCCACTTGGCAGCTGGCAGGTGGTTGCTTGTTGTGCCAGAACGGGTAGAGCCCTGTGGACTAGGGCAGGAGTTGCCTGGTTGCAGCTTGCTCCCTGCCCATTGTTGCTTCCTTACCCTGCCTGCTGCCCATAGTAGCGCAGCAGGAGCAAGAGGGAGGAGGAGCTGCTGGGGGCAGGGGGACCCAAGCAGTATCTGGATGGCAGGAGCAGCTCCTCTGAGAAGCTGTGTGCACTGGCTAGGGCCCAGACTGTTCAGCAAGTATGGACAGGAGTGCGGCATAAGCTGCCCTGGGTGGAAGCTGGCAGGGCCCAGCCCCGTGTGGCGCACAATGTGGGCAGCTATGGGCCAGATGCAATCAATTGGCAGGCGCCTATGAGCTGGGTCCAGTCAATTGGCAGGCCAGATCCGGCCCATCAGCTGTATTTTGCGCACCACTGGTGTAAGGAAATTCAAGTTTGGGTTTTTAAATGACTGAAATTAACATGAGTGAACCTGTAAAATAAAAATGAATGTAAATATAATTTTTCCTGATATGATAGGATTGCAACTCAGAAACTGGATCTGACATTTCAATTAAGTGAATCTGGTGATAGTCTTCATCAATATTGTATTTTGTTGTTAATGCACTTCTGATCCAATTTTGTAAAATATAAGATGTTCAGATAATTGTCTGCCTTTATTTAATATGGATAGCAGTATTTCTGATTTGAGACATCTGTAAGGTTATTTTTCCTAGTTACGAAGACATTTATCTGATTTATTTATAACATTTAATTGGTTTTCTTGAGTAATTATTTGCTACCCTTGTTAGCTTCGTTTTCTCATGCTTGTCTGATCTAATGTTTTAATTTAGACATGAGCAGATTAGTCTGTTTCCTAAATTTTGTTGTGACAGGATTTTCATTCCTTTAACTTTCCCTTAATCCAGCATGGCATTTGAAAGAATTTGTATTACGTCTGATACTACAACATTAAATTATAGTTCAGTTGCGGTGCATTTTAAGTAATTAAGGGGTTAAAGTTGTTTTTTAAATGTAACTTACTTTCCTATCTACTCTTTCTGGCATTCATAGTTGAGAAATATAATTGTCTTTCATTGGTTAAGATGCACAGAACCAAATATTGTCCTTGGTTTGTGTGGGGGTGTCTGTTTCTTTTATTTTGATCAAATTATATGACAGTTTAAAAAGCCCATTCTAAAATTTAGGACTCAAATCTAGTAATAACGTTTTCAGTCCTTACACTCTATTCCTTGTCTTTGGAAGTTAAAAATGCATAAATTAGAGCTCATTTGACTGCAACCATGTACTTTCCTTAGAAAGGGGAAAGACTCACTCCTTCTACTGGCATGTCTTGAAAACCTTGCAAGATAGGAAGGAAATGTAAAGTATTTGGAAATTGCAGTTTTAAACATCCAAACTTTCTAATCTGGGTGATCTAAGCCTGTAATTTCAGACGGGCAATTTTGTAAATGCTGTATTTTGTTTTCTGCTAGAAGCTTTGGTATATCTTTGTGTCTCTCTGCTCTGTGGGGTATGTTTTTACAAGATATTATAATCTTTTTCAGGAAATGCTGTATGCACTGTGAAGTGTGATGAGAAGGTAAAAGTGTTTTCTGTACGGGGAACTTCTTTTGAAGCTGCACCAGTAACTGGTGGTAGCGCTAGTTTAGAAAAAGGTGAGTATTTTATTTTGATAGTTTTTCAGTTTGCCATTTAGATTTAACTTTGTTCAAAGCATGCTTTAACTTTAATTATTATAACCTTTGGTTCAACCTTTTAAAATAAGTGCTTGGATTTTATAGATCTGCCAGTAAAGGGAAGATATGCATCAACTGCATCTTCTGCCTTTTACTTCTGAACCCAGTCTTTGTGAATATGAGAGTACCTATTTAAACCTATTCCTTCTGTCTGCTAAAACTTGTCTTTTATCTTTAAAGTTGCCCCTTTTTTTAAAGAGTCTTAAACACCAGTTTAGTTAAATTTAAACATCCTTTATTTGATTTAAACTTGGCTTAATTTTAATTCAGTTTAAACTGAGCCATTTATCATCCTACTACATCAATAAATAATGGGTTTAAATTTTGATTATGAGCATCCCATACTGTGTTTTGCATCACTTTTGACTAAATTAATTAAAAAAAGCACATTACTTGAAAACAGTGCAACATGGCCTTGGTCACATTCCTCCTTTCTTGAGTTTGGGGCCATTTAAAACTACATGTATCCATAAGGGGAGCCACTAGCAACAAGGATCAGGTTTTTTTTAAATTTCTCATGTATCATAAACTTCCAAGAGACTGAGCCAGCATCTCTGAATTGCTGTCCAGTTAGGATCTTTAAGATTGAGTAGTGCATATGATTAGCCTATTGCAGTCATACCACTTAGCTAACTGGGCTATTTTTGGCAATAGTTAAGCTTCTAACATAAGGCAGATGCCAAGTGTGTGTGTGTATGTGTGTGTTTTATTTATATAAATCCACGCACACATTTTATGGGTGGTAGTTTAATTTGTTGGCTAAATTACAGTAATTTTCAGTAAACTTTGCATATAGTACCACAGAAGACCATTTTAGAAGGGTAAATGAGTATGAATAAAGGAGTCAGTTATATTAGTAGCTCATAGAAATTGATGGGGGCTGGTATCTCAAAATTGTGCAGAAATTGTGAATAGCAGCTATTGAAAAATATGAAAATTAGTGCTTTTGCATTCCACTGTAGCTTAAACAAAACAATATAACATTTCAAGACATGTAAACCCTTATTTATTTATTTTGACATACAGTAACGGCTCCAGCACCAGTTGGTCAGTCTGAATGGCTTGAACAAAAGCTAACAAAGAGTGATCGGCCAGAGCTCACTAGTGCAAAGGTGGTTGTATCAGGTGGTAAGTAAATAAAAAAACTAAAGTAGCCTGTATTTATTTAGTACTGAATCTCACTTGTAGCAAAAAAGCTCCTTTGACCTGGCCTATCGTTTCTAGATAATAGTTTATTTATGATGCAGGGCTTTTTTGGAAGTAAGAAGATGCTCAACAACTTGTATATCATTTTAAGTACCAGGTCATAAAAGTTTATAACAAACCCTGACATCTTTTAAGGACATCACCACCTGTAAGTAAGTGTGTTGCCAAATGTGATATACCTTAAAATTATTACAACTGGCATAGAATAGACCAAGAAAGATCATCTAGTGATTTAAAATTCATCATATTATGCTTGAGCAATAAAACTAAAAAAAACACATGATTTATGTCCTATATGTTTTTCCTAGCCTATTGTAGAGTTTTTGGGTTTTTTTAGCTAGAGCCAGCAGAGGGAGCACAAGTTAATAACAAACCTCATTCCCAGACCCTAAGTGATAAGAACACTGACAGACGACGAAGTAAACAAGGCACAGCATGCATGCACAGGAAATAACCACATTAATTAAATGGAAAAAAGCAGAATCTGTATGAAGGAAACTTTTACTTTCAAGCTTCATTGGGGTATTGAAAACTGTTGAGGAAAGTGTCAACAGTACCCTTTGTAGAAAGCATGTCAGTTCCTGTGAAAGTACAAATACTCATAATATGGGAATTGTGCATAGCAGACACATGGGTTACAAGGTACTTGAATGTAAAGTAATATTATTTTTCTTATTTTTTAAGGTCGAGGTTTGAAGAGTGGTGAAAACTTTAAATTGTTATATGACCTTGCAGATCAGTTGCATGCTGCAGGTATTTTTTTCTTGTTTTAATAATGGCTGTTTGAAACCAACATGGAAAAACAAAGTTTCATACTAGTGTTGGCGTCTTTCTAACAGTTTTATCAATGGTAGTCCTTAAAAATCTTATCTATCTTGCAACTTTTTATGTAACTTTGTTCCGCTGTTGTGGTCTTGTTGCCACTGTACTAAACAGCAGAAGGGAGAACCTGGCCCTTTTTCAGACTTCATGAACTCTGGTGCAATGTAAGTATATATAGTACCTTGTAAGTTGGAAAATGCAACATGAGGAACATTTTCATATAATTTTTTAAATAGCAACACAACGGAAAGTTTTTGAACTCGTATACCTTTGCTTTAATTGTAGACGTGTCTATATACAGGCATTCAATTAAAATAAAATCCTAGTGTCTTAAAAAGTAATTACTTTCTAATTATGAATACTTGTTTTTGCTAAACATAAATCTAAATGTCTATTCGTAAAACAAGTGAAAGATTAATAGTTGTTTTGACTGTTGAGTAATCCATTTTAAATAGCTGATAAGTGACTTCTCACAGTAAATGAACACCCATAATTTATTGAATTAAAAAAAATTGATAAGTGTATTTTATGCAAAATATTAAGATCTACTAGGTCCCTTCCGACCCTTAATCTATGAATCTATGAATCAAGTACTATACCTGGCCTGGGTCCCTTGATAGTTTTTAGTGTTATGTTTGCAGTTTTCTATTTTTAAGGTTTCTCCTCCTCCCTCTTGCTATATGACGTTAACAATGTGACCAAGCACAATGTGCCAGCAGAATATTTAAATAGATAAGTTAAATTTTTTTTCAGTTACGGTAACTTTAGGTTTTACTTGCAACAATAATGTTTAATCTTGTAGTAAATTAAATTTTATTAATTTTAAAAGTTCAAAGGTTAATTTTATTACTTAATGACTTTCCAACAATGTTTAGAACCTTAGTTTACAAATAAAAGGAAAAAAAATGGAAAACCTTTGCTATAACTGACCTTAGTATGGGATAGGATTTATATAATAATTTTTATGCATATGAGATAAGCATTATGAGAAAATACTTTTTTTTTTATTAAAGCAGTAGAAAAAAGTAATGAAAATGCACAAGTTTGAAACCCTTAGTTTTCAGTTTACAACTATGTGATGCTGGGAGTATGGATTTCCTGCTTTTTCTAAAATGCATTAGCACTTGAATATCTGGAAATTTCAGTAAGTGTTGTACAGAGGAATTACTATAAGAATATGATTTTAGGACAGAAGTTTCCAAATACATGCCATTACAATACAGGACTCTTCAGTGAAATACTTACTCTTTAGTGGAAATTAAATTTGGCTTGCTAATATTTTAAAAGAAAATATTGGAAATATTTTCTTTCAACTAGTTGGAGCTTCCCGTGCAGCTGTTGATGCTGGCTTTGTCCCCAATGACATGCAAGTTGGACAGACGGGCAAAATAGTGGCACCAGTAAGTATGGAAATACCTTTCTCGTAAAAGCGCTATGTGTGTTCCCTGTAGTTAATCCTATCTTTTGAATATCAAGCGTGGTAGCAGTTTTTGTTAGCAGTCTCTAAAACAGGATGGGCAAAATTTGGCCTGTGGGCTGGGTCTGGTCCGCCAGGTGATTCTCTCTGCCTGCGACAGGTCCCACAGCCCTGCCTGACCCAGGGGTGGGGAGCAGCCCTGGTTCTGGTGCATGTAACTGGTTCTGCTGCCACCCCAGGCGCAGAAGTCAGCTTGGCGCAGAGCATAGCTTGCCCTTTCCCCGTGTGAGGTTCTTGAGCATGCCAGAAGCTGTAGTCCCTAGGGCTGTGTGGTGCGGCAGCTGGATTTGGCTTCTCAGCAGCCCCCATGGTGACAACTCACTTTCATTCTCACACTCCAGCTGCTGCTGCCAGTGTTTCTGCAACCACCATTGGACCCAGCCCCACTGCCTGGGAACTGTGGCCCATCTACCCTACACCCATCTCCAGGAGTGCTGGACAGAGTGGGCAGGCAGGGTCTCCATGGAGGCTGGCCTGGGACCCCCACAATCAGGATATGCACGGCCAGGTGGATGGGATGGGGGCACAGGTGGGCGGGGAGTAGCATCCAGGAGTGGGACAGGCGGGCAGGACCATGAGCAGTGACAGCTTGGGGGCAGAGCTGTGATGGGCAGCAGGCACTGTAAACAATTGTGAGGGGGCCAAGGTTGGGTAAGCACCCCACTCCCTCCAGCCCTTGACAGCCACCAAAACTCTTTAAAGTGGCCCTCTAGCTCAAATAATTGCTTACTTGTACTCTAAAACAAAGGTATCTTGTATTGTATTTTTAAAGCCCCAGCAGCACAGCTTCTGGTGTACTCAGTTCATTTTATGCCCACCTGACATTTTGCAGATTACTTCAAGTATGCCCCTGCTGGATTTCCTATAGGTGTCTATTTTGCATTTTTCAGGCAAAAGTCAGTGACATACCAAAGCTTATCATTACTGAGTTCATTTTTTAATTACGTGGATGATGTAATTGTGTTCTTACAGATCTCTTCATGTGCGTACTAGTTAGAAATGTTTTAAGACAGGGATGCTTCAGCTGCAGCCTGTGGGCCAGACCCACCCCATGGTGCCATGTCATCTGGCCTATGGGCTCCCCATGGGTACCACTGCTTCCCTACTGCCAAGTTTCTGAGCCTGCAGAGGGCCAGGGGTGGTGTCAGGTTCCAGGGTCCAACCACCATGTGGGGGGCCAGGAGGTGGCAGTACCAGGCCCTTTGACACCAATCCGTGTGTGGCAGCGGGAGAGGTGGCACAAGCTCCCTGAGGCCCAGGCCTGGCAAAAACGTATGGGAGTTGGTGGCATACAGGATCCAGGGCCCAATCCCAGTGCACAGGGGTGGGAGGAGGCAATGCTGGATCCCAGGGCCAAATCCTGGTGTTCACAATTTGGCTCAGCCCATGGACAGGTCCTGTGTCACTCATCTGGCCTGCAGGGCTAAAAGCTTGAGCTCCTCTGTTCTAAAGTCGTAAGTAAATTTTACTAAACTATTGCATTATGTGCTAGATAAAGTGCAAGGTGGAAAATGTCAGAAAATTTCCTGTTAAGTTAAATTTCCTGAAGGTCCTGTTAAGTTAAAGTTCAGGAGAAATATTGACTGTAAAGTCAGCTTGCTTATAAGTAAGGTTGAGAACCTCTTCTTTAAAGCATACCTTTTTAAAGTCTCTAAAAACTTCATCCTTACTGGGATTATCTTGAAATTTGTTGTGCCTTATGTAAATGAACAGTAAAGTTTACAAGACAGATATAGGATCATTTGATCAGAGGTTTCCAAAGATCTCCCCAGAAGTCCTTCTCCAGCCTTCTGTGAAGCCAACAGTTTTTATCAGCTTCTGTCTTTTGTTAGTTTCCAGGAAGCTCTGGTAATCCCTTAGGTAACTTCAGCTGTCCAACATTTATCCCCAGTTAGTTCTTGATGTCTGCAGCTCCTTTGAAGAAGCAGTATTAGAAATGTTGAGGGAAGAGTTAGGGTCTTTAGCCTGTGCTGGTTTACCAGACAGTTTGCCAGGTGCATATTTCAGCATAGTAGCCAGGACTGCTTTCAGCCTTTTTTCACATAACCTATTTGTCTCAGGGCACATGCAGTGGCATAACTGGGGCAGCTGCCCTGTGTTCCAACTTTGGGAAGCAGGGACCAAGAGGGGTGGAAAAAAGTGGCTGCAGCTGCAGCCACATGACTGCATAGCATGGCAGCAGCTGGAAGTTGCCTTGTATGCAGCAGCTGCCCTGGGCACCCAGCCACATAATTGCATTTTTGAGAACATGCTTTGGCCATTGAGTATGACCTACACTGATATACTGTAAGTTTGAAACCAGTCTCTGGCATAAATCTGAGAATGAGCTTTCACTATTGAAATCTTCCACTGTCAAGGGGTTTTTATTCTGGGCAAATGTAATTTGAATACAGATTCAGGTAACTCAGAAGGCAATCAAATGATTTTTCAAAGTAAATAAATTGAACATGCCAGTACTCACTGGGAAGTGGTATTAAGAGGTATTAGAGCAGGGTGGAAGCTTTAAGGGAAGGTTTAGGGCTGCAGCAAGAGATGAAGTGACTTCGTGAAAAGGGATTCAAGGAGATGGGTGAAAGAGGATCTGGCATCAGGATGAGAACTGAAGGCAATGCATATGTAAACCTCTGCAAACTGGGAAATAAGTTACTAACCCAACTCTGCATGGGGTTGTGTGCAGGTTAGACTGGGTAGAGGAGAACAGATTTAAGAGGACCAGGGACATAGTAATGGAGGTGTTGGCTGCCTTCTAGGACCAGGGAAGGAGAACAGGGTGTGTTGTGGGGCCGGTTCAGGGTCCAGCTTGGCCTAAGCAACCAGGGGAGCATGCAGCCTTACAGTAAGCAGCTACCTGTGACTTGTATGCAACAGCAGAGCTTTTAGAAGCTTTTATGTGCTAATAACTTGTAAAGTGCCAATACATTACTGGGACAGGAAGAGGAGGTGAGCTGGAAATGTTGGTGGAGAAACTATTTTGCAGAAAATTGTGGGTGAGGGCATGGAGAAGAAAAGACATCAGTCTTCCCTTCACATAGTTGCTGTAACTGCCAGGTAATAAAATTTAGCATTTTGAGATGCAGACCATGGCTGAGATGTCTCACCAGCCCAGTCGGTTGTTATAGATGCCAAAGGTTTCAGAGTGTGACTTTTATCCTTATTCCACCAGTACAAAATGTACAACACGATGGAAGAGCATTTGGGAAATTGTATAATAATTTTTGGCCTCACGGAAAAAGCACCAAACTGGAACAAGGGAAGCCTGGGTTCTATTTCCTGGCTCTTCTGCTTTCTTGCTGAATGAGGTATCTCACCTCTTTGTCTCAGTTTCCCATCTATACACGTGCATTATGCTAACCACTTTTCTGTAGTGTCTTGAGATCTACATTCAAGCTGATGGTATTATTACCTAGCCAAAGCAGATTCTGAATTGCAAGTGCCTAAATGACCATTAGCTTCTAATAAAAACAATGTATTTGTGTTAAAAACAAAACGAGATGAAACAAAACTGTTAAGGCAAAATTAAGTTTATCTTGTCATGTGTTGTGTCCTAGATTATTGAATTTGGTGACATTCAGCCCTCTGAAAGTCTAGGCAACCTCAGAAATGTAGCATGGTAACACAACCTTCACTGTCCTCTTTAAGTGATGCCCTAAGTTTGTTTGTAATGCACACATTTGCACTTTGTGCATGTCACTTGGGAAATAGAGCATGTGACAACTGTAGCATTGGGTTTAAACCCTTCCCTTCATGAAGGCAACATTTGTGCTAAGATGAGGTTATTGTCTAGGTGCTACTTAAACTGAGTTTCATCCCTAGCAACAGCCCTGCACTTGCTTAATGTTGCATCCTGTTCAGCTGCTATTACAGACTTTTCAGTGTTGCCCCCAGTGATGCTTACACATCATTGAGCTCAAAGACTACCCTTGTATGCCACCATACTGCTGACTGGCTCTATGCAAAACACCTGCACACAGTTCTTCTGACGCAGCTGAAATGACTAATCCCTAGTCAAGGCAAGGCATCCTAGAGACAAGCTCTGTAAGCATTTGTATAAAATATGCTAGCTTTTGGAGGAGGAATAGGGCTAAGACTGCCCTCCCCTAAGACTGTTGAACACATAGCAACACAAAAGGCATAAGAAATTCATGTGATTCTAAAGGCATGGTAAGTTTATCAGAAATCTTTTAAGTGGCTAGAAAAGGCTAACAGTTTTGTCAATAAAATCTCTTAATTGACAAAACCAAGCAGGAGTTAAATGAAACAAGAAGCAGCCCCTTTTACCAGCATTTTACTGTATTAATTTTGTTTGAAAAACCTTTTGAAAATAAGCCATTGTACAAAGCATCAAAACATAAACATTGCAGGAATTATAACAAGGTAGGTGAAACCAATGCCAGATCACAAACTTGAAGATCCAATATGCTGTGACTTGCAGATATAGTGGGAAAATATTTTATGTAAATTGAAATTTAACTGTCAGCAGAACCGATAATAAAATGAACTGTTACCTAATTTTGTACTATAATGTTTAGGTACATTAGACATGAAAAGGTCCAAAAATGCATGTATTTGTTGTTTGATGATGATGATTAATCAACATACATTTGTACTTACTTTCTAGTTAGGGAACTAAAGTAACTCTGAGGTGATTTATGTAAGAGTGTAATGTGACTGGAGTGTCTCAAAGTGAATAAAGTGATACTAGATATGTACTAGTTACCTGAACAAGATGACTGCTATCTGTTTCTATGAAAAATTATCATTTTGGATAGTTTAGCACGAGCCTATAATAGTTTTTGCTTAGGCTGTTGGCCTAAGTTCTTGTTTTTTCTACCTGGGTAGAATTAAATTATGATTTGTCATGCATATTCTTTCTAGCTTTTTTGTTTGGCAGAAGTAGGGAGGCACTCAGTTACAAGTGGATTTGGATTTGTGGGGTGCTTCTGCACTTTTTGCCACACTGTTTCTGATGGGGAAGGTATCTCAGTGTGTAGAGTTACTGTCTTAGTGGTTCTCAACCTTTTTAGCCACAAGTGACCCCTCCATAACTTTTCTGAATGTTGTGGTTCCCCAGTTAAGAATTACTGAGCTAGAATATAAGTTAAGAAAAGATATGGAGGCCTGCCTTGAAGCCATAAAAGTTGACAATCACAGATCTAGCTGGTGTCAGGTAAGAACAACAAGGGCAGCACCAAATCCTGCCGTGCTCTATTCTTTCCACTATTCCCCCTAAGATGATCTGTACATGATGGAGAAGAGGGCTCCCATGGCTGAGACAGCCTGTGGCATCTCATGCACTAGCCACCGCCTCTGTGGCCCCTCCTTCTATCTAGGAACATGGTTGTGAGTGGAGGAGACGAGCCAGACTGCAAAGTATGGGTCCATCTGTGTAACCACCTGTCTGCCTGCCCACAGAAGAGCATGCTGTTAGGAATGTGGGAGGCAGCCACCACGGGGGCTGCCGGGGGTCAGCGAAAGACAGCAGCTGCAGACCCAAGCCCCACTGTGGTAGCTGGGACAGGCACAGGGTGCTAGTTGGAGAAAGAGCTTTTATCTTCTCACAGAGGGACTGGGTGGCACAGCACCCTGAAAGGGATCTTGCAGCACCCTGGTTGTGAATTACTGTGCTATCCTATTTTTAGCCTTTTGCACAGCCTCACTGAGGACTGGTATAGATTGCTGTTAAGTGAGGAGTCTGGAATTTATGCCTTTTTCTTCTTTTGCCCCAACGTTTTCGTTGTAGATTTGGTAAGAGAGAAGAAATGTTTAACTTTGGCCCTTTAGTACTTTACATTAGCTGAATCACTTGAGTTTCAAGAGCCTGCTCAGCTAGTATATCGCAGTATGCGCTGGGAATCCACACAGCTCTTGTGTTTTTTCATACTCTTTCATGAGCTTTCCTGAAATGTTGCTATATTAATATCAGACCAAATGACCAGTCTAAGAACATTCCTAGAAGAGGTTCATAAAGCCTATCATTTATTTTTTCAGTGACTGGAGAAACTTGTTGAATAAAGAATTAGAACTGAAGTGTTCCATTATGAATGAAATGTAGTTCTGTAGAGAGTGTTTATGATATGCAGTAACTTCCAGAACAGCTTTAGCTTTGTAAAATCATGAACTATCATAATGAAGTTGCGAGCTTTTGGTTTGGTTTGGTTTGGTTTTAAACTGGAGTTTTGGTAATACTGCTTTGACACAGTTTTAGGGGGGTGGTAATGTAACCATGGTGGTCCAGGAAATATGTGAGAAGCAAAGATTTCTTTTTGGTGGCATCTTTTATTGCACCAGCTGTGTATTTGGGATAGAGTTTAGACCAGCCCTGAAGGGCTCTTCAGCTTGTCTAACATCTCTCCCAGCTCTACAGTTCACCCAATAAAAAAAAAAAATCAACGGAAAGCTTTGCTTCTCGCATAATTTTAAGACATGCCAGGTTTATTGCTGTAGGTTCTGGAAACCCATGTCAAGTGTCTGTCAAAGCTGCTGAAAATATCCAGGAATGGAGCTTCCACAACTTCTTCAGCTTTGGAATAGGCTGTCTAGAGAGACTGTAGAATCTCTATCCCTGAATATTTTCAAGAGCAGGTTTGAAAGACACTTGGCCGGGATGGTTTAGTTGGGGGTGATCCTGCTTTGAGCCGGGGTGGGACTAGATGCCCTCCATGAGGTCCCTGTCTTTGAGCCCTGCTTTCTTATGATCCTATGATATCTGAATGGAAACTTCTTAACCAAGCATTTTAACATGTGGATTAGGAGGCAGACTTTGTTAAAATCATATTAATCGGTGTCAGGATCTCTTGTTTTGTGATATGTACTTTAAGAGTATATTGTTTACAATGAGACGGTTGTCTTGTTTTGTGCATTCTTGGACAAGTGGTTGTTTGTGAATGGAGGGGTCTGGGCTCAGTGGCCTTGGAAATCGCTTCCAGTCCTGTGTTCCTGTGTTTACTCCCATTTCCTATGATGTGTAACATGTAAAAGCTCTGCTAACATGTAGAATATGCTTCTTAGATCAAGCAGCTTAGAGAACAACTAGAAAAGTTCTAGGATGCTCAAATAAAGATTTTCTTGGATGCTCAGTGTGTTAAAAATCTATTTATTAATTCCCTATTAGTGGATTCAACTTCAAAATTATGCTAAATAGTCATTGGGGTTATGCCATTGACAGTTACTGAATTCCTAAAACAATTGTATTTATTGTAGTTGAAGTAGCCAATGACTTCAGATAAGGAACTTCATTCTGAGTTAGAGGCTTCAATTTTATGCAGTAAAAATTTTCTAACTGCATATATATTCACAGAAATACTAAACTAGGTAAATAAAATACTGTTTTATCAGTTGTTAAAAACTATACTAGTTGGACATGGGTATTGGTTTAAATTGGTGATTTTTCAATCTGTGGTCCGTGGCTCCCTGGGGTCTGCAGACTATACCTAAGGGATCTGCAAAAGATGACTGTGATCAATCAAAAGCATGTGAATACCCACACTTACTATTAAAAGGGGTCTGCACTTCCATTAAAAACTTTTGGCAGTCAGCACGTGAAAAAAGGTTGGAAACCACTAGTTTAAATATTTCCTGACTATAAAAGTATGTTATGCTTTTGTGGAGGCCTTTTTTAATCTGATTAAGATCAGAAAATTTTCTGTCCTGTAGTAATGTGTAGACTTTTCTTAAATCAACTGTGGTAGGATTCTTGTGCAAAGCATAGTATTTTGACTCTAGTTACCAAAGCTATTAACTCTAGAAGCTGATTAAAAAGTTGAACTTGAGGCTGTTAAACTGTAAGCTCCAATGGTGTGAGATAGGAAGAGCGGGAAGCTGTTGAAAACCCTATGTAGTTTCCTAACAGTTCCTGGCGGAGGGGGGGGGAGAGAGAGAGAGGGAGAGAGAGAGAGTGTGTGTGTGTGTGTGTGTGTGTGTGTGTTAGAGAAACTACAGGGGAGAGTCAGGGTTAACTTTAATGGTCCTGGGATGAAAAGAGGTGTGCTGCTTTCTAGCTCTCTTCACCATGCCCACTTAGAGTATGTCTACATCATGTTTTGGTGACCCTGAGCATGTC
The DNA here is from genome assembly GCF_001723915.1 of Gavialis gangeticus. Lineage (NCBI taxonomy): Eukaryota > Metazoa > Chordata > Crocodylia > Gavialidae > Gavialis > Gavialis gangeticus. The sequence continues at coordinate 45,529,315 of NW_017728996.1, read as the reverse complement.
CTGCCCCCATGCACCAGAAATCCAGAAATGCAGCACTGAAGCTAGGAAGTAGTTGCATTTTGGTGTTCTCTTTCTCTCATTTACCTTCGTTTAACTACCATATGCCGCTTTTAAGTTGCTCTCTTCCTTTATCGATCCACATATCTAGGCCTCTTGAGATCTGGCTCTGAGTGCTTGAAAGTAGCAGCTGGGGATGCCCCCACAGTGGTTTTACCACTTCCTTTCCAGTTTTGGGTGCATGACTGGGGAGGATATGCTTGGGGTCATCCTTCCCAGAACATACCAGGGATGTCGTTGCAAGAAAACCCCAGGGAAAGCTTTGGAGAAAGAGTATCTTTGCTTCTGGTTTTCCCTCCCTCAGCACTATGGAGCCTTCTCTACTGTAGATACTAGGATGTTTTTTTTCCCAGCATTTGCTGGGCAGACCATCCTAAGGGAAGCATGTTCTTCGCTTGAGGAAAGCCAGTCTAAATGGCAAGCTGAATGATTTGGGGAGTAAAAGGGGAAAGCCATTTTAGAATTAAAAATGATCTCTCCTCTCGGAGAAGAGATGTTTCCTTTCATCCTATCATCCATCCTTGGATCCACTTTCAAACTTTCTTTTGATATATTTATCCTTCATAAATTTGTAAGTGGCTGTTCCTAGATCCCCTTTACTTGTTATCTATCTAAGATATACATTGTGTTGCTTGGGTATTTTTCATCCAGTTTTTCAGAGTTCTCCCATCCTGTAAATCATTTTTGTTCCTCTTTTTTATATCTCCAGATTTAACTTCCAATGTATTCACATCTTTCTGGTATTAAGATGCTGAGCTATGGATTTAGTATTCAGCATGTTGTCCCTTCCATTATGATTAGTTATCTTTCTTCTTCCTCATATGTTCTCGGACACCTCTCTCTGGTGACGGGGCTTGCCCAGACAGACACGCTGTAGATTCTTATTTCACCACCATATGTCATTTCAAGCTGCTCTCTTCCTTTTTCATCCATAAGAATACCTTGGTCTCTTTCTACTATAGTGTGAAGTATCTACTTCTGATTGAGTTCCTTTGGAGTTGCATTATTTTTGCTTGACTCCATTTGGTTACATTTTCCTTTATATACTTCACCTTATTTTATGATCCTGTTTTCTCATTTCCTTATTTTCCAGTTAAGGGTACGAAGAGAATGGTCAGCTGGGATCTCAAGATATCTCATAGTATGCGCCCCTGGTGGCCTTTCCCACTCTGTTGTTGGGCCATATGGGGCAGGAAGCCTTACTTATTCCTCTCAGATATGGTCTCTAAAAAAAACTTTGACTCATCCAGGGAGATAATAGTAGGGAATATGTAGGGAGCACAAAATAGGATTCGTTGGCCCTGGGGCTTTCACTGCAACTATAATTCTATCTTCAGTATTAATTTAGGTAAGCAATAATTTTGGTAGAAAATAAAGGACACTGATCTGGAAGGAGAAATCGGAGAAGTAGTTTTTTTTTGTTGTCAGATTGGATGTTAGTTTGCAATGTGATATGACAGTATGAACAATTGGTGCAGTTGGGGATTGCATATAGGGAGATGTCACAGAGCAGGGGAGTAGTAATTCTGTATGGTTCTAGTGTGATCACACACAGAGGATCGCATTGAATTTTGGGCTCCATGGGTAAAATCCTGGCCTGGTCTAAGTAGCTGATGAAGCTCCAGGTGACCAGGAAGGAGCAAGGATTTTATTCAAAATGTCTTCTGGGAAATAATGGTTTCAAGCTACTTCCCAGAAGAACAACTTATCTAGCAGGATTATAAGTTAGTGAGAAATGAGTCAAAGAGCTAAATAATTAACTCTGGAGGACAGAAGTTTGGTAGATGTAAATATACAAATAACTGAAAGGAACAAACACTGAAGAGGTAGAGGGAGAACTTTACATGGCACCACAGCTATAACTAGCAGTAGTTGAATAAAAATAGAGAAGGCAAAAATGTAGGATCAATAAAAGGAAAAAAGTTTCCTAGCAATTAGATGCATTACATAGCAGAATATAGACTTCCAAAGAAAATGGTGAAATTCCAGTGTTTGGACACACACAAATATGTTAGACAAAAACAGGAAATACTTTTTTGTATGCTGCAGCATCTCATGAAACAGTCTTCTCTTAAGATGACACATCTTTCATTTTAATATTCTGTACAGTCCAGTCAGCTTTCAGCCCAGAAAAGGGCAATGCTGTATACTTTGTATAATTGCATTTACTGCATTTTTCTCATCTACTAGCTTCATCTGGGGAGTGGGGAAGAAACAATCAGATATTTGTCTGGTCTAACTTGTTTTGTGTAAGTTTTATTGATGCCTCGTGGTTACCCTCTAGATGGTCACAAGTTCTCTATGAAAATAATGAAACAAATGTTGAGAGATTATTTATATATCCTATTTACTGGCTGATATTTTGAAAGCTCAGTCTTGTACCAGCCTCAAAAAGGGGTGGTAGGGAAACCACACATGCTTTTTCCAGTATTTGTATTCCTTTTTTGTGTGTCTGAGTCCCTCGGAAAGTAATTGTTAGCAATAAGTGAGCCAGCTAATTCCCTTAGGTCCCTAAAATGCATCTAATGTGTGTACTCACTTTTAACATATTCCTCTACTCGTTCATCAAAGGCTACATGGGCAAGATCTTCGTTACATGCTAATTGTCCACATATCCATGAGCGTATTGAGGCAGCTAAAGTTCTGTAATGAAACACATTGGTGCATTACTTATGTTCTCATACCTGCAGCCAGCTTCTTTGTGTGAATGTTGTTTGTGCATTACATTTGGGTATTTTATTAACAGTCCAGCAGATGCAGTTGTGTTTGTATAAATGGTTGAGTTGAGGCCAGTAGGTGGATAGCAGGTGGAACTAGCTTTGGGAAAACGGACCAGGCTTGGGAAATCATTTTTGGAATATCTCCTCTAAAAATCCACTAGTGTTGAAAAGGAGCTTTACAGTAGCAAACTTCAGAGAGCTGTTTGCATACAGCTGGGACTGAATTTACAGACTATCTCTCTATGACTTGCTAAAAAGCTAAAGATTGACAACCCCTTTCATCCTGCATTATCCAGCATGGCTTTTAACTCCAAGAGAACTGTGTTCACAAATTGATGCTCTGTTCCTTTGGGGTTGGTGCAGAAACATTAAATTGTACTAAAATATTCATATGTGAGTGCATTTAGCTGAAAGCAATTGATGTGCTTTCCCCCAGAGACCAAAAAGAAATGCTGTATGGCCCTGCACTCCAGCAGACACCCTAAGCACGCTTCTTAAGTGTAATTACATGGCTTGGCTGATCAAAGCCCTTAAAGGTTCTTAAAGTGAAAAAGATTAGCACCGGACGAAACTGCTATACTTGGTATATTGTTCAGTAATATCTACTGCTTGAATTCAAAATATTCAACAGCCTCGTTGCATAGTACATTTTGGAGTAATTGTTTGATATACAGTGTAATGTATATGAACTGGTGTCAAGCCATAAAATGTTTTATTGGTTTAATAGCTTGTAATTGGAAGGAATCCTTTGTATGAAGTAACTCTCATTACTAAGATTTCTTTCTAATTCCATTGTCCTTTCACTCTTGGGGGCGTGGGGGGGTGGAAAATATTTGGGCAGCCTGCAGAAAGAGTACGTGTGCCGGGGGGTTCATTAAACTAGCTGTTTAAAAGCATGCCACTGCTATGATGACAAATTGATGTACACTGAAGATTTTCAGTGTAATTCAGAAGTTGGCATGAAAATCAATAAGAGCTGACAGCATACTTGCAAAGCAACTATCTCATCTTGTGTTACACCCGTGAAAGGTACAAAACGGTACCTTCAGAGAATTCAGAGTTATACCATAAATTGAGAATAAAAAACTATTCTTGTGGTTTTTTAAAGCAAATAAACCTTTGACTGCCCTAAGGCAGCCTCAGACAATTTTTAAATATTCTTGAAAGTAAATATCAAGTAATATTATTAGACATGTCATGTTTAAGAAATTATTGTTCCATAAATAATTTTAACATCTAGTATGTACACAAAGATGTTGTATAGAATGATGGTTGCAAACCCACAGATAGAATTCCTTAGCACAGTATATAACTGGAATATAGACTTTAGACCCTGTCCTGGAAACTTGTATATGTGAATTCTCTTTACCTTTTCTGGATCTGCTTGGCCTGGATATGTGCATTGGGTACATGTTTTTAAACTGCTTTTTAGCGCACATCTAGTAGGCTAGGTGGCCAGCATTTTGAAATGTTTTTTTTAAAAAAAACCTACCACGTTAGAAAAATCTTTCCTATAGCACTTCTTCTCATTTTGGTTAAAATAATAATAATAATAATAAAAATCTCTTGTCTGAAATTGTAGCTGCTTGAAACCTGAGTTAAAATCCAGGTTTGAAGTAGGATAAAATAAGAACTTCAAGTGCTGATTCTTCAAAATTTTTCTGCACCAAACCTAGTACTGTAGCTCTCAGGAGGTGTCTGAGAAGAATGGTTGGGCCTTTCCCTGGGCTCTGATTCCTGCTACTCACCCTGTGAAATACTGTGTGGTGAGCCGGGCAAATTAAGCTCCTAAGCCACCATCTTCCACACTTCTTGTTTCCTCTGTTCTAAACTTTCTTCCAGTTAGCTCTGGTTCTTTCTCTAACCCTTATACCTCCTTTTTTCTACTGTTTTTACCAGAGGACCCCTCCAATATATATATTCCTTTATGAAATTAAAGCAAGCTTAAGTTATTCAGAACCACCAAGATGAGTGTATATCTTTTATGATCATTTTGTCATATCTCTGTGGCCTGCACCCTTCCTTGTTCCTCAGCTCACTCTTCTTCAGAAAAGTCGCCTTTTAACACAGGGATCTGTTTTACAATAAGGAGCAATTAATGGGAAGCATCCTGTCTGTAGCAGTGTCTCTGTATTTACAAGTCTAAATGAAAAAAGTTACTTTGTGAAGTCACTTACCACACAAGGTAAATTTCAGTTAATTTGCTTTCCACTTCCCAACAGGGATATGTAACTGAAAGGCAAAGCTAGTGATATATTTAGGGCTTAAATATACAGGAAAGTCTTTTTTTAGATTAAGAAACCTAGTAATATATAAGTGACCCTCTAATGAGACGACATTGCTTTTCCTATCTATGTGGACAGGAAACATACATGGATTTCTGGTTCTTGATAAATTGGCTTCCTTCCAAAGACTGGCCTTCAGAATTTTAGCAAATTGATAAGAAGGACCTCATATCTCTAAAATTCACAACACGCTTTAAAAGGGCTTGTAGTAAAAACAATACAATTTTAGATTAATCTCTTATAGAATCATAGAAAATTATGCAGCATCTGTTTTCTCATTTGGGATAATTACAATATCATATTCTAACTCTGTGTGTGTGTGTATTATATTACATCTGTTAGACATAGCAGCTGCAGTTAAAATGGGATGACCTCAAGTAATAATCTGTTCCATAAAAAGTGAGTGAGAGATCATAATTAATATGATCTCTTGTATAGTTTGATACACATGTGTAGAATTTGGATGGGTCTTATAGCCATATGCAAGTTTTCTTGATATCTATTTTATACAATTTTTAAACTCAAAAAGAAATACACTGTTAATTATCTGCCTTTTTTCCATATAGTCTTTGTCAGTGTTTCTGGAAATACTTCTCTAGATAAGTGAAAAAACTCCAGGAGTATGTAAAGCTATAAGGAAAATTTTAATTGGCATAATAAATGAAAAGCTATGGGTATGGTGATGATGGAGGTTAAATACCACTTTTGGGTTGTTACAATAATTTTGGTGTCAGAACCACAAGTAAAAAATGTGTAGATATTCTGAGAATTGATGCAAGTTATATTGGAAAGTCCTCTCTTATGTATGCAGATGTCATCTACATTAACCTGCCTGTCATTAGTAGATCTCTATGTTCTGTAGTTCAGCCTGATAATTAAGTGGCTTTTTTAAATGACTGAATAAAGCACATCTCTAATCTCATGAAGATGTTTTCTTTTGTTTTTCCCAAATCACATTTTGAGCCAGTTGTACCAATTCTTAACTATGAATTTTAGAGCATTTTTTAAAAGCAAATACTTTGTATTTGCTTCTGAACTTACATAGTGATTATGCTTTTTACAACCTTTGCTACATAAACTACTTTTTAAATATTCATAAATGTTTTTGAGTATTTATTTATAAACGCCTCCTTCAGATTAATTAAAAAAATATTAAACTGCAGTTGGCTTCATTTGTAAAAGTTAGCACCAGTATTTTAAATGTGTTATTTCTTGCCAAAGAAGCCCTACATTTTGCACTGAAAATGAAAAGCAAAGAACAGAAAAAGGACAGACTCCAGTATCATGAAGATTCATGCAATGTATAAAAATATCTGTTTGCAAAAGTCTCAGTAATAAAGACCACATGTGTTTCAATCCTTTCTTTTTTTAATAAATCTCTGTCTTTAGGCCAGATTACCTATATTATCTGATAAATTTGTAACCAGATTTTTCAAATATATGAACTTTGAAGCCTGATATAGGCTCCTAAATCCCAGGATTTGAAACAAGGTTTGAAAATCTGGCTGCTTATTGAAGGGCCTAACTTTTGCTGCCTCTTTTTAAACCTTTGCCCTGGGCAGTATTTCATTTTGTTGTTTTGCTAGTAGCATTGCTGCAGGATCCACTGGCTCAGTGCTTGATTGTGTCAAAGATGGATTTGTATAACAGCTTTAAAGGCAGAAAGAGAACAGCCACAAAGACTTTTTCCTGAACCTCCACCCAAAGTTCTAGTATTGCAGGCCACTTCCAGGACATGTGGAAAAGCAGATTCTGGATTGAGGCATGTGTAAACATTACTATTTGAACTCAGTGAATGTGAATTTTGAATACTGATTTGGCAAATACATTTTCTCTTCACGTTTCTCTTGACCTTTTAATTCAGTGCCCAAAGAGGTAGGTGGCGAGGGAAGGCGGGGTGGAATTTGACTTATTTGGCATCAGACCATAACAGTCAGGGTTTTCATGTGCTGGAACCTGGTAGAATAAAATATTCCATTAAAACAGGTGTTCTCAATTCATATGGGAGTTACTTTAAAGAAGGAAGTTGGTGTGTAGGAGCACTGGTGTCTAAGCTTGACCTGTAAAATGTGATTTTTAGAAGAAAGAACATTAGTGGCATAGTCAAAAGTCAGGGGAAAAAAGATGGGGAAAAGTAAGCCATATGCAGGACTTCCTAGGCAAAACATGCTGAGAGGTGGTTAGACTAGGGGTGAGCTTATTTCTCCTGTTGCTGAGTGCCAAGGAATGAAGTGTGTGCATCTGTATGTGCATGTCTGGAGAGCTGCCAGTGAGGGAGCAGGGGATGCTGGAGATTGGGGCTCTGTCCCAGGTGCCCCATCAATTTTATCAAATGAAGGCTTTTGTCCTATTTTCAACAGGACTCCTGGAACAGATTTTTAAAAATTGGACTGACCTGGCAAAAATGGGATGCATCATAATCCTAAGTAAGGCCACACTTTTATAATAAGCCTTATTTCCTTGATACAATTTCTACTATGCAACTTTTCGTTTGGGGCCTTGGAGCCTATAAACCGACCCCAGCTTACTTGAAGGCTGAGAGAGAGAATGTTGCCTTTAGTTACAGGGAAATGGGTGTTACAAAGACTAGTGAACCTTTGTGAGTGGGGTGTGGTGTCCCTGCCTTAGCATTGCCAGTTTTTAATAAGATGTCAGAGATCAAGATTAGAGAGCCTGGTGTGGTAACCAGGAGGGATTTGGGAGTCTCTTGGGCTGCACTAGCCATCCAGGGAGAAGGCCTTTTGTCCTCAGAACCTACAGACATACAAGTCCCTCTGAAGTATGAGGGATAAAATGTTCAAAGTGTATGGCTCATGCAGTGATCTCCCATACTACCTACTGGAGGAGGAGCGGCAATGAAAGTTGGAAGGGTTTTGTATGTATATCAAACATGTATCAAAAGGGTGTTTTGATTTACAGAATTTAAATTTGATCTAGGTCTCAAATGAGATAATTTTTTTACAGCCTTGAAGGTCAAAATTGAAGTTTTTGTTTCGTGTTTAGTAAAATTGTGACTGGAGCACAATAATGAGACTTACACATTTTAGAAGTTGGAACATGCTAATGGACAGTAGGGGATTAGAAAAGGCATTTGGCTAAAGATGAGGGCTGTATGTGATCACTTGCTTATTTATTACTCTGTATGGAACATCCTTTTTTGTATAGCTGTTCTTTCATGTGTAGATAACTTACTTTGGTGTATTGTTTGCATTTCAAAAGGAAAGGGTTAAATTAGCATAGACAAGGGCTAGCATTGTGTGGTTCTTGTATGTTTTCTCTTTCTACTCCTCATAGCACAGCCTATAATTCTTACTGAAATACAAGTCATCACTTTTGTGTTTTGGATCCCTCTAAGTTTGCTGTCCTGTAAGTGCTAACTTGAACCAGAACGTGGTTTGGCTTTAAAAATGTGAAAGCTTATGTGCTGCACCCTTTCCACGTTGTAATATACGTACTCTAACTTTTTTGTAATCTAGCTTGTCTTAAGTAAATATTTTTCCTTATGGTAGTTTGATTCAGAAGAACTGAGAAATGATAGCTTAGCAGACAGATCTGTCTTCTAGCCATTTGCTCATTGTCTGTCTTCGTTATGAATGAATTGGTGAAAAATGAAAATCTTTTATGTGGTTAAACAGTAATGATGACACTTATCTGGTCTTAATGAGGCAACCATTTGCCCTATATAAATTGAAAATACTTCCAGGTTTGGGTTGGCTGTAGGCTGGATGTCTTAACCCAAGAGAGAGAGAGGTTTTTCTGAGATAGGTATACGCTGGTCACATCTACATGAGACATTGACTTCTCAGTAACTTGAGTTGTAACCTGCACAGTAACCTGAGCTACTGTGCAGTACCGCTGATGAACACCTTTTTGTGACACTAGTGTGCAGTAGCCTAATAGTACTGCTCAGTAGCATCGCATCACGGTTTTTGCCATGCAATGCTTCTGCCCAGTCTGTGTCTTGTGTAGATATGGCCACTGACTATTTAGATGTATTGGCTTGCATTCCCATTTTTTTTAATGTTAATCTAGATTGAAATTGGTTTTAATCTTCAAGATGCATACAGTGCAGGTAAAGGTACTGCTTTTTTACCCCACACTGCTCTACTTCAGTGCTTTAGCCTTTGACTTTGAGGACCGCATCTAGGGGTCTCCATACCACGTCTTTGCCTGTGAGCTGTGTTTACTACTAAAGTTGCCAGATAATTTGTTGTGGGTTTTATAATATGTGAATATGTCTCTCCTTGGAGATAAATCATGATTACAAGGAAGTACTGGGAAATGTATCCAGTGTTTTTTGGGAAGAGGGTTGGAGGATGTGGGGTTTCTGGTTGCATGACTGGCTATGTTTTTTTTCTATAACTAGTAACATAAAAAGGGATGCTGTTTGCTTAAAAAAATCAGTAAGCTAGAGTAAAACTATTGGGGTTTATCAGTGTGCATAACCAATTCTTTTTATGAACCTGTTAGCACAAAAGGAACAAGGAAGGGAACTCTTGGTGCTTAGTTGAATGTTTCTAGAACTTGGTTGTAAAATTTTACTACTGTATGGATTTTTGTCTGGGCTGCAGTAATCATACTTCTCATTGACATTTGAATAGATTTTCAGCACAAATTCACAATATCTGGCTTGATCAGTCTTGTCAAATTCTGTAAATTAATCTGAGTTTAATATGTAAATGAGGGGGCACATCTATAAAGAGATTTGGCTGCAGGAGGGAGTCGTGTGTAATTCAGTAGTAGGTAGTATTCCACTTTAAATTGGTTAGGAATTATTCAGAATATTTTTCTAACCTTAAATCTGTTCTTTCCCTTTCTTGTTTCTCCTTCCATTTCTTTTTCTTCTGAAAAGGGAGTGAACCCACTGTAACTTATTTCTATTTTTCCCCCATTATAATTTTTTCTCACCCTCTTAACATTTTTTTTTTGACAATCCCTTTCTTGGGTTCTTATTTCTATGGTTCTTTTTCAGTGTCCAGTCCTCCCTTATGTCTTCAGATTGGCCTGGCCTCCCTTGCTGCATCCTTGGCCAGAATTACCCCATCATTCCTAAGGATCCCTACATTTATGCTGTTTTAGAAGCTGCCATGAGCAGGGGCGCTCCTGTAGAGATTTGGGACATCTAGAATTGGGATCACCATTTGCTAAAGGTGCAACTTGCACAAGCTCAGTTAGTCTGTAATGGTATAAAGGAATAAACATCAGTGTTGCTCAGGTTTGACTGTTTAATGAACTATTTGAAATCTCCAGCAAAAAGTCCGAAGTTTTCTGTGAGTTGTGACTGTGTATTGTAGTGACCACATTAACCATCTTGATCATCTAAGTACATATCAATTGGGTATGTGTGGGGCTTTTTTCTGACAACTCTGGCTACTTGCAGATGTTAAAAAAACAAAAAAACACCGCCCCCAACCACCTCCCCGGCACTTTACTTTAAACTTGGTGTGTTCCCACACTGAGCCCAGCACATGCTCAGAAGAGGCCGTGTGTAAGTTGGACCTGGCCTGCCCAATGTCCTTATAGACTGTGCACTCTGGGGGGCTTTCTTGGTGCTTTTATCTAATAGCTGATTGAATCAGTTTTAGGTAAAAGCGCCAAAAAGCCCCGCTGAAGTGCCCAATCTATACAGACACCACGGAGCTGAGTCAAAGTAATGCATTGTTTCTTTTGGTAAAGCAGGGTTGGTTTTTTTGGGGGGGGCTGGGTCTTGGTCTTGTTTGTTTTTTTGTTTTAAACATCTGCAGGCAGTCTCTGTTCACGATCAGCTTTGCCCTCCATACAGTCCTGGTGAATTTTGGCTTTGGAAATTTCCAAGATCCTGTTTAATGGTGACAACCTTTATCCTGGATCTGAGGAGTGGAATGGATTGCAGCACCATAGGCTACTGGCAGACATGGAAGAAACAAAAAGAAAACAGCTCTTTACCAGAAGAGAAAGCGCATTAGTTCAGCCCGGCTCCCCAGTGTCCATATAGATTGGGCACATCAGTGGGGCTTTCTGGCGTTTCTATCTACAACTGATTCAATTAGCTATTAGATAAAAGCACCAAAAAGCCCTGCTGAAATACGTGATTTATACAGACCTTGGGCAAGCCAGGTCAAACTAATGCTATGCCTTTTCTGGGCATGCACTGTGTTCGGTTCAGGGGTGTGCCAAGCTTAAAGCAAAGCACTTTTCTTGGTTTGTGTGTTTTTTTCCCCACAGCTATAAGCAGCCAATATGAATAGAGCACTTCAAATGTCTCATGTATACAGAGTCTAATGTTCTGTAGATGTGCCACACTTTTTTTTTTTTCAAACATTCTTCTCTTATGTCGTACCTTGAATCTGGCCAGGAGAATGAGACATAAGCCTTGTTCCTGAAATACTGGCTTATCTCATTGCTATAACACAATTGCTGTCCTGAATTTTAGTCATTTGTACAAGAAAGTACTGTCACAATAACCTATTATACAGTAATGGTTTTGTTAAAAATTGCAAATGTTTAATTAAAACTGTGTTTGTGACCCTAACAGTGATTTTTGTTGTTCTAGGAACTTTATATTGCTGTTGGAATATCAGGAGCAATCCAACATTTAGCTGGAATGAAAGACAGCAAGGTACGGAATCGCATGTATTAGAAAAGTCTACAAGTGGAAAGAGTTTTTTTTTGTCAAAATGTAGATTGCAGTAACAAATTTCCAAATTTTTTGGAATATTGGATTGTTCTGTTATGCTAAAAATGTCCACTCTCAAAACCTTATTGCATTAATACTGTGATAACATTTTAATAGCAACCTGCCACTAAATTAGGTATGTTGTAAAAATTTAGAAAGCATCTAGTAGAAAAAAAGTAATTGAGATATTGTGCAAACAAATTTCATACCTGAATTCTATACAATTGCCCACTCACATACATTTCAGAAACTGACACATTAATTCATGCATGACAATATGCAGTTTGAATTATGGACTTACTATTCCATAAAGTAAAAGATGTCTGACATTCCTGCATTTACCCATTCAAATGGAAACCTATTATAAAATGGCAATAAAACTTTAAAAGGTTTAACTCATTAGTAACTGAAATGCACCAGGTAAAACTGAAATTGTGTGTGTCCAATCCATGCTGAACCTTAATAACAATGCCTAAAATGCAATGCTTGTGTTTTATTTTTTTCCCCACGTAATTTAAAAAAAAAAAAAAAAAAAGTGGGGGGAGGAGAAGGGAGGCTCCAAGGGAAGGGGTTTGCTATGAGACTACAGCACACTGTCACACAGGCTCTGAGGACACTAGACGCAGGAGCAAGCAGAG
>NW_017728996.1:45509911-45511960 GCF_001723915.1 Gavialis gangeticus | reverse complement strand
TTTTTAAAACCCTTTCAGGAGTCTACTCAAGCAGGTTCAAACGTGTGTTTCTGCTTTGGCATTCTGCTGAAATGTGGCTGCCTCATAAAACAATTAAAATCTCATTTTGTGTCTGCCACTGTTTATATTGATGGGATCATGTGTTTTCTGTTTTACATTTGACCAATGACAAATTTTAGCTTGGTTAAATAGTGAGCAGTTCTCTTAGCATAAGCCAAGCTATGCAGTAGCAGGTTCTGCACTCTTTGACTACTGAGTTGGTGCGTGCATTTTAAATTGAAATGTTGGACATTCTGGGGCTGGATAGATGCCAGATATTAACTACAATGTGGGTATCAAACATATGGTCCATGGGCTGGACCCATCCCGTTGGTTGGTGGGCCCCATGCATTGACCCACACTGCACTAAAAATCCCTACTTCCCATTGATCACCAAGCAAGTTTGTATGCATGGTGATTTCTTATGATTTGGTCTTGTCCTTCTTAGTGTTTGTATCTATGTCATGCATCTTTCTGTGTAATTAAGATGCAGTACCTCGAGACTACCAGTGATACTGGAAACTTGATTTTACTTTTTCATGGTTAAATCTTTAAAAAAAAAATACATATTTGACTAGTCCAGAATTACAGAGATCCCATGTTTCACTTTTATTTGAACTTTGACCCACTTCTGTTTTTTAGCAAAAGCAGGTAGGTGTACTATATTTACTGAAAAGATCAAATTTATATAAATGTAAAAAGAAAATTATGCAACCATGGCAACCGTCTCTTGAGTGAATGTTTCCCCTGTGCTGTGAATTATCTGGCATTGTGAACTTGCACACTTAAGGAAATGTTTTCAAAAGTAGTTAGAAGCTTTCTGAGTCAAATGTATAATTTATTTGTTCTTTTATAACAAGGTAGAAACATAGTGTTCCAGGAGACCAGCAGTATCTAGGTTGTTTTCTGTTTGTCTTTCTTTTCCAAGAGATTTAACTTTATTGGGTAAATCTTACCTACTTCATAGTAAGTCAGATTGTAATCTTTATGTAAATATCCCAAGAAAGTCCAGTGACCTAAAATAAGTCTCAAAGCTACTAATCAGTTACAGGTTAGATTTTTAAATCTGTTGCCTAAGCAGAAGTGCTTCAATGGAGAGACCAACAGGGTTGAAAAACCTTAAATGATCTGGTGTTTTTCTTTTGGTGGTCCTCAGAAGATACCACCCAGGTGAACCCTTTGGTGTTTCATGGTTAGATGACAGATTCTGTAAAATGATCACAGTATGACCATAGGCCATAAGGCTACCAAATACCATCTACTTTTGATTACACGCTATTAGGAAACATAGGTTCTGCTTATCACACAGGGTAGCAGTTATAATATGTTGTATATTTTGGCAATAGGATAGAAGTAATTTATTCTATATTGGATATACATTTCAAAAGCATTTATTGTAAGAATTTTAAGCGAGTGGGAAGAAAAGAGATGTGATTGCCTAGTTGGCTATTATTGAGATTTATACTTTTCAGTCTACCATCAAGAAACAGACTGTATAATATGGAAAAGTACTTTTGACTAAGAACTATTGAGTAGTTATAGCTATGTTAGTTATAGGAGAAACTGAGCTCTGTTTTTGCAAAGCCAAGTTTATCGTGAGGTACATCCTTCTTTTCAAAGAGCCATGCACAATTATTTTTCTGAATTCCTATTAGATAATATTTTCATGTTTCTTCTAGAGCAGCAATAGCCAATAAAAGGCTTTCAAGAAAGTGAAGGAGCACAAGCAAAAACCACCCTCAAGTGCTTGGGGCCCCATCAGATTTGGGGTGTCAATGCAGGCATAGAACCAGGACAGGTCAGCTCCTCGGCTGCCCTCTTGGCAGTCTTAGGTAGAGAGGGAGTGGACAGAGCGTATTGTACTCTGTCAGTCTCCATCTGGCATGTGGTTTCATGGGGAATGTTTCCAGCTGGCAAAAGATAAAGCTCCCATGAGCTCTAACCTTTGCCAGCCTGCAGCCAAAAACGGGGGAACCATAACTGCATTTCCTTTCTCCTGGAAAAGGAAAT
>NW_017728996.1:45461564-45504911 GCF_001723915.1 Gavialis gangeticus | reverse complement strand
CTAGAGCAGCAATAGCCAATAAAAGGCTTTCAAGAAAGTGAAGGAGCACAAGCAAAAACCACCCTCAAGTGCTTGGGGCCCCATCAGATTTGGGGTGTCAATGCAGGCATAGAACCAGGACAGGTCAGCTCCTCGGCTGCCCTCTTGGCAGTCTTAGGTAGAGAGGGAGTGGACAGAGCGTATTGTACTCTGTCAGTCTCCATCTGGCATGTGGTTTCATGGGGAATGTTTCCAGCTGGCAAAAGATAAAGCTCCCATGAGCTCTAACCTTTGCCAGCCTGCAGCCAAAAACGGGGGAACCATAACTGCATTTCCTTTCTCCTGGAAAAGGAAATGCAGTTTCCTGCATTGAGCAGCCAGATGTGACTGAAGCATGTCCCTGGGCTCAAGCAGAACCAGTCCAGTTCTTGTCCTCAGAGGTGTACCAACTTAGTTGTCCTGGGCACACAGCTGACATGAATAGCAGCAGCAGTAACTTCCAGCTGATGCTGTGATTGCGGCTGCAGGGGCAGCTGTGACAGCACCCCCTTTCCCTCCCCTCCCGTACCCAAATTGGTGCCTGGGGCTTCTGCCCTGGTTGCCTCCCTCAGTTACTCTGCTGCTTTCCCTGCCCTACTGGGAGCCTTCATAAACTAGGGGAGGAGCAACATGGTCTTCCCTGCTCTGCAATACTGTAGGCAGACAACAAAGGATGTGAACATCAGCTGCTCTCAAGGCTGTGTTCTGATTCAGACGTTTCAGGTTAAAACTCATAGGCCAGGTTTTGGGAAATATGATTAAAGAAAACTTTTATCTGGTTGTGAATGAACCATCTCAAGTTATCACAGAGTGGATACTGCTTTCTAGAGAGTACAGTTGGTAGCACATTTTTGTACGTCTGTTTCATTATAATTGTCACAGTTAGCCACAGTAATGAAACTTAAATCATAGGGAATATTTCAAAAGTGGTAGTCTTGAAATAGTCATTGCTCCTCACTAACAAGCAGGAGAGAGGGCATGTGGGGCTCTGCTGTAGGTATTTCTTTATAGGCCATCAGAATACAAATGAGGTGTGAAGGAAAACTATTTCTGTGGGTTTTGAAACACAAGGTTTGCTAACCTTTTTTCTTAGAGTTATTAAAAGTGGATTTACCCTACCAAATCATTAATTTTGTTGGACAACCACTTATAGTGGAGAAAGGGGAAAAAAAACCCCTGAGAACTTCAAATGGTTTCTTGAAATGACAAATAAATGTATGAAGGAAGTGTTGGGTTAGAATACTTCTGTGAAGTCTCATTGCTTTGAATCGGGGTTTAAAATTGGCAGCGCTTGGGTTGATAGGAAGGTAGCAGATTTCTGTGGCTACAACCATAACCAGTATAGGGTTTATTTTATGAGCTGTATAGTATTCTGTCCCTGTAGAGCTCTCCCAATCTCTGTAGGTTATACATCATGACACCCACAATCATTCTTGTGGAAGCTATCACAAACCTTTTTTAAATTATTTGATTTAGGAGTACAGACTTGCTTCCAGAAGACAAGACTGAATTTAGCAATACAACTGTAATAGTATACAATTCTCTGCCATTTAATGGCAGAACTAAATGATATCACCCACATAAAATTAAGGTCCCTAATATGTGGCTTTAAGATTCTTTTTTAAAATGCCTCTTTCTCTCTCTTATTTATTAAACAGTATGGCTGTTTATTTTATGGATGATCTTTTACTAGTGGCGTTTAAAGTACTTTCCTTCTTTTTCGTGCTTCAGATGACAGACATTTAAAAGAGCAGGGATTAGTCAGAATTTAACAAACTTTTCTGTTATTGTTAACTCAGTTTGAAACAACTCATCTTATTTTTGAGGCAGAGATGGGAAGCATTTGTTAAATGCACTTGACTATATCTATAATGCCTAGTATTCAGGAGTGAATTTAAGGTACATTTCATCCATCAGAAAATTATAATCTATATCTGTGAGTGTTAGACTTGTTTTGTTTCTACTTTCAGACCATAGTTGCCATTAACAAGGATCCAGAGGCTCCAATTTTCCAAGTGGCAGATTATGGATTGGTAGCAGATTTATTTAAGGTAAGCCTAACCTTGATAAAAGAAATATTACTTTAATATCACTGCAGAATGTGAACTGCTGTATAGTTATGCTACTTAAAGGGGGAATGACTTTACTGTGTAGGAGCATGCTTCAGCTGATCGTTGCAACCATTTAATCTATATCCACTCCTAGCCCACAGTACACAGTAACTCATACTGCCCTCTCCCACCTCTCTCCCCCACGCCCAAGCAGAATTGTTTGGTTTATTCACACCCAGTGGCCAGGGATCTTATTAATAGTGATCAATGATGCATACTTTTTTTAAGGTCTCTCTCCTTCATGAAATTTTGAAGGTGTATTTGGGAACATAGCTCTGTACTGGGGAAAAAACAACTTACATAAGCGTGGGGAGTAGGAAGATATTGAATGAATGAGGGTCTCTTTGTATTAGCCTTCCCTTTCCAACATACATAAGAAACAGTCCTGATAATTGTACAAACGTTTTTCTTTCATCTCTCTGAATATAGCTTCAAGCATTGAAAACTGATCAGTAATCATGAAATTTGTGTAGTCCCCTGTTTTAGTTGTACCCTTGGTACTGTACAGTGGTATGCTTCCTCCTGTTCTGTTTTGTCGTATATCCGATCTCTTCAGAGATATATAATATTACTATTTAAATAATGCTGGTCCTAGTTGAAACTCTCTCACCCAAAGGAGCCACCTACAAAGCCACTTAAGAAAACTGTATTAAATCAGACTTAAAATACTGGGTGCTTTGTTTGTTTGTTAAGAAACTAAAATGTGATACTTTATAGCTATCTGTCCCCACCCGAGTCTTAGATTATCATTTTTACTTGAATAGCAAAACTGACTGGAGTTCGTTACAGAGCTAACTTCTGTGGATACAGAGTCCTAAAACCAGTCTAACTGGGTGCATCTACACATACTATTAGACTGTAGCAATAAACTCTGGCACATATTGCACCAGAATTTATTGCTCCCAGGTACTGCATTTACACGTGTGCCCAGGATCGCAGCAGGTTGAGCTGCATCTGAGCAGCCCCAGCTGGCAAAGGGGTGGTGGGTCTACCTGCCAGCCTGGGGCTGCTCCTACTCAGCTCAACATGCTGTGCAGGGGCTGGCTGGGGCATGAGGGTGCTCTGGTATGGGGCTGGTGGAATTAATTAGTTTCCTGCAGCCTAATGGGGCTGCATGTGTAGACACGAGATATTTCCTGCAGAGCTAGTCTGCTCCACAGTAAATGTCTCATGTAGATACGTACCCGCTGAAAAGATAAAGCAGTTTATTGGAAGATCAAGGGGATGTTGCTTAGTCAAAGGTTCTTGTAAAACTTGGGTGTCAAAGATCTGGTCCCTGGGTCTTGGATTAACTTTGCCCACAGGACTGGATGAGTTTGACACCCCTCCTGTAAAATATGTTTGTCTTCATGGGTTTGTTCAGCACCTGGCACTCTGGAGGCCCCACTCCTGGACTAGGGCTCCTATGTAATACAGAGTATAGATGATTAATAAACTATTTCCTGCCTCCTCTCTGCAGGCTGAAGCACTTTGGAGTTCACATGCTAAAATTGGGTTTCTCAATATCAGTGACCTACCTATCCTCTTCATTGATTACCACTTGCCTCATGCTTTTTTTTCCATCTGCAAACTTCTAATTGTCATTTTTTAAAATTTTCTTTTAATTTATTGATTAAAAATGACAAAATCTGGTGTGATGAACTAAACTCGAACCATGGTAGAAACATTTCTGCTCAATGAAGAGTCCCCGTTTGACAATGCCATTTTGAGACTTGTGAGTGCATCTGTTTTTAAACCTGCTTCATGTGTGCCATATTTACATTGTATAGGTCTGGCTTCATAATCAAAAGGTACCTAATCAAGTGTCACACAGGAGTCCAAGCAAATTGTATTCACACTAGTGTCTCTTTCTGATGAGATTACAGGTTTGCATGATAAAGGTGACAAGTTAGATGGGATTTATTTTCCATAGACCCATGTTGATTGGCATAAATTATTTTCCTCCTTCAAATCTTAAGCAATAGTCTTGTATTAGCTGTTCCATTATTTTCCCTGGGATCAATGCCAGGTTGACAGGCCTATAATTAATTACCTAGGTCACCTCTTTATTCTTTTTTATATAGTGGTACAATATTAGCTATTCTTCCAATCTTCTAGAACTTGCCCCCTGTTCCAAATGGTCGGTGAATCAGCATTCCCAGTCTGCAGAACTGTCCGGTTGCATGCGGGTGTTTTGTCAGAGCTATCTGCACTTGCTGATTTTTCAAAAGAACTAGATTTTAGGAGCTGCTCTTTGTCTTTCTTACTGTGGAACAGAAAGTGTTTCATCACCCTGCAGTATGATTGCATCATCTGTCTTATTTTTTTGCAAATACCAAACAGAAATATTTACTGATTTGTGCCTTTTTATGTTGATATTGACAGTTGTAATATTTTCATCCAGGAGTGGATCAGTACTATTGCTAGGATTATTTTTGTTCCTAGCATGCTACTTTTAAACTAATTCCTGAATGATTTCTTGCTCTTTGTCCCTTTCTGTATAACAGTACCATGTGAGATCTTGTCTATACTTGCATGCCCGGCTCTGTATTGTTTAGAAGTCAGATACCTTGTTTTTTTTACAGGGTAGGTATGAAAAACAGTAGTTTAAGGGACAGTTTTTAGTACCAGATTTTTTTAATGAAACATCAGTTTTTCTTTTAGAAATGTCATTGATTTGTGTCAGCACTTGTTTTTTAAATTACAAAAACCTTTTCCAGATCTAGAGCATCATTTTGTAGTTGCCTTCACACAACTTACAAGGATTGTATAACCCTGCACAGATGTCAGCTAGCGTTTTAACACTTGCTTATTTATTTAGTCTGAGCTGCTTCTGCATGTGTCTGTTGGTACTTTTCTGTAGGAGGAGGTTATGTTTCCTTTGCATGTTACTGGGGGTAAATCCATCATGGTCTGGTATTAAAGTCAATCTCATTCCATTTAGAAAGAACTAGCATGCAACTTATGATGCTCCTGAGTAGCCTTGATGGGCCCCAATTCAGCAAATCACTTAAGCATGGTCTTAAGTCCCATTTATGTTAATAATAATTCAGCACATGCTTAGACTTAAATGGTTTGAATTGGGGCCTTTTACATCTTTCTTTCATCTCTTACAACAAAGCCAGCTTGCTTTGACAAGCCTTGTCTGAGTTTTGTGAAAGCCAAGTTCTAAGAAGTTCTGTTTCTTGCCTGCTGCCTGCTATTCCTTGTCTGGTTTGCCTTCCAGACTCCTCTCTGTTCTGGGGATATAATGACTTACAGATATTCAGACCTCAAAATAAATCCCCATAAAAAGAAGCTATTTGGAGGGAAGAGAATTTGATGCCTCTACCGCATTTTCTGTCTTCTCCAAATACCTCAATTTGAATTTAGTTATATTTGGATTAAAACATCCTGTGTACTAAGTGCTTAAGCAGAGTTTCTGTTAGGTATCATTGTTTCAAAACCGAGTAACTCTTTAACCAAGGTGTGTCAACCATTGTACAGTGTAGTCTTACACTTTCTAAAAGGAGTCTACTTCCCCAAGACAGATTTGAAACTTCGCTTCCTAATTTTTGTATATCAAAGGCATTTCATTTTTTTTGTCTGTTCCTGAAAGTGGCTTCTTTTTTATTGAGCCCACTAATTATAGATAAGGGGGAAAAAACCAAGTACTAAACAATTCCTACATGTATAGATCTATAGTTACTTGATGTATAAACATGGAGTTTACAGTGAATTTAGGCAAGTGTACAGAGTTCTACTTTGGTACAGTGTGCATATATAAACTGTGTTGCAGCTTGAATGTCTGTCTCCTGTAAAACCCGTTTGTCCTTACGTGAAAAAGCTCAAATATTAAATGTTTACTAGAGCTTCACAGTGCTGCTGCACGTCACACTTGGGGATTTATTAGCATGTAATCTGTATGACTGGCATGAGCTCATAGTATGTCCACTGAGGAAAGCAGGCAGAAATACCGCCAGCACTTAATGCCATTCCTGAACTAATGCCTGCTGGCTCGGCAGTAAACATGGGCCTTTTAATAAGATGGAGACAAAGTGACATTCGGAAGAAACAACATGTAGACAATTTCCTTAATAAATTTTGTACGAACACATTATTTCCACCTAATGGAAATGTAGATCTCTTAAATAATTGAGAGGCTATATTCATCAGTGGTGAGTTCAGCTGGGATCTCTGTGAGCTGGGGCAACCTGCAGCCTCTTGAAAGACAAGGTAATTGATATTTACCCAAGTGGCTGGGATAGATTTTCAGGTGTATTCTATCGTCTAATCCACCAACTGCTTACATGCATAACTGCACTTTCTAGTACTGGTCAGAATTACAGTGCAGGGTGGCTGGAGTTTTAAGTGGCAGAACTGCAGCTGGTGCCAAGGCTTTGGCAGTGACTCACTTAAGAGGATTGTTTAATGCTAGTTAAATCAGTTTTCCCTTTTCCATGTCTCTACTTATTACTTATTTACTGGTTTCATGCATCCCAAGTAGCAGATGAATTTTAAACTTTTTTTGCCTGGCTGGCTGATTACTTATTATCTATCACTTTTCTTGTCTATTTGGGAAAAAAATGCTGTTGAAAATTAGATAAATTGAAACCAGTTTTCTGGTTTCCAAGTGAGTCTGTCCTACATTATGCAATGTTGAAGCAAGTCAGGTATTCCTAACAGGGCTGAAGCCAGAAATGTAACTATTATTGCAAAGATCTTGAGACCATCAAGGAATAATACATGGTTCTAATTTTGCATCAGGCTCTAACCTATCACTGTCTTTTGAAATTTGACCAGAATGACATAAAATTTTTTAATTTTTTTACAGGAGCAACACTGCTGCATCTATTTTTCAGTTGAAAAACAGTCACCCAATAGTGTTGTTTTAAAATTTCATAGGTGGAAAAATATATAATCTATAGAATGGACAACGCTTAGGTATATTATAGGAATTGTGGGGTTTGGTGCACATCAGACATTTCTGTGTAATTCCAAACAGTTGCATTAACTGGATTGAGATGAGATTTAGATCTGCAGTGGAATTTAGCAGCACAGCTAAGTTCATTGTACATCACAAACATTTAGGAAAGCTTCTACATCTGAACTCTTGACTCAGAAAATGAGAGCTTGGTTATATCAAATCAGTGTGTTTTGATGAAGCTGTGTCTTTATAACTGTTTCCAGTAATTATTGTTTCCAGTTTTAACACAGAATATTTTATTTGCAATGATAAACTCTTAATGGAGCTGTTTAAATTTGCAGGTGGTTCCTGAACTGACTGAAGCACTGAAGAAAAAGTGAAAGCATCCTCATGAAGTTTGAAGGAAAAAGTAATTTCTACACAGTGCCATTAAAAAGCTATTATATTAGATGGCCTTCAGAGCAACCAACTGTTTAAATTGTCTGAGTCCAAACTAATCTCTGAATGTCTTTTGTACTATACTTAATTCCTGCGTACAGACAACTTCATTTTTTTTCTAATTCTATAATAAAACAAATGATTAAGTGGTAGCAGCTGGTGGTGAGGTCAGTGGTTGTTTAACTTCCTAACTTAGAACTAGCTTGGTGTGTTGGGGAATGAAACTTTCTCGTGTCCAGAAATTTTGTCTGCATAAACTAACCAAAACCTTGTCTTAGAGCAGCACTTTAGGCCAGTTCAAAAGACACATATCCTTTCTCCTTTGGCAAGATTGCTGATAACTCAAGGGTTCACATAATCAAGTTCAAGTCTTTAGAAACTTAGTTACATTAATAACGGGGGAAGAGCTGGAATAAGGGAACAAATTCAGAGTTAAGTTCACCCTTCCCTTCTCTGTTGTAAGACTTTTCTGCAGTTTTAGATCAACTGACATGAATTTAGGATTAAAACTGGTTAACCTACTGTTTACCTCTTATAACAGTTTTCCCTCCCCCTCTCCCTTTCCTTTATATAAACTCGTTCTGCCAGCCTATCTGTAGCATCTGGTGAAGGAGGTTGTTGCCTACAAAAGGGTCATACCACTCTGAACTAGTTACTCCCTAAGATAACAGCACCCTGCCCAACCTTCTTCTGCCTGACTTAGACTAACCCACCTAACCACCTCTCAACCCTAAATGTACCGATTCAGGGGCTAACTTTTTAACATCGCTTTCTTTCTGGCTTGTCAGCATATAATAAATTAAGCATGGAAGGAATATGCAAGAATCTGTTTTCTTCAGAGTCACTCTGATGACTTAAATAAGATGGGGATGTATTTAAAGAACGTGCTAGTGCTTTCTGTTGAAAAATGCAACAGATTTACAGAGCAGGCGGGCTACCATTTTTATAGTCTTCCCAGGAATGTACCATACTTAGAGGCAGGTTTTGAGCCTTCACTTTGGTCAAAGTGGGGGAGCCTGAGTTGCTGCTACTCTTAAGACTGGGCACCTCACTTCACCATATTTCTCACTGTAGATTCTTTAACATGTTTAGATGAGACAGAGTGAGCTTCTAGGACACTCTACTAGATCCAGCTTCTAAGTTGATAGGCAACCCTGAGCACAACCCTGAGCCCCCCTCAACTCAGAGCTTTGGTGCCTGGCTCAGCAGTGCACTAGTCTACTTAAGATCTACAGCCTGGGACTTTCTTCTGAAGGTAGGCACCTACATCCATTCTTTGGAAAAGTGAAATAGCACTTCTGCATTCACGTGTGCTGCTCTCTCGTTCTGTCACTTGCACGCATGTGCTCACATGGTGTGGGTGATGTGATGGTGGTGGTGGTTCTCACCTTCTACATAACATCCTAGTGCAGGGATTTGTTAAGTAGAGTGCTGCTCCATATTAGCACCTACACATACTTCACAAGATAAACTCAGAGATTTCAAATAGGCATCCAGGGCATCAAAAGCTGCCTAACTTGCTGTGGTTGCTCTATTATTCTTCCATAGTCAGAAAACAAGTGAAACCTCAGGGCTGGCATTTTCCAAGTCTAACAAGGTTAAGAACCACTGGCCTAGTAGTTGGAACATTTGCCCAGGGACACTGGGGTTCCATTTCCTCCTTGACCTGCAAGGATTCAAACCCACATAGGCCACCTCTCAGGAATGTACCAAGAGCACAAGAGGGAACATACTTATGTGGCCTAGGGGTTAGGGATCTCAGCTGAGACAGGCTATCCTGAATTCTGGTCCCTGCTCCAAGAACAAGTTCTATATTTTGCATTATGCATTTGATTCGGTGACTAAGCAGCTGTTGAAGCAAGGCCCTCCCCAGTCTTAAAGCAAGTAGCTGTACCTTACTTTTGGAGGAAGTTTGCTGCTGGTAGTGGGTCTCTGATGTATGCTCTGAGCACACTTGCTGGATTGATTCCCTCCTGGAGGTTTAAGTAAAGGGATGCTTCTGACTGGCAATAACTACAGGTTACACCAGTGTAATAAAAGCAGATAATGTAAACCTTTGAAAAAGTGGATGTTTCATTCAGTTTGGTGGCTTGTTATGCTAAAAAGATTCACCAGTAAACTCTGCCAGTAGCGCCAATCACACTACAGGCTTCATCTGCCCACTTCTACCTGGGGTTACAGTTTGCTAAATGCAAGCAAATTATTTCCTACCATCTTGCCACCAAATGATAAGGCAAAATAGATTTGCACTTTATCCGCTAAGTGAATCAGAGATGTATGTTTTGTGACCCCAAGTTCACTTTATCAGACTTAACCCAATCATACCAGCTACTGAACCCCACCTCTTAAAGGGTAAATAGTCTGATGCAGTGACTAATTCTTTGTTTACCTCTGTGGGGAGAAAAGTATATTATGGCCATCTCATATCCAAGGCTATGTATACAATAGTATTCCATGGCCAGCAGGTTGATAACAATTAGTGTTTCATATTTTCTGTTAGAGAAATTCTTTACCTGCACTTTATGCAACTCTGTATCCATTTTGTCCCAACACTGCCCCCTGCTGGAAATGTGTTCAAAATCATGCTTATAAACCACTATCTATTGGCAATGCTAAAAGTCTTGATCTGAAAACTGAAGATATTTGGGTGTGGAAGTGTGCTGATTATATATGATTATATGAAAGTTAGTTGGAGAACATCTTATTCTAGCTATATAACTTTTGGAAATGAGTCCTTTTGTTTTAAAACTGTTCAGAAAATATTTCCTGGAAGCTGCTGCAGCTGGTGATTGATGGACCTTCCCGAATACATTTTTAAAACACAGCAGTGTTGTAACTGGTAGCTTTCATTATAGTGCCTCTAGCAATACAACAGCTGGTTTAGCAAGATGTGGTTAACAGGTCCACAGAGGGCCAATTGCGGGTTCCTGGTGGGAGGGAAAAAAACTCTTAGATGCCCTCTCTTGAAGCTTTCCTATCAAATCTAATAGTCTCATGTTGTCTTTCAGTTTTAATTTACCTTGTGATCATCTGTTCCACTCTGTTGTGAACTGAGTGTTAATATATAAATGACAGTGGAGCAACAGTGGTGCCTGTCCTGGGCTTTGTGAATTAAATCGTATTAGTCGGTGTAATCTGATTGTGAAATTCTTAGACAGCCTACATAACCATAGAGAGAATAGCTGCTCCTACAAGAACAGAAGCCTCAGAGACAGCTTGTCTGTGGTCGTTAGGCTTAAGACGATAAAGAAACCACCAAGTAGGAAGAGACGAGAGGAGAAAGGAGAGTCAGAACAAAGAAGAGAGTCAACAGAAAGGAAGCTTATTAGAGGTCCACAATAAGGTGTGTGTGTGTGTGTACTGTAATGCCATATCTGACTCTGATAAATGATTCAAGCTGTTAGGAGCTCTGTGAGGGCTATTCCCTGGTAGGCTTATCAGAAGAATTTAGTTACAGGAAATATAGGTGCACCACCTGTGTTTAGAAGAATGGTTTATCGTGTGGTCTGAGATGCTTCATTCTTTCCCTGTGCTGCAGGCAGTAAAATGCCCTTTCTGTTATCAGGGTCAGCAAATAGGCTGTGGTGGCTTCCAGGGACATCAGCTGAACCTTACAAGATCCAGGTTTTCTTCCTTTTTTTCTGTTCTGTAGAGACATGCTGGCAAGTGGAGAAGGAAAGGTGATAGAGATTAGTTTAGTGTACAATGTCTGTTGGTAAGCCTGCAGGGGTGTGTGTGTGCATGTGTAGCAGGCCAGGGTGCCCTGAGGATTGTTTCCCTATTCTTGTAGAAACTGTGACTTCTGTCCCCACCACAGGATTAAGAGGCTGGACTTGGCCAGGGAGTGGGAGTGGGAGCAGGAGCAGGACCAGTTGCGAGTGTGCTGTACTGCTATGGCAGGAGTAGGGCACAACAGCTGTCTTTTGCCATGGGATTCTCAAGGTCTGGCTGGTAGCTCCTCTCCAGTTCCTGCCTGGTTTGTGCACTGCTGAAATGCAGTGTTTTGGTCTGTAATGCTCCATTGTGTGTGATCAGATATGGAGGCAGGTAACGTGGACCCAACAGTCCAAGCGGCCTAGCATCTCTGCATATACTGTGGTGTATTAAGAGACAAGACAAGTATCCCTCTGTGCCCCCCCCGCACCTCAAATGTAGCTTTCAAAGGTCTCTGGCAGACACCAATGCCATGATACAAAATTTAATGGAAGGGCTGGCTTTGCCTTTACAGCATTGTACCCAACCAGTTAAGGAAACCTACTCTTTATTTGCATAGTTGTTGAAAGTCCATGGCATAAAAAACAAATTGCTTCTAACATGTTTGAATCGTACCTGTGAAGGCTTTCCCTAAGCCGCACACACCCCACAGTACACAGCAGTGGGGTAAGTGTAAAGCTTCAACAATAACTATACCCCACAACAGAACCATCATCATTTCTGGATCCTACACCTGCACCTCCAGAAATATTATGTCTCTCATTCAGTGCATCCAATGCCCTTGTGGAAAATATGTAGGAGAAACCAACCAACAACTGTGCACCAGAATAAACCCACACCAGAAATCTATCAAAGACAAGAATATCCAATTACTTGTCACAGGACAATCACTCCCTCTCCGATCTCTCAGTTCTAATCCTCAAAGGGAACTTGCAAAATACTTTTTGTAGACAAGCCTACGAGCTTCACTTCATCAACCTACTGAATACTAGAAAAATAAAAATCATGGACTCAGTATAGACATTGGATTTATGATGCATTACAACCTGCCTGACATGTGATTCACATGGGACCTGCCTGACCCTGACCTCCTACATTCCTTCCCCCCTTTTCTCTCCTCCCCTCCACCACTTCCCTGCCCACTTCCTTTTTATTGCTAGCCTCTTTTTTTTTTTAACTTGTGTTATTACCTCTGTAGTGTTTTCCCTTTGGCCTTTTTGTCCCCTGTCATCTTCCCCCTCCCTCCCCTGCTTTGCCTTTTGTTTTCCTACTTCTGCCCTTTTATATTTTCACCAACATCCTGTCACGCTTTTAGCTTCTCCCATTCCTGCTTTCCTGATCTCCAGCTATTCCCTTTTTCACAGACTGCCTCTTTTTCACCTTGTATTTTATCTGTCTTCCTCTGATTTCCACCCCCCCGCTCTCTTCCCCCTCCCTGCTTTTCCGTTTGTCTTGCTTATCTTTACCTATTCCCATTCTCACTGACATCCCTCCACACTTTTAGCTTCTCTCATTCCTTGGAGTCTCAGACTAGCAGAGGCTCCTTATGCCTGATGAAGAGTGATTGCACCTAAAAGTTTGCGAAGAACTTTTTTCCAACTACTCAGTTGTTCTAATAAAAGATATCACATCTACTCAAAGCATCTTGCCTGCTTATGTTCTTAGACCAACATGGCTACAGCCAAAAACCCAGCTCCACTGGGCAGACACGCTCAGCCCTATTGCAGTCAGGAGCAAGTACAAGGCTTAGACCCCATAGGCTTCTCTTTGCTAGGTCAGAAACCATTCCCAGAGCCACTTGTACCTGCGCTGGCTGTACTTCTGGCCCCCCATGTCTGTCATCTTTGGCTGCCCAGTGATCCAGCTTCCACAGGAAAGGTAGAGAAAACCTTAAGTAGAATTTTGTGCTGGGCCTAGTGGTTAAAGCAGTTGGCTGGAAATAGAAGATATAAGGTCAAATATCACCTTGATGATGGGGATTTGAATGTTGAAACAAAGTGATGTAATCAGCAGACCGCAGGCTGGGTGGTATAAAGGTGCTGCCCAGCCAAGGAGCAGGAACACCGCTGTGCAGGGTCTTGCTGGGTGTCTTGGGTGCTGGGCCTGCTCCAGTGCTGGCCATGCATTTAATTCAGTGACCACTTACTAGAGAAGCAGCAGCAGCAGTAGGACTGTATTTGGAGGGAGCTCACATACATCAGTCCCAAACCATCAGACTGTAGTGAGTTAAAAGGGGTCGGGTGGTCCCTGACAGAGCTGCCTGTCTACTTTTCTTACCCAGTGGTAAGTGAAAGCTAACCCTGGGACCTCAGCCCTGTTTCACTGAGCAGGCAAATTGGCATTAGCAACAAAGCAGCTGCTCCACAGGGTGTTCCAACTCCCTTTGAAGTCGCCACCACCAAATGGTTTCCCCTACTACGTTGCACACAACACACCCCCGCTTTTCATTTTACTACTGAACATCACTGTGAGATGTTGTCTCAAAGTAACACAAGTGCTTTAGTGTTAATGGGGCAAATCCTACAGCTTCCGAGTTCCCTGCATGGAAGCTGACTTTGCATCTCCTCTTTAGGCCTCTGACTGCATGCGAAGTGTCATTGTTGGGCTGTGACAGAGCGGGGGCATGGGCGCATTAATGGGGGAATTCACCTCCCCACACACCTGCCAACCCCTTCATGCAAACAGAGCGAGAGAGAGTGAGGGAACAGCCATCTGCTCCATTTTCCTCAGTTGCCCCCAAGTATGAGACAGATTGTTCCCACACCACGTTACTGCATTGAGCCCAGCCAGCGCAGGCTGCTCGGTGACTAGCAATAAATTTCAACAGACATTCAATTAGTTTTGGAGATAATTAGATTAAATGTTGATCAGCACTGATTCCAAATTTCCCCTCTCCCTGGGCTGGAATCCACAAAGCTAAAACCCATCATTTTTATCCTGATTGTTTAATGCCAAACAAATGCTGGTTGGGGGGAGGGGTGAGCCAGAGAGCAAGAGAGGCTTGTCTCATCTCTCAAGGGCCTCAGGGTCTTTGTGATGCAGTTGCGCTCACTCGGGTGCGTCTCCCCTTGAGTTCTTTGGACTCAGGCGGCACCTCCCTGCAGTGCACTGCAGCCCCTGGTCATCCGCGCTGCAGCTGCAGGTGAACGCCCCACCATCATCTTCATAAGAGCCCGAACAATCTCCACATCTTGTGGAAGAGCCATGAACCTTTGAGATAGTTGGGTTCATGTATACTGCACATTTCTGCTTAGTGATTGCTGTTGGCTGAGAGGTGGTTAGCTATGTTAGTCCAAAGTCAATCAAATGGAAGGTACCTTTATAGCCTAACTAAATAACATCTAGAGAGAGCACAAGTTTTCATGGTCCCTTCACTTCAGTTGGCTGAGCCTTTATATCAGGGAGGCCTGAAATGCCAGAAGACCCTAAGCCCAGGGTTGATGCCTTTCCCTCCCTTCCAGCTAGTTATTCTCTCTCTCTCCACCCCTACCCACCCCTCCCTTCTTGCACAGGCCCAGGTGCTTCTGCCATCAGAGCTTGTCCCTTTTGTTTCAACTGATAACACACCTACTTCTTACTGACTTGGAGAAGGTTGCAGGACTGGAGAAGGGACAGGTCCTAGATGGGATGGGCTAGAAAGGGACAATCCCCAGAGGTGGATGGGCAAGAGTCTGTGCCACTTAGAGCCCATTCCCCTTCAGAGCCTGGAACAGGACCAGGATTCTTGATCTCACCTTTTCTCACCACCCACAGCCAAACCCCTTTATCAGTGGCCTGCACAGAGGATGCTAGCTCACCATTAGTTTCAGCTACTTGCCTAACAAAAGTGGCAGGGGCCTGAGCTGAGGGTCTTGGGGATCACCCATGTGAATGCCAACACTGGACATTTTGGTTGGAACATTTGTTTTCTGGTCTGCTTTTTCTGGAGGGCATGAAGGCAATGGGTCTCGCTTGAAGAACATGCTCCACACACACACACTGGAGGAGTCCCCTGTGGTTCAGTGGTAGACTCCTTGTCTACCACACAGGAGACCTGGTTCAATTCCCAGACACTTATACAGTTACAGCAATGGAGGCACCAAACACATGGACTCAGTCTGGTCTTTGGATTCTGTCTCTTTCACCTTAAGGGAGGGTGAAAGGTCTGGGCAGCCTCCACTCCTCCAAAAATTCTTGCCCAGACATATGCATTGAAGGTCTGGGTGGCCTGCATGCATACACCATGATCCAGGAGGATTGACAGTTGCCACACATGCTGGCCAAGCTTAGGGAATGCCAGGGTTCAGGCTGCCTGCATGGACTTTGCCTCACCCCCGCCCCTGCCTTCTGTGTGCACATGCTGATACAATCTTTAGTGATGTTGACCAGCTGCTGTTTTCCCCTTTCCCACCCCCTGCCTTTCATGGGTCTCACTCAGTGCCCACTTAACACAGCCATTCAATAGTTTATTGCTGGCTTCTCAGTGGGTGCCTCCATGCCGAATTCACTGCACTACACTGCAGCGAGCCATCTCTTCAGATGCTGCTACTCTATTTTATCTCCATGACTCCTGGGTCTTTCATCACTAAACCTCAAGCTATTTCCCACCATTGTCCCCTTGCCTGGGCTTATAAACCCACTGAGCCCATTTTTTTTCTGTGCTGAGCCCTATTCCCAACAGAGGCTTTTCTTCTTGGAGACCTGCAACCCTCCTGCCACCTGCCAAAACCAAAGACAGCAGACAGGCCTATAGAGCAATGCCAAGCACTGGTCTGCACTCAGGCAGCCTTTTCCTCTGTCTACCTCAATCTTTCTATGTGCTTCCCTCCATCTACTTTGGCTCATGCACCCCTCATGGCTGGCCCTCCAGATTCGAGGCTACCGATTCTCCAGCAGAATGTTCAGCCACGCGCCACTCGCAGCGTTCGTCGATTCATAGACGTTAGGGCTGGGAGGGACCTTGGGAGATCACCCAGCCCAGCCCCCTGGCTCAGAGGCAGGAAGTCAGGTAGGATCACAGGACCCCAGCAAGGTAAGCATCCAAATATTTCTTAAAAGAGTCCGGAGCAGGTGCTTGCAATACCTCTGGAGGGAGGCTATTCCAGCCCTTGGGGACTCAGACAGTAAAGAAGTTTTTCTTTATGTCCATCCTAAAACAGTTTTGGAGGAGTTTGTGACCATTAGACCTTGTCATCTCTTGGGGTGCTGTGGTGAACAAGTGTTCTCCCAGCTCCTGATGCACACTCCTGATGTACTTATAGACTGCTACCAGGTCACCCCTGAGCCTGTGCTTTTCCACATTGAAGAGTCCCATGACTCTCAGCCTCTCTTTATAAGGCCTGTTCTCTTGCCCTCTGATCATGCACATGGATCCCCTCCGGACTCTCTCAAGCTTCTCCACATCCTTGTTGAATTGTGGAGCCCAGAATTGGATGTAGTACTCCAGGTGCGGCCTCACCAAGGCTGAGTACAGCAGGAGGATGATATCCTGTGATTGGCTTCAGAAGCATCTATGGATGCAAGCCAGAGTTTGGTTTGCTTTACCAGCTGCAACACCGCATTGGTGCCTCATGTTCATCTTGTGGTCAATCATGACCCCCAAGTCTTTTTCGGCCATGGTGCTAGTGAGCATAGCACTCCTGAGCCTATAAGCATGCTGCAGGGTTGTTTTCCCAAGGTGGAGTACCTTGCATTTGTTGGTATTGAATGTCATCAGGTTTGTACCTGCTCACTTTTTAAACCTATCCAAGTCAGCCTGGAGCACCAGCCTATCCTCAGGTGTGGATGCTAAAGATTCATAGACACTAGGGCTAGAAGGCACCTTGCAAGATCATCAGGTCCAGCCCCCTGCCCAAAGGGCAGGAAGTCAGCTGGGTTCAAATGATCCCAGCAAGATAAGCATCCAAGTGTTTCTTAAAAGAACCACTTCTTTTGCCTCATAAGGCCCACCCCCTTGTCCTCTAATCATGTGCATGGCTCTCCTCTGGACTTCTTCAAGGTTCTCCACATCTTCTCTAAATTGCGGTGCCCAGGACTGGATGCAATACTCCAGCTGTGGCCTTACCAAGGCCGAATAAAGCAGGGGGATGACTTCCTGGTTCTTGCTTGAGATGCATTGGTAGATGCAAGCCAGCATTGCAATGGTGGCTCATGTTCATATTGTGGTCAAGCATGACCCCCAAATTTCGTTCAGTCATGATGCTAGTGTGAGTGTAGCACTGCTGAGCCTATAAGTATGATGTGGATTTTTTTTCTCCCGAGGTGGAGCACCATGCATTTCTCCATGTTGAAAGTCATCAGGTTTTGATCTTCCCACCTTGCAAGCCTGTTGAGGTCGGCCTGAGCTGCCAGCCTATCCACTAGTGTGACTGCGTCTCCCCATAATTTGTTATCAGCAAACTTGGCCAGTCCACATCTGACACCAGATTCCAGATAATTTATAAATACGTTAAAGAGTACTGGTCCAAGTACGGGCCCTGGGGCACACCACTGGTCACCATGTGCCATGCTGATTTGGTTCCATTGACTATCACTCCCTGGGTCTGACCATGGAGCCAGTTCCCCAGGCATCGGACTGTAAGGTTGTTGAGGCCTCAGTTCCCCAATTTTCGCATGAGTACATCATGGAACACAAGGTCAAAAGCTTTTTTGAAGCCCAAATATATGTTATCAACCTCTTCTCCTTTGTCCAGGTGATGTGTCACCTGGTCATAAAAGGAAATGCGATTGGCCAGGCAAGACCTACCCACAACAAAGCCATGTTGGCTCTCTCTCAGACTGTTGCCTTCCGTTAGCCTGTTGTTGATGGGTTCTTTGATGTTTTCCAGGATCTTTCCAGGGACTGAGGTCAAACTGATTGGCATGTAGTTCCTTGGATCTTCCTTCCTCCCTTTCTTGAGAATAGGCACCACATTGGCCCTCTTCCAGTCTTCATGAACCTCTCCCAAGTGCCACAAGTTCTCTCCCAAGCAGCACTTTTCTTTTCCTTTTTCACGTCCTTGTGACAAGGTATTTAACAGAATTTGCAGAAACATCTGAAAGCTTTGGGATGTCACCACTGGCGATGTCTTTGCCTGAGAACTGACTCCCAAAATAGGTCCTATACTCCTAACTCACCAATAGGCATTGCTCTAGAGGCAAAAGAAGAGACTTTGAAGGCCAGTCTCAACAAATACCATATTAACATCAATACCTGGGAGGCTCAAGCACTGAATCATTTCCAGTGGTGCCATGCTGCAGGACAAGGCATTGATGATTTTGAGTAAACCAGAGATGGCAAATAGAGTCCTTGATATCAAGCACATTCTGTTGTGCTCTTTCTGAGCTCCTTGCAACACAAAGAATTGCTTTATTACGCTTCTGTGATTAAAAAAAAGAGTGAAAGCTAAGCGATTTTTTTTTCAGAGGGTGCCTTGACTCTAAAAGCACTGTGGAGCAGGACCAGGCATTTGCTTGTTCTTCAACACTTAACACAATAGGTATTAGTGTAACATAAGGGATTACAGCAGCAACTCTGGGAGCCAAGCCTTTTGGTCACTGATAAGGCTGAACCTTTCTTTTTAAATGGTTCCTGCTGCTTTTTTTTATAACTTTTCATTTGTAACCTGCCCTAGAGCTTGGTACATTTAAGGGAGTAAGAGCTCCAGAGTAACAGGGTTGCTACAGGTGTTAGTGCTAGGGAATCACTAACCGGAGAAAGGCAGGACTTCTTTTGTTGTAGAGCATCCTTAAACTGAATGCACAAAAGAGCCTGTTTACAGCTCCCATTCAAATCCTGTGTGGCCGGGATGCTCCAGAGACCCTCTGCCTGTAGTAAACATATAGAAGGCTTTCTCCTTTCTAGACAAAATTAGCCTTGGTTCTGGGTGGCTGGAAGGTTTTAGACCAGAGTCAGGCAACTCTTAGCATGTGCGCCACGCAAAGGCATTTTGCTTGGTGCATGCATCTTGGGGCGGATGGTGGGGAAGAGGCCCAGGTTATACTCCCACAACAAGGAGCAGGCCTCTCACAATTCCTCCACCACCCACCCCTGGCATGCCAACATCTTACAAATGGAGGTTGGGGTGTTTTAGGCACTCTATCCAACAAAGTTGCCAACCTCTGATTTAGACCATGCCCTCTGGAAACAAATCTGGAGTCAATAGACTTTCTTTTGCCTTCAGTGGACTTTGGAACAGATTTTAAGTTAATTCCAGGTGGCAGACTAAGGTAGGTCACCCCCTCCTTCAACAGTGTCCTACTTTCAGGAAATCATGTGGCCAGAACATTTCAGTCTTGCTCTTGAAGGCATTAGCACTGATGTTGCAATGATACCAGCAGATCTAGCAAAAACTAGGCATTGGGTAGAGATGTACAAGGGTTGCAAGGGCAGATACATTTCCTTACTTCTGTTTTGGTGATCCCACTAGCTGAAGTGCCAATTTGAGCTGAGATCCTCTGGTTAAAAAAACCCAGTGGACTAGAGTAGCAAGGGGGCTGAGAGTCACACTCAAGGGGCACTAGCAAAGCCAAATAAGAACATGGGATAGGAAGGCACCTCCTGGGTTAGAGGGTCCAGTCCCTGCTTTTTTTGAAGTGTCCTAAAAAGTCATCTCTTCCAGCCCTTACATACCAAAAGCACATTACAAACATAAATGACTCACTGGGGAGCCCTGTGCAGCATCCATCAGCACAAAATGTGCCTCTTGCTTGTAACATCCAGTATTTGCAAGCACTGGATTAATTGGGAAATCCTTAAGATGAAAGGTACTGGGTGACGCCCTGTGTTCAATAAGGCAAATGTAGGCAGAGTGAGTAAGGACAGAACAAACCTTCTGCTTTCTGCATCCTGCCAGTGTCTTAACAACAAACTGGATTTGGGTGCTTAGTGCTTCCCTTTACTTCCTGCAATCTGGGAGCTGCAACCAGTGTACGTAAATAGGAGATGAGGTTTTGAGAGCTTTTATGTGGTTTGTTGCTAAGAGAACTGCTCCCTTGGTACATGGGCATGGCGCAGATCCATTCCACTTACTTTCTGAGAGGAATGCCTCACAAAACATCTAGCAACAACAAGAGCATGACTTAATTTATCAGCCTGAAGTGCTGGCTTCTCCCTTGATCCATAGCACTACTAAGATTGAGGTGGCTTATAATGCATGATATTCTGGAAAGTCAGAAGTGAACATTGAATTAACCCCGTGGTGTACAGGGACACAGTGAAATAGTAGCTTTGAACTGCCAGAGGTAGCGGTTGCTTTTGAACACTGGACTGTCAGGCCATGCCAGCTTTGGCCTACTTTACCACCCTCCCCGGGTTACTTCTTACCTCTCCAGTAAAGCACTACGAGAATCAGACTTCTCAGCCTTGTTTGCTGGTGCTAATACAAGCATGACACAAAATGAAACTCAAAATACCAGCACAGTCTTTTAAAGCCTTTTTTCCCCCTCCCCATAAGCATTTGAAACTAGTAGGCAGCATCTGCAGTGAATTTCCCTTTTCCTGATTTAAAGGCACGTGAACATATAGATGGCAACTTTCAGACCAATAATCTGCAATATGGCTTTCAAATGAAATCAGAGCAAGACTTGCCAACCTACATTGAGCCACTGTTGAGCACAAGCATGTCTTTATAAGCTTAAATTTGGAAAAATGCATGCTTACTACTTGCAACAGATATGGGGAGGTTATTACTATCCTGAGAGCACTGGCTACATTTGGAAGCAAGGATAAAAGCTTATTTTCACACAGAAATTCCCATGTGGCTTTTGGGCAGGTGCCAGGTTTCAGCCTCCTGCCAGAGCTTGAAGTTCATTGCAAAGATCCCCAAGCATTTAAGTCTCTCCATTAGAAGTTGTCTGTCGTCTAATGCTTTGCATAAAGTGATGCATCACTGTCATGAAGAGTCTTTGTTATTTCAGAGCTGTCGTCTAGAAAGCCCAAACCCATCATGGCTTTCCTCAACTTGTAAAAAAAAAAAAAAAAAGCCATCTCCAAGCACCTGCAGGGGAGTATCCAAAATGCTACAGAAAATTTGCTTTTCTAGGTCTTTTCTGGATTAATCAACAGGTCATCTCTGGCCTCATTATCAAGCAGTCTCTTGTTCTTTGTACTCTGGATTTTTGTCCTGAGAGAAACTAGCTTTGAGGTTCCACCTCACCAGGCAGCTCCTTAGCATCAGCCAGGACACGAGTGAATCCCTTATCACAATCGTACTTAACAAGGAAATCCCTTGAGGCTGTTAGCTGCTGCATAGTTGTGTTTGGTATCTCCTTCAAACTTTTCAAAAGGACCCGGGAAACTATAAGCCCACTAGTTTGATTGCAGCACAATGCAAGATCTTAAAACAGAAATTGAAGTAAAGAATAATCAAGGGCATGAGGAAAATTGAAGGTAGGACAAAAAAAATGCAACATTGTTTTAACCATGGGTGATAGTGTTAGACCAGTCTCATCTTGTTCAATGGCAGGATACATGACTTCTTTGATAAGGGCAGTGCCATGGACCTGAAGTTTTTTTAGATTTAAGCAAAGTATCTGACAGTGTGCCTCATGGGAAACTATTAGGTGTACTGGAGAAAACGGGGATTTTTACTATCATTTTAAGGTGAATAAGGAGCTGGTTAAAGAAAAGGCCGTATCAGATTATGTTATAAAGGGAGTTTTATGGTTGGAAAGAGGTGCTCAATGGTAGTGACCTCAGGGATCTCTCTTGGGATCCACCCTAAATCTTTTAATAGCAAACTTGGTGCAGGAATTAAGATATGTGCTTGTGAAATCTCTGGATGGCACAAAGTAGGGAGGCAGAGGCAATTTAGAGGAGGCTTGGATATGCTTTTATAACCTGCAGGTTATTCTTTTCTCTATCTAGGGCCCTTTGTGGCTGTAGGATGTGGGACAGGCCACGTGGATGTACTTGGGCACCCTTTTAGACAAGCAGTTGCTTGAGAACACAGAGGACTGGACTCGACGACCCAGGAGTGCCTCTCCAGAGCTGTTTCTGAACTATTTTATTCACAATTTTGACTTCATGAGGTAAATCCTGCCAAAGTGCCACATGGCACAAGAATTTATAGTTGCAGATTTTGTGAGGCAGCAATTTGGCATCACTTTGAGTTTTGATTCCTGTGGGTCCCTTCAGGTTTGAATCATTGGCAACTGAAACGAAAAAAGCATCACAGACTTGAAACTTGGCACCAACCTATATAGATTGCATCGAGTTGGCTTTCCCATCTTGTTTCACTTAGGGGTTTTGGAAACAGGCTGGTCACATGCTGGTGCGTTACAAGCCAGCGCTGGGATGAGGATGCATAAAAGTACAAAACCTTCGAACCATGTCAAAAAATACTGCAGTTTCAGTGCAACACCTCATAGCACCATTCAGTGCAGGATTTCAGGTCTAAAGCTCTCTTGTTGAGTCCCATGTCTTCCTAGGACCTCCATTGTGCTTGCCTTTCACATTTGCTCTATCGTTGTAACTTTGATCTCCAAAATCACTGAATGGGATTCCTATTTCTTTGAACTGTTCAAGGGCATCTTTTGTTATTCCAGCATTAGGACAATCTAAACGTTCAACAAAGTATCACTCTCTTCTCTCACCTCTGCTTCTTCTGCAGAAGCAAGTCAACAGTCATCATCTACTCGTTCACTAAATAGCTTCATTTCAGACAAGTGTAGCAGGAGAACACTTGACAGCTTTCAAAGCAGCAACACTTACCTTCTTGGTCAGGTTCATAATACTTGAATAATTTTGTTCTGAAAGTTATTTCTGCCCAGGTGGGGAGCATGAAAGTGACAATTCCTGTCAGGTAATTTCTTAGAGTTGCTTTTCTATTTCAAGGTCATGTTTTCTATTAAGCTTCACAAATTTAAAAAAGCTTCCTAGAGGTGGACTGAATGGAGTATGTCCATCAAACTCCAGAGGGGAATGTTTTTTATTCTGTACAGCTTGATCAAATCAATTAGCCTTTCCCAATCAGCTTGTAGCTGCTCCATCAGAGAATTATTCTGGAATTTTTTTGGATCAATTGTATTGCAGTCTAATCTCCAATTCTCTTCCCATATAATTACTGTATGCATCATCTGCTTACTGCTCACCTTTCACTAGGACACGAAATGTTATTTCAGTCTCGCACACCATTCCAGGCTGAAAGCAAAATCTCCAGAGTTAAACAGCTTGAGGCAGAAGCAATAAACAGAATCAGCTGACGTAGGATAGAGAAGCCTGGCTTGAAAACTGGAAAGCTGAACATTTTCTTCCATTATCATCCAAAGGAAAATCCTTTCACTGTGTTTGAAATGGCCCCAAAATCACAACAAAAGGAAAAAGGCTCTGTCATGGATTACAGGCCATTTGGCATAATTTTTCAGGGCACCAGTGCTCAGTTACCTCCTTTGCAGGGACTTCTGCCTTCTTTAAAAAATTCGCACAATTGAATTATTATTGCTCCAAGGCACAGCCACATCATCAGATGGAGCTACCACACTCAGAACAACATTTTGCTTCTTTTTCTCTTCTTTCAGACCTACTGGAACCATCAGAAGAAATGAAAATGTCTTTGTGAAGGTGAATCTCAACATTAAGGACAACCACAGCAGATCTGGAACAATTATTTTCTGACATTTTAGAAATGCTTGATGGCTTCAGATCACTGGCTTCTATTTCAGCTTTTTTTCTGCAATACTGAGTTTCCAAAAGAACTTTCTGGTTTCGTCAGAGACTGTTACTAGCACCTTGAATCTTGGTTGTGACGATTTGCTTTATCCCTGGAGTCCACTAGCCAACTACATGTGTGCACAAGTATAAGCTAATCTGGGAACTTGTAAACAGCAATAAGAACTGGCACATCCGAACAGAAAGAGCTGCCTGTCTGCTGTTTGCTGACAGCAATTTGGCTACCTTACTGATTTTCCAGTTTTAACAGAAAGCAATCATTGGTGGCGAATAAAAGGCATTTCACATTTAATCTTTTTTTTTGCCATCTCCATACTGAGGTAGGTATTTATTTACCTACTTCACCTAATCTCAAAGTCGGCTCTGAGCACTGGAATGAAACCAACACTTCCAGCTTCCAGGAGCAACGATGGGAGCAGTTTTTGCTCCTGGATCTGAGAGATGGGAGCTGGAGCCCAACAACCAACTTTCAGTCACTGCTTGGCTAAGAAGAAAGACTTGGCTGTCTGGCTGAGCATGTCAGGACAACCTTATTGGAACATCTCACAAACACAATCTCTAAAACAGTATAAACTTACAATGCCTATAGCATGTTCCCCTCTAGCTTTTAGCCTGTGGTAGCTTGCTTTGCTTTGTACAGGTGGCTTTCTTTTACTGAAAAGTGAAAACAGCATCTCTGTGACATGCAGGGAAAAGAGAAAGCTATGAACTAACGTAACTCCACTGGGCACAGGGAGGCAGAAGATAACAGCAGAGAATGTGGCTCTGTGGCTGATCCCAGCCAATGGACTTGCCTGTCTGCCAAGGAACACCTAAAAGCAAAAGAAGGATCCAGGTCATGAGGGCAAAGTAATTTGATCAAAGGACTTCAAATCAAATCCTTTGTAGCATTAGGTCAGGTAATACAGGGCCCAGTTTAAGTATCAGGAGGATCTTCCCAGGGCACAGAAGGTGTGGTGGTTTACATTTAGTATGAGCTCCCAAGCCTAAGGAGTTAAGTATTGCCTCTCTCTCTCTTTTAAATTCAATATCTATTATGGCTCTTGATAACAACGAGCAGCATTTGTGGGCCAGCTCATTTCCTGATGAGTTGGTCAGTCAAGTGCAGAGGGAGCCCTGAGAGCCGGTGCAGCACCATCTGCCTATAGCAGTTAGGAACAGAACATTTCATGCAATAATGGAGCTGAGCTTTCTTTATGCACTCACAGGCTGAAGCTCTTGCAGCTCTGTTTCTCCTTGGTTTAAAAACAGAGTCCCCAGTTTCACTATTAAAAAGAAGACCAAGAGAAGAGCCTGCAATGATGATTAGGCTAAAAAGGAACAGCAAGAATAGGGGAAAAGTAACCCCAAATTTTGCACCACCCTCCCTGCCCCTCTCATTTAAATTGAAGATGTGCTCCATCCTCCATTCAGTAGAGAAGAGTAGGTAGTGGATTTTTAGAGCCAGGCAGTGAACAGCAGTTAACCTTAGTGGCACCTTTCTGTCATTCCAAAGCTAGATTGTGCTACTAAGGATGTGATCATCTCATTATACCTCTGGGGCATCACACTCTGGCAACAGTATCACCTCCCATCCTTCCATTTCTCCCAGTCTTATTCTTTGTGGCAAGAACAAATAGCAGTAGCCGGATGATGATTTGGTCTGATTGCTCATTTCAACACTTTATCCTTACCTTGCAAAAATATGCACAGCACTTCATAAACAAACTTATAGCAATGTACTCTTCTTAGCTATGAAAACTGCAGATACCCACTGGACACATGGCTCACAGGAGTATTATATGAACAGTTCATTGTATTACTTGGTAAAATTGAATTTTTTTTACCAGATCCTGCTAGCACCCATCCAGCTGGATAACTTTACTGCTGTGAGTATTGAAAAAAAATTTGTGGGACTAGTCTCAGTAGTGAAGCTAAGCACTTGCATGCATGAGTGTTTGCAGCCTCAGGGCCTCTGGTGTATATAAAATAGTTATACAGCTGTGCTACAGGTGAAGCAACTTACACACCCTGGAAGAATCTGACAGCATCAATATTTGACTGTTGTGATTTTAAAAATCAGATGTTTCAGAAAAAGGCAAAGTAAAAAAAAAAAAAGTAAAAATGGTAAGGCAAATGTTCAACCTATTACTGATCAGTGGGGAAAGTCTGATCAAAGCAAAATGACCCTCCAGACTGCAGAAAGGAAGTTGGTTTTCCTGCAGCATGGCACTAATACTCCTCCATAAATTGATCAAATTCTGCACTGTCATCCAATTTTTGTTTAAATATATTAATGCCATTTGATCCCAGCACCTTACTTGGAAATGTATTCCAGCTATTGACTTCTCTGTCAAAAAGACTCAACCGAATGTTAATGAATAAGTATTATTGTCCAAATACATAAATGAGAGCATAGGAGATGGGGATCAATTCTATGGTCAAACATTTTGATCAGAATCCGTATGGAAGCACGTACAAATTCAGGCAATGCATAGGGTGCAGGAATGTATTGACCACCACTGCAGAACTAGCAAACAGTAGGTTCATATATGACTTTTTAATTAAAACCAGACACATTTATCAATTAAAAACATAAATGAAAACACAAAGGGAGTAGCAGTTGGCTACCCTGTTAGGCTCTTCAGGAAACTGAGTATTGTGATTTTTTTCAAAAGGAAATTAGGTGCTGCTTTCCTTTCAAAGGCAATTTTAGGGAACTTTTGGATATATCCTATTCATGACCATTTACAGTAACATGGAGTTATCTCCCAGGAGCTCCAGTTTCTGAATGAGGACTGAGCATTTGGGAGAATTTGGCTCCAGTTGTGAGAGTTGAGCCCATCTGAAAAAAGGAGAAAAAAAAGTCTTGCCTTTAGTAGCTGATTAGTTTTGAGCTTAGCAGTAGTTGTAATTGTGAATTCATTTTATGGCTTGCTATCTAAATGAAGAACAGGAGGCACTCAATGAAATTAGGATGCAGCAAATTAAAAATAGAACATAGATATAATTTGTCACAAAATTCTCTGCTGCTAAAGATCCTGGAGGCAAAAGTAAGTTTTGTGAACAGCTTAGACATTTATGACTTAAACCCAGCACCACAGTTTCACTAGCAAAGGCACATAGCCAATCATCTGCTGGGGTCAGAACATTGTCTTTCTGCTACTCAGTACAGAGATGCACAATTAGTGTGGGTGTTTCACCTTCCTGTGATTTATCTAGCACTGACTGCTGGTGGAAAGCAGGATACTGGGCTAACAGACCACTGGTCTGTCCTCCTATGCCAACTCCTATTTTCTTATTTCAACCTGCTGTTGAAATACTGGCAAGTATGCCAGGCTACCAAAAAAACCACTACTGCAAAACCAATGATTTCTTCAGTTTGCCTTACTACTACTCTGCAGTCATGTTGGGGCAGCAGTGAGTAGGCAACTTCTGCTGAAATCCTAGTTGTGTGCGCGCTTGCCAGGCTAGCTGGGGCTTTACAACTTGAATCAATACACCTTCTCCCAGGACCAGCACAGAATTCTTGAAAGGGCAGAAACTTCTATGTATTTCCATACAATCAGTTCTGTGTGCTGCAGCAACACAGATATATATATATATAAAGATGACTATACCCAGTAGCCCATGTGACGGGCTGTACTGGGGTCCCTTTGTGCCCCCTCCAGAGGACATCACTGGGTCTCAGAGGATCACCCCAGTGCAACTTACCCCTGCACACAAGCTGCATAAGCACGTTCCTGTCATACTGAATTGTAAAATCCATGGCCAGAGCTAGGAAAACCTTAAGAGTTAACTCACATTCGAACACTTCAGACTAAGGTTACTGAGATCAGAAAAGGCTTTTGGCCAAATCCAATCATTTCAATATATTATGTGTCAGCTGGGTAGACAAACTCTGAGGCACATAATAAATGAGACTAACATATTTTCCCCAAAGTGGAAGCTAACTGCAGTATTTCATTATGCCTATAGCCCAGCCCCTACCATCAGTGAACAAAAGCATAGAACAAACATTTAGTTTGTTTGCTTGGTTTTTTAATTAAAATTGAATTTGCAAAATGTCCATTGTTCTCTCACCATGTTGGCTTGGCGGTGAAAACAATATTTTTTTTTTTTTTCCAAAATAAGTTTTTTAAAGAGTTCATGCAAAAATAAAAACTGATCAGATATTTTGTTTTCTTTAATCTGCATTGCCCAAAGTGCTCCTTGAAAAAAGTTTTGGGGAAGAAGAAAAATAATTGCCAGTATTTGTACAAAGGGATTTACAACTGTCATCACGTACAAAGGGGTGGTAAGAAATTTTAGAAGAAGTTTACATTTATGAGTATCATACCCTGCTGAAGCCTGACCTGACAGAAGGTTGTTCAGAGTCCCATAAAAAATGTTTATTTTAGAAAAAAAACAAACCCTTGCAAAACAAAGATTAAGAATCTGTACATCTTTGAGGTCATTGTTCTGTAATACAGAATGTTTCCTCTCTTGTCAGGGCTGAGCCCGAGGACCTCGGAACCTGGAAATGTCATGGTTTTCGGCTGGCTCTCAGAACTCATGCATTTATGAATATTCAGTTAATTCAAACCACGCAAGCAGCAAGCTATCCAGCCAATGGTAATTCTGAGCGCACCATTAAAGCTTAGAACGTCTCCTGTTATTCCACACTACGGTGGAGAACTATGAATCTGGGACCCTGTTTAACTTTGGCTCTTTGGAGTCCAAAGATTTGTACTTGTCGTCGATCACTGGGGCATTCTGCTGAAAGTGGATAGCTGGTTTAATCTGGAACACGTCAAAACTCTCTTGGTTCTTCCTGTTGTAAATGTTCATTCTGTGCTCCAGCTCGGGGCTGGCTGTAGTGGAACCTGCTGGAGTCGGTAGTTTGAGGTTGACTGGATCCAATCCTTTTTGTGTTAAGCATGAATCCTCTGATAAGGATGATAACAGTTCCTGAACTACTGCATTGTTGACCCTCTGCCTTGGATCGATTTGGTCATGTCTTGTGTTCCCCGTCCTCTCTAAGGGACAATACTCAGAAGACTCCTCCCGGGTTGTACTGCAGTCTGTGGAGGAGCCAAAGGTTTGGCTGCTGTCACTCTGGGCTCTAGTTACAGAGCTGTCTGTGGATCTGGAGACACTCCCTGAAGTGGCACTAGTGGAAGTTCCAGTACTTCCTATCTTCATTGGCACATCCACTGTGAACAGGTCAGAAGATATGTTTGGGTGATGTACATCTATGGCTGCTGTGGTAATGACACAAATAGCTGCCTCAGGAACTCCACTGTCTGTAGGGAAAGATAGTAAGATCATAAATCATAAAAAGGCCTTACTTTGAACCACGTAGAGATATTGTAGAGAGAACATCCCATAAAATCATGCGATAAGTAGTTATAATCACAAAAATGATATGTGCATCCAAACACTCCTTTTCACAAGCATCTTGTTATGAAGTCTTTGAATACAAAGATATAGGAAGATGATTGTGACCTGAAATATTCCCTTTTTAAAAAAAAAAAACCACATAGCTGGGAGTACATTTTTAAAGTGAAAGGTAAAAATACCACACAAAACCTATATTTTTTTTATAAACAAACTTTGCACAGAGTCACCTATGATGCTTTGAATATCTGCTTTATTTCATAGCTTTTAAAATCTATCATATTGGATACTCATGTATAAAATGTGGTACAGTATGTGCCTATTTCAAACTCAGATCTTATGACCCTCTTAATGGTTACAATATAATCCTTAAAATATAGAAATCCATTTGG
The DNA here is from genome assembly GCF_001723915.1 of Gavialis gangeticus. Taxonomy (NCBI): domain Eukaryota; kingdom Metazoa; phylum Chordata; order Crocodylia; family Gavialidae; genus Gavialis; species Gavialis gangeticus. Next base: position 45,475,367 of record NW_017728996.1, on the reverse strand, counting down.
AGTTTGACCTAGTGCCACTACTCACATGTCAGTTTTGTCTGGCATTGAGTTTTCTTATCCTTCCTTCACTCAGTTTAACCTTTCTAAAAGGTTCCCAGCATCAGGCTTGTCTAAGTTATGTTCCAATTTGCTTTCCATTCACTTACTTCTCCACGGTTTTCTTTTCTAAGCCCATTTGAACCACTCTGTCTTACTCCAATAAAATCACACACCTGGATCTTTTAAACCATTGTAATTGACTTCTGCGGGAGGAGCACCATCAAGCCTTTTATCCTTGAGAGTTTCATCTTGACAAAAACTTTCATGGAAAGGACAGGAGGTTCATAAAGATTGGTTTAATTTCACAATGGATCTATTAACTGCTCATGCTTTCTTGTTCTGCACCAAGCAATGCAATTCAGCAATCAGAAATGAGGCTCTGAAATTCACTGTTAATCTAAATCTTTAAAGGAAACTTACCACTACTGGGCTCATTGTAATATTGGCTGATGTAATTATTCATATCATCCTTGACCATGGCCTCTGAAAGAGTGAGAAAGAATGTTATTAGAGATTCTACACTGTTCTAGTACACTGCTATATAATTGTGACATGCCCTGGCCCCAGATGTGGCCTTTGAGACACACTTTTGGGGTGTTTTCATACCTCTGGGGGTACCCTTCTGGCTCCAATATTTGCTATCTGCAGCTTGACCACTGAGAGCAGACTGAGATGCTTCAAAGGTCACCTCCCTGACCTCTAGAATCTCAGCTCTACCCGCCTCACCTACGTCTCGCCAGCTCTTAGAAAAGGGGATTTTGCCAGCTAGAAGAATCATGCCCTTGTCCAGTCATCCCCTCAGAAAAGATGGATTTCCTCCTTCTGTGGAAGAGGCCTTCCTGTATGGTCAGATGCTCTGGAAACAAATAGCACCGACCATGAGTAAAAAAGATAACAAAAAGTTGTATTATGAGAATGAGAGTAAAAATCAGAAATCAGTAACTATATTTCTTTGTTGAGATACAAAGATATAAGAAAAAAACAAAAAAAAATGTCAGAACAACAATCTAATCTTACCCTGCCTCTTAAACCTAAGACTTCAGCTCCTATCCAGCTCAACAGATTAGAAAGCAGCTTCTGCCTCTCACTTTTCTGCCAGGGCCTCCTGCAAGTTCCCTGTCAGCCTGCTTTACTCAGCTGGCTGGCTGGGGACCTCAGTGTTTCCCTATAGGTTGAAAAAAACTAAAGATCACAACTTGCTCTCAAGGCAAAGCTTAAGTTTGGTTTCTTATCTCACCACTTTTATACATCACCCATTGGATTCTTGGGGAGTCCACACTAGGCATAGAACTTGCTGCTGCTCAAAGACACATGCTTACCAGACTAACAAATCTTTCCTGCTCTAACTAAGGCCTCTGCATCCTTTCAGACATGAAAAATACTAATCCAATATTCTAAAGATACTGTCTCTCACTTAATTTTCCCATTGTGGGAACTATCCTTCCATGTGGTATTCTTATGGGTCTCTTCCTTTGAAATGTAAACACATAGATGTCTAGAAGGTTCATGCACCTCAAAGCATGTTTATAAGGGAGGTAAGTAAACAGACTCATGTCAAATCCTAATTCTCAGTGATTACCTGTTCCACCTGTGAATGGGCAAGGAACACTTAAGTTAATCACTGCCCGCAAAATTACACTTATATCAAATATAACAATTCATGCAGACATAATAATGACAAGGCTAAATACAGCTTGGTGGTACCTATACATAGAGACTACACATGCCATATCAGTAAAACAAGCTCAAGAAAACATTAATCACATCCCATGTATCCCTCAAGCACTGTAGGTTCATGACGGCAATGCTCTCTTCTATATGCTCTATATCTTAGCCCTGCTCATTTTATCTTTGCATCTGGCTAGGATATAAGCTGGTGTTCAATAAGGTATCTTTGGCAGCTGTCTCACTATAGTCCTGATCTAGCAGCCCCTAGCTAGCCACAGAAGGTCAATGGAAGTTGCTTTAAGTGGGACTTCTGGGACCAGGTCCTTAATGATCATTTAAGGTACTTTATAAAATAGCAAAAGGGAGATTTCAGAGAAATGGGGCCTTGGAACTCCCAGCCACAACTGTCATCATTCAGCTACTAACATTTCTATGCACCTGACATAAGCCATCCTGTTATGAAGAATGACAAACATGTATTTTACGTTTGATACCCTATTAGATCACTTAGCAATTTCTGTCAACACAAGTACTACTCTTTTTGATCAATGGCCATTGATTTAAAATGACAATAATGTTCAGTTTGGGACTTGATTCTCCCTGGATCCCAAACTGCTCGGATGTCAAAGTATCTCTTAGCATTTCCTTACTGTAAAGGCTTACATTAGGAGTCTGCCGATGTTATATGGCTGACTCATAATTTGTTTGAAAATGCATGCCAGAAAAGTGTGGTTTGCTGTTCCACCAATTTCCATTCAAGGAGCTCAAAGTACTTTATAAGCAGCAAACATTCCCTCAGAGCAGCCCTGGAGAATAGCTAAGTATTATAATCTCCATTGGTAGACTGGTGAAGCCAGGACCCAAGCGTGCACAAGATCACTGAGGAAGACCGTGGAAGCAGCAGGATGAAAGGAAGAAAGTTTACATTAACCCATCTGGGATTGGAGCCAGGGATACCAGGGATTTGTGGCATTCAGTCCTGATGTATGAAGATGGCTACTGAGCTACCTTTTCCCATGCTTTAGAAAGAGAATGTGCCCCTCCATTTTTTGGCACAATAATGATATTCTTGTAGCTTGTGTCATGTTGGTCCTCCTTTTTGAGGCATGACTGCCCTTTTGTGAATCCAGACTGACTGTTACTCATCTGCAGCCATTCCATTATTCAGCAAATGGTCAAGGTTTTTAGAAACTTTCTTAGTGTGTGTGCTGCGACTAGCAAATTTTAATTCCTCTATCTTTATTTCCTCCACCACCTTTTTAAAGGTCCTGTGATGCTAACCAGGTGGTCCTAGACTGCTCTCTTTGTTTTCAACAGTAATTTCTTTTTTTAAAAATCTTGTTCTGCTGTTCCATTGCATTTTGACAATTTGTAATCCTGTGCCGCACCCCTGAAAGCTTCTGTTTCTTCTTTCCCACCTTCTTGATTCTGAACTTGTTGGCTTTGAGACAATTTTAGTTAATAAAATGGTAACTTTGCCCAGTACCCTCACAGCACCAGAGCAGAGAACTTGTTGGGGGTACAGTGCTATGCTTCATGATTCACTTGATAAATAAAAACAACACAAGGTCTGTCACAGAATTTATCAAAACCAATGGACATTACACCTCAAAGACGCACAATTCCTACAAGGCTTGGGACAGCCAACAAACAGATCAAATTTACAATAACTTTTGGGTGAAATCCTAGTGGTTGTCAACACAGCTCTGTTAATGGGTCAGCTGTTTCTACAGTGACATTTTTTCCCCCAGAAAGAATTAAGGGGTCACATCCTTGACTGGATTAAATAATCATAACTCTGTTTACTTTAACTGGGCAATGATACTTTTGCTAGTTAAGAATCTGGCCTGATGACAGTACCCATGCACATGAAATATGAATTTAAATTGTAAAACAGAATCATAGAATCATAGAAATTAAGGGCTGGAAGGGACACTGAAAGATCATCAAGTCCAACTCCCCTGCTCTGGGCAGGAATGGTTTTGAGATCAAATGGTCCCAGCAAGGTGTCTGTCCACTCTCCTCTTAAAGACTTCCAAGGTTGCGGACTGCACCACCTCCTTGGGAAGTCTATTCCAGATTCTGGTCACTCTTACCATAAAGAAGTTCTTCCTTACATCCAACCTGAACCTATCTGCTAACAGTTTATGGCCATTGGTCCTTGCCCTGCCCTGGTGGGTGTCGTAGTGAATCGTTTTTTTCCCCAGCTCCTGATATTCACCCCTTACATACTTACAGATGACCACCAAGTCCCCCCTCAGTCTTTTCTTCCCCAGGCTGAACAGTCCCAGATCCCTTAGTCTTTCCTCATAAGGGTTGTCCTCCAGACCCTTAATCATTCTTGTGGTCCTTCTCTGGACCCTTTCAAGGTTCTCCACGTCTTTTTTGAAGTGTAGCACCCAGAACTGGACACAGTACTCCAGCTGGGGTCTCACCAGCATGGAGTAAAGAGGAACTATCACTTCCTTAGTCCTGCTCACGATGCATCGGCTAGTACATCCCAGTATGCTATTAGCTTTGTTGACTACAGCATCACATTGGTGGCTCTTGTTCATCCTGTGATCAGCCATAACCCCAAGGTCCCTTATGAAGCAATGACACTGATGAATGGAAAAGAAAAATGTCAGCTGTACCCAGTGTATAAATATATGCCATGTGCTCTATACAATGTTTTTTTTCCAACTGATAATTAATTGTATTTTGGAAAGCAATGACAATATTATAGTAACAGAAGAAAAAAGAAGAAAAAAGAAAGAAAAAAATACCCTCATGTTGTCCTGATACAAAACTCCAATATTACTATTATGACAATACTGAGAACATCCCGTAAAAACTTTAAGCTTAAAAGCAACCTAATCTGCCCAATTTGTGGTGTATCATGTGCTTTAAAAGCATCCTCTCCTTTTAAGTGCTCTTTTTGATACCATGTTTCAGAAAACCATGCTCATCCCACTGAGCCAGATTTCCCACACCCCCTTGGGTCTCTGTGGCTACAGTCCTGCTTTTTCACAGCACATTGTGGTTTGCAGGTGAAAGAAACAGATGTTTGCTGTGGAACACTTTCTCCACACAACAAGACCCAAACCACTAAGCACTCTGTACCTGGAATAGCTGCACTCATAAGATGGCAATCTAACCTGACACTGAAAGGGAACATGGTTGTTTTCCTGGTTTCATTGGATCTTAAAAGCTTTTTTGGCCCCTGTTGATCTTTAAATGCCTGCAGTCAGAGGTGTGCTTTGTGCTAATGCCTGAGTTTAAAAAGAGGCCTCAGAGTAGCTCCAGGCAATGCTGCTGGATTCGGAGTACATTGCAATGCTTTTCAGCTATCTGCTGTTAAAATACCCTTCGTTTCACTCATACATAATTTATACTATAAATGCCACCTGAACATTATAGTGCTGGAAGCTTCAGGTGTATACATACCTTTCTGTGGCAAGAGTCAGGAGCAGCAGATACTAGATCAGATTAGGTTTCTTCTTAGATTTTCTGGATGCTAAAGACAACACTAAGAATCTCTTCTGATCTTTGAACAAAATTTGTGCTGGAAGAGGAGCCAATGATGTTATGATACATTATAACAAAAAAGGCAGAATCACTCTGCCAGTAAGAGTTGCTTGCTGGCTTTTAATGCTTCATGTAAAAGCCCAAATTGGACCTCATGACTTCCTCCACAGGTCATGCATGTACCAGCCTAAGAGGCTGTAAATCAGTCAACACAGTATATATGATACGTGAATGAACAGCATTCTAACCAATCAAACTAACACTTATGCTACATGCTGAGGCCATGAGTCCATCCTCCTGACCTTTGCAATAGTAACTACCTCATACTCAAAAGGAAGCCTCTCATAATGCAGCTAGCTAACTATGCAGTGCTGAACATGGAAGGGAAAAAATCTTTACTGAGCATGGCAAGTAATCAGTCTGCACAGGGGAGGGTAAGATTCGATTTGATTAACTTCATTTATATTACCAAAAAAAAAAAAAGATTAGTGAGCATAAAATTATCCATCTTTATATTTGTGTGCAGCCTCTCATCACAGAAACCAATGCCATGTTATGGTAAAAGAGCATTATACTATATATATGTATCGGTCACAGCATAAGCTTTGGAGGATTATAATGAAGCAAACTGGCACTTAAACTGTTTTTTTAATCATATGGAAATCTCTAGAATTTTAGAAGCAAAAGGATGATTGTCTCAAGTTATCCTAGATATTATTCATTTTTAACCAGCTGACTGTTGCTGTCAAGGACTTTAGCAAAAAAAAAAAGAATACAAAGTCAGAAAATCCTGAACATCAGGTGTACATAAAAATAAAGCATATTTTGGGTAATATCACACATCGCTGTAGTGACAGATTATGGTGATTCATAATAGGATTTTTTAAAAAGTCCCTGTCTTTCAGCACCTACAATTAAAATTGGATTTAAATGACAGGTGCTTGTAGGCAAAATGTCAGGACATACAAGGAGGAGGGAGCAGATTATGTATATTATTTTAAAATTTACATAGAGGTTTCTGTTTTCCAAATACTTCTAAAACAGTCTCAGCTGGAGAAAGGCAATCCTGACAAGTAGTAATCTAACCCATCAGACTCTTCCTCTACACAGCCAGAATTCTCTTTTGATTTTATTCCACAGGCAGTTTAACATTTTTAGGATCCAGGAGCTAAGACTTTTTTCTCCTTTTATAGATAGTTATGAAATACAGTGATGTAGTCTCCACATCCTCTTCTGTAATGCTATTCTTCCTCTCTCAGCTAAGATGATGAGGCTCAATGACAAGGAAAAAATAATTTTCCTGTTATACATTAATAATGATAGCTTTGGAAAAATGTACATGGCCAACAGACTTAAGGGCCACGTCCAGATGCATGGACATGCGGTATGTGGCGCTGCAGACCCATCTGTGGTGCAACACACTGCACATGCAGGCCTTCTCCGTGATGCTACTTTGCAGGGGATTGATCCTGGGAGATCCTGAGTCAAACAAATCCAATGTCAAAAAAACCCAGGGCAGTTCATGTGGCAGCAGCACACACTGCCCAAAACTGGAGCCTGGCCAACCAGAACCATACTCTGGCTGCCAGCTGGGCTTCCTGCTGCACCTGCAGCTCCCAGAGGTCCCCAGAACCCAAGGTAAAGCCGGGTTGCTGGCACCAGCCTTCCCTACCTCACCCGGGGTAACCTGCTGCATGCCAGAGCATGCGTGGCATGGACATTCCCTAGAGACAAGGACACACCCAGATAATTCAGAGCAGCTTGGTCTTTTTTCTGTTCGATATGCCTACAGCAGTTGTTCTCAACCTGGGTGCTGCGAGAACACACTAATGAAATGCAGGCAGGTGTGCCTTTCTGTTGCAGCTGCTTCTTACTTCAGCTCCGATGTGCCTACTGAAAGCAAAGGCACACGGGACAGTTTCACCTGCCCCATATACCTCTGTTTCCAGGAGACACCATGTGCAGTTGGACCAGGAAGGCCTGCAGCAAGAGCACATACCCTTGCCACAGCTACTTCCCAATCTGACTTTGCAGGAAGCATGTGGTGCAGTTCTACCTGGCTGCAGTAGCAATGGGGTGAATATAAAATAATTATAATGATTGAATCAAGTAATAATGTATTAACAAGATAATTAACGTTACATAATAACACCAGTAATATAATTCTATAAATTTTAAAACAGGGTGTTGCTAAATTTAAAAAAGTTGTGGTGGGTGTCTCAAGTCTGGAAAGGTTGAGAACCACTGGCTTAAGAGGAATCAAAACTTTTCTCCACAAGGAAGCTGGTTATTCTTTAGGGTTTGGATCACAAACAACAACATTGCTAATACAAGTGATGAACTAGGGAGCTCTCTCACCCAGGGACCATGTCCAACTACCCACTCTAGAAGTGAAGATGGATCTGGAGTTGTGGAAGGTGGTAACGAAAATGTCAGTGGTGTGCTGGAAAAATGACAGGCAGAACGGGCCATTTCCAATGGCATTGCCCCTGGTAAAGGATGGTGTAGTAACTCAATGCCAACCCTGAAAAAAACCTTACAAAATCACACAAAAGAAATCACTTCATACCTGCCATGGGAATGTGGCAGTTTATCATGGAGTATGGTGAAACTGCCCATCAATTTAATACAGAGGAATTTAAAATTCAGAATTTCCTTTAGAATGTAATGATCTGAACCACATATTGGCCAGGGAACTGGTGTTGATGGCCGGTCTCTTATGAAAGCTGGATTCACCTTCCCTGAAACTGTAACCCACCATTTTCCATGAGTCAGCAGCCTGAGCAGTGCTATACATGTGGTGCATCCGGGTCTACCCCTCTCTTCAGAGGGGATGTGTCTACTCAAACAGCTTGCTGTTCAAAATGTTATCCATGAAAAATGTGGTGTTTTTGGTCAGGAGCAGGCAGAAACAAAAGGGAGTGTAATAAAAAATTCCAAATCAGCCTGGTTTTTCTATAAAATTATGGAATACAAGCTGAAATGTTCCTGGGAATAATAAACTATTTGAAGTAAAGTCCCTTCTAACCCATGGGACAACAATATAATCTCTCTCTCCTATCTATATAAAAACACAATAAATTTGGTGGAACACATAAACGCCATTCTGTCCATCAAGGGAGATTCTTTTTCTAGTCCTATAATCCCTCCGCAGTGACCTTTAATTGTCTCATCAATGACCCCAGAACAAGCCTGCAAAACCCCTGCATACAGTAAATACCATTTGTATGTCTTTATGATTGACGGCTTTTTTAAAGTTACCTTGAAATATTTTATTATGGAAGCATTTTTATTTTTTATTGCCACCGATTCTGTTGGCTTCTGTCTGTTGGAGTTGAATTTCCTAAACTAGGGAGTTCTTTCTTTTGGGCCAAAGCTCTGTGAGGTCATGAATCTTTTGAGTGGAATGATACAGTCTTATTGTTTCTTGATGCTAATAGCACATTTTCATAATAAACCTCACATTAAGGAGTATTTTCCTTACAGAATGGAACCTTCCAGCCTCATCAGTGCTACCTGTGAGCTATTTTTCTTTTAAGTATGACTGGTATTTTGAAGCCTATAGAAAAAACTGGCAACATTTGATATTTAAGTTTAGCAACAAAAGCTAACGAACCACTGACAGTATCTTCCTTGACACTAGGACTGAGTTTTGTTAAATTTAAAACTTGATAACTCAAAATGATTTCAAAAGCAAATTCAGAAATTAATGTCAAGAGGTAATAAATGTCACTGTATGTGCTTTAGCTGGCGCTCCAGAAACAGATCTCTGTGCTTGTCCAGTATAATTTCATCTATTATTTTAACTAAAGGTTGTCATTGATACTTCAGCTTTGATAAGAGGTGGAGTAACTTGATTACTGTCTCATGATTTTGGCTGTCTTTTGCTAACTACATTTAATAATCTAAATAGCGCTCTCTCTGGATAATGAAGCCATATTCAAAAATTCAAAATTTCACTACAGCTGATGGTTTCATATGAGACTAGGCCATAGTACACAGCTAGAGGAATAAGGAAGGGGCAGAAGCTAATAAAGGCCTGATTAGGAAGACCGCCCTCTGAGCCACTCTGCTTTTTCATGTGACTTTTTTTTATCTGGATCACAGAGTTATGTGATCTAATCTTGATTTTTCACTGGGGCTCCAGTATCTACTCATCTGCTTCCAGAATTAAGGGCTGTGACAAGGATTGTATTATGTTGCCTTTGGCTACCTGCGTCTTCTATCAATCCTCAACACGAACTCATATGCAAAGAGAGCAGAATCCTAATATGCTGCGAACTCTGTAAGAGGCTGAATATAATGCAGAAGCAAACTTCAGAAAAATGCGGCAGCATTTCATGCTTCCCAATGATTACTTCTATAGTTTAGTATTCTCACCTACAAATTCTATATAACAATGGCTCGCAAGGTTTTCTGGGAGGGGCCTGGCATGACTCAGCTGAGATCTGAGATAGACCAGCACTAGAATTTGCCTGCCACCACTGATGCTGCTGTTTCATAGAAATCATAGAAAATCATAGAAAATTAGGGTTGGAAGGGGCATCAGGAGGGCATCTAGTTCATCCCCCTGCTCAAAGCAGGACCAGCCCCAGTTGGATTATCTCAACCTAAGTTTTGTCTAGCCGGGTCTTAAAAACTTCCAAGGACGAAGATTCCACCACCTCTCTGGGTAGCCTGTTCCAGTGTCTTACTAGCTTCCTAGTGAGAAAGTTCTTCCTAATATCTAACCTAAACTTCCTTTGCTGCAATTTGAGACCGTTGCTCCTTGTTCTGTCATATGCCACCACTGAGAACAGCCTAGCTCCATCCTCTTTTGAACCCCCTTCAGGTAGTTGAGGTTGCTATTAAATCCCCTCTCAATCTTCCCTGTTCTAGACTTAAATAAACCAAGTCCCCTCAGCCTCTTTTCATAAGTCATGTCCCCCAGCCCCCTCGCCATTTTTGTTGCCCTCTGCTGGACCCTTTCCAATTAGCCCACATCCTTTCTGTAGTGGGCGGCCCAAAACTGAACACAGTACTACAGATGTGCCCTCATTAGTGTTGAATAGAGGGGACATTATTTTGACCTGCTGGCAACACAGCTACCAGTGCAGCCCAGTATGACGTTAGCCTTCTTTGCAACAAGGGCACATTGTTGGCTCATATTCAGTTTACTGTCCACTGTAATCCACAGGTCTTTTTCTACAGAGCTGCTGCTCAGTCAGTCAGCACCCAGCCTGTGCTGGTGCATGGGATTGTTCCATCCTAAGTGCAGGACTTTGCACTTGTCCTTGTTAAACCTCATGAGATTTCTTTTGGCCCAATCCTCCAATTTGTCTAAGTCACTCTGAATCCTAGCCCTACCCTCCAGCATATCTACTACTCCCTCCAGCGTGGTGTCATCTGCAAACTTGTTGAGGGTGCACTCTATGCCATCTTCCAGGTCATTGATTAAGACATTGAACAAAACCAGGCCCAGGATTGACTCCTGGGGAACTCCATTTGATACCAGCTGCCAACTAGATATAGAGCCATTGATTGCTACCCTCTGAGCCTGATGCTTCAGCCAGTTTTCTATCCACCTTACAGTTCATTCATCCAGCCTGTACTTCCTTAGCTTGCCTGCAAGAATGTTGTGGGAGACCATATAAAAAGGCTTGCTAAAATCAAAGTATACCACATCCACTGGTCTCCCTGCATCCACAGAGCCAGTCACCTCATCAGAGAAGGCAATCGGGTTGGTCAGGCATGACTTGCCCTTGGTGAATCCATGGTGACTGTTCTTAATCACCTTTTCCTCCAAGTGCTTAGAAATGGATTCCATAAGGACCTTCTCCATGATTTTTCCAGGGACTGAGGTGAAGCTGACTGGTCTATAGTTCCCTGGATCCTCCTTCTTTCACTTCTTAAAGCTGGATGCTACATTTGCCCTTTTCCAATTGTCCGGGACCTCTTCTGATTTACCATGCATTTTCAAAGATGATAGCCAGAGACTCTGCAATCACATCAGTAACTCTCTCAGCACCTTCAGGTGCATCACATCCGGCCCCATGGACTTGTACAAGTCCAGCTTTTCTACATTGTCCCTAACCTGGTCTTTCACCACTGAGGGCTGCTCACCTTCTCCCTAAACTGTGCTGCCCAGTGCAGCAGTCTGGGAGCTGACCTTGCCTGTGAAGACTGAGGTGAAAGAGGAATTGAGTACTTCAGCCTTTTCTGCATCATCTGTCACTAGGTTGCCTCCCCCATTCAGCAAGGGACCCACACTTTCCCTGATCCTTCTCTTGCTACCGACATACTTGTAGAAACGCTTCTTGTTACCCTTCACATCCCTTGCTAGCTGTAGCTCCAATTGTGCTTTGGCCTTCCCAACTTAATCCTTGCATGCCCGAGCAATACTCTTACACTCCTCCCTAGTTATTTGTCCAAGTTTCCACTTCTTATAAGCTCCCTTTTCGTAATGTAGTTTAGTGAAGAGTTCCCTGCTAAGCCAAGCTGGACTTCTGCCATACTTGCTAGTCTACCTTAGCATCAGGATGGTTTGTTCCTGCACTCTCAGGAAGGCTTCTTTACAGTGCAGCTAGCTCTCCTGGACTCCTCTCCCCATCAGACTGGCTTCCCAGGGTATCCTGCCCCTGAATTCCCTGAGGAAGTCAAAGTCTGCTTTTCTGAAGTCCAGGGTTCTTACTCTGCTGCTCTCCATCCTTCCTTTCCTCCGGATCCTGAACTCAATCATCTTGTGATCACTGCCACCCAAGTTGCCATCCACCGCTACATTTCCCACCAAATGCATCCCTGTTTGTGAGCAGCAGGTCAAGAAGCGTGACTCCTAGTTGGCCAGTCCAGTAGTTGCACCAGAAAGTTGTCCCAAACACTCTCCAAAAACTTCCTGGATTACCTGTGCACCGCTGTATTGTCCTTGCAGCAGATGTCAGGGTGACTGAAGTCCCCCATAAGAACCAGGGCTTGTGATCAGGAAACTTCTACTTGCTGTTTGAAGAAAGTCTCATCCACCACTTCCTCCTTGTCTGGTGGTCTGTAGCAGACACCCACCACAACACAACCCTTGTTGCTCTCTCCTCTAACCTTATCCCAGAGACTTTCAACAGGCCTATCTCCAGTTTCATACTGGAGCTCTGAGCATCATATGGCTCTTGGCAATAAAGTGCAACTCCTCTTTCTCTTCTCCCCTAGTTGTCCTCCCTGAACAGTCTGTATCCATCCATGACAGTGCTCCAGTCATGCGAGGTCTGACCAAATCTCTGTTATTCCGATCATGTCATAGTTTTGTGACTGTGCAAGGACTTCCAGTTCTTCCTGCTTGTTTCCCAGGCTCCATGCATTCATGTACAGGCATCTAAGGTCAATTGCCCTGATTTCTCAGGAAGTATGAGAGCACCTCTCCTTTGCACCCTCCTGCACCCTCTTCCTCCAGGTCTCCCGCTTCCGCACTTACCTCGGGGCTTTGGTCTCTATAGCCTGTGAACCTAGTTTAAGGCCCTCCTCACTAGGTTAGTGAGCCTGCCTGCGGAGATGCTCTTCCCTCTCCTTGTCAGGTGGACCCCATCTCATCCCAGCAATTCTTCTTTTTAGATCATCCCATGGTTGAAGAAATCAAAGCCCTGCTAGCAACACTACCTGGGCAGCCACGTATTGATCTGCAGGATTTACCCACTGCTGCCTCGGCCCTTTCCCTTGACAGGAAAGATGAAAGAGAACACAACCTGAGCTCCAGACCCCTTCACCCTTGCACCCAGAGCCCTGTAGTCAGTTTTGATCTGCTCAGGGTCTCCCTGGTGCCCACATGGATGAGCAGCATGGGGTAGCAGTGAGAGGGCTGGATATGTCTCAGTAATCCCTCCATGACATCTTGGATCAGAGCTCCAGGTACTGCTCAAGACAACAGGTCAGGTCAGGTTTCTCTCCACTGCCCAGCATGGCATGGGTGAAGCTACCCCAACTGGGTGAAGCCCCCCTACCTCTGCAGGCTGGATTCAGGGCTATATGGGCCATAACTTGCTGATGCTCAGGGCCATAAGTTGTCGATGCCCTGCTATACAGAATGTGACTCACCTACCTCCATTGCCTCTGGCTTTGTCCCCCAGGAAAGAAACAGCTTTCAGTCAGAACTTCAGCTGACAGAGCTCCACTTCTCCACAGGAGTTAGAAGCAGAGCATTTTTGGTGGAAATTCCTTGGCAGTTCCTAAGACAACTGTGCACTGAAGACCAGGATAAAATAGCCTTATCATTTTCAGAACATGGTGCAAGATTCATATCTTCACAGAAAAAATGGGCTACAAGAGACCTCATGAGGTCATCAAGTTCAACCCCTGCTCAAGGCAGGATAACCCCAAACAAGTGCTTATCTAACCTGAACTTAAAAGTTTCATAGATTCATAGATTCATAGATTCATAGATTAAGGGTCGGAAGGGACCTAGTAGATCTTCTAGCCCGACCCCCCGCCAGGGCGGGAGAACAACAAAAACCCCAAAAAGAGAAATGGGACTCAAACGAGTCCAGCTAGGTGGGCATCCAGCCTCTTCTTAAAGACCCCCAGGGTAGGGGCCAGCACCACTTCCCTTGGAAGTTGGTTCCAGCTCCTAGC
>NW_017728996.1:45444918-45461173 GCF_001723915.1 Gavialis gangeticus | reverse complement strand
ATCCCCTCGAGTCCGGCTTCTATCACAGCAGGGAAGTCCCGGTCCCTGCACAAGAAAACGGAGGTGAAGAATTGGTTAAAGAGGTCCGCTTTCTCCTCTGACGCAACCACCAAATTGCCCAGCGGTTTCCAGTGATGGATTCCACAACCTCTCCAGATAATCTCTCCCAGTACTTAACTACCTTCCTACTTAGAAATTACTTTCTAATAACCAGCACGTCAGAAATGCACATGAACTGGTACAATCCTGTTTATTTCCAATGTACCTCTGGTGGTTCAGAACCTTTTAATTTCATCCATGCAAAGTCCCCTTCCTCAAACTCTAGAACTGACCCCACCTCCAGGCTAGTGTTGCTGTTATCAATTTATAATGAAAACATCTGCAGCCATGAGATCATATGAACACCCTTTCCTTGATATGCTATATTGGGCCTCCTAAATGGGTTTCAGGATGACTTGAGTGGAATTTCATATTCTCTACCTCACTGGCACTAGCAAGCTTCTCTTTCACACTAATGGCATGAAACATATGCACCAGTGGGACATGTTTGGGTAGCTGAGGTTCTTCAGGAGAAGACTTCTTTCTGCTTAGTTTCATAGTAGCTAGGGTCAGGAGGGACCTGAACAGATCACCTAGCCTGACCTCCTGCCCCAGGCAGGAATGAATGCTGGGTTCACAAGACCCCAGACAGGTGATCATTCAACCTCCTCTTGAATTTGCCCAAGGTAGGGGCGAGGACCACTTCCTTGGGAAGCTGGTTCCAGATTTTGCCCACCTTAACTGTAAAATATTGCCTTCTGATCTCTAACCTAAACCTATTCTCCACCAGCTTATTACCATTGTTCCTCATCACCCCAGGTGGTGCTGGGGAGAAAAGGGCTCTACCTATTTGCTGTCCATCTCCCCTGATGAATTTGTAGGCAGACACCAGGTCCCCCCTCAGCCTTCTCTTGCTGAGGCTGAACAGTTTCAGGTCCCTCAGTCTCTCCTCATAGGGCCTGTCCTGTTTCCCTCTCACCAAGTGGGTGGCCCTCCTCTGAACCCTCTCCAGGCTGGCCACATCCTTTTTAAAGTGCGGCACCCAGTACTGGACGCAGTACTCCAATTGCAGCCTGACCAAAGTCACATGGAAGGGGAGTATCACCTCTCTGGATTGGCTTGAGATGCATCTTTGGATTCATGACAAGGTATGGCTGCTTGCTTTGTGAAGATGATTCTCACATTAATGCCAGCTGTAGTTTTCCATTCAAATGAATTTTCAGTCTCTGCAGAGACTGGAAGCATGTGTGAGAGCTTGGGAGGAGCGGCTGCATCTGTATTGACAGAAATGTCAAGGTTGGTTGCTACAGGGGACCAGAGAAATGATTCACAGTAAAAAATATACCTGAGAGGTGGAGAGGTTGTTGGGTTGGAAAATTCTAAGACAAACAGCAGCTCCTCCTTAATAAGCAGATATTGGGGTAGCAGAAAAAGCTCTAAAAGTGACTGACAGGCAAATGACTTTGTTCCTAGTTTTAGTAAATAAATCTGCAAGAGAATTGTGTGTTTATTCGAAGTGTTAATTCAGTTTACACTAAATGAGGTCAATGAAATCCTAAACTGTATTAATTAAGATGTTTCTAGAAGAGATAGGACAGTATTAATGTCATTGTACAAGGCACAGGCACAAGCTCATCTGAAATGCCACGTGCAATTCTGGTTCCTCGTTCAAGAAAGATGAACACAGATGAAAACAGATGCTGACAAGGGCTGCTAGGATGACTGGGGGAACGGAGAAGCCAGCTACTAAGAGACAACTACACAGCTTGGTTTACTTAGCTTAGAAAATTGAGTCTGAGTGGAGACATGATTGTTGTTTATGAATATACCAGAGAGGTAAAACACCAGGAAGAGAAAAGGACTATTTAAGTTAAATAAAAATTTTGGCACAAGAACAAGTGTGTATCAACTGGCCATGAATAAATATAGGTTGGAAATTAGAGGGTTTCTAGCCTGAGGTTCTGGAACAGCCTTCCAATAGGAGTAGTGGGGGCAACCCCTCAGCCCCCACACTTGTTAAAGCCTGATAACTTAAGAAATGGATTATGTGACAGTGTCTGTGATAATAGTGGAACAGATACAATGACTCCGGAGGTACCTTCGAAGTTGTATGTTCCTTTCCCTGACAAGTGCACACTTAACACCATGGCCACTGAATTAAAACAGGGCCCTTTAAATTCATACAGTTAATTAAATGCCCACTGCTTCTGCAAACATAAAGGCTTTCATAGCATTAACACACAGTTCAATAATGTCCCTAGTACATCAATGTGTAGAATTTAGGGAAGTGCTTTTTTGAGGATTAAGCTCCACGACTCCTACCCACTCTTCTGAATGACTGGAGCATGTGGATTAACAAATCACTGTATGTCCTGGGTCACACACATACAAAGCAGTCAAACTCTGTTTTGTATGGATACAGTGAATTGGTGTAGCACAGCATTCTAGCATGCTAGCCCACTGTAATTCAGATATTATTTATTCTGACAGTCATCTTAAAAAGTAGCTATTCTTTTCCTGCCATTTGTTGTTCCATATACACAGAACTCCCACTGATTACTGTGGGTGAGCACAAACACATGAGCACCAAAGTTAACTGGCTTTATTTGAAAGCCAGATCTGATCCATATAACTGAATGAATGCTACAAGGAGTGGTTAGTAAAATCCCTTACCTCATAATGGTTTAATTGTTTTTTTGCCTGGATGAAAATAATCCTAATGTAGACCCTCTGAAGCGCTCAATTGTTCATATCCACCAAACCCCATTTTCTTTGCTTGCTTTGATGAAGATGTGTATAAGAATAGGGACCAGTGGGTACAACAAGCTTTACTTTTCTCCAACCACGCTTATAAATTGCAGCACTATTATCTTTTTCCCAGAAGTAAAAACTTCATTGCCAACCTCATAAAAATGGAAATTTGGCTCAGAATATCTAAAATAACTTTCCTGCAATGGAAAGTAACAGAGCTGGGATTCTCTTTTTGCCCAAACGAATATAAGGGCTGTGTATTAATTTTAAACTATGTCAGTATTGTAGAATTTCAAAGATTGAAATGATATATGCAGGAAAATGTGGAATTTCCACCAGGGACTGTAATTCATATATTATGGGAGAGATTAAAGAATAATAAATTTTGGAAGGAAGTATTAATAGCTATATGGGGCATTGTGAACTTGGCATTCCCTGATGTCTGGAACTTTGTATCTTAAGCTTTAAAAATGATTTGTGCAGGAGAATATCTAAGCAGAAAACAGTAGATGTTCTGACTGACCAGTTATATATTATATGAGTCATGAATTTAACAAAGAAGAAAGCAACTGACCTTTATAATGAACAGATAGAATAATTTTTGCTATTGGATCATCACTCTTTTTCTGAGAGAAAGACAGATGACAGGGAAACATAGAATATTTCTTTTATCATTAGGCAATGAATGATGGTACAACTCCTAAAAAGGACTTGACATATACCAGTATTCATGTTTAGCTCTTTCCAAATCAATCGATTGAATACCCTACTACTTACATGCTGAAGTCTACACTTTAATCTCTATATTTGTCTGCTTTAAAAATCATTTTGGTGGAATATTTTAAGTAAAATCTACATTTAAAGCACATTTAAAGAGGAAATGTTTCCTGCATCTCTTGGCCAAACTAGCCCAGAAAGCAGCCTGTGGTAGTTCACTTTCCAGTGACCTGACCTGATGGACACCAAAATATGCTAATAAAGCAACTGAGACATTATTCAAAGTCTTAGCATAAGACTGATTTGGCCATGGAGATCTCATAACCTTATCACCTGAAAGATGCAGGCTTTCCGGAACAAGCAAAAGTCAGATTGCCAGGACTGTTCTGGAAAGCTTTCAAGTGCCCTTGGCTATGGTATAGACATAGCACTTCACTCTCCCATGCTTCCCCCAGCAATTAGCTCACTGTAGAAACAAAGAAAAGTAAGAAGCAGTTGTGCAGAGGTGAAAAAAAAGAGTTGAAAGAGTGAGCTGAAAGATACCAAAGCTGTTAGCACATACAGTATTCTCCAGGTGTAGGTATATACTGCATTTCTTTGTGGAAGTCTGGGTCCCAGAGGTGCCATGTGTACCACGTGATGCAGGGGTTACCTGACTTATTTTATTGAATGCTGTAGTAAATGGTTGCACAAAATCCAGTGTAAATACCAAAGTGCAAGCTAGAGCTGCCCCTGGGGAGCTTTAACTTATGCACTGTCCCATAAAACTCACATGTAGGGAAATGAGCAAAAGTCTGAATGCTTTTTTATGCTGTAACCCTTCATGGTAAAGCAGTTCATACTGAATGTTTCCATTGTTTCTTATGGACAGGAGAAGTAAGATTAGCTTGGGAGGGAATGTCCCATTTTCTCATGTGTTATATTCTTCAGCCAAGTAAAGCCCCTAGGCTTGGCAGAATCCAGGGCTCTCCAAACCTGTGAAGTTCTTGACCTGGGGCTGATAAAACAGGGTCAGCACAGTAGCATGCTAGCCACGCTATCCCATTCTCTGTACATTTTTCATAGCTCCCAGTTGCTCTGATATGAACCAAACATGTTAGTCTGATCAAAAGTAATTCTGGCAAGGCAGGATTCTTAATAAAGGGCAGAGCTGGGTGTAGGCATAGATAAAATGCCATTTAACACACAGGATATTTTGCAGCATGCAGTCCTTGTGCCAAAGTAAAATGCTATAGAACAACACCACAGGCATTCAGCTCCAGACCAAGGGCTGCAGAAGGCCTTGCATATAGCAGAGCCACTGTTTTGGGGCATAAGGGGTAAGGATGTAAAGAATACACCTAAGAGTGTCTTTGGTTCTGCAGAGTTATACATCAGGAAGGCTCTTCCTTCCCTAGAATGCAGGGAGGTCTACCAGAAGCAGAGTAGGGGAGAGCAAGTACACAGTAAATTTACCTGCCTTCCTTGCCCTCCCAATGCTAGGTGCAGAAGAACTGCCCTTTCTTTCTCCCCTGAAACTACATTCAGGTTTTGCTGAGATGCATTCAATTGAAAGCAACCACTGCGCAATTCAGGACAATTCTGGCACTCTGCCACAATAATAACTGACCAGACTACCACAGTAGCAGCATATTTTGTGCTAGGAATGCTTCAGACATACTGGAATAGCTGCAAAGAGTGAGGTTGGGAGGAGATAGGAAGATAAGGTTGGCTGAGCTAATACATGGTCCCAATGGTCTATCTTCTTCCCCTAGGATAACAGCCTTCTCCTGTTGCCAATTAATATAGCCAGTCCTGGAGCTGATACTATATCAATCTGAACAGCAACATTAATGGTTCAGGACTCAAATACTGATGATGATGATGAAACATGAGGGGGGAATTAGTTCATAACTTCCATTAGTTCATAGTTTGTATTTACCTCTTCCTGTTAAATATAATCCAGGAAATTAAACACGTAAAAATTGCATTAAATTCATGTTCTTTGGCTTGCAAAGTCATGTACTTGAAAGTTTTGAAATGCCAGATTTATGGTTTGTACATGCAATCTTATTTGGATCCCTTTTACATATATGTATTATGATAGTCTTTAATGACATAATCACATGCTATTTTTCCTAAAAGGACCCCTGCCTAATTCAGCGTGGAGGACAATCTTAAAATTGGTGCTTCCACATTAGGGTGCGAAGTCAAGAATTGAACATAATAGTAAGCCAGATTTTTGTTTGTAGATAATATTCATATAATTTGTAACAATACTTTTCTTTACACTGGAGTTAAAATTAATTTTAGATTCCTAATTTGAATCTAACATAGCACTATGGTAACCAAGAATAGAGCATGAAAAATAGCAATTATTTTGATCATCAGCTAATGTGTATTTTCACAGCTTCAGTGACAAGGAATCTGTAAGCAACTGTGTAATCTAACTGATTTCAGAAATGAATTCTTTCAGTTATGTGCCTACCATGCTGCATGCATAACCAGTATTTTATAAGGAGACACAAATAATGGGTGCTTGTGGTAGCCTGAAAGTTAGAATTTATGTAGCTGAAGATTTTTTAAGATGAATGTCAGAAGCACGATAATTTTGGCAAACCTACTTATAAAGTGCACAACTCTGTTCAGTTCCAAATGTAACCAACCCTCAAGACACACACGCATAAGTTATGATATATTCACCTGGGCAAACCTCTGAAATTGTACCTCTGAAAAGGGTGGAAATGCATTTTATGGGCTATCAACCTTCTGCTTCCAGTTTTCAAACTACAAAGTTTGAAAGCTGAAATACGTAAGAGGTAAACTGTGATCAGACATGTAAATTAGTAAATAAATAAATAAATAAAGCTGGTATTTCTAACTTGTTTCATTGTTACTAGTTCATATTTACCAGAGAAAAGAGAATTGTTTGAAAAATACTGGAAACTGCTTTCTTCCTTGAATTCTGTGGAATTTGACTGAAAATAGGGTGCCAGGTGATGCTCAACTTTAGGGGTCAGCAACCTGTTCAGGCTTCAGGCTAGACTGACCCAGTTCAGGTCAGAGGTGGACCTAGCTACAGCTGCCACTGCTTCTCCCAGCACCCACCTGGGGACAGTGTCGGCAGCTGACAGTTTTCCCTGTGGTGGCAGAGGTCTTTCCCCTGTCACCACAGACATGAACACTGGCTGCAGACACACTTCCCATGCTGCTACAGGGAAAAGCAGCAGTGGTAGCTGGGTCCTAAAGCCCACTTGCCCGCCGTGGACCCATCCACCTCTGACCCAAACTGGGTCAATCTGACTGCAGAAGCCCCACATCTGTGGGATGGACCAAATGGTTTGTGGGCTGAATCTTGCCTGCAGGCCATTGGTTGCTGACCCCTGCTCTACTTCAGAGATCGGTATTGCCATTCTCCGGGTGCCTATAGACATGCAGGGAGGCTGTATTTACAGCACCTCAGAGTAGACTCAATTAATTGAGTCTGCTGGAGAATGCTAATTAGTGCTCTGCAGCGGTTTCCGCGTCTCATGCATCAGCATCTCTGTGCTTCAAATGGCAGCAGGCCACTTTAACTAGACCTCGTTCAATAAGCTTTAGTGAAAGCACAAGATCCTGCAGGCACTTTAATTAGAGCAGCTCCAGCACCACTACCCTCCTTATCCCTGGGGCATGTGTAAAAACGACCTCTTTGCTAAAGTCTGATCACCATCCCACTCAGATCACCATACAGCAATGCCAGAGAAAGTCTAAAAAGTACATGGAAGATGGTTAAGGAGTGGAACTGGCCTTCCCTTCCCTCCAAACACCTCCAATGTGTGACCACACTTAAAACTGAATTAATTATTGGCATTATAGGTAAAATTAATCCCCAATGTAAATTCAGTGACATTAATTAGATTTACCTCGCACACAAATCTGGCCCAACAGAATTAATTTGTTAATACTGAAATCATAATAAAGAATGCTTTACTGTCATTAATGCTGGTTGAGTTCTGAACTACCAGGTTGCTAAAGGTTGTTACACATCACATATCTGCTACCAGCTGGTAGCAGATGTGAGGTATGACATCAGTCCCAAACTGCCTTAGATTCTCTAAATCACAAATATGCAGAGGCCCCCAAATCTGACAAAGTTTTTCTACTTTCTTCCTGATTTCCATGCTTTTATCACCAAGTGAATAATCTTTGCCAATTCTGACTTGGCTGCTGCACTTCAGCGCTTGATGGATATAATAATCAGAATGCTGGAGAAGGTGCATCACAGTCATTTTCTTCCATGGTCATTTTATTGGCTCTGGCTGGAATTTGTTCATAAACAGAACATCATCTGCCACTCTGAAGCAGACGTAGCTTTCTTGCAATAATGGGAAAATACAGTCCTCAGGGAAAGTAATCAATTCACTTTTAAAGGGAAAATTATTCAGCAAATTCAATAACTCCATGTAAGAAAGCAGCAGTACTAGCTGGTAGACAGCACGTAGACAGGACTCACCTCGTGCAGGCCGCAACTCAGTGATGTTCTCTGTGGCTTCATCATCCGAGTCCCCAGTTGCCACTACCTTATATCTATTGCTGCTCTGCTGGTTCAGCACGTGAGGGACTTGCAGGGCAGCCTCTCTCTCAGCAGCCAGATCCAGATCTTGCTGAGCGAGGTGGGCTCTCAACTGCCTAATTTCAAACTGGAGGGGAAAGAGAAAATACACAACATAAAACAATGTGGTACAAAAAAAAGCCACCTGAAAATCATTATTCACAGGAGACTTGGCATAGTGTCCAGTTTGCTGTTTTAAGGCCTGCACTTACAGCAAATTCTCTTCTTGACACACAGCCAGAATAAACTGGGGCTTGACCTGAGGGAGTCCACGGAGCTGGAGTTTCCTCCTCAGACGCCCAGTAGTGGTAGCACTCCTGCTCTCCCCACCCACTGCCTGGTGGAGGGGGAAGTCTTACCAGCTGATTCCCCCAAATATATCTTTTCAAAAAATGTGGAAACAGCCCCTGCATAGGTTTGCCATTAATTGGGACCTCTTTCCTCAAACCCAGAAAGGGCCCTCTAGAGCTGCAGGGAAAGGTGCAGATTTGACCTCATTGTTATGATTTTTAACATGTCAGGGTAGATAGCACTGTGTATAATGATAGGGACAATGATCAAAAGAAGGAGGACAGAAAGCAGCAATCTCACAGGCACACTGTATCTCACCACGACTGACAGCCGCACTCCCTCTGTGAGGAGATATTAATGTCTCTCTCAGCAGGGACAGGAAAGGGCCTGGACATTTTCTTCTCAGCTACAAGGATTCACGTAATCCTCTTCCCATGTTATAAACCCCGCATGTAAGCTCCCATGCTTTTGAGGGAGAGCTGCACTGGGTCCCTCCCTCTTATGAGACTGAGATGTAAGGGACCGTTCCATAGAAATTAAATTTCAGGTATAGTGAGTGGGGAAAGAAAATGAGTGAAATAGGAGGTTAAAGCATTTGAAATGCAGTGTTGTGCCTCCTTTCACCAAAGGCCTGTAAAAACACCATACAGCAGGGGAGACGTGTTACCAAGCATATACTGTAATGCACCTGTCACTACACATTTGCAGCTGAATGGAAATTAGCACCTTAATGCTTAAAAACTTATGTGAAGGGACACATTAGCTAACGGAATATGGCTCCTGCCTTCACCACTGAGATGCTGACTCAAATCCACTGCACTGTCAAGAGTATAAAATGTGGGCTGGTCTAGTTCATTCCATGTTAGGCAGCACTTGGCTCATTTCATATGGTACACTTCACTGAGTCCTCTTTTTAAAGCTACCACTTAGGATTCAGCATGACTGTCTAAAATCTGCAATGATTCACTGGTTCACAGTATGAGCCCATACTGTGAACCAGTGGATCACATCTGTCTGGCTAAGGCTCACATCTGTGTGGTGAGTCTGTCTATGACTCCAGCACAGGTACTGACAGTGGAGGTTTCTTAAGCTACCTAACACCCAAGACAGAAGTGGACTGGGCCCAATAAATCCTTCCACAATAGCACCTTAACTTCAGCAGCCAGGTTGTGACACTGACTTTCCATTAACTCCAGTATCAATTAGTAATGTACAGCTGGGAGCTTTCACATTTCACTGGCTACTCACAGGATTTTATTTCTCTGTTTTCCTTGCACTATAATGGGCAGAGACAATAGGGAATTTCAGCTTTCAATTTTGAATCTTTATGACAGCACATACTAAAAACAAAACAACAAAATCTCATGATTCCCTCTTTAACAAATATCACACAGAAATCTGAAGTGAGGAACAACTTATGGAGGAAGTTTTTAAAAGTTTAAAAAAATACTCAGGTATCCAATTCTACCTGAAAGTCAACATGACTTAGGCAACTGATGGCCTTTTGGTCTTAGGAAAGTCTTTACCTGTATGGAGCACCTGAAAACAAAAAAGCATTACAAGATCTGCACCTAAAAGCTGAATACAAGATGTTCTTTTCCATTATAGATTGTAAAAAGTAACATAATTTTGATTTGTGGTGTTTTAAAAAGCAAACAGCTGATACTATTAACAAGTAAACAAAATAAAATTATATTGCCACGTTGCACTTCTGTAGCACAATAAATACAAAGCATCTTACAAGCATTGGTTAAATTGTGCAACACCCATAACATAGGAAAAAATTTCTCCATTTTACTGATGGGGAAACAGGCAAAGCACATAGAGCCAATGTTACACAAAAGATATATGGCAGAAAAGGGCATAAGACACTAGGTCTCCTGACTTATGCTTCTGTATTCTCATCACTAGGCAACTGCAGTTCCTCAAAACAAATCATAAAACAAAGTGAAAAAATAAACGTGAAGAATAATATATAACAAATAAATATATATTTTTAAAAAATTAAAGATGAATATTCTGACTGGTGGGTGAAACCGGATCACAAACAGAGCGAACAACAGAATAACTCAAGGTGAGCTGTAGATTACTTTCTGTAAAGTAAAACAACAGAATGGCTTTACTGCCATCTTATGTTCAAAAGACAAAACTACACACACGCACGTTGCCATTCCTGCAGAGGACATATCTGCTAATGCCAAAGAACAGAAGACCTAGTTTTACTTATTCCTGAAATCTACACTTGCTGTCTCAGGCAGTATGGAAAGTTTGACTTTTCTATTGACCAAGCAGGAAAAGCATATGCACACCTGATTCCCTTTAGCAATCATATGTGAATGCCTTTACTGCTCTCTGAAAATATGATCCTCATGTCTGTCCTATTTCTACCCTTGCCCCTTTGTTGGTTCAGTTGGACTAAAGATCAAATGTAGACTATTAGAGGGGGAGTTAAAGGGAAAAAAGAGTCATATCCTGAGCTGGTATATATTAGCAGTTCCACTGGCTTCAATGGTGTGTATGTATAATAGTACACAAAGATGTATAAGAAGTTAGATATATATACTGATGACTCTTATACTTGATTGAAACCCACGCAACAAAATAAATGATTATGCAGATGATCTCTCCCCCTTTTGAAACAAGGGTCACCTTCTAGAATTCACTTCACTGTTAGTCTGAACCTTGGGCAATCATATCCAACAGTGGAAAGCAAGAGTAAAATACTACCCTGTGGATGCGTCTACACGAGATGTTTACTGAAGAGTGGTCTAATTAGCTCTACAACAAAGTCTCTGTGTTTGGAGGTGCAGTCCTACTGGACTACAGTAAGCTAATAAATGCCACCATAGGCTATTATTTGTAAATATACCTACCCTCCTGCAGTGGTGCTCTTTAGCGTAAAGCAAAGCATGCATAGATGCTGATGGGACTGGCTGGGGCAGGAGGGTGCTTCAGTGTGGGGGCTGCATGCTGGCTGGCCCCACGCTGGAGCACCTTTGTGCCCTAGCCAGCCCCTCTGCATCATGCTGAGCTGGGTTGGAGCAGCTTTGGGCTAACAGGCTGACCTCCTGGACTCCCTGCCACCTGGGGCTTCTCTGAACCGGCTCAACATACTGCAGTCCCAGGTGCATGTGTAAACATGGCGCCTGGGAGCAATAAACTCTGGCACAATGTGTGCCAGAATTTATTGAATCACATTAATTTCACATGTAGACACACCCTCTATGTATGACGGCTTTTCTACTGCTGAAGATGAGTCCAGTGTCTTGTATTAATGGTCCACATAACACTCAGGCTATATTATTGGTGTAAAGTAACTATACAGTTTGTCCAACAGTGAAAGCTGACTACCTTTATATTGAATTTATGTTTCATGCTTTTTACGGGTTGGAAGGGAACTTACAGATCATTGGGTCCAGACCCCCTAACTGTAGCAACTTGTCCTGAGTTGTAAATGTTATATGTATAGCTGACAATACTCTTGTATTGAAGAAAAGGGATTACTGATTATTTTCAGAGAAGTATCTCCTCTGTATTTTTTTATTTATCCTTTTTCTTGTACAAAACTGAGAGCAGCATTTCTGACCATCACAGACTATGCATGGAATAATGATCTCATTGGCTGTGTACATTTTAAGACAGAAGATTAAGCACTGTCTTAAGGCTTTAATTTTTTAAGTCTGTGTTTTGGTGGGTAGCTATATTTGAGAGAAATTGCCTTTAAATTTTGACTGGCTTTTGAAACTGTTCAATCCTTTCATTATAGCTGAACAAAAGGGAATCATAACCAAGCTGTCAGTTTTGGAGGTAAAGCTCATGACTACTTTGTTGGGGAATTTAAAATATCTTATTCTTTGTTAAATTAGTTGTGTATCATGGGGTAACACTCACTTAGTAACACAGTGCTAGGAAACAAAAGGCCACGAATGACGGTGTATTACACTGCATATTGCTACATAACACAATGCCTATAAACAGAGAAAATGACAGAGACCAATATGGAATTCTAAGAAACATCTACATTCATATGACATATATGGGGCTGAGAAGGTTTCAGACTGGATATAAGGAAAAACTTCTTCACAGTTCATGTGACCAGACTCTGGAATAGACTCCCAACAGGGCTGGTGAAGGCACCTACCCTGGAGATCTTCAAAAAGAGACTGCATGCACACTTTGCTATTTGACCCCAGCAGTCTTTCCTGTCCAGAGCAGGAGGGCTGGACTCGATGATATCACAAGGTCCTTCCAGCCCTAAACTTCTGTGAATCTGTGAGCAGATTTATAAAAAGTGCCACTTATCCTCTCTCATGTTTCACAACAGTGCATATCAACCTTTCTGGCAGGCATGCCACAGATTAAGCCCTGTGACCTCCTAGAGTGCATTCTGATTCCCTTCCTCTGCTCAATCTGTTGCTCAGCTTTCTGCTCTATGTCCTGTGATCCCTGCACCATCTGCTGTTCTGATTTCTGCTCCCTGTCATATCTTCTGCTGTGCTGCCTCCCTGTGCTGCCTCCCTGTCCCCCGCTCCCTGCCATGGACCACATACCATGCACAAAGGCTGCCCATGCAACTTGTGGCATGCATGCCGCAGGTTGGCTATCTTTGTTTTACAATGTGCATACAAGAATCAAGAAGGGAGCACTGTAGTGAATCATACGCTGCTTCTCTTTAAATGTCCAGCAACAGAATATAATTGACATAGCCTCAGAGAGAGATCAATGAACACTTCAGCCAGAAACTTGCTCTTGTCTAATACAGTAGCAATAATTTTGCTCAATTCTATTAGTGCTGTCTGCACAGAATGCCCTGCCCTAAAACTCATCTGCCACTGGGACACAATCCAATGTTTATGTCCATTAGTTTGGCCATTGTTGGTAACAATAAAAATCAGGAGACAGTTGCAAACTAATGATTTATGGGCAGAATGAAACACAGGATGACCTTGGCTGCCTTCCATTCACTAGGAAAATGACTGGTAGTTAGAAATAAATTACAATTATTGCAAAAGGATAACATAAGTTATTTCTTTGATAGGTAATTTTACCAGCTAAATAGCTCTGCCATTAAACTAGCAGCTGTTTTACAAATTACAGACCAAGTTAAAAAGAAAAAAAATCTAAGGTTCCCTAGTTATGTTTTTGTGAATGATGAAAAACCCAGTGCTATGTGTGTTGACAGAAAAGGACCATTTCTGTATATGTAGCTTTTGTTGGATCATAGTCAGCTGCAGATTCTTCAGCAGAAAATTAAACAAGAAAGTTCATAAACTGATTTATTACTGGAACTGATAACTTGTTGGAATTTCCCTCACAGCTAATTCCAGAATTACAGCTAAATGCTTCTTGACTGGAACTTCCACCATTAACAAAATCTCTGGATTTTTGTCATTTTTTACTTTAAATCAGACCAGTAAAACTCTATCACCCACAATTTAGTGCTCTTCAGATTCTTTACTACAAAGTTACAATGGGATTAGTATAATCTACTCCGTTTTATACATTTGTGGACTTCAATGTTTGCAATGCTTTGTGAAATATCAGAGTTGTCTCCATTTGTCCTCAGTTGCCTTATCCTTTACATTTTCTTTAGTCTGTGGGGAATAATATACTGACCAGCAATTCAAACAATTTCAGTAAGGTACTAGAAAGGTCAAAATAACAATGCATGTACTATAATTTCTAAAATATGTTTTGAGCCCAAATGCATGGCCAGCCAGAAATGAATATTTGCAAAGAGTTGTTACATTTACAAGTGCAGAGCTCCCATGTCACTCAAGAGTGGAAATGTACTATATGGTTGTGATATCTGATCATCACCCAAGGAAGCATATCATTATAAACAGAAGAAATGCAAATAAAAGAGAAAGTCAAAAATAACTTGCATCTTTTCTGTTTGGAATGTTTTCGGAAACAAACTTCACTGATACATCTGTTGAATTTTATGTTGTACCACTATAACAAAAAGAAAGTTATACATGCATTTGTCATGTTGTCTGCAAAACATAATATAATGTGAACTGTTCATTTAACTTTCTTTAAAATGGAAATGTCACCTTTATTCAATCACCATAATTCATTATAGGGCAGGGTGCTGATTGGGTTCCTATACACGTGCTCCAGGGTGGGAGGGTCATTTTAATTAGAGCAGCTCTTGGGAGCCATTCTAATTAAAACACCCTTAGCATCTCATGTATTCAGCATCCCACATGTCAAAATGGTGGTGGGGCACTTTACCTAAAGCTAATTGAATATTAAAGCAGATGGGTCTGTGGTGCCACATACTGCACAACCCCGCTCATCTGGACGTGGCCTTCCTGAGCAGCTGATCATTATGTCATTTATCCTTGCTGTTCAGTGGTTGTTCCCCAACTAATTTGCTGCATGATAGTCAAACACTGCTCTGAAGAGACTTCTTCATGTCCTCACTGGCTTCTCGACGGTGCTCTCTCCTACAATACTTGACTGCCTCACCATATTAATTTACTTTTCCAGCACCCATATGATCGATGGGATAGTATTATTTCCATATTATGGATGACAAAGTAAAGCACAGAGATTAAGGTAATTGGGGTAAAAATTAAAGTAAAATTATCCATTAATTTGTAATGTTGAGTTGAGACACAAAGGACCTAATTTTTCTGTATAAGTTGCATTACGCAGCTACTAGCTGGTTATCGTCTACGTGGACCAGCACTTGGGGAGGTGAGGCACTTTGCCAGTATTTCAGCTATACTGACTGAGAGAAGAACAGTGATGCTAAAGAGTCATGGGATCCATTCCAGGCTCTGGACCAGACTGTGCTCCTGTGGGCTCCAATCTGTCTGCCTGTTCTGACAAAGCCTCTTTCTCACCACTAGGTCTTCATCCTATTTCCATTCTTATCCAGTTTTCCATCTTCAGCTTTCTCAGCCCCATGTCCCTGCTCAGTTAGCCCCAGTTCTCTCCAAGCACCCTTGATGAGTATCAGATCAGTTTATCCTTTTTCACCTCCTTCATCATACTGGCTTTCCCTCATACTCCTTGTTCAGCCCAACCCTGTCCTCCTCCTGGCTCCCTGTCCAATCTCCCTACCACTAGCTAACTCTACCATTCTCCTCCCTGGCTCCTAATCTTGCCTCATGAGTATCATTCTCTTCCCAGCCCAACTCTCAGTCCCATTCTCTAGCTCCCTTGTAAGTCTCTAGTTCCAACCTCCCACCTAATCCTCCAAGCTCTTTGTTGTGATCTTCTCCCTTTGCTGCCTCTTCAGGATTATCTCTTGTCCCCTCTGTATTTGAATCAGGCAGCTTCCTCTTTTCCTTCGTTGGGCATCAACAGGTAGGGCTCCAAAACCACAGGATGCTATCCTTCCCCTTAATTCTGGTGCTCTGACCCAGCCCATGACAAGCCAGAGCGACAAATGCCTAGAACATCTCCCTGGGCCCTAGCCTGGAGTTCGGTCCTTATGGATAGATTCTGTTGGGAACTGTCTTGCAAAGCCCTAGAACAGGGGTTGGCTACCCCCGGCCATTTTCCTCGGCACACGTTGGGGCTGGGGCGGGGAGGCAGGAGCTGTTTGCAGCCTTCTGGCTGGAGCCAGCCTTGACTCTGGGTACCTGCTGCCAGCTGGGAGCCCGGGCTGCTCCCAGTAGGTGGCTAGGAGGTTGCAACCCTGCTGGAAGCAGCCCGGGCACCATGGCTAGCAGCAGCTACACCAGAGCCAGCACCAGCGCCAGCTGCAGCCGGGAGGCTACAAACAGCTGCTGCCCCCTGCCCTGGCCCCAATGGGCGCAGTGCTGGCACCTGTTGCCTTCCCGGAGCCCGGGGCCAGGAGACAGCTGGGGCTGGGGCCAGGGGCCGGGGTGGGAGGGCAGCAGCTGTTTGTAGCCTCCCAGCTGCAGC
>NW_017728996.1:45443409-45444642 GCF_001723915.1 Gavialis gangeticus | reverse complement strand
CAGCAGCTGTTTGTAGCCTCCCAGCTGCAGCCGGCCTAGGCTCTGGGTAGCTGCTGACAGCCACTGAACCCAGGCTGCTCCCAGCAGCTGGCTGGGAGGATGGAAGCCCTGCTGCAAGCAGCCTGGGCTCCATGGAGATCAGCAACTACCCAGAACCTGGGCCGGCTGCAAACAGCTGCTGCCTCCCTGCCCTGGCCCCAGCTCCAGCTCCAGCTGCCTCCTAGCCCCAGATCCGGCTTGCAGCAGCAGGCAGTTTCCCTGTGTGGCCCCTCTGTGCGCTGCTGCTCCAGGTCACACACACTGTGCTCTGGAGGGCCCAAGGGAGGGCAGCAGGGCCAGAAGCACAGCGTGTGCAACCCAGAGTGGCAGCACACAGAGGGGCCACACAGGGAAGCTGCCTGCTTCTGCAAGCTCTGTGATGCCCAGGTCATACTTCCCCTGTGGGCATGGGAGCAGCATGGGCAGCACTCAGGGTCGTGACCCTTGCTGCTGCCCCCACCTGCAGGGGAAGTGTGGCCAGGACCGTGGGGAGGTCAGAGCGGCAGGCAGTTTTCTGCACCTCTGCTGTGCTCTGCTGCGCCGGGTTTCACACACTGCTCTGCAGAAGTGGCGGTGACGGCAGCACAGCAGGGAGCATCACCAGTATCTGCTGCCTCCCTGGAGCCCAGGGCTGGGTCTGGGAAGCAGCTGGGGCTGGGGCTGGGGCCGGAAGGCAGCAGCTCTTTGCAGCTGGCCCAGGTTCTGGGTAGCTTCTGCTAGCCACAGAGCCTGGGCTGAGGGGCAGAGGCTTTGGGTGGGGAGCAAGGGGCAGGAGGGCATGTCAACATGTGCAAATGCTACAGGGTGGGTTTACTGTAGAGTAATTTACCCTGGAGTAAACTCAGACCAAATTACTGTGCAGTTAGCATCTGCATGTGTAGAAGATGATGCTTATTGCGCAGTAATTTGCTCCAATCTCAAGTAAAGGAGGTGCTACTTCACTGGTATAGAATCATAGAATCATAGAATCAATGAGTCGGAAGGGACCTAGACAGATCATCTAGTCCGACCCCCTGCCATTGGCAGGAAGGAGCACTGGGGGTGGGTGGGGTCATAAGACCCCAGCCAGGTGCCTATCCAGTCTCCTCTTGAAGATCTCCAGGGAAGGTGAGAGCACCACCTCTCTGGGAAGCCTATTCCAGGCTCTGGCCACCCTTACAGTGAAGTAGTTCTTCCTAATATCTAACCTAAACC
>NW_017728996.1:45437322-45438409 GCF_001723915.1 Gavialis gangeticus | reverse complement strand
TGTTGCCTACCCCTCTGCTTGCTACAAGCAAACTGATTTTTCATAGGCTAACAACTAACCAAATGTTGGCTGTCCCAGATACAAAGGCCACTTCCCAGCCGATTTTCAAGTCACTTCACCTAAGCATGAGATTAGTAGAGCCTCTCAATGAAACAGTCATCACTATTTTTAAATGCAAGTGAAACAATATACTGTTCCCTAACCTTGTTCTCAGAAACAGCTGAATCATCTTGGCTAAAATTCTCAGAAGAAAAAAAAATGGAGCCTGAGGAAGACAAACTGGCATGGAAAAAATGGTTTGTGTTTCTCAAAGTCATAAGAAATGCAAATCAAACACCTTTTTAAAGAGGAGCTAAGAATCAAAGAAAATTAGGGTTGGAAGGGACTTCAGGAGGTCACCTAGTCCAACCCCTTGCTCAAAACAGGACCATCTCTAACTATATCATCCCAGCCAAGGCTTTGTCTACCCAGGAAGTGTTGGGCAACCTTTTTGAAAGGTGCGGCTTTTAACCCTGCCAATAATTTGCAAATTAATGTAAATTAGAAGTTTGTTCTCACAAAATATAAAACTGCAGGAGTCCTCAACGTTGGAAATATTTACATCTCTCTTCCAGACTGTTCAGGCTATATCTGAGCTCTTAACTCAAGTAAAACTCTCAGTGCAGCCATCAATGTTGCCTGAATGTGAAATTTAATATTGAACTATATACCACACAAAAAACTCACTTCTATGGAACAAACCCTTACCTGCTGTGAATTGTCATTCCTCTGTTTTATTCCAATATCAGCTTTGAAAACGTCTCATATTCTCTATGGGTGAGACTATACATTACAATTAGATTATGTTAAGAACACTGAAAACTTGAATCACACGTTAAGGCTCATTAACAATGCTAAGTACAATTTAGAGATTTTAAAATTATGCCACTTTGAGTAAAGATTATCTTTGATTTGTGTTGCCTAGCCTGAGTTAAGTTAACTTCTGGGTGTTTAGCTGAGTTAAAGCCACCAATATCCCAGAAGGAGGGTTAAAGTCCTCCAGTATCCCAGAAGGTATTGCTTTCAGGTGAAATAGCTATTATCCAGG
>NW_017728996.1:45431128-45432322 GCF_001723915.1 Gavialis gangeticus | reverse complement strand
GAAAACTTGAATCACACGTTAAGGCTCATTAACAATGCTAAGTACAATTTAGAGATTTTAAAATTATGCCACTTTGAGTAAAGATTATCTTTGATTTGTGTTGCCTAGCCTGAGTTAAGTTAACTTCTGGGTGTTTAGCTGAGTTAAAGCCACCAATATCCCAGAAGGAGGGTTAAAGTCCTCCAGTATCCCAGAAGGTATTGCTTTCAGGTGAAATAGCTATTATCCAGGACTATGGCCATGGACTGTTAGCTGGGAACAGCCAGGCAACAGGTGGGTGGGGATGGGGTGAGTGGGGGGGAGGAGAGGGAAAAGGGGTGAAGAAGGTAGGGAAGCCAAGGGTCAGGGGGAAGGATAGAGTGGGTGGGGAGCTGCTAGCTTGCTGCCTCCTCTGCCCCCCAAATTGCCCTGACTCCCAAATCATCCCCTCCACCCCCAGATCACTCCCCTGCCATGCAAGTTGCCTCCTCTGCCTCTGTACCCCCAGATCACTGCCCTAGCACCTCAATCAGCCTAAGAGTGGTGGTGCTGGTGTGGAGCCTGTTGGAGGCTGGATCCAGGTGTGGGGGCAACGTGGGCTGCAGGGAGCCCAGGAGCAGGCAGGGAGGGGGACTCTGCTGCTGTTGCTGCTGATACTGCTCTTGGACTGATTGGCATAGCAGGGCAGTGATCTGATGATGGAGGGACCAATCAGAGGGTGGGGGGCTACCTGGGACTGGAAGGGCCAATTGCAAAGTGGAGGAGATCCAGAGGCTGGTGGGGGGGCAGCAAGGTGATTTGGAGAATGGAGAGAGCAATCCAAGTGGTATGGGGCCTCTTCATCCCTAGCTTATACTGTGGTGAGAGGGCTGACAAGCAGGGCAGGAATGGAGGAGACTTGCAGCCACTAGCCATGCCACTTGCCAGCCCTCCAGCAGTAGGTCAGACTAGTGCACATTAGAGATCATTTTAACTCCAAACATGTGGCTGATCACTAGCACTAAGCAACCTTAAAACAGACTAACATTCCTTAGAATTAGCACTTGTTAACTCTAACGTGTATTTTCATAGTTTCTAGGGTCGGAAGGGACCTTAGCAGATCATCTAGTCTGACCCCCTGCCATGGCAGGAAAGAGTACTGGGGTCAAATGACCCCAGCAAGGTGTTCATCTAACCTCCTCTTAAAAACCCCCAGGGTAGGAGCCTGCACCACTT
>NW_017728996.1:45429124-45430408 GCF_001723915.1 Gavialis gangeticus | reverse complement strand
TTTTTAGCAAGGAGACATTCCCGGATGCTTTTGGTGAGCCATGGAGGCTTGTGTGCTCTCCTGCTCCCTTTGATCCTCGTTGGGATTACCTTCCTTTGGGCTTGGAGGATCATCTCCCTAAGGAGCAACCACTCTCCTTGGACACCTGGCTCCCCTCCCCTCTGGGACCTCAGAGCTTCTCCAACTATCCTCCTTAGCTCGCTGAAGTTTGCCCTCCTAAAATCTAGGGCCGCTGCCTTACTGCATGCCTTAGCCACCTTGCGCTGGATGGTGAATTCCAGCAGGCGATGATCGCTGTCGCCCAGGTGGTCGAGCACCCGCAGCCCCCTCACCAGGTCATCACCCGTGGCCAGCACTAGGTCCAACAAGGCATCTCCCCTGGTGGAGCTGTGCACCTCCTGGGTTAGATGGAGGTCCTGCACACTGCCTAAGAACCTACGTGAGCGTGAGTGTAATTTGACCCTATTTCTTCTCCCCCCCCCAACTTCCCTCTATTGGCTTCTCCCTCTCTCGGTCTTTCTGATTCCTGTTATCTATCTCTTCCATAAGTTACCATCTTAAGAGACCCTGTTTGAACTGAAAAGAACTTCCTTGTGCAAAATCAATATAATCAGCTAGAAAATACGATTGCTCACTTTCAAGTGAACAAGAACCAAGAAGCAGCCAGAATTTAAAAAGCTAGTGTTGAAAATGTAAACTCATGTGTTCAGGGACCTGCAGAACGTTAACGAATATTATGATACATTTTCTCAGCTACAAGCTGTATACGGTGTTAATGCCAATATTATAATGCTGACAACTTGTTCTTGACTGAATTATGAAGCTGTTAATTTATGAAGGGAGGATGCAGTGCTTGTGTCAATGTCTTATGTTGCTAACTGCAGCAAATTAGTATATTTACAGGATATTATACAGCTAAGACATTTGTCTGGCAGGAATTCAAGATATTAAAATGAAGATTAGTACATTGTCATTTGTCTTTAGTCTTTTTTTTTTCTACAGCAGATGACACCTGGAAGGGAGGAAGGAACCTGGTCTGTTCCTGCAGATTCACTCCAGCTATCAGTGCAATATTTCCTTTGGTGTAACACAGGGGTGTCAACTGGGGATACACGTACCCCTGGGGCTCCTTGAGAAGGCATTAGGGGGTACACACGGGCAGGTGGGGATGGAGCACTGCCACGTACTATCCCACGCTGCTGTGCAAGCACTGTTTGCCCAGCCAGATGTGGGGGGCAAAAGAAGCTTGCACGCAGCAGCTGCCGCTGCTTCACCTTTGGCTGT
>NW_017728996.1:45403894-45428792 GCF_001723915.1 Gavialis gangeticus | reverse complement strand
CCACCAGGGGTATACTGATCCAAAAAGGTTGAAAACCCCTGGTGTAATGTATGGGTGTGCTGACTGACAGCACAGGCTATGTCTGGTAGGTGTTGGCAGAATCTAGTATTAGTCGGACTCTTCTTTGCCCTAATGCCTGATGCTCTTGTAAACGCTGTAAGATGCAAGGCGTTTTGCCTGGGTACCATGAAGTTATCCAAATTTAGCAAACTCCCAGGACTAAAAGAAATGTTACAGTTACAATTTACTCTATCCCTTCTGATGAAATGCAAGAATAAAAATAAAATTACCACCCCCCAGTGTCTCAAACTAAACACTGTCCGCTCAGGCTGAGACCCTAAAAGTGAAAGGGAACATAACCAAAGGAAAAGGGAGGAGGCAGGGTAGAGATGCATCTTATAGACTAAATGAATCAGAGATGCATAAGCTTTCATGAGCCAGAGCTCACTTTAGCAGATGTTTAGGAAAAGGAGCACAAAGGAAATGGGCTTGTTTTTATTTTTGCACTTAGAAAAATGTCATAAGAAAAGCAAACACAAAACCCATGATTAGACTGGATGGTCCAATATTCATGTCCACTAAATCCTTTTACACCACTCTGACAGTATAAAGGGGGTTACTTCCACTTTAATGAGAAGCAATCAAGCCCAATACTAGAGTTTTAACAGGTCAACAAATTCAACACAAACATAGAAATACGTGTATTAAAATGGTTGTTTTTTAACCTTCCACTATCCCTTTAAGTGAAGAGCTGTAATAAGTGTGTGGGCTAACAGATTAAATACTGGAATGGGATTCAGGAAATCCTATGTTCAAATTCCTTTTCTATCACTATTCAGGAAATCCTGTGTTCAAATCCCCCCTCTATCACTACCTTACTGTGTGGTCTTGGTGAAATGATAATTTTTCATTCATCCGCAAAACAGGGATAATACAATTTGTCTACCTTACTTACAGAGGCAGTAAGAGGATGAGTTAACAAAGGCATGTGTAGTTCTGTTAAGCATTATTACTAACGTTTGGAAAAATTAAGGATATAGTTCTGCAGAGACTTTCATTTAGAAGAAAGACTTTAAGTTAATTTGCTTTAGGACTGGGGCCTAGTACTTAGACACTAGTTAAAGGTAAATTTACAAGTTGTCCAAAGAGTGCTGTGCTGTGAACAACTACCTTTGAAAACAGTCAGCACTGAACTCCCTAAATTCAGAAAATACACAATTCCCATTATCCCTGATCACAATGCATCAGAAGCAGGAGACCTAGGTACCTGTTCTCAGCTCTCCCATTGGCCTGTTGTGTGACCTTGGGCAAGTCGCTCCCTCTCTCCATGTCTTTCTTATTGCTCTTACACTTATACTTTAAGCTCTGGGAGAGGGTCTCACTCTTTGGGTGTTTGTACAGGAATCTTGCACAATGGGGCACTGATCTCAGTCACAGTATCTAATTGTAACTGGAATACAAATATTTACCACTGTCCAATAAGAACAGAAATAATCTTTATGGGACAACAATGTTTTATTTGAAAGACAACCTGATGCTCAACTTAGCTTTGGTTGGCTGCATGCAACTGGCTTTTGCTAAAGAGAATAGATTTAAAAACAAGTAATTCAATAGTTCTTTTTGTGCTACCAACTGTAATTCAAAACACTTGGGTCACTGCCAGAACAGTGATATTTTTTCCCCACCTTTTTTTTAAATGTAGTCATGTGAAACACTTTGCATTGCATCTCACTTTTCTTTAAAGACTGAATTACTATATACAATTGGACTTGGGAGGATCTGAAAAATCTTGAGTCGCTTCCAGCAACTAGAAGCTTCTACTGCAGTATTTTTGAGTCTGCCAGAAGTCTCAAACAGATGCACTAGGAAGCTGCCTGCTGCATTTAAAGCTAGTGCAATTTCAGAGCAAGCAGGATTTTAGGCAATTTATTAGCTTTCCACTGTATGTTCTTTTACTGCAAATAGGATTAATACAAATGCAATGTCCAGTAAATGTGACAACATCCACTTACTCTGTTTATTGTGTCAAGATTTCCATAGATAGCTAATAAATGAGTTATTAGAAAAGTGCTCATTTGCTTTCTCCTTTAAAAAATGAAAAGAAGTAGTTGCTATCCCCACTTAAAGGTAAAACTGTTTGAAACACCCATCTGGTCTAAAGTCATGTCTGTTTCACATATAGCAGTTAAGGATTGCAGGAAGCTGCCAGCCCCTCAACACTTGAGGCTCCTGCAGGATCATGTTGAAGCCTGTAATTTTTCTAATGAAACTCTAATAGAGTTTTTCTAATCTCAGATCTGGCAACTCACACAGGCCATTTCCGTCACCATGACATCAATATCTCAGACAAGAAATATGTAAATAAAAACATAATTGAACTTTACCCCTTGTTCTTGGCAGATCTGGGTTAGTCTTTCCAGCTGTTCATCTTGAATGACCTTTGCCTTCTCATATTGTTGAATCACCATTTCCATTTCCACTTTCACTGGTAGTACGTAGGCTAAAAAACACAAGTAAAAACTTGAGGAAATTTATCTATATTTTTACTTATTCAATGGAACATCTTCCTAGATTTTAAGACTACAAAAAATCTTTAGATTTAATCTAATCTCCTATGAACAAAAGGATGTAGATTTTCACCCAGTCATTCCTGCATTAAACACAAACACTTGTGGTTCAGCTACAGCTTTTATTTTAGAAAAGGTTATCTATCCTACGTAATCATAAGGACCTCCACCTTTGGGCATCAGAAATTCTCAGATCTACAGTGGGTGCATCTACATGATTTAGAAAGGATGTGGAGAAGCTTGAAAGAGTCCAGAGGAGAACCATGCACATGATTAGAGGACAAGAGAGCAGGCTTTAAGAGGAGAGGCTGAGAGGCATGGGACTCTTCAACCTGGAGAAGCGAAGGCTCAGGGGTGACTTGGTGGCAGCCTATAAGTACATCAGGGATGTGCATCAGGAACTGGGAGAACGTCTGTTCAACAGGGCACCCCTACGGAAGACAAGGTCCAATGGTCACGAAATCCTGGAAGAATGTTTTAGGTTGGACATAAGGAAAAACTTCTTTACTGACCGAGTCCCCAGGGCCTGGAATAGACTCCCTGCAGAGGTGGTGCAAGCACCTACTCTGGACATTTTAAGGAACACTTAGGTGCCTATCTTGCTGGGATCATTTGACCCCCAGCTTACTTCCTGCTCCTTAGGCAGGGGACTGGACCCCATGATCTTGCAAGATCCCTTCTAGCCCTAATGTCTATGAAATCTATGAAATATATGACACGCTTTATTGTGCAGAAGAGTTAAGTACTGCGCAGTAAGTGTCCACATCTACATATGCAGATGCTCACTGCACAGGAATGTGCTCTAATCATGAGTAAATTTGCTACCTGTAAATGCAAATAGCAAATTTACTCAAGATTAGTAACTGCACAGTAGCACTTGTGTAGACACCTGACTGGGGGCAAACTTGCTCCTGGTCAGCTGGGCAGCAAGGGGTGGAAGATTGCTCCCTGCCCCCGGGAGATGCCTGCTACTGGGGCACTGGATGTCTCCATGCCCTGGCAGCGGGCAGCTCCCAGCCCCCACTCCCTAATCATGATCGCAGAGCAAAGGTGGGAAGACTGCTCCCAGCCCTTGCCTTGCAATGGTGGAGTGGGGGCTGGTAACTGTCCTGGTCAGGGGGCAGGCCCCAGCCTCATGCCCCAATAGGGCAATTGAGGTGTAAAGCTTGGAAAGAGCTGCGGGGGGCGGGGAGTGGGCAGATCCCAGCCTCCTGCCTTGATCTGCTGGTGGAGCACTTAGCAGCAAGCCCTTGATTGGGTGGGAATGCCCACCCAGACAAGGCCTTGCTGCTAGCTGCCGCATCAGTAGATTGGGGTAGGGGGCTGGGACCTGATTTTCTCCTGCAGCTCTTTCCAAGTTCCCTGTCCTCAGTTGGGGAGCCGGGGCCAGGAGCTCCCTTCTGCTGGGGCAGGGGGAGATTGTTCCCTCCCGGGCTGCAGTGGTGGAGCCTACCTCAGCAGCAGGCAGCCCCCTGAGAGCAGGGAGCAATCTCCCAGCCCCTGTCAGGAGACAGCTGTCTCCTGGCCCTGTGCTCCCTGCCTGCCCCTGGTCTACCACCCAGGAGGAGCCTATAGCTCTCCCTGGCTACTGCAGGGGGCCAGTGCAGGGCCAGAGGGGGTGGGAACAGACTGCAGCCAGGAGCAGATGAGCTGCTGCAGCATCCCTGCACATGTAGACATCTGCTTACAGTGGGTTTACTCCACAGTACTTTACTCTAGAGTAAACCCACCCCAGAGCAAATGCACATGTAGATGCACACAGTGAGATCTCTGTCACTAGTTGAAATATTGTTGCAACACTTGCCTGATCTTTTACACAAATGCATGTCTATCCCAGCAAATATTAGTTCTTCTCAGTGGCCAGGCAGGAGTGTTCTCTGCTTGGTGTCCCATTCATCCCCTCCAATTTTGTATGTTTTTTAGGTATGCACCAGCTTCCAGGAGAGGTATTTTAGTCCTTGAGCATTTTGGTTCTTAAATATAACTGCAGAAAGTAACTATATAAAGGGAAATTATAGACTATGAGAGAGATTTTCAAAGGTATGAATGGAACCAACTCCTACTGACTTCAACAGGAGTTGGATGCCTACCCACCTAGAAAAATCTCCTTCAAGTCACAACTAGGGCAAGTTCAAATTGCTTGGCAAGACTGCTCAAAATTTACTGCATTCCTTGCTATTCTTTAGAACCTGAATCAGACTCTGACTTCACCCTACTAAACTACTGGGTCTCATCTTGCATTTTGGAAGCCCTCATGATCTAAGCCAGACGTGCCAACCTGATACTAATTTTTCTCACACAGAAGGAAAGTGACTTGCATTATGAAATCCCTTAGGTTTATACCAAAGCAACTTATACTTTGATAATGGATCTAGTTGCCCTCCACCTCGTCTAACATCTCCTTTCCTTGATTCCTTGTTTCCAGATTCATTGCTCCTGTTCTCTGCAGTGTCACCTTTTCAAAATGTTCTCCTGGTGCCTCCCCAGTGGAGGCGTGTCCCAGAATTCTGTGCAAAATAGCACTGGAACATGCCTAAAAATCACACTCAATAGCACACATAGGTTTGCGGAGTGCACCTTCAGTGGGGAACTTCCAAGATGCAGAGAAAGCACAAAGCATCAGACACAGAGTTGTGCTAAAGGCAGAAACCAAAAGCAAAAGTGATCAAAGATGGAAGATGCCAGAGTGGACAGACAGCGGTTGCAGAAGGGTCATATTCAAGATGCTTATCTGACACTACAAAGAAGGATTGTTTGGGGAGAAAAGACAGGAGGGAAAACAAGTCACATATATCTGTATGCCAGGAGAGGGCATATAGCAAACAAAAAAAATCATAACAGGGTATTTATCCTAAAAACTGATTCCCAGTCTCATCAATGGGGATCATAATGCTATATACCTGTTCACTGCTTTTAAAATGTAGAGGAAAGAGAACAATAAAATTATTCTCTACAAACAGTTATGAGGGCTACCAATCCTGGGAATTCTCATGACACCATTTAATCACCACTTACCATCAATAATTCTCTTAACTCTCCAAATCCGCAGAGTGATAATGAGACTGATGGCATCCCATGGACTGCTTGAGCCATTGGCCACTGTGGAGGCCACCATTGGAGCCAAGGATAAGATTATCACAGCGCCATCAAAGACCTGAAAGGAGAAAGATTTTTAATGAAGAGTATTTCCAAATCCTTTCCAAAGGTCACAAAAGCTGCCACTCCTGTTGGTGGCCTTAAAGGGTTTTGAATGAAGTTAATATTTATTCTCTGTGTTAAGGTGAGGACATAGGGTGAAGACCATGGGGAAGATGCATCATTTCATGCTGGAAAGCAGAAAACCTTAATGGTTTCATTCAAAATTTCAGGGGTGACATGAAGATATGGCCGGAGGAATCTGGAACTATACTGATCCACTGGTTACAATCTCCATGAAGAGGTGATGCCCCAAATGCTATTTCAATTCAGGAGCTGCATTATTAATGCTACTTATTTCCGGATGCTTGGTGCAGAACAATCACAAAAGAGGAAACTGTTCCTGTCCAAATATCTGACATTCTAAATGGACAAAACAGACAGGGAGAAAGAGTTGGTGTAAAAAGGAACAGCAAATAAATAAGAGTGATGGCACTTGGACACATTCTGATTATTCAGCTTGTGTGGGTATTATGTGCAGGTCAAAGATATACCGACTCCAATTATCAAGGACTCCATTACCAACTGGCTAGCTTCCTGAAGGAGTCACAGCAAAGGTGAACCTTCAAGCAGGATCTGAATAAGGAAACATTAGTGGCCTTGGATTATGTTAAGGAGGACAGTTGCAGATGAAGGTATGGATAGATTTGTTTGAGAAGCAGGTTTTAAATATCATAGCCAACAGAGAAGATGGCATTATGTAATAGTGCTGGTCTTCCACAGCTTAGGAAAATACAGTGCCCCCAGTCCCTATTAAGACCCATTTACTCATGGTTTGTACAGACAGAAACAATGTTACCTTTAATAATATCACACATAAAAAAATGTGCATTAATTCAGTGCCAGGGCAAGAAACAAGCAGTCACCACAGATAGGATGCTATAACAGACCACTTCACTTCAAATACAAAACAGAATTCTGCTGAAACAGCTGTGTTTGGCCTGGATAACACCAAGTACTATGTTACTTCCAACTAATAGTATAAGCTTCATTTTGAATAGTCAAACCTAAGACTTAGTAAACCAGACAAAGTAGTTATGTTTAGTTATACAAGATTTTGCACGGCTCTAAATACAGCTTTTTATGGGCAATGAAAAAACAGAATCTCTCTTTCCCTCCCTTTTAAAGCACTCAAATTGCTATCTGAACGGATGAGTGGAATCCTATTAATTTCTGCTTCTTTCAGAGCAGTCTTCCATTTTTTTTGGTTTTGGGATTTATGGTTAGGTTGGGGTTTTGTTCTATGATGCTTTAACACATGCATTTCTCTGTCTGCCTCTGGAATACTGTACAAAAAATGAGGTAAAATTGCTGCCAATTGTTTCCTCTTTATGCTTTCTGCAAGCTTTTCAATGTAATTAGTCGGCAAGCTTCTCTAAACTATGAATAATGTATATAAGGGGAAAAATCCACTTGTGGGAATGGGAGCTTTTTTTTCTCAGTGTGAAGGTTAGATGTAAGAAGTCTTTTTATGTAACTATGGGAACTGAATGGAGATAACATTTTCTGTTGTACTGTCTTTGGTCTCTGAAATGCAGGAAAATGTAGCCGAATCTTATAATTAAATTAAAATGTATATTAAATACTGCTGTACTTTTGCAGCGTATGCTCTTAATAATCATTTTGTTTGGTAGATATAATAAGGCCCTATCTGTTCCTGATTTCGATCCAAGTATACAGTTCTTAGAGACAGTTATTGCTTACAAGTTCTTAACACAGTTTCTTCGACAAGAATGGACAAGAAATTATTGTCTGTTGCAGAACTGTAATGAAGATTGTTTGGGTGGAAGGGGACCTGTCTGTAAGCTCTGCCTACATAACAAAACATAATCAAGTCTGAGGATGAGTTAGCAATATGGCTAAGGACGCCATTGTATACAATGTCTAAGTGTTGCTACAAATGGGCAGCAACCTTGGACTCTGATTTGACCTAGGGGTCGAATCAGAACTAGACAAAAAATAGATTTATGCTGGATGAAAGGGTCTGATACATATATTTAAAAAATAATCCTCATTCAGGATAAAAGCCAATATTTTCTGAAATTCAAAAAATCATCTTACTTTACTTGACAGAATACATTTGCATGTTTTATTAAATTTCAGTCCTTTATATTCTTTTAAACCTTTGTGTACAAAATGAAGTAAAAACGTTAAACAAGTAATTTTGTAATGAAAAATAACCTTTTTATTCTAAAAATCAAGAAATGGGACATTTTGACATGTTTAAAACTTTTTCCACTTTGTTCAAAACTTAAATTTCATCAAAATTAATACAATTTCACAACATTTGTTTCAGCCAAAACAGCATTTTTTAACAGAAA
This sequence comes from Gavialis gangeticus, assembly GCF_001723915.1. NCBI lineage: Eukaryota > Metazoa > Chordata > Crocodylia > Gavialidae > Gavialis > Gavialis gangeticus. The sequence goes on along the minus strand of NW_017728996.1, from coordinate 45,420,709 downwards.
ACTGTTTTGGCAAACATTTTCAAACTATTTTTAATTTATCTTGGTTATGAGAACATAGTTAGCTGCAGTTCACATAATTCTGGATCATATTGGTAACCAGTCTCAGTTATAATTGCAGTGCTGAGAGTCTAATTAGCATGGTTATTAAAAATAAACTCATGTCTACACAAGTCAGAAAAAAACACAATATAATTGTGCAAGAAAACAGATTTGTTTAAATGCTGCTGTAACTTGTATCAGTCAGATAAGGCCATATCCACTGCAGAAACTAATTTGTATCTTTAATTTTACTGTGTTGGGAGGAACATGTATAAGGCTCTGCAAATATTAATGGAAACATACCTCTTTTGCATCCGTTCCTGTATCAAATCCAGTGCAGGAACAGTTAATTATTCTTACTTTGCCATGCTGAAAAATAATGCAAACAGTGTTGACTGTGGTACTTTCACTTACCTCTATTTTGTTTTCAATATAATCCCATATGCCAAGAACCACAATCCTCAAAATAGTCTAAGAAGAGAAATTAAGAAAAAATAAAGACAATAATTGTATTATAACTTCAATGATATGCATTCAGAAATCCTTTTGAATAAGAAAGTCAAAGCCCCTTACTCTATTTAATGATACCCTGGAATCTTTTAACTTTGTCTAAACATTACGATTTCTTCTAAACAATGAAGTTGATTTTAATAAAAATAATTATACTTCTCTATTAAAAATTGCAGTGACTCCTTCTAAACACTATCATTATTCAGCTAACCAAAAGAACACTTTTTCCTGTAGCAAGTTTCATATGTTCATGTCTTTTCTCATAGTTTTACAATGCTTTATTTTCTAGAGTTGTGAGATTGATTAAAAAAAAAATCAAAAGTGTATCCCTTATCCAGCACTGGTGTCGGCACAAAGTGTCATCTTTCTCTTTATGCAGTCTTTAGAGTACCAGTGCCTGTTTCCTTCTGAGAAAAGAAACATCTCCCCATTCTGAAGGTATTAGTGTTTTTATACTTTGAAGACAGACAACACTTTTCTGTTACATACTCCTGTGCTGCCATTCTCTCTATCCTGAGCAAGAGGACTTTTCCTAATATCAGAGCACCAGGGCGTCAGTGTTCAAGGGAAAAGCATCCACTTCAGCTTTTAAGCAAACAGCAACAATTAAAGTATTTTTTTAGAGAAAAAGATAAAATGTGAACAGATAATGAACCCATGGTGAAATTCCTATGAAAACTCCAACAACTTCTTTCCCATTTTTTCTCATGCTAATGTTTTTAAAAGATCAATATTTTAAAATACTGTAATTTAACTCTCATAAAACTGCAAAATTAGGGCACAATTCTGCCTGTAGCAATGCAGAACTCATTTAAATGTACTTTACATGCATGAGGATTAGAACGTAGCTGATAAACAACACCAAAATGTGACTGTTTATCTGAAACAGGTTGGCAGGTCTGCAAGCAGAGCAGATGCCAGGAACTGTGCAGGGGAAAAGTACAAAAATGGCTGTGATGAATATAAAAAGTCACCTCTTTATTTCAAGTAGGAATATATTAAAAACAAACCAACTCCAGATTTATGCTGTGATCATTTGCTGAACATACTAACTATAAGCTAACCACCGAATTGTATTAGCACCAGTACAGGCTGGGGGCTGACTGGCTAAGCAGTAGCTCTGTAGAAAAGGACCTGGGGGTTACAGTGGACAATAAGATGAATATGTACCTTTGTTGCAAAAAAGGCTAATGGCATACCCAGTTGTATTAGTAGGAGCACTGCCAGCAGATTGAGGGAAGTGATTATTCCCATCTATTCTGCATGGGTAAGGCCACATCTGAAATACTGTGTCCAGTTTTGGCACCCCTCCTCCCGCTAAAGAAAGGATATAGAGAATTTGGAGGGAGTCCAGTAGAGTGCAATGAAAATGGTTAGGGTGCTGGGGCATATGGCTTATGAGGGAGCTGGGCTTATTTCGTTTGGAGAAGAGAAGACCGAGGGAGGATTTAATAGCAACCTTCGACTACCTGAAGGGTAGTTCCAAAGAGGATGGAGCTAAACTGTTCTCCTTCTAGTTGATCTAGTTTTGGATGGTCCTGCTTTGAGCAGGGGTTGGACTAGATGACCTCCTGAGGTCCCTTCCAACCCGAATTTTCTATGATTCTATGATGAGCTACAAACTTTGTTCAAACATCTATGATGGTTGGGGGTGTGAAACAATCGCTGCTCATTGTAAACTGGCATGCTGGAAAACCCCCCAGGCGGCACACAGCTATGCTGACAGAAGAGATCTACGGTTAGCTTTGTTGTCATTCAGGGAAATGGTGTGACTGTGTCAATAGAAAAAAACCCCTTCTTCCATCTTACATCCTATCTCTACTAGGGGGCTCTTATAACATAGCTATGTAGGAAAAGCTGTAACAGCAGTAGCACTGTCATGTAACAAAACCCTGACTCTTCAGAATAGAACTATTCATAAGTAAGGTAGTTACATTTTCATAATCAGTGATCAGGCAAGCAAGTAGATCAGCATGTGGCATCTAAAACTGTTTGAGAAGGGAAACACTAGTCACGACAGTGAGCTCTGTTGTGCTTCTTCCATTTGAGAAGGGCTTTTAGGAGACCTTGAACTACCATCTGGGACCAATGCTGCTGCTTTGATCATCACAGACATGCAAAGTACATTTTCATTTCAAAGCATTTTCAAAATTTAGCAAACCAGTAAGACTGTTTACAGAGGTTGCTTGGAGGGCAAGGGAACAGCTCTTCAATAGGCAGGAAGGACTTCATTTTAAGGTGCAATCTCAAAAATGGCTTTTCTAATGATTCTGTGTTCACCAGAGATACACAAGAACAAGAATACTGAGAGTATGTTCAAATGCTGAGGACAAATGGAGTGCAGGTGCTCATCAAATCTGAAAGTAGCAGCCCTAAGCAAACACCCAGCAGACACAAATGTAACTGGGGGTTTAGTTTTCATGTAAGCATCTGCTGAGGCTCTAATAAAAAATCTGCATAACATGTTTCAAAACATAATAGCCAGGCTAAGCAAATTCTACAGCTGGCAGTCATTAGGCATTTCAAAAGAAAATATTTCTCTGTTTCAGTCTCTTGAACCCTACTTCACTTGAGTCACAGAAGGGATGAGTTCTGCCCATTTTAACTATGCATAGGCAGCAACTGTTAAACAACAAACATTTAGAGGGCAGCTATAGAGGCTACAGACATACGTTACATTTAAATGCTACAAATACCACTGTAATGCTACAAAAAGCTGGTGTACAGATGTGCACACCATCTGTAGAGCAAAAAAGAAGGCAAATCCACTACTTTCAAAAAGGAACTTGTTTGTCTCAATACATTTTGTAGGACAACATCTGTCTAATGGCATAAAGTTCTGTCAGGGTACCTTGGACTCCCAACATCCCAGTCCTCTGTTCTCCCTACTCTCCTCCAAGGGGTGGGGGAGAGCAGAAGACTCCCTGACAGCTTGCCATAGCGAAGTATCAGGGAGGCCTGCCAGGACCCTGTTGTCACGCTACAGTAAGAGCACTGGCAAGAGCCAGTGCCTCTGTTGTTGTGGGCATCAGAAATCGTTCCTGCTGCTGCTGCGAGAGCTGCTACTGCTGCTGTAAGGACACTAGGAAAAACAACTTGTGCCACTGCCACTGACTCTGGGGGAACAGCTGGAAAAGCCCTGGTCCTGTGCGGGTGCCAGCAGTGGGAAGAGCTGCCACTGCCACCACCACAGGAATGCTAGGAAAAGCTACTGACCTCTGACAGCCTGCTGGAGAGGGCATGCTGTCAGTAATGGAGCTCACTGACAGGCTCCTCCAGGGGCAGGGGCAACAAGAGAAGCCCCCTGTTGCCTCCTGGATGGAAAGCACACCTTTGAGGCAACTTTTGTAACTCTCCAGCCAGAAGATGAAACATCTGAACACCCCATCATGCTCTATTTTTTGTAGCACTACAAAGTGCTGAGGCACTTCACAGGGCTACAGATGAACATTTGACCATCTCCCTAGCCATGGCCAGAACTTAGCACACAGTCAGAAATCAATTATGAAATTCATTTCCTTTTCCTTGGGCAGAGGATGCTAAAGAACATTTTATCTTTGGAACGGTAAGACATACCTTCTGCAAAAAGAAGGGAATAATTCTCTATCGTTTACATAAGATTTACATGAAGCTCTCTATTTAGGGACAAGAAAAAGTTTTTCTCTGTACTGTGACTGATTTTTCTTTTATCCTCCCTGCAATGTTCTGCCTGGGCTGAGATACTGTCATATTAAGGGTGGCTCATAGGACTGGAAGCAAGACATAAACCTTTCCACCTTAGACTGCTGACATGAATCAGCACAAGTCGGTAATGTCTTAAAGCAGAGATTTGGTGGAAGTTTAGTGGGACCTGTGGAATGAACTGGTGGACCTCAGTTTCTGTAGTACAATGTCCACAGAAGTGGACAATCAACAGCTTTGCTGCCTATGGAGAGAGACCAGTGGACAAGTAAGCAGGAAAGCTGACTAATCATAGCTCTCATCCTAGGTCCATTACCTCCAGAACACAATACAGGTACATCTGAATGCTACATAAAGAAGATGGGCAGCTACTTGTTCTATGTTCCAGGCTACAAACTGACACCTTTCATCAACATATTCATTAAGATGTTAACTAAATAAAAAAGCATAAGGAAATCTTGGTTTTTGCTGATTTGATTTCCTGCTTTGTGGGTGTGTGAGGAAAAACGGGAGGTAGTATAGCTCATGAATCTTTAATACTGCATATGTCCCAAGATACACCTGCAGTTTTTTCAGTACACATCAGCCAAGCCTCTCTTTTGTGATTCCAAGCTAGCAGTACTCTCTTTTACTGTCCCTTTTTAGAGGCAGAACATGTGCTAACAAAATACTTCCATGGGTGTTGTCAGAACTCCTACCAAAAAGACTTCCAACTAGACTAACCTGAGCTTCTCTAAACACATTTTTATATACAATTTTGATCCTATCAGATAAACACAACAAATAAATATTGGGTCAAAATGAACACTAGGATTGCTTGCAAATACCACTGTTAATATTCTTCCAAACAAGTCTATTTCTTGGGCAACAAAAATGTATTTAATGTGATAATGTATGTTACTTTTACAGTGCAACTAAAAACACCATCTGTGGTGGTCTCTGAAAAACAAAGGGGAGTATTGATCAAGGCATCTTGTGCACGCTACATGGATGAAACTAAAAAATATTTCTTCATAGTTTAAGCACAAGGAGCAACAACGTGATATAAAATCATTTGTACTTACACTAGTATTTGTAAGGGAAAGGCAAAACAAAAAAGCCTTGTTATTTTCTGGCTGCGTCTACATAAGATATTGTGCAGTTGTTACTCCGTAGTCTTTTAGTATTTGCATAACCAAGTATTAAATGACTGCACATTAACCAGCATTACTACACAGTAGCGTCCATGGTTTGTGCCCTGCAACACTACTGCACAGTACTAATGAGCTACTGTGCAGTAAGTGCCTTGTATAAATGAGGCCTCTGTGCCCAGGCATTTTCTGTCACTGTAGTACATGTAGCACTGGTGGATGTCTACTGTAGATATAATGCTGTAATGCAATGTATAAACATCAAGGCAAACATTAAACATAGATGGCTGTAGTTTGGGGATTAAAGGACCATTGCTAACTTGAATTTTTTAATTGAAAAAACTCTGTAAAACAACATTTTTGATAGATTTTTTAATTATCGTATTTACTTAAATATAAGGCAACTCTAAATATAAGCCAACCCCCCCAATAATTAGATTCTATATTTGGAAAATGTATACATGTGTTATAATTTTCCAGGAATAGAATCTAATTATTAGAGGCTTGCCTTGAATTTCTTCCCTTCCCATTGCTACAGTAGGAAATATAAATCCAGGGGATCAAGTGGCCTCCAGGTCTCCAAAACTTTTTCCCCCTGCAGCTCTTCCGCACCTCCTTAATATCAGACTCTGCTATTCCTTAGCAGGGGAAGTGAACAGCAAATTTGAAAACACTGACTTTGTACTGTGGATACCCATAGACTTAGTTCACCCAGAATTGATGCATTCTACCTTTTTTTTAAATTGCTTCAAGTTTTAGTACAGATACTCCATAAACACGCTTTTAAGCAACACTTTTGTACCTACTTATGTACAAGTAGCTACTTGTGTACAAGTACCTACTTATGTACAGACTATGCATATTAGTCCAAAGCCAAAAGGCTCATGATTACCATAAGGTTCATTGGGTTGGGCTCCAGTAGAGTCAACAGTGTTTCAAGCCATAGTTTGCACAGTTACATATGCATTTTTTTTAAAAGCAAGAGAGAAACTTACTAAATGATTATACCAAAAGTGCCATCAAATGCACAGATAAAAATTTGGGGGAAAAAGAAATATTTTTGGTAACTTCTTTTACATACGCTTATATGTAAATGAAAGGAAAATAATTTCCATGCAGAAATGTAATTTCCAAGGTAACAATGTTCCTTTAAGATTATGGTTTGCTGTTGTCAACTAAAGAGAGTTTGTTCTCTGCAGTGAGGTTTGTGAACAGTTGCATGATGCTGCAAATTTTCTGTGTAATTTCAGAGGGAAACTTGGCCAAGAGCTTTGCTGAGCCAGCTGCGTGAATTCCCACAATCTGTGTGAGTTAGCCACACTTGTCAGCTGACTGCACTGTACATTCAGTAATTTTTTAAAAATACTTTATTGTTTGCACAGTTAGTATGCTACTCAGTGGGTGCATTTGTACATGCCATTAAGGAAATGTGATAAACTCCAGCACAGTTTGCACCAGTCAGCTGCTCCTGGGTGCAGTGTCTACATATATGCCGTAGACTGCAGCAGTCTGAACCGGGGTGGAACAGCCCTGGGCTGGCAGAGGGTCTGGAGAATCAGCCTCAGGCTCCACATGGTAGTGTCAAGCGGGGGAAGGGCTGGCTGGGGCATGAGGGTGCAAAACTGTGGGGCTAGGCAGCAGGCAGCATCACTTTAGCACCCTCGTGCCCCAGCTAGCCCTTATCACCATTTATACGTGTGTTTAGTATTCTGCTGTAAGATAGTACTGTCCCCCACAGTACTATCTTACAGTGTAGTTAATTAATTTACTGTGCCCTAATACTGGCGTGTGTGATGCTTTACTGCAGAGCTAATAAGTCAACTCCACAGTAAAGTGTGCATTTAAATACACTCAGTGACTTGCTCTGCCATATTCAGTCCTAGTGTAAAGATACAAAAAGTATTAGGATGAAGGGTAAGTTTTGGTAATGGTAATGGAGAATGATACTGTTTTCAGGTTAAAAATATTGCTTGTAATACAGGGGGAGGAGGGAACATGGGAGAAAGGGGTCCTTTTTAAGTCTTTCTGACATTATATCTCCTCTTTCTTGATGCTACATTAAGGATGACATATCTCTAGCTTATACAGATACCCTGAAGAATTAACTTTTGTCTTTGTAATGCAAAGATCCTAGGAGTCTGCCAATATCTGTTCACTACCTTCATTAATGACTTGGAGGACTGAATAGGATTATACTGTATGGGCATATCTACATGCTCATTATTGTGCTTATTATTCATATAATAACAGCGCATTGGAGCAGCAGCCCTGCAACACATCTACACACACCCTCCATTGTGAGGTACTAGAAAAATACGCATTCACTTATTTTAATGTGCATTAGCTAAAGAGCACAGGTTTTTTATGAGGCTTTAATGCACATTAAAATAGACTAATGCACAATAAAGTGCATATGTAGATGTGCCCTATACGTCTCTTTCTTAAGAGATTTTAATCTTCCTAAGGGTTGTTACAAGCAAGGAGCACAAAAACTTATAATAGATTCTAATAAATTGTTCACAGGTTATCCTAGGGACATGTATGAGGTAAAAAATATCTCATCAAGAAAATTAAACCTACAAAAATAAAATTATAATTAACTTCTTAACATACCCCTTTAGTTACTAGAACCCCAAAACTGTTGAATATCTTCCCTTTCCAGTGCCTATTTTTTTCACACTCTCGCAGAAAAAGGGTCTAACTCAGCATATTCCTCACATGAACAGACTTGTTGATTTCAATGAGACAACAAAGTTGTTTTAAGTTAGCATAGTGCTTAATTACTTTGCTAACTTAGTACTCAGTAAAGTACTAATGACTAAAGGCCCCTCCAGGGCAAATCCAGGATTTGGCAAAGTGGGGTGCAGGAGCAGCCACCTGGGCTGCAAGAGTGGTTGCACACCCTGTTCCCAGCTTCCTCACCTCATCCACTGGTGTGAGTAGACCATGCCACCAAAGCTTCTAAGGGCTTTTTTTTCAAGTACCCAAAGCAGTAAGAATCCCACGCTCCTGTGCTCAGAGGCACATCTCCTCCCTCCCCTCCCTCCCTCACCTGTTGTCCTGGGAGAGGGAGACGTTCCAAGCCACTCCTGACCACTCCAGCAAGGATGCTCAGGGGCTGGGCTCAGCTGAGAATAGTTACAGTGGCAGCAGCAGTGAGCAGAGGGTTCCCCCTCTCTGCACCTGCTCTCAGGGGACTGGGCAGGGTGGGAAAACTCAAGCCCCACCTTGCCCCTGCTGCTGCTATCACTGTTCCTTGCTCAGTCCAACCCCAGCGCAGCCTGGCTGGAGCATGCAGGAGCAGTTTTGAAACTTCTCTGCCCCTGGGAAAGTGGGAAAAGCAGCAGGGCAGTTGGGAGAGTTGGGATGGGGAAGGGAGGGGACATGCCTTTAAGCATGGAGGGGAAGGAAGGGGGGATTCATATATATTTTAGGGATGTTAAAAAAGTGCCTAGGGCTAAGTAGAGAAAGTCAAAAAGCCTGAGGCTGAATTGATTCAATCTTTTCAGGTTAGTCGAAGGTGCATAGATTGAACTGATAAGCAAATAAACAGACATTCACTTTTGATTCCAGAAATGCAGCCACATGCCTGCAGTGATCCAGGCCAGAAGCCGGGGAGTTGGTGGGGGGAGGGTATGGAGGGTATGGAGCCAGAGCATGCCTCTCGGCTCAGCTGGAGCAGACAGCTTGGGCCAAGGCTAGCCTGCCTACCCTGTGAGGAGGTTTATGGGGGAGGTGCCAAGCATCCTGGGATGCTGGGGGACTGTGAGTTAACTTGAATCTGGAGGGGGTCTCGGACAGAAGTTCAAAAAAACAATTTAACCTAAATCAGTTAAGTCAGATACTACATCCATCCAGGTTTATTGTAAGCTGATTTCAGCCATTTTGAAAGTGGTCTATGTGCACTGAACTTCTGTCATGTTACAGATTAGGACCTGTTTCCAGTCACTTATGCCAGTTTATGTATAATTTCTGTCACTAACCCAGAAGCTCCCATGGTGTGGTCCATTCCAAAAGAGGAGTGCAGCTGTACCACTGCACTCCCTCTGGGTCCACCCCGGAACCCCTTTCATTTGAAGAATCAAATTGTGTTCAGTAACATTCCCATGATTAAAAAAAATGTAAAGGCATGTATATGATCAAGTCATCACTTGATCTTAGCCAAAAGAAAGAGATGCACTTACACAGAGTAAGGGCTGCATGAATTAGCTTTCTGCTGCCAATCCTGTAAAGCTATTAAAATATCTGCAGTGTCCAGGCCACTTAACCAAAGCCAATACTACTCGGGCTGTCAAATGATTAAAAATTTTGATTGCGATTAGTTGCATGATTAAAAAAAATAGTCACAATTAATAATGGTTTTAATTGCACAGCTAAAAAATCAAAATTATACACAGAAAAACTCAAAGCTATGCAAAATTATGCAGGTACTTTGTATGGTTGGGGTGGGGGTGGGGTATGTATGTGTGGGGGAAAATTTATGAAGTTGTAGGGGACTGTGGGTGTGTGTATGGGGTTTGGAGCCTGGGGAGGGGAGGTCTCCACATGCCCTGGTAGGATGAGGAGTACTGTAGTTGAGGAGTGAGAGGCAGCATTAGGGCTGTGGTGACTGTGGCTTACGAGTGAGGGGCAGGGGCAGGGCATGGGCATATCACTGCCCCTCCCACAATCATATTACCCCCCCACAGTTGTCCTGTTTCTTAAAATGAAATATGGTAACCCTACAGAAATGTAGCCTGGCAGTGTGGATAGCAGCTCCCAGCAGGTAAGTTTGTGGAGGGGAAGAGTGGGGGGAGAGGGAAGGGGTGGGGGGTGCAGATTAAGGTCCCTACGGTGAGGGAGGGAATGGGGCAGGGGTGAATGGGGCCCTGGGACTGGGGCAAGTCATGTGAGGAGCTGCAGGAAGCTTGTCTAGGAGTGTGGAGAGGGCAGTTCCCAGCTACTGCGTGCACCCCTGGGGGTGGCATGTGGGGCATGTGCCCCCAGGATTTGTGCGTGGGGCGGAGGTGGGCCACTCACTGTGGACTGGGGCTCTGCGCCCTGCTGCCTTTGCCATGGGAGCCACATGCTGGCCACGTGTCCCCTGCCTGCCTGGTGGCAGGAGGCACAACATGGCATTGCACAGCTTCTGGGGGAAAGGCACCATGGCACAGAGCTCCATTCCACAGTGGGCAGCCTGCCTCCACTCAGCGCACAAATCCAGGGGGCACAACCCCCCATGACTCCCCGGGAGTATGCACAGTGGTGAGGAGCTGTGCCCCCCCTTCCCCTGACCATGGATCTGTCCCACGACCGGCCCCAGTCCTAGGACCCCATTCACCTTAGCCCCTGCCCCTCTCCCTCACTCACTCACTGTGGAGCCCTCAATCTATTCCCCGCATCCCTTTCCTCTCCCCCCACCCCTTCCCCTCCACAGACTTACCTGCTGCACACTGCTCTACAACTCTCTAGGCTACATTCCTGGCTACATGCACGCTGTGGCTGCTCGTGTGTGTGTGTGTGTGTGTGTGTGTGTGTGTGGGTGTGTGTGTGTGTGTGTGTGGGTGTGTGTGTGTGTGTGTGTGTGTGTCTGTTGTTCCCCCCACTCCCCCGCCCATCTTCCTGTTGCAGCAGCTCAGAGCCCATGTCCGAGATGCCCTGTGGTCCTCTGCACTACCACTGCTGCTGGGCTGGCCAGAGGTGATGATGATGGTCGCAGAGCGGAGCTCCAAAGCCACATGTGCAATTAACGCATTAAAAAAAGTAACACAAGAACCAATTGATGCCTTAATTGTGCACATTAATCACAATTCATTGACAGTCCTAAATGCTACATTTCCTGTCTTCGCTCCTTGTTACAAGCACCATCAGAACTGATTTTGCCCACTCAGGGCATAATCTTGACCTTGTTGACCTGTTAACTTGGCTTTTTGCCCCAGTATCTTTCTGACATTATATCTCTTCTTTCTTGATGCTATGTAATGTTTGGTGCATGGTCAAATTATAGTATTATATGTGAACAGATGCTAATAAACAAAAATAATCACAATTAATAGATTTAATCTGAGCATATGCAAAAAGTTACAGGCATGTCACTCCAGAGAAATAAACTGCTATATTGGAAAGTCACTAAGACTCAGTAGAAAGATGCAAAATTAACATGGTGCAATACATTCACTAAGATTTGTAGTTACAGATGAAAAGATGGAAGGGAAATGCAGTAGGAGTTGCAACTTCATTTCACTGGCAGCAGTTTTGTTCGCAGCTATAAGTTCTTGGCACATTTGTCCCCTACACTTCAATCAAGCAGCATACCAGCTCCTATGTAACTGTTATGACAGGTTATTGTGGGTGCTAATAGTGCCCACTATTGTTAAAGATGCAAACTACTTTTCCCTCATAATACTCCAGCTTTTAATCAGTTACAATTTTCCAAAGCATTCTAGTTCTGTGCTGAAAGTTTTCCATCTTTGGCCTCTATCTGAGGGTCAGTATTTTAAATAGGAACAAAATACTTTCAGCTATTATAAATAATGGAAAACTAATAAAAAAAAAGGATTTTTTGGAAAAAAAAATCTATCTGCACTGAAAACCAAACTCATCGAAAACACAAAGGTGCAATACAAACCGCTGAACTTCAGGATATGATACTTGCTCTGAAGAAAACTCCCATTGAGCACTACTGCCCTTATTTGGTTTTGGGAAAACAGCATTATAAATGACTGATTAGATTCCGCAGAAATATGTTAAGGTTTGAACAATCAAACAAAACCTTAGCTTTTTGGGGAAACTGTTACACTTTTTCTCTGCCCGGCCAGGTGGGAGCAACAAGGGACTGTAAATGCTTTACTGAAAATGTCATCCCTATCAACCATAAACAAAAATAAGTCGAACAGAATTTCAAGAACAGGAAAAAAAACCATGCTCTTAAATAAATAAATAAAACTATAAGAGCATACAAGATCCAATGATTTTTGGGGCTTCTACATTTTGCACCATTTTATAATATTCTGAAAATTCTACACTTTTATCTAGTGTGATGATAATGATCACAACAAAACTAGATGTGTTGCTGCCCTGTTAAGCTGAACTTGCAGCAAAACAGCAAGACAAGAATTCACTTATCCCCTACACAATGATTCTTGGTTTGTATACTGTAAAGCACTTCCAGGTTGTTCCTGTTACAATGGTAAAGCATCTGTCAGCATTAAGGTGTGATGTTGCTAGCATTAACACAGGCTAGGATTCGAATTTTTCAGAGATTTATTTGATGAACTGAATTGTAGATATCAAAGCCCCTTTAGGCTCTCTGCATGGATGCTTCTTATCCTAAGCAGGAAGCTTTTCTTTGATGAAAATAATCAAGCTGATGAATGAAAGTACTCACATTTTGAAACACAGAGGTAAATGGCAAAGTGGATGCCAATAGGATTAGAACAATGTGAAGTACAGGCAGTAAGGGAAAATTCGAACCCAATACTTGTACTTTCCTAAATCCAGAAAGAAGAAAGGAATACAAATATGGACACAGTTAGCTTTGGCCATGTGGAGAATACAGGAATTTCTGTATTTTTTTTTTCTAAGAAATAAGCATGACCCAGTTTAAACATTCAGTATTGCACTGACACCTACAAGGACTGAAGGGGTTCATATAGTCTCTGTAAAAAGGAAGAAAGAGACCGGTGTTGGTCACATAGGCACAGTGGCATTGGCTTCAATAAATGATACCCACCCCATACAGACAAAAAAACCCCAACCATGTGAACATAGGGAATTATCTTGGATATTGGATACTGGACATTGCCTTTGGCTTCAGAGAACGCAGAGCTGAATGGAGCTGGAGTTGAGCCTGTCTGCAGGTGATTCTAGTGTACCTGTGCCAGCATCCACTGAACACCAAACAGCCACAGCTTATAGTCTCCTATGAATCTTTGCACGCTGCAATTTGTAATTTTAGGAAATAAGAGGCTACATCTGGTTTTGTCTATGTGGCTGTAACCAGGTCTCTGTCATGGGTTCGCTGACAGGGTTCTTCTGCAGGGCTCCTCCAACCCTACACCCTGCTCCCTTGCCTCGTGGATAAATTAAGTCCTTGCCTCTCTTTCCCTCTTTTTCTTGGTTTAACTCCAATAATGGAACAGGAGATAAGAACAAAAGTAAACAAACAGGCCAACACACCCATCCTCAAAGGGTTGTTGAGTCCCTCAAAACAGTCTGTTTATTATACCCTCGGGTTTTGTCCCCAGAGAACATAAACAAACCTTCCATCTTCAGGTCAACAAACACATCTCCTCCTCAAGTAAACAAATGAAGATGGAACCAACCTCTGGTTTCCCTTCAGTTCTCAGACCCCAGGAGAGTGTGCTCCATCCCAGGCTGCAGGATTCTGCTTTGCTGTCTCCTCTTTCTGTCTGGACCCTTTTAATGCACAAACGATATGTGCAGTTTTCTCACTACAGACCCAGGGAGAGACAACTCTGGCATGACACTTGTCCAGCAGCTTCCACGCTTTGTCTCCCCCTCCCCAGCAGTGTTCAGCCTACTGGCTTTTATTTCCAGCCTTGCTCAGCTTCCCTGCTGCCAGGACAACCCCTCCAGTCAGCTGAAGCTGGTCAGATGAGCTTTGGTACACCTGGGGAGCTGCCTCCCTGCTTCTAGAATTGCTTTTTTCTCACAGCTTGTGGCAGACTTCCCCACCCACTCCTCGACCAGGTGAGTTACTGGTTTTCTATTGTTCTCCTATTACAGAGGCTTCATCCAGAAATGGGGAAACTGAAGCAAACAAAGAGGGCTGTGATTTGACTTTCCGGTCAATGAGGAAGAACAGGTTACCCTCCCAACCTCAACAGCACAGTTTCAAGGAGTTTTTTTTACAATTATGTGTGTTAATAGGAAGCAAGATATATCTTTTTGGACATAGGCAGGCAAGGTTGTTTGGGTAGATGTGATATCTTTATTAGACCAACCAACTAGCTGGAAAAAGGTATTTTCGGACACAAACACCCTTCTTCAGGCAATGGGAGACTGGTGATGTTTTGAGTTCTCCACAGTAGAAAAGAAGCTAAAGTAAAGAAGCAGTCTGTGAAGATGCAAATGAATGGATGTTTGAAAAGCAAAGGGTAGAGATGTGGGGAGAAAGAGAGGGTAGGGGAAGAGTGGGGAAAGTATGAAGGAATGCATGGAGTCAGCTAACAGGCAGGTTACCTGGTGTGTTGTAATGTGTCATAAATCCAAGATTAAGTCCATGATTTTTTTGTATCCAGTAGATTTGTGAAGTGAAGTTTGTAGGCTTGCCTACAAAAGCTGTTTTGTAAGTACCCTTTAAGAATCAGCACTGAGAAACTGGAGAGGGAGTGACTGTCTTGTGAGAAGTGTGCACCTACAAGTAATTGGATATTTTTGTCTTCGATGGATTTTCAGTGTGCTTTCATTCTGGTCATACATACCAGAGACCTTGGCTATAAATTACAGGTTTTTTGGTGTGTCTAGAAGATTGCTGGTTTTGTGTAGATATATGTATGTTGGTCTGTATGTTTCTTGTATATGGTGGTTTGTATTTTACCATTTTGGATATTGATCACGGTGTTTAAAAAGGAAATGTTGGTGAACCTTGCTAACCTCCTCACCAAAAGCAAACATCCTATGACCCAAACCACACCGAATGGATCCAGACCATGGCAAGACAAGAAATGTAAAACCTTCCAACACATCTCCACCAGTCCCACAATAATTCTACCCCACAACAGAACTATCACCATTCCTGGATCTCACACCTGCACCTCAGAAATGTAATATATTTCATCCAGTGCACCAAATCCCCTGATGGAAAATATGTAGGAGAAACCAAACAACAACTGCATCCCAGAGTGAATGCACAGCGAGCTGACCCCTTGCATTCCTTCACACTTTTCCCTCCACTCCCCCTATCTCTACTCTTTGTCTTCCAAACTTCCACTCATTCACATCTTCACAGACTGATTGTTTAGTGTAGCTTCTTTTCTGCCTTGGAGCACTCAAAACATCAGCAGTCTCCCATTGCCTGAAGAAGGGTTTTTGTGTCTGAAAGCCTGCAAAGAAGTTTTTCCAACTATTTAGTTAGTTTAATAAAATATACCACATCTACCCAAAGAACCTTGCCTGCCTATGTCCTTAGACCAACATGGTTACAACCAACAACTCTGCATATCGTTTGGACAGCATTTCACTGCATATATTAACTACTCACCTTTATTTTGGCTGCATCCAATGGAAGATTCTACCATCAAGTTGTTAAGATGAAGTTTCACACTCTCTCCAAGACTGTGATATGGAAAGGGAGCATGAATACAAAATAGAAATGGCAATTTCCTCAAAGGATGTGCACAAATTTCTGGACATCTCTGCCCAAGGGAAAATGCTTCAATGCTGAAGGGGGAGAATTGGAACAAATGTGCAGAATGTCTGTACTGTTTTAAGAAAAGCCTGTATGACAAACGTTATCCACTCCCTACTGCACTGTGATCTCCTAAGACTGAAGAGGCAAATTTCTTCATGGAGAATAAGAGACTGGTATTGGTTTTGCTGGCATGTCCATACATGAATCACCAAGAAGTAAATGAAGTTTTATTGGCAATACAATAGGAAACCAATGACCAGATGTTAATTTTTAGTCAATGGCAGCCAAGGGAGGCAGAACATGAGCAAACAGCATGGCTAAAACATGAAATAGAGAACTGAGGCATTGGGACACTTAGATAAGAAATATGATGCCCCGTGCAAGCAGAGAGATGGAATCCTGGATGTTTTGGACCAGAGGCTGATGCTGCTTCTAGCACTGACACATATGTGAGCTCTGCTGTTCCAGTGTACCTGAAGGTCTCCAAATCCACTGACAGAGGTTAATTTAACGGTGCAATGGAATCTGACTCAGCCTTCCCATCATATTCAGAAATAATTTATACTTTATTTCTGCATCCTAATTAGTAGAAAAGGTTGGCAACCAGGATTTGGCTGTTGGGTAAACATAAATTTCAGAGGCTGTGGGCGCAACTATATGTGGGCTTTAACGTGCAGTAGCCTATTTTCCTGCACATTAAAGTATCACATAAACTGTGCTAATACAGTAATGTGCAGTAAAAATAGGCTACTGTGCATTAAGAGCCACTAAAAAAGCATACACTTTTGCTATTGCGCATTAGGGCAGCCTAATGCATATTCACCGTGCATTAGGGCAGCCTCACCTTGGAGGTACTAAATTTACTGAGCATTAGGAAAAGCATATTAACAAACATGTATACATACTCTGTATTAGGATTTTAATCTTAGTTTTCATTCTAGTATTACAACCTCAGAAAAAAAATGCTGGTGTGATATCATGAAATATATATTTAACAAGAGCACTTTCAGTTATCAAAGCTCCTGCTTTATTAGTTAGTTATATTTCTTCAGATATATAAACCAAGAGATATTCAGAGCTGGAGATATTCAGACTGGTAGA
>NW_017728996.1:45396587-45398894 GCF_001723915.1 Gavialis gangeticus | reverse complement strand
CTGCTTTATTAGTTAGTTATATTTCTTCAGATATATAGATACTCTGGGGCATCTTCTGACATGGATGTTGGAGGAATTTGAAATGTGCAATCATGTAAAATTGTTTTTGTAACACACTTCAAAAAATAGACTGGAAAAATAATCTAAATGGACTTTTGGGAGCCACTTCAGATATGTTCTAAATACTGTATTTCAACACATATTGTATTTTTGGAATAAATGTACATACTGGAACAAATTATTTCAATTTGGCCATTTTGCTGCATTATGAATATAAGCTTTCTCCATTAACATATTTAATTAGGGTATGAATATACACTTGCATATAAATTCACCATGAGTTCATTTTCTTACTAAGTATTTTACTACATGTAATTACTTTTTCTACATAGCAACAGTACGGATGAAAGGAAACTACCTAGGAAAACCAGAGAACTACCTGAGTAAATTGTAACAGTATATGATTAGATTCTTATCCATTCAGCAAAGTGCCCACTGAGCCCAATAAGAGTCTTTCTCAAGTAAGAAATTCAGAACTATCCTGTTCTTCATTCGAGATGATAAAGATATAATTATTCTTTTTCCCAACTTTCCTATTTTGTTTCGTAGGGTAACATTCTCTCATTTTTGTGGTCATTTCTACTTAACTCCAGTGAAGACAGGCAGTGTCAGCAGAAATAAGAACTTTACAGCAAATGTTGATTTGTAGTCAGTATCAAAACTCTCATTGACTTCAATGGAAGCAGTGCTGGGCCATATATCCAAATAAATTGTTTCATGTTGTTGTTCAAACCTTTGCATTATACATACCTCTGAAAAGAACACGGACAGGATGACTAGGCTGATCCAGTGAATAATTCCTGCAAACTGGGATGCATTTGAAACTGCAATTAACACAATATAATGAAGCATCATTTTAGTAGCAGGCAGTAACTTGTACTTTTTAAATACTGAATGACAATTTATATCATCACAACTTACAACAACAAAGAGAAGCATTCTGTGGGAAACACAACAGAAATGTAACAAAGGGGACAAGATGTTATGGCCCTTTATCCCTTTTAGGATGCTCACTCAAAGCAGCTCCAGTCAGCAATGACTGGAAGTTTTTATCCAAAGGCTTGAGTTGCTTACTCATTTTAAATAAGCTATATCATTCACTGCTCCTATGCAATGATCACCAACAGCACTAAAAGGTTCATTAACTGAGAATCTCCAGGAAGAGAGGACATCATGGTTTTCTCTCTTTAAATTTGAATCACAACCACAGAAGGGTTACTGTACAGCAATTATATCGGTTTATGTGTAATTTCTGTCCATTGCCTGGATGTCAAGAGCTCTGTGTGCTTGGAAGTTTCTGCAGGATAAGTATCAAGCCCCAGGAACAGATGCAAAGAGCACCAAATGAAGCATGCCATTTTAACAATTAAAATGGACTAAAAGGAGGGGAAAAGTCCTCCTTTAAGGAGGACTTTGAGGAGTAGCACCAAAAGAGTTGCCCTCAGCTGTGATAACAGGTGTTTAGGAATTGACATGAATGAGTTTCTTGCAGAAAAAGTGCTGAGAATTTCAGCAGACTGCTTTAAAAACAGGGCTACTATTCTAATAGCAGCCTCTTGACAGTCAGGCCTCCAGCTGCCCCCTAGTGTAGAAGCAAAGATATAACATACTGTACTTGAAGCAAGACTTTCTTATGCTGTAGTACACCGCCACATCTTCGGCACCCTCCATGAGCTGGGCTTACTGGACGGCGTCATCGACCTGATGCGAGAGCTCTACCATGGATGCACCACAACCGTCTGCGCCACCGACGGAGAGACTGTGAAGATCCTCATCTGGTCAGCGGTGAGGCAGGGCTGCCCCCTCAGCTCCATCATCTTTAACCTGGCCATGGAACTGCTCCTTCGAGCCATGGCAGGCGGCCCCGGCGGGCTCGAACTGTACAGCCAGAAGTTGAGCATCCTGGCCTATGCCGACGACCTCATCCTCCTCGCCCCTGATGCCACCCAGCTGCAGCAGATGTTGGACGTGACGTCCGAGGCGGCCAGGTGGATGGGCCTGCGCTTCAACGTTGCCAAGTGCACCTCCCTGCACATTGACGGCAAGTAGAAAAGCCACGTCCTGGACTCCACTCTCACGATCCAGGGCCAGGCGATGAAGCACCTGCACAACGGCGAGGCCTACTGCCACCTGGGGACACCCATCAGCCACCAGGCCAAGCAGACGCCAGAGGAGACCAGCAACAGGATCGTGCAGGATGCCACAAGCTGGACTTAGTTTCATAGTTTCATAGTTTCTAGGGTCGGA
>NW_017728996.1:45393819-45396576 GCF_001723915.1 Gavialis gangeticus | reverse complement strand
GGATTCCCAATCCTAAACATTTACTAATAAAAGTCAATCTAAAGTAAAGCCTGGAGGACACACTATACAGCAGTGGTTCTCAACCTTTTTCACACTGGGACCCATTAGCGTAACTATCAGCTTGCCACGACCCACATCCTCCCAGTCCTAGACTCACTGAGTGTCTCCCTCTCTCCTCCTCTCTCTTCCTCTTTCTCTTCCAGCTCCTGCATCTGGCCCACTGCTTTACACTGCCTTGCTGTGTGCTCCCCATGCTCCCCCCACTGTGTGCCACCCCCCACTGCTGCATGCTGGCTCCATGCAGCCTTGCTGCATTTCCTTCACAACCCTTCTAAATCTTCTTGGAACCCACTTTTGGGTCGCAACCCTTGGGTTGAGAAATGTTGCTATACAGGATGGTGCCTAACTCCAATACCAACAGCAAACAATTTCAATTAACCTTTCAGGCAAGAAGATATCGAGCAAGAACTGAATCACTGGCCCATAAGCTGCGCCAACAATTATACCACTCTCAAATGACTTATCTTCCTTAAAAGAAACCCAACCAAATAGAGACTTCTTCTAACTGAACTGTAGAAACATGAGCTCTAGCTAAGAAAAGCTTATGAATCTCTGATTTAGTTAGTCTGTAAGGTGCATCTCCCTCACCTTTTGCCTGACTTTAGACTACCACATCTAACTACTCTCTGCTTTCTGGAGTCTGTAATTCTAAAATAAAATAAATGTGCTTCATGCTCAAGTGTCACTCAAGGTCTATGTATTTCTCATTTGCATAATCTGTACTTTTGCAGATGCATTTTTCACTGATGACACCAAGAGTTCTGTATATAGGACAAATGCAGAGCACAGCTGAGACCTGTGCTAAGAATTGCAGAGGAGAATTTACTCTAAAATAATCCTCATTTTTAATGCAATTTTTTTGTGCGCATGTCTCACAACCCATTAAAAACTAATTAAAAAAGAAAGATTTCCTAAGTAATTGCATTTTACAATGTGGATTAAGTGGTTTTATTATAGATAACATTGGCAATGATATGTCATAACATCCTTAATACATTGGTATATGTTGCTTTCATATTCTATAAGGAACCTTCATAAATGATAATTACCCTTTTAAAACATAATTGCACACTGATGGTTTCTAAAAAGATTAAGTTAAATTATGGACATTCTTCATTTTCAGAATTATAGTGTTTACGTTAACCCCTCTGAAATATTCTATAACTAATTTAAAACAAAACCCAAGACATTAACTTAACAAATTAAATATTTAATAATGGGGAATGCAGTAGGTTGGTGGTTTAATGGCAATGCATTGCTCTACCATACAGCAACCTGTTGGGTCCACTCCTCCCAGTACCAGTATAGGATTGAGGATGCTGCACAGATCTCACACAGCCTATGAACAGAGCACCATCTGTTGGCCTTGAGCAAGCATTTTTTGCTGCCGTATGGAATTGGTGGGCTCTGAAGGAAATTATGTGCAGCAGTTGCTGGAGAAGGACTATTGCCTTGATGTACAGGCCTTTGCAGATGGCTTGCTGGGGAATAAATGGTATGGAATGCAAGTGATTCAAGAAGAGTCCCTCCAAAATAGTGTTAAAAGTCTAAGAAAAATCCACAAAAGAGCAGAGAATCCACAGTTAGGATTAAACCTTTAACACTCTGGTTCTACTCACAAGACAGACATAGCTGGCTGCGCTGGTCTGAAGCCAAATAGAAGGGAGGATAGATTTGCACCTTATAACCAAAGTAGATATATAAAATATATACAGATATATTGATCAATCAATTTATCTATAGCATAAGCTTTTGTGAGCTGATGTCAGGTTTGTGTTCCTTCATTCTGTCATGTACGGATTGCCCCATCTGTCCAGTGTAGCTAGCAGAGGGACACTGTGAGCAGGTAATTGTGAATACAACACTGGGGAATTGCAAGTGAATGAACCTCAGATGTTATAATCCACATTATTTAGATTATATGGAGAGGATTACTGCTTCCACCTCCCAAGAACTCACACAGGACAACTTTTACTTTATAGCCAAGATCCACAGGCCTGGCAATCCCAAGACACCACACTATTTTTGGAATTGGCACCATCCTGGAGGGAGTTTCTGACTGCATGGATTCTATCCTATTTCTATATGCCACTAGAGCTGCCAGCTATTTAAAAGACACCACAGATGAAAGAAAACCACCACAGATCTCAAAAAACACAAAAGCTGGGCTCCCAAGAGGCAGTAGTAATATTCTCGTTTGATCCAAATAACACAGATTATAGCATCCAAGGTTCATTCACTTGCAATTCTGCCAATGTCATACATGCCATCACCAGGGATCTGGGTTTTCCATTTCCCATGGAAAAGGAGAAAAAAACATGGATTTCCCCCTTTACCTGAGTAAAATGTGGATTTTTCATTTTAGCAGAGAAACCTATGGATTTTGCAGTTTTGCAGCAAGTCCTTTGCAGGCTGGCAGAGTTCTCGCCACAGGGGGCTAGGAGGGAGTAGGAGCAGGGCGGTCAGGAAGGAAGCACCATGTGCATGTATATACACATGTACACTAAGTGGCCTGGAGAGCAGCTCCTGCAAGTAAGTGAGGGGAGATCAAGTCCCTCGTAGGGAAGGAGGGAGTTGGGCAGGGCTGGGGCTGCTGCCCTGCTGGGCAGTGTGTGGGCTTTGGGGCCCAGGGCCGCAATTCATGGCCACAGGGCCCCAGTGGGGAGCAGGGCAGGGCTGCAGGTGGCTTGTCCAGGG
>NW_017728996.1:45392797-45393718 GCF_001723915.1 Gavialis gangeticus | reverse complement strand
CACTGTGGGCTTGGGCTCCCACCCTGCTGCTCTCCTCCATGGCCTCTGCAGCCCAGCGGATGCAACCCTGTGTTGCAGTGCAGAGCGCAGCCATGCAGGAAAGCTGCTTGCCACTGGAAGATTCTCCTGAACCCACGTCCCCTGTGTGTGTGGGGGCTGTGCGGGTGATGGCGCAGGGTTGTGCCCCTCACTGCAGCCCTGTGTGCAGGGGATGCGTTGCCAGGGCAGCTTGGAGGTCACAGCTGCAAGCAGCTTTCCTGGATGGCTGTGCTCTTCCCTGCAGCACTGGGTTGCACCTGCCAGGCTGTGGAAGCCCCAGGGAAGGGCAGCAGAGTGTGAGCCTGAGTCCACAGTGTGCACCTAACCCCCACCACACTCTGCCCTGCATACAGATCTGGGGGGCATGGGTTCCCCCTGCCCTCTGGGAGTGCATGCTGTGACAGGAAGCCACCCCCCACCCCCCGAGCAGCAGGCAGACAGCCAGGAGGGAGCCAGGCTATGTGCTCAGCTGGGGACCCCTCTGCCAGCACACAGGGACTGTGGGTGAGGGGTGAGGGGCACCAGTAGGGCTGTGGGGACTTTGTGGGGGGAGTGAGGGACATCTGGAGAACCAGGGGATGTGGGAGGGGAAGTAAGGGGCACCAGCAGGGCTGTGGGGGGCCTTTGTTTTAATCATGTTTTCTGGGGTTTTTATCAAAGAATTTGCGATTTTTTTTCAAAGAATTTATGATTTTTTATCAGGGAAAACCAGGATCCCTGTCTATCACCTACAGTGCCCCTCTGCTGTTTACACTGGATAGACTGGGTGATTCCTACATGACAGAATGAATGAACACTGATCTGACATCAGCTACATGCAGACCTGTGGCAGAACACTTTAACTAGCCTGGACACTGGAGAGCTCCGTGCATGTTTCACAGA
>NW_017728996.1:45380227-45387797 GCF_001723915.1 Gavialis gangeticus | reverse complement strand
GTGCTCAGCTGGGGACCCCTCTGCCAGCACACAGGGACTGTGGGTGAGGGGTGAGGGGCACCAGTAGGGCTGTGGGGACTTTGTGGGGGGAGTGAGGGACATCTGGAGAACCAGGGGATGTGGGAGGGGAAGTAAGGGGCACCAGCAGGGCTGTGGGGGGCCTTTGTTTTAATCATGTTTTCTGGGGTTTTTATCAAAGAATTTGCGATTTTTTTTCAAAGAATTTATGATTTTTTATCAGGGAAAACCAGGATCCCTGTCTATCACCTACAGTGCCCCTCTGCTGTTTACACTGGATAGACTGGGTGATTCCTACATGACAGAATGAATGAACACTGATCTGACATCAGCTACATGCAGACCTGTGGCAGAACACTTTAACTAGCCTGGACACTGGAGAGCTCCGTGCATGTTTCACAGAACTGTAATTTAGAGCACTTTTTATAGCACTATAAAGTTACAGTACTTTTAAACATGACCGAAGCAGAGTGCTTGGTATAGGGGAAGGGGGGGCAGCTCTGAGCCTCCCTGCACTTTTCAGACTAGGCAGCACTCCATAGCCTCCTCTCACTGCAGGAGACTGTGGACAGCAGCAGACCAGTGGAGGTGGAGCTGGACACAGGGCAGGAGAAAACCCCAGCCACAGAAACAGAAAGGAGAGCTGGCAGAAGCAGGGTAGAGGGGTGAAGGGAAGAGGTGCCATTCCGGACCCAGATCCCCTTAGGCAGTGCCCAGGTGCTGTGCACTGTGCCAGACCCCCAGCCATGGCTGCTCTGGGGCTCTGTGGTATGTTCTTGGTATGTGGCTCCCCAACACGTGCCAGGCCCGGACACTTCCATAACTCATCCAAGACCGTAAAGGCTCTTCCCAACTGTGTCATACCGTGCTGGGAGGGAGTGGATTCCCACCTAGGCAAGATGGCATGGAGCTGGTGGCAGTGCTCCTCTCCAGCCTGGGCTGCACAGACCTGAATCAGCCCCCTTCCCCCAGTGAACTCCACAGAGCCTGTCAGCCTCCAACACAGAGCCAGCCCCTCTAGCTGCAGAGCGAGCCATGCTCCCAGGAGCAGGGATGCACCCTCCCCTCTCCGCTCCTCCTAGTCCCATCTGGCCTGATCACTGCCATCTTAGTTGGCTGGTGGGAGCAGGAGGGGTTGCCAGCTTTTAAAGGCTTGGCTAGTGCTCCCGGGCCACCCCTGGTGGAATCACCAGATATTTGACCAGCATACAGAAGTTAAAGCGCTGTAGGTTGCTGAAGTGCTGTAAAATACAGTGCTTCAAATTTAATACCTCATTTAGCAAAGGTTAATTTAAAATGCTGTACCCATTTTTAAAGTTCTGTTAAGTCTTGGAAATAAAGCATGTGTACAGAAGTTGCTTTTTTACCATTTAAAGTGCTTTATGGGTACAGCACTTTAAACTTGCATGGAGCACTTCTGTATACACCCAAAGCTATTTAAATGGTGAAGAAAGCAACTTCTGTACATGCTTATTCATCACTGACCTGAGAGTGGCTGTTCTCAGATAGCAAACCTTTAAAAAGCAATTTGAACAGGAAATTGTGGAAAAATAAATCAACAACAGACTGGATTGTGTTAAGTATGGTTTAAATAGGGGCTATGGATTCTTATTCCATTACCTGGATTAGCTTTTTTTTGACTCCTTTGCGCCTATGGACTTATTCTTTGCATGTCTGCCTTTCCCAGCACTGCCCCCCTCCCTTCTGCTTTTGTAATCAAACTTTTCTCTCCCTCTAATACACAGCTTTTGTATGTCCTTTAATAGCATCTGAGTGAGTTTCAGCTCATGAAAGCTTGAGTTATATATATATAATCTACTCTGGTTAGTCTATAAGGTGCAAATCTACCCTGCTTTCACAAGAACAACTCTAGGTAGACAAAAAAGGCTTACAGGTGACTTACAAAAGTGCTTTTTCAATGAATACATTTGGGATCTTTCTAAAATCTAGCACTAAAGATTGAATCCACAACTTGGAAAACTATTTTAGTTCAACCTCCTGACTTGCTAGGCCACACAGAAGTTGGGTCAGCAAGGGCTGCAGAGCCTCACAAATAAGTGATGCAGTTGTTTGAACTTGGATATCATGTTCTCTGAAGAGTTTGAGGTAGATACAAATGGAGGGGAAAGAAGACAAATAATCAGGCACATAGTCTTTAATGCTATAATTTTTTGTTTGTTGGTATGTCTAAACATTTCATTGTCATTTCAATATATATATCTATGATGTCCACATGTGTATAGGCAAGTTTTGTTTTTTTAAAGGCTGCCTTTTAATAGTTAGCAAAGGAAAACTTGTAGCTGGTGTTTAAATTCCGGCAAGTTTGTGTGACAGGGCAAAAAACAGATGGAGGGAGAACAGTGAAAGAACAGATCAACCAAGAAAACAAAATACCACAATTAAAACAATTATATACTGTGGAACCTGTGTAGAGTGAACTCTGATAATACAGCAAAACTCTTCTTGCACAGTTATTTTCTTTATATCATGTTAGTGAATTAGATAAAAGTTCTAATTGTTTCAATATACTGAATTGTTTCAGCATTGCATCCTGAGTTCCAGTTACTGTTTAGAGAGAAATTAAAAATAGAGATAGCAGAGTGCTCCAGCAAAAATTTATGGATGGAAGTAAATGAACAACTTGAAAATGATGCATACAGACATCTATCACCTGCATAAATGACCTGTTTTCTGCATAAAGATTGGAGGGGAATTTTCCTAAAGCCTGTGTGCAGACTGTTTGCTAGTGTGATAAAGTGTGTAACACTGAAAATCTGTCTCATGATGACTTTATTCTGCAAAGAAAGGCAGTTGGGGTTGGAGAAGACTTCACTGTACCAGGGTTCCATTGTATTAAAATTACAGTAAATATTTTTATCTAGTCCAAAAAGAACCAAGAACAAGTTAAAGGTAAGCATAATTTCCTTTGATCAAAAATTTAAAAACAAAAACGTAAACCTACTACTCACACTGGAGAAGCTTTATATCTATTAGGAGTTCCAGAGTCAGGAGAATCACCACCAATACTACACAGGCTACCAGGAAACTGTTGAGACTTGCACTGAGCAAAAATACTTGCCACACAGCTGCTCGTCTACCACAGCACGGTTTTAGCCAGTTAGATCTAAGGAAATAAACAAGGAGGAAAAAAAAGGAGAAAGAGAGAAAGAAAGGAAGAGGTAAAGAGTAATGGACTCTAAATGACAGATGAAGCCATCAATAAAGTTCAAAGACTTTCTAAATCCCATTTACTTTTATTGGTCTCTTTGTTAATGTTAGAATCTTCTCTCATCAAATTTTCCAAATTAGTGTTAAGTAACATCCTACTTACACATATCAATTACACCATCCTCTATTTAATGGGCATCTTTAATTGTACCTGCAATATCACTGAAACACACCATAGTATCTGAGTACCTCCCAACTGTACAAAGGTGACTACCACTTCTCAGATGTGCTTCTTTTTCTAATCCCCTCCTCCAGGGGAAAACTTTCATGCATATTTCTTGATATATGTATTATGTGATTTTATCTGTGAAGGGCAGGGCAAAGAGATATATTTTGCAATTAGACTTGAAAACAATGACACTTGTGGCACGACCTGTGGAAGTGAGTTTAATGGTCTTGGATAGCTGTGCTACTTATCTAGTGACAGACTGATGGGGAGCATTTCCAAACTAGATGTGCAATGGTGCTTGCCACAGTAGCTTCTATACTGTCATAAAGACCAGCAAAGGAGGTTTGGGAAAGGGAGGTTTTGGGATAAGGGCTAAGTACAAACAGTCAAAAAGCCCAAGGCTGAATCGATTCAGTCTTTGTAGGTTAGTCTGAGATGCAAAGATTAGATTAAACTGAGAAACAACTGGCCACACATTTACTTTTGATTCAGAAAATGCAGCCACATGTCTGCAGTGGCTCAGGCCAGAAGGCAGGGGGCACTATAGCCTGGCTCTCTGGTATAAAGTCAGCATGAGCTATGTGTTTGCTTCCCCTTCCTGCTGCCCCCCAGGTCTCTGGGATTTATAGTCTACAATCACAGCAGCAGGACTCTCCAGGGTTGCTCATCACTTCCTCTTCCTGCTTCCAGGTGCCTCTGGGATTTGTAGTCCACAGCTGCAGCCAGCAGTGAGTTGCAGTAAGTTTAGCGGCAGGGCAACTCCATACTCAGGGGAAGGTAGGTTTTAACCCCCCTCCCTGGCCCCAGACCCAAGCTGGAGTTTGCCAGGGGTGGGGGGCAGGCCCCCCCTTCTCTACTGGAGCAGACAGTACAGCCCAGCCCAGGGCTGGAAACCATGCTGGGATGCTGGGGGACTCCCAATTTAACTTGAACCAGGAGTGAGGCTGGGACAGAAGTTTCATAAACCGGTTTGATCCAAATCAGTTAAGTCTGATACTACGTTCAACCAGGTACATCTTAAACCAGTTTCAGCCATTTTGAAATGGGTTTACGTGCACTGAACTTTTGTTCTGTTACAGGTTTAAATCAGTTTCTGATCACTTAAATATGTTTATGTATAACTTCTGTCCCTAACCTAAGTGGATGCAGTGGTTCTAACAACCCATGTAACAGTGGAGAACTTGACAGTTTTTTTCCAGTCACAAGCAGCAATAATTATGCCGTACCCTACCACCTGTGGCAAGATGGATTTTTTCCTCCTCCCAGCCTCTGTGCATTTTATCTGCACAAAGTGCAATTACTCAGGTTTTATAGAGGCTAATTTTGCTTTGCTTAGATAACTATCTGAATATGTAAAACTCTGTACATTAGCACACAGCAAGTAAATATATGCATACATGTTTGAAGTGAATGCAAAAAAGGATTCTGTATATGCCTGGAAACATTGAAGGAACAGTTAGGAGATTCACAGAAAGTCTGATCCACAATCCTTAATTTTTTCCCAAGGAAATCCCCGTAACAGATGAAACATCAAGAACTAATCAGACTCCCTGTGGAACAAGGGTTAGAAAGTGCTTCTAACACCAACTCCTTGAGTGCCCTCCTAATAACTTTCCTCTGACCAGGGCACAGGTGTTCACTACAACCCTCAGCCTCCTGTCATCTGAGCAGGTTTTAATTTGTTACAGAAAAATCTGTTTTGGCCATTGGCTTTATTCTCCTTAATCATATGTACCAGTGGTGCTCAACATTTTCAATACACTACACAAAGGGAGATGAACTAAGCCTCACACACAGCAAGTTGGTGTAAAATATTCTTCCCCCATTTTGCAGGCAGAGAAATGGAGGCATAGAAAAAGAACCAAAGAAAAAGAAAAGCTTGTGGCAGAATTTGGAACAGATTAACTCTTTGCTGAATAGCATGCTCAGCACAGCTCCCTCAAAGGGGCTGTAAATTCCAAACCTTAGCCAAGTAAAAGTCAAGCTACAGAGGGTATGTCTGCACCACCTGCAGATTGTGCAAGGGAGCACCATGGTCAAGTACCCAATCCCCTGCTCATGTGCCCTAAACCTAGACATGGGTATCATGTAAACTACCTTAGGAGCGGTGCTGGGTGTGCACCTAAAGGCATGGCTGAGGCAGAAAGTGTTCTCACCTCCTCCCCAGTGCCAGTCTGCAATATGCCAAATATCAGCTCTTGGGGGCAGAGAAAGGAGCTCAGAACTCTTCCTGTCCAAGATGAGAATGGATGAGCTGGGAGAAAAGCTCAAATCATTGCCCTCCCCACCCCCCCTTGCCCTCAACAAACACACACAATTCTTCATAGGACCATAGAGAGGAGCTCAGATAGCCTTAAATGGGTAGGGATCCCCAGATACCCCAACAAAAATATATAGATACAGATGCAGGCTTGGATCATACTAGAGGGACAAAACCCTGATCTCAGCCCATGTGGGTACCCAGGACCCAGTCTCATGTGGGAGGACAGGCTCAGACATCCTCAGAGTGACAAGGCTCATTCCTGGGATACACGACAGAGGAGAATATGGGGCTGACTGGTGTGCCAGTCTGTCAACCACCCCCTAGCTCAGGGGTGGGTAATTATTTCTGGTGAAAGGCCATTTAACAAGTTTTGGTGAGCTGTTGAGGGCCACATGGGTAGCCTCACCCCTTGTCTTGCCCCCTGGATGCCATAATGGGACCGGAAGTTCTGCTCTGACCCCTGACCTTTGCTACCAGAAGTCTCTCCCCTTGACCCCCAGAAATACTCCTTTTGGGAGGGGGGGGTGCCATCTTAGAACCAAAAAGATGGTCTGTGGGTACTCGACCACCTGGGCAACAGTGATCATCATCTGCTGGAATTTACTTTCCAGTGCAGGGTGGTGAAAGCAAGCAGCAAGGCAGAGGTCCTCGACTTCAGGAGGGCTGACTTCTGTAAGCTAAGAAGGTTAGTAGGAGAGGCATTGGGCTCTTTGAGCTTCATTGAGATAGGAGTCCAAGACGGGTGGTTGTTCCTCAAGGAGACGATCCTCTGAGCTCAAAGGGAGTCAGTCCTAATGCGCACCAAGTGGGGCAGAAGTGCTAAGAAGCCCCATTGCTCGGCAAAGGCATCCAGGGATGCCTGAGGGCAAAAAAGGAGGTGTACAAACAGTGGATGCAAGGGGCTATTACCAAGGAGGATTACACCTTCACTGCTCAGGACTGCAGGAAGGCTGTTAGGAAGGCCAAGCATAGATGGAGCTAGGGCTAGCAACCAGAATTAAGGATAATAAAAAGTCCTTTTTCAAATACATAGGAAGTAAGAAGGCGGCACGGGGTAACGTGGGACCCCTACAGGATAGGCTTGACAATCTGGTGATTGTGGCAAACAAAAAAGCTGACCTCTTTAACAAATTCTTTGCCTCCATATTCCTGAACAGGGACAGGGACATCTCCCGCACTAGAATTGCGGACGGACCCAGGGGAGGCACCGCCATGCCTAGGGTCAGGAACGACCTAGTTAGGGAACATTTGGAGGAGCTGGACATGTTTAAATCAGTAGGTCCAGATGCTCTTCACCCGAGGGTGCTGAGGGAATTGGTGGGAGTCATGGCGGGGCCCCTGGCACGGCTCTATGAGCACTTGTGGGGCACTGGCCAGGTACCAGAGGATTGGCCAATGTGGTCCCTATTTACAAGAGGGGGAGAAAGGAGGACCCCAGCAATTATAGGCCAGTCAGTCTTACCTTGGTCCTTGGGAAGACCTTTGAGAAAATTATCAAGGAGCACATCTCCAAGGGCCCAGCAGCGGAGGTAACGCTCAGTGGCAATAAACATGGGTTCACTGAAGGCAGGTCTTGCCTTACTAACTTGGTTTCTTTCTATGATCAGGCCACAAAGTCCCTGAATGAGGGTGTCGGGGTGGATGTCATCTTCCTGGACTTTAAGAAGGCCTTTGACATGGTTTCCCACCACATTCTCTTAAAAAAACTTGGTGACTGCGGCACTGATTCCTACAGAGTCAGATGGTGGCAAATTGGCTAAATGGTCGCACCCAGAGAGTGGTGGTGGACAGGTCATTTTCGACATTGTTGACTCCAGGATAAACATGAGCTGCCAATGTGAGGAAGTGGTCAGTAAGGCTAACCGCACCTTGTTGTGCATCTACAGATGCAT
>NW_017728996.1:45366725-45380209 GCF_001723915.1 Gavialis gangeticus | reverse complement strand
GAAAGGGACCTTGGAGTCATTGTTGACTCCAGGATGAACATGAGCTGCCAATGTGAGGAAGTGGTCAGTAAGGCTAACCGCACCTTGTTGTGCATCTACAGATGCATCACAAGCAGGTCCAGGGAGGTGATCTTTCCCCTCTATGCAGCATTGGTTAGGCCACAGCTGGAGTACTGCGTCCAGTTCTGGGTGCCGCACTTCAAGAGGGATGTGGCTAGCATTGAGAGGGTCCAGAGGAGGGCCACCCGCATGGTCCAGGGGCAGCAAGGCAGGCCCTGCGAAGAGAGGCTAAAGGGCCTGAACCTATTCAGCCACCACAAGAGAAGGCTGAGAGGGGATCTGGTGGCCGTTTACAAACTCACCAGGGGGACCAGCAAGAATTGGGAGAGGCTCTGTTCCTCCGGGCACCACCCAGGGTTACTGGGAATAATGGCCACAAATTGTTAAAGAGAAGGTTCAGGCTGGACATCAGGAGACGTTACTTTACAGTTTGGGCTGCCAGGCTCTGGAATGGGCTCCCAAGTGAGGTGGTACTCTGTCTTACCTTGGGGGGTCTTCAAGAGGAGGATGGACAGATATTTGGCTGGGGTGATATGACTCCGGCACCCGTTTCTGCCCGGGGCAGGGGGTCGGACCTGATGATCTGTTTAGGTTCCTTCCGACCCTAAGCACTATGATACTATGATACTAACACAAAATCATGCACTAGAAGTTAAACACCTGCTAGAACATTTATTTTATTACAAAAAATATTTGTTGTGATTTGTTTTAGTGTAGTATATACAGAAGGGATTGCATCATAACTCAACAATACAGTCTTACTCTTTTAAATTGTGTGCGAGGCGTGGGGGTGCATGTGTTTGTAAGGTGGGGTGTGTGTAGGGGTTGTGACGGGCTGTGGCTGTGTGTGTAGGGGGCATAGGGTATGTTGGGGTGTGTTTATATGTGGGGTGGGGGCTGTGGAAGCAGGGTGTGGGGACCCCCCCAAACTGCCCCTGCTGCCAGCAGCAGCAGCAGGTGGGAGACTCAGGGAGCTCCTGCCCAGGCGCTGGTGCTCAGTGGGGTGCAGCTTTGGCCAGCGCTGAGCAGGGGCCTGCCTGGTTGCCTCTACTGAAGAGGCTCCACGCCATGCCTGCAGCCCCCGCTCTTGCATGAGGAAGCCCTGCTGGACCCCATGTGGAAGCAGGGGATGGGCTCCCTCCAGTCCCAGTCTGCTGAGCTGCGCAGTGGGGGTGGGAAGGTAGCGGCTGCAGCGCGGGGCTTCCCCCAGTGTGTGGCCCCACCATAGAGGCAGTAGCAGCAGGTGACCGGGAACCACAGGCCGGGCCGGCTCCTGCTGCGTTCTGCGTCCATGCATTCTGCGTCCCAGCTCCTGCTGTGAGCCTGGAGCTGACATGGGGTGTGTGGCGGTGTGGACCAGCGTGTGCAGTTGCAACCCTGCATGCCACATGCCAGCTCCAGTCTTGACCTGTGATAGCTCTGAACTTGTCGATCTGGTCTGAGCAGCAGTAGCTGCTGGTGGCGCTGGGCTGAAACCATTGCTCGGCTCAGGGAAAGCAGCCCCTTCCCATCACCATTGCTGGGTAGCTTTTGGTGCTGCTGCCTGGAGCCCACGCCAGGATGCAGTGCAGCTCTGTCACTGCTGCCTCTGGGCTGCCCTGCACTGTCACTGCTGCCCTGCCCAGAAGCTCCAAAGGAGCTGTTGTGGCCCAGACTGCCTAGAAAGGCAGTCCCTCTGCAGAGCTGCCCGAGCCCCCCTGTGTGCCTAGGATGTGAGCAGACACGCGGAGCACAGCAACAGCTAGGCGGGAGCACGGTGCCACGCCGGTGTGTCAGAGCCAGCACTGGTGAGGCCCAGAGTGGGGTGGCCGCTCCCCTCCACCCCACAGCCGATGGCTCCAGCACCATGTGTTTCCTGGCTGCAGTGCTAGTACCATATTTTACCTGCCCCTGCCCTAGCTACTCCACCCAGAGTCCTACTTCCTACTGTGCCAATGAATTTAGATTAAAAATAAAACACTCTGAAATAGGAGCCAAAAAATTTCACCTACCAAAAGGTACAGGTGAAATTTTGGCTCCTATTTCAGAGTGTTTTATTTTCAACCTAAATTCACTGGCACACTCAAGAGAAGAAAGAAAATACCTTGAAATCCTGCAAGACATCCCTTTTTCATATGAAATATAAAAGAAAACTGTCAGTGGTGTAGTTTATCCAAATTCCAAGATCAGAATCAATAAGAAGAGCAAATCTCCTTTACCTACTCATCTCAGAACTAGCAGACTTTGACTATTTCATCTAAGTCCACTCCAGAGCACTGTAACCCACAAATCATGACCCGTAGGCTTGGCTATCCAGATAGCCAATTTATTTATTTTTGTTACGATTATTGTCAATTTTACTTCCCCTACAACAGTGGTTCCCAACATTTTAGACTCAAGGTGCCTCCTAATAGACTTGAGGAACCCTTTGATAGACTCCAGACAGCTCTTGAAGAATGCCGGCTCTTAGTTTTCTGAGGATTCCTATTTGAAATTTCTGGGTTTATCTTGTGAATCATGTCTGCACACCTAACATTGTGTGGCACCCCACACCACCCTTGAAAAGATCTCAAGGCACCACAGGATGCTGTGGCATCATGGTTGAGAATCACTGCCTTAAGAGGTAAAGCTGGAGTGGACAAAATGGCCAATCTGGCCACCAGCCAGACTCCATTTCCCAGAAGCCCCTACCCATGTTGCTCCAGCCTGTTTCAATGGAGACCCCAGGCGCAGTGGGGCTGTGACTGTGCAGGGTCAGGGTCTCCATGGAAACCAGCCCAAGCAGCACTGAAAAAGTATGTGGCTGGGTCGGAAGCTGCCACGGGGCTGGGGTGGGATTTTGCAGTGGTGACAGTGTGGGCTGGGGCGGAGCCATGATCCACTGCCTGCATGCCCTGCTGCCCTGGCTCCAAGGAAGCCGGCCAGAATGACATGGGTGGGGCTGCTGGGAAATCGATGGCCTGATCTGGCCTGTGGGCTGGACTTTGCCTGCTTCTGGGGTAGAGGATACCATGGATCAGCTGGGATAAACATCAGCTGATGAAGGTCATTTGAGGTATGATCAGAGAACTAAGCTGATCCACAAGGGTGAGCAAACACAATGATTTCAGTTGGTAGAATCTGTCAGCGTTAAGAAATGCTGGTTTTTTCCCAGCAGGCTGTATTTCAGAAACTTCTTGTTCAGATTACCCTAAATTTGGAACACTAATTCTACTCTTCAACCCCACAAGGCACACTAAATTTCAAAGCAATCTTGACATTTGGATTTTAGGACACTTAGAAAAGGAAATCTTTAAAAAGAAATGGGTTTTCCAACTTAACTACAGCAGGGTTGGCACTCTAACAATAAATGAAAGACTAGAGGAATGACTGCAGTATAACCCCATAACACTACAGGTGATATCCCAGCACTGTGAACATTTAGTTTCGCCATCTCTACTATTAATTCCAACTTTTCAAGTCTATTTAATCAACAATATTGCTCTGCCACATTTTACCCTGCAAAGGGAAGAGCAGTTATATTATTAAAGATAGAAGACTGGGAGTTGGGGCTGTGGATTGAATTCCCAATTTTATCATGATCATGGGCCACTTTGGGTGAGATATTTAGATCCTCTATGCCGCAAGTTTCTCCACGATTAAATACAAATAAGACTTACTCAGCCTCACAACACTTGTGCATGGTAAAAAAGAAGTCTGTGGAAAGCAAGTTGAGAGTATCAGTGCAAAGATTTATCATCTTTATTATTCATTACTCATATTCATAAAAACAGCTTTCAAAAAGAATGATTAACATTGAGCAAAATTGGGGAAAAGATTGCCATATATCTTTGGTAAGGAATCACTACAAACACTGTTCAAGCTATTAACAGCTGTCACTGTTTCTTTTTCCTTGTCTTGCAAAAAAATCTTCACAACAGCAGTAACCTGAGATCTTGGCTAAACAGAGAACGTCTGCGTCCTGCACAATGGCATAGGAAGATAACATTTATTTAAGGGGTGGCAGAGACCAATATCTACACCTAAGTTAGAGACAGGGCATGATAAAAGGCAGAAAAGTGAGTAGTAGCTTAGAACCTGGCTAAAAGAAACTATGCAGAAGGGCTTGGTACAAGGCTACATGTGGCCACTGGAAGACTTGAGGCACTCTGACAGGTACAGCTTTGCACCCACCTACTAAACTCCCAAGGTGGTTGGTTAAGAACTACTTTTAACTTCTTATTTAAAGGAGTTTTAACACTGAGTT
Source organism: Gavialis gangeticus (assembly GCF_001723915.1). Lineage (NCBI taxonomy): Eukaryota > Metazoa > Chordata > Crocodylia > Gavialidae > Gavialis > Gavialis gangeticus. Next base: position 45,375,924 of record NW_017728996.1, on the reverse strand, counting down.
TATCTGCAGCCTTTCTTTTCTGTGGCCACTGAAATAAAGTCTCCTCCTTTAGCTTTGGAGCTATATGAGCTGTGGGAGCAAAACTAAAACTAAATTGTATAGCCAGCATGCAAAACACTAGTCCATTTGTTCTAGTGGTCTGCCATGTATTAGCCATACTAAATATGCAAGGTTGCATTTGCACTAGCCTTTTCCTTAAACTTACTACTGGTGCAGAACTACCAGTGCTCCTTCTAGCTACTCAAAGACAACCTATAAGGCATAGTAATTAAGATACCATTAGGAACACGGGACTGGAAGGTACTCCTGAGCCTAATCCTTTCCATAAACCTAGCAAGCTCCACCTTAGATCTCTTATCTTTACAACTCACGTTAGAAGGCTAATCCAGAACCCTGTTGCTTTGATAAGAAACCTTCCAATTTCTGTTTAAAATGTATTTGTAACCATGTCCATTCCTTCTTAGGCTATCATTAATCTTACAACATCAATGTTTTTTTTTCCTTTACTGGTGCTTTCCCCCCCTGGGCAGCAGCCATGTTTTCTCTCAGCCTTCTACACAAGCCAAACTCTTTCAGCCTCTTCTTAAGATGGGATCTTTATTCTCCTGATCATCCTACTAGTCCTCCCCTGTACCTGTTCTAGTTTCAATTCATTTTGATTGAACATGAACAGCCATAATTGTACATAGCATTACAGATGAGCGTCTTGTACAATGGCATGAATACTTCTCTCTCTCTACTGGAAATACCTTACCTGATGCATTTTAAACTCATCTGACTTTTTGAAAGCCACCTCACTGGTGGCTCAGAGTCATGCTGTGATCACTTTCTCCTCTGCAATTTTGAACTAGTAAGTTCCTAACTTAAGGCAGAAATACTTGCTATCAGTCTCTAAGTGCATAATATAGCTAACTTTAATCCCATTTCTATTATCTTCTTCTGTAGGACAGCCCACTCCTCTTCCATACCGAAAATATTTCCTAATTTCACATCATTGGCAAGCTTCATTAGCACACTCCAACTTTTCTGTGACAATGAAAACAATATAAATACAAAATATTAAATAAGATCTGTCCCAAGTCTGCTCCTTGAACGAGTCTCCCAATAATCTTTATCAAGCCTGATACTTCCCCTTTAAACACTGCCTGTTGGCATCTCCTTTTCAGTTGGTTCCTAACCCCTTTACAACTCTGGTGGTAATAAGCCCCACCTTCTCCAGTTAAACCAATTTCCCATGTGGCACTACATCAAATGTATTACTGCAGTCCAGATAGATTAGATCTACCTCATTTCCTTTGTCTAGAAAATCAGTCGCTGTATTACCCTTAGTAGTGCTACCCCTGTTCTTCCACTGGTTTAGCTACTTCAGGAAGAATCCCGTGGGAGATTTTAGGGAGAAAAGCTAATGCAGAAAAAAATCTAAAGGTCTTGTGTCCCATGATATAAACAGCAACAACCTGCCAGCAGCAGAAGCATTTACAAGACAACTTGAAAGACTTGAATCAAAAAAGACATTTCTAAATCATGATCTGTAATATACCAGACTGTGCAAAGTTTCATGTTCTGCATTGAAGAGCTGGCCATCTCTCAGATTTTAGAGGGGAAAAAAGAGAAAGAGAATATTCTGCTGCAGTGCAGGTCTCAGTTTTGGATCAGAGCACACAGTAGCAGTGATGTACTACTGCACAACAGAACAAATCAGCATTACAGTCTCATTCAGCACAATTTGCTGTTCCGGTTTTGCTCCATTTTTTGGCCCCAGATCATGGCTGGCAGTTGTACATAGCATAAAAAATATTCCTCCTGTAAATAGAGAGGGAACTCACTCACTGCATGATACAATTCAGCCTTCCAAAAGATCTCTGCCTCATCTCTCTGCTTTGAATTGGAATATTTGCCCTGGATCAACCTGTTATCTTTTTGGGCCTATGTGTGTTGAAAAGAATTAGTGAGAGGAGTGACTGATGGATGGTAAAAGCACTTACAGTACCACGTTGAGAACCAAGGGAGAAAGGCAAAAACCTTAACAGAATAAACTGAAATATATTTATGTTCCTTTAAGTCTTGAATAAAACACAATTAGTATAACAAACAAAGATTAGAGTAATAATGCAAAGCTTTGGAAGAAACCTGAAAAAAAATACAGTCAGCCATCTGTAAACACAAGATGTGAAGGAACAAATCTCAGACCATTGGTGTTTTACAAATAAATTATAAAGAAATAACACCACTAAAACAAAATGGAGATAAAGCAGCAGTATAATGTTTGAAAACAGAATGTTTCAATCTACTATAAGGCAAAAAGAGCAAAAGACAAATAGAATAGCAATGATGACCATCTCAAGACAACCAATATAAAAACCACAACACTACAAAAAAACAACAAAGAAATAATATTTAGTAGCAATAGATAATATTTGCACAATTACTGTATGACATGTTCCAGGAAATCTCACTATCAATTTGGTGCAACATTTATGAATGTTTTAAAACTTTTACGTACTCTAACATTACATCGTGTGTGCATTAGTATATGTAAGAGTGGGGCTTACGTAGTGTTTGTAATAAATAGTACAGTATGTCAGATCTTGTTACTGCTTTCTTTGCATGTATGTGAAATTTAACCAAAATTTTACTGATTATCAAGGATCCAGGTTTTCTGTTTCCCATGAAAAAATGGAGAAAAATGCGGATGTTTCCCTTTACTGAAGGAAAACATGGATTTTTCATTTTAAGGGAGGAACTCATGGATTTTGCACTTTTGCAAAGACCTCTCTGCAGGCTGGCAGAGTTCCAGCCTGCAAGACGCTGGAGGGGAGGGGAAGGAGGGTGGTCAGGCAAGGGGTGTCATGTGCATGTATATGTACATGGCCACCAGGCAGTATGGAAAGCAGCTCCCGCAGGTAAAGTCTGTGGGGGGGGGAGGGTCGAGGGAATTGAGGCCCCCATAGGGAGAGAGGGAGTGAGTTGGGCAGGGCTGGGGCTGCTGCCCAGCCAGGGGATGCGTGGGTCTTGGAATCTGGGGCTGGACTGAGTGGCTGCAGGGCCCTGGCAGGGAGTGGAATGGGCCTGCAGGCAGTATGCCCAGGGAGACAGGGGGTGGGGCTGGCTTCCTGCTGGGAAGTGAGGGGCACCAGCATGGCTGGGGGGCTGTGGCTTGGGAGTGAGGAGCCTGGACCTATGTTCAATGATAAAAAACTCAAAATCAAATTCCAAAATGTATAGATATTTAGAATGTATTTTATAATAGTGATTGAGGCACTGGTAGGCTTCCAAATTGCTTTAAAATTGTAACTTTATCAAGAAAACATGTTCAACTGACACACACACACACACGCACACACACACACACACAGTGGCCTTTCATTTTAATGACAGATTCTGGGGTTTTAATCAGAGAATTTGCTATTTTTCAAATCAGGGAAAACCAGGATCCTTGCTGATTATAAAAGTCCTAGGAAGAGCTGCATAGCATACTACTGGATATCTTGGAAAAATAAGAGGCTGTTTTATTTCAGAACACCACTCATTTATTACAAATCAAAAGTAAATAAACAGACAACTAAAAGCATGAAAATGGTCAAATGAACAGAAGATTGGGGTCGCTTTCTTTGATCCATCACAAGATGGTGAAAAAGAGGTTCAATGAAAGGTATCACCAAGCTCAATAGGAGTGGAAGAGATGAAATGAAAAACATGAAGGACCCATCCATGTAATGCCAGCTCATCATAAAATGATTTCCTAGGTGAAAGCCTGGCTCCATTGGAGCCAACAGTAAAACTCTTACTGACTTCAGTGGGGCCAGTATTTTACTCACTGCATGCATCTACACGTGTGTTTTACTGCAGAATTGACTAATTAGCTCTGCAGTAAAGCATCATTGTCTACACATGTGCTGGTATTACGATGCAGTAAATCAACTAACTCTGCCATAAGATAATACCGTTGAGGGCAGTACTATTTTAGAGTAAATAAGTGCGCTGAAATGCGTGTGTTGATAGTGACAGGGGCTGGCTGGGCTATGAGGGTGCTAAAGTATAGGGGCTGGATGCCATGCGGCTCCTCACTTTAGTACTCTTGTGTTCCAGCCAGCCCCTCTGCTGCCTGACACCACCACTTGGAGCACAGGGTTGACCCCTGAAGCCTGCTGCCAGCCCAGGGCTGCTCTGCCCTGGATCAAACTGCTGCTGTTCTGGGTACATGTGCAGATGCTCAGCCTGGGAGCAGCTGACTCTGGCTGAAACAGTTGTGGAGTTTATTGCATTGCGTTAATAGCATGTGTAGATGTATCCATTGACTAAATTACTTTTTGAGCAGAGGTGAAATTAAGAGTGGTGCTTCCAGGGGTCACATACAATGAAATCAGGTCACAGTCGAATTATAAAAACCATTTTGTACAGCTTTTATAGACTAAGGACACTAATTAACTGGAAAAAGAAGCAATGTTGGAATTATGCAAAGACTGGTATATTCAAGTGTATGCTCCTGAACCACATCTACATAAATATATGTTGACATTTAATTGGGACAAGGAAAGTGAAGCAACACAGAGACACAGTCTTACCATAATTCTATACCTCATGCCTGGAGAAGATAGCCAAAAACATTGAATAGAAAGAAGAGAGATCATTAAGATAAACCCAGGAAAGCAAAAAACAACCAAGAGCTACCCAAAAAGAGTTTTGTTTACTGTTTAAATTTAAAAAAATACTCTAAATACACAGACCTGGCCTGAGGCAGGTTACCAGCTTTGGCCATGAAAGGCTTGATTCTGCACTGTTAAAATCAATGTACCGTTGACAAAGTAAAGTATGTATTCAGCACCTCTAGGGCCCCAATTTTGCTTCTAAAGAAGGTTACCAAAACTGATTACCTAAAAGTTAAGGCACCAAAACTAACTAACCAACTAAAATCAAACTTTGCTTTGTAAATCATATACTGGACTTCAATTCCCCACCTCAGTTTCTTTATTTCGAAAACAGAGTGATATTCAACTTTTGCATAGGAGGATTGTCACATACATAAATAATATTTGTGAGTGATTTGAAAATGAAAAGCATTAAAAGATATTTATTTGTATATGAGTAAACTTCCTCTTTGCAATATATCTATGTCCATCTTTTCCTATTGTGTTGCTCTTTTGTCTACTTCCCTTCTCTCTCTTGTGTCTCATCCTTCTTGCTTCATATGTTCTATACTTTATTTTCTACCTAGCCTAGACTAAGGCAAATCTCAGCACATTTAAAATCATCTAGGTTCAGGAAAAAGTGTACTTGGCAAAGAAAAGTCAGGTTCTCTTTCTATTAGTTACACTACAGCTTCCCTCCTCCTCACCATGTAAAACTTTCACATTTTTGTCCAAACATTTTTAATTTAAGTGATACTGAAAATAAGCAAAGAATAACTTTAAGAGTTTAGGGGAAAAGTCTTTCCCCCTTTTGTTTATTGTATGCATTTAAGATTGTTCCTATAAAGTTAATTTCCCACTCATTTTTCCATTATTTGTGGTGTTCTAGCAATAAAGGACAGAACATTTTTATATTTTTTAATTAGCTTAAAATCATAAAACTAGGAATGACAACAGAAGCTAACTTCAACTTGTTCTTTTTAAATCTCCCATGATTTCTGGTTGGCTGGTTCCCACAAAATAAAAATTTAGATTCTTATCCACCTTTTTTCTCAAATCTAGTGCAGAATTTCCAGTAATACTAATAAAAGCCTAACAGTAGTACTGAGGGTTGATTTTTCTGTACTCACTCTGTGTGAAAGAGTTCCTGATCTGTGACAATGAACGCAGAAGTATTTATCAAGGGGTTTTTTTTACTACTTGAAGAACATTTTTAGAGTGAGCCTTTTTTACAATCACAAAGCTCCTAGTGTCTACCTTGATCACATATTGCTTTGTACTACTAGAGGAGTACAAAGGTTTTAGTTATAGGAAAATTTATCTGTGTTTACCTGAGAATATCGCTTTTTTTAGTAATTAGGTACACAGTAATAAGGTACATATTACAATTGCTGCTGCTACCTAACTACCTCAGGGAGGATGATGCCAGATCAAACAGTTATTGGCATACGGGAAATGTTCTGCTCTCTGAGGTTCCCTCCAGGTAAGAAAACTTCTACAGCCAGAGGAAGTCACCTGTACTCTTCTTATTTATAAATATATCTTAAGAAGAAAAGAGAAAGTTTTGTTCTGCTGAGCATAAGAATGATCTGTAGCGAGACAAATCCAAACCTCTGGAATGTCAGCTGCCATCCTTATTTTGAAATATTTGTTTGCCTTCAATATAGATCTGATCTGTGGGCCTTATTACTCAATGAGAGGAAGTTTTCAGGTGACCATGGATGATTTTTTTTTGTTTTTTATCATGCTAAAGTCCATAGATCTATAACAAATGGATTTTCATAGTATTGCACCTCAAGGGTGAAGAGCAAGAATTTTTTTTTTTTTAAATAAGGCAAGGATTTAGAGTTGACTTGAAGGGAAATCTGCCTGAAACCCTGTATAACATCCCTTCCAACTATACAGCTGGTCCAATAAAAGATATCACCAAAAACTAACTTCCTTTCATATATTTCCTGGTGTAAATCACAGCTACATCATCACTCCAGCCTTTTTAATAAGGGGATCGAAATGGGGATATGATATATTCTTCCATTTTTCTTTAACTTTGAAGCGTGAAAAAATATTTTGTCAAAACAGGATTCACTAAGAACCACATGACCAGTACTTTAAATTTTGGTGAAATTATGTAGTGATGGCATTGTAGCCATCTAGCAAATATCAAGACAAGAGACACAACTCTTCCCTGGGACTGTTAGTACTCCAAAACAGTAGTTCTCAACCTTTTTTGTACTGGGACCCATTTGTAAACATCGATGGCCAGTCCCAACCCAGAGCCCCTCACTCCCAACCTGCTGCCACCTGCCCTCAGTGTGTGGGGCACGGGATGTGTGTCTGAGTTAGAGGAGTGGTATGTGGACCATGGGGGGCCCCAAGCAGCCCACTGCAGTCTCGAACTCTTGACAGTCTACAAGGGAAAAGCCACAATTTCCCCCATTTTTCTCCTTGAAAGGATAATCCATTTTTAAAGTTGGTTGACCATTTTTAAAGTATGTTTGTGGCCCTTTCATATATTCTTGGAACCCACTTTTGGGTCACGACCCATTGGTTGAGAAACACTGCTCCAGAAGACCAAAATTTTACTTGACCTTAGCAATGAATGCCATGCCATGACAGCCCTGAAGCCTGAAGCACTATACATATCTCACTCAAGAAAGCTCCCATTTTCAAAACTCATTTGATAGGAAATAACAACTATCAGGATGTCTACTTCAAAGGATAGGAAGTAAAATGTCATCTCCTGCAGGGATTCAATCTGAGTAGAGCTGTAAGGAGCAAAATGAGGTTTCAAGATGATGCTGTATGGTATAGCAGGAGTGAAATAAGGGTTGTTCCTCTAAGGCATCATTTAATGTTGTTTTTGTTTTTTTACAAAACTTCCTGTTCTTGACCATCAGCTGAGTATGAACCAACATGTGGTCCTGTTGCAAACAATCCCAACAACATACTGGGTTGTATTAACAGAAGCATGGTCAGATACAGGATTTTGTAAAAGGAGGGTGTCAGAGTAACGACCAATGCTGCAAGGGTGGCTGCATTCCCCTCTTCCAGCTTCCCGACAACCCTCCACCCCCAAGGACAGACCACACCATAGAAGCAGTAGCCACAAACTTTAAGTCCTCAAGGCAGGTTAGAATCCCAACCTCTATGTCGTTCTCAGCACCCCTCCCCTTCCCATCCCCCCTGTGCCTACCCACTGCTGTTGCTGTCCCCACTGGCCCTGGCTGACGTGGGGGTAGCAGCAGGTTTCTCCTCTCTGCACAACCCCTCAGATGTTTCCTACCAGCTCAAGAGCAAGCTCAGGGGGTGGGGGTGTCACCTTCCCACTGCCACTGCTGCTTTCATCCTCAGCTGAGCCTGGCTCCCTGCACAGCTGGCTGGAATGGGGCAGGAGCAGCTCTGGACCCCACCCCACCCCACCCCCAGATTAACCAGGGACAGCAGCAGAGACAGGCGGAGAAGGGGAAGAATGGGAGGGGAGGCGATGAACCACTGAGTGCAGAAAAGAAGGGGGAGTGCTGAGATAGGGTGGAGGGGAGGGGTAAAAGGTTCTTACCTGCTTCAGGGACTTAAAAATGTCTCTGGCTATTGCTCTTGTAGTGTGGTCTGAAAAGGGGGTCCAAATGCATCACTGCATCTCCTCTGTATCCAGCCCTGAACAGAAGCATTTCTTGCAAAACAAGGATTCTCCTGCTCTACTCAGCACTGGTGAGGCCAGTTTTGGGCCCCACACTTCAAAACAGACATAGACAAATTGGAAAGCGTCCAGAAAGATTGAAAAAAAAAAGTGATTAGAGGGCTCAGAAACATGACTTATGAGGAAAGGCTTCAGCATAGGAAGCTAGGGCTGGAACTTCTTTTTGTGTCTTTGTGATAAATTAGTTATTTTTTCCAGAATTGTGCACAAGCGATGGCTTTCCATTGCTGCAGCAAGGTCTTCCTTTATACAGGTCACACCAAGGAGTCAGCAAACAAGCATGTGCTCCATAGTCTATACTTCACCGCACTTGCATATATTCATGTAGTTAGAGTAGCCCCATTTGATCATGTTTATTTTTGATCTTCCAATTTGCATGCTCAGGCAATTTAGGCATCACTATGTTGGCCAATTTAAATCCATCTCTCTTGGAAGGTCCTCCTGGAGTTCAAGGTTCATTTCAGAGCACCTAATCGCACATAATCTTTCCTTCCATAACCTCACTCATGCCATACCAGCCACTGATTGTGTCCAACAGTGCAACATTGGTCACAAAACTCTTTCATGATTTAAGCCATTTAGTTACTTCTGTGCGACCACTGTGTGAATGCCTGGGGTCTTCCATCTACCGTAATCTTTTTGGCTCACTACCTTTCTTCTGATATCAGGTGGTGCAATGCCAACCAGTTAGTATAGGTTATCTTTTGGTGTTGGCTTTAGACATCCTGTTATTTTACAACAGCTATTGTTCAGAACTAGGTCTATTTTCTTGGCATGAGCTGATCATTCCCATACTGGACATGGAAAGGACTAGGGCTGTAGTCTGGGGAAGAGAAGATGGGGAATTTGACAACTATTTTCAAATACCTGAAGG
>NW_017728996.1:45362470-45365654 GCF_001723915.1 Gavialis gangeticus | reverse complement strand
GCCCTCTTCCAGTCTTCTGGGACCTCTCCTGAGTGCCACGAATTCAAAAGAAGTACGCCAGCAGTCCTGCAAGGACTTCAGCTAGTTTGCTCAGCACTCTCAGATCCAGTTCATCTGGTCCCACTGACTTATAGATATCAGGGCTGTGTGAAGCTTCGCCAGCTGTTTCATTTCAACACTGTTTCAACTTGTTTTGAGTTCGAAACAGTAAAATCGAAATAAAACAAAGGGCTTCAAAACAGCCTTGAAATGAAATGAGGCCAGTCAAAACTTTTGAAATGTTTTAAATTTTGAAGCAGCCTGGTGATGGGAGGCAGGGGTCCCCGCACAGGCTGATTTGCTCTGGGCTTTGCACCAGAGCTAATTGGAGAAGGGTGTGCAGCCCAGGGCAAATCAACCGGTGTGGGGACTCACCCCCACCCCAGGAAACGGAACAGTGCTTTCAAAACTAAATGAAACTTGAAAGGAAAACTGTGCCGTTGAAACATTGAAATGGAATTCGAAGCAGCATGATGCTGTTTCGCACAGCCCTAATAGATATCCAGCCTCTCTAGCTGTTCTTTCACCAGCCCTACATTGACTGTTGGTAGGTGATCATCCCTGCTGTGACTATTCTGCGTCATATTTGCATTCAACAGGCAATCCCTCTTAGACTGATAACATGTAGAGACTTGAACATTTGCTTGGACTTGCAAACCAGCTCTCTTGGAGAAACTCTAGGTCATGTTTCACTTGCTTAGCATGGCAGTTAAATAGGGACTTCGCAGCACTCAGCAGAGAAAGTTCTAGTTCCTAACTTCTTTTTGTAGTTTACAATAACGAGAATAATTTAATCAGGTACCTGTTCTGAACCTGCCTAATACTGGATGGGGACTTGCTTTTAAATAACCTCTATGATATTGAGTCATCAGGAGGTCCAAAGACATCTCAGCCAGAAAAATACAAGCAGTATCATTGCTACTCACTACCTCTTATCTTTTGTGCATGGAATCAACGTGAGCCATATGGATCTGTGCTTTCCCTGGAGGTATCAGCTGGAGATATCAGTAAGGAAGACTAGAACATCTGCTGTAAAGGTGTCTTCTCAAACTGAGGGACATGGGCCCAAAGGCACCCTGATGTACTCTCTGGCTATGCTGTCTCCTGAACCCTTTATTTGCAGATTGAAGGGAAAGGGAGCAGGTGAGGGAGCAAGTGACTGGGCTCTGCAGTCAGGTGCATGGCTGCTGGTGCATCCTATAGGGATTTTCACCATGCTCTTCCATTTGGTGCATGATTCTTCTGTTGTTATGCCTTTAATGAAGTCAGAGTAGGAAGAGCTATTTGCCTCTACAGCTCACTATTCCAACCCTGCCCACTTCCCCTCCTCTATAGGGAAGGGGAGACTAAAGCAACCATACCCAGTTTGGGCTGTAAGAAGGAAACTACACTCTGACAACAGAACTAAGGAAGGAGGTGAAGCAACAGACATAGCCTACTTTTCCTGAAGCCTCCAGGAGCACTGACCACTGCAAATGCCTCAGAAGCAGAAAGGGAACTATAGTGAAAACAGTCTCTCTAGAAGGCAGATGCTGCCTCAAGACACAGCAGCAAAATATTAGGCCCGAATGTCAAACAGAAATCTAAAGTCAGGTTTGGATTTCTTCTTAAAAGAGCTTTGCAGCAAAGAGATTTGGTTGAACTGCTGACCACTGTGGAGGAAAAGAAAACTGAAAGGAATTTCAGGGAGCATGGGATTCCCCCAGGTGAGAACTAGGACTGGTTCAATGTCCAAGCTGCAAGCAAGCTAAAAGTTGCCATTGTAACAGAACTGCAGATTTGGAATTGAATTAATGGCAAGAGTCCCCCCCACCCCAAGCCCAATTCTGTTTCATAACTGCAACATGGAATACCTGCAGAATGAAAATTAAACATGTCTCATTGATGATTTCAAAGTGTAGGTTAAAACACATTTAACTGGTAATAGTATGAGGCTTATAAAAGTCCCTTTATGGCTTCATTTTGAAGACTCAGGATGAGTTATCGTGAAGTGTTCTTACATAGATCTTACTGTATGAGGAGCTATATACATTTGATGTGACACAGTGGAACAGAAATGAACAATGGTGCCTATATAATCTGATGCTATTATTTCCCTTATCACAGGTAACATTGTTCTTATAGAGATTCATATTTTGAGGGAGTCACTTTCCAAGTGAGTCACTGCGCAACAACTGTACAATAATATACTTTGGTCTGTAACAAATATGCAATTAACTTTGATTTATTCAGTAAGTATGTATCAATTTTTTTTATGTAACTCTGTAATTTTTATTTTCTAATTGTTCCTTATTGAAGTCAGCAGGCCAAAATGGGCCTAACAGATCGATTCGGAGGGTTCTTAGACACACAGTGTCTAAGAACTTTCTATGTGGATTTACTCAGTGCAGGTAACATCTGTCTTTAGAGGCAGTACATTGTTAAAAAGTAAGTACTTACAAACAACTATTTATTCAAATAGAATGCTTTGCAGTTTTCATATTGATTTAATATTAATTTTTTTTGATCTCATGATTAAAAGTATGTTTAGTAAGTTTTATAAATTCTTTCATTTCCAAATATATTTTCCAACAAATATAATATGTCTTATTTGAACTCTATGTGTAAATATGTGCAGGACTGGAACATGTTCTTTCAGAAAATGCTTTCTTACATATGTATTCTGACTGGCAATGGGCTTATACAACAGTCAACCTGGAACAAATTCTTCTGTGCTAGCAACAAGAAATTGCAGTGCAGTTGTTATCATCAGGTCTGGAAGTATACAAAAACATGGACAAATCTCAGCCACTGACCCCTTTGTCTCACCCTGGCCCGAAATGCTTTTCTAAAACCTTTTGGAGTGGTGTATTTGCCTATTTTAGGGGCCTGGGTCAGAAGTCAGAAATTTAATTCAGGGTTCTCTCTCCGACAGCAAGTTTCTAGCATGTGCTGTATTTAAATGGCAGCCCAAAATCACTTTGGGCAACTATATACGTGCAGCAAGGCTGCTCCAATGCACTGCAATTATAGCATGTCAGAGTGTGGTAATGACTAGGGGTGTGAGAAGCGGGCTCTCTTCGACTTGGATTTGGCCCAAATCAGGGACATTGTCCCTGATTCAATTCAGCTGAATCTGAAGATTTGATGCTGATTTGCAGAATCC
>NW_017728996.1:45344229-45357470 GCF_001723915.1 Gavialis gangeticus | reverse complement strand
GAGTGGTGTATTTGCCTATTTTAGGGGCCTGGGTCAGAAGTCAGAAATTTAATTCAGGGTTCTCTCTCCGACAGCAAGTTTCTAGCATGTGCTGTATTTAAATGGCAGCCCAAAATCACTTTGGGCAACTATATACGTGCAGCAAGGCTGCTCCAATGCACTGCAATTATAGCATGTCAGAGTGTGGTAATGACTAGGGGTGTGAGAAGCGGGCTCTCTTCGACTTGGATTTGGCCCAAATCAGGGACATTGTCCCTGATTCAATTCAGCTGAATCTGAAGATTTGATGCTGATTTGCAGAATCCGCGATTTGGCCACAGACACAGCTTTAAATGTTTTTTCTACATACCTTGAGGTACCAGTGTGGCTCATGAATGCTGAGATGCTGGGGCAGATGGAGTGTGGGAGGGCCCTCCACGTGCTTGGCGGTAAACCCAGAAGTGGACCAGAAGTACTTCCGGTCCACTTCTGGGTCTGCCAGAGAGTGCACTGGGGGGCCCCCTGCAGACCCAGGAGGCACCAGTCACCAAGCCGAGGGGCTGCAGGGGGGCCCCTGGGCACTCCCTGGCGGACCTGGAAGTGGACCGGAAGTGCTTCTGGTCCATTTCCAGGTCTGCTGCTGAGCATGCTGGGGAGCTCCCCATGCTTCTGTGGGATGCTCCATGCGCCCCAGCATCACAGCATTCACGAGCCCCTGCTACCTAGAGGTATGTAGAAAAAACATTTAAAGCTGTCTCTATGTCTGAATCTCTCCGAATCAATTCGGAGGGTTTTGATTCGATTCGGAAAAATTAAAGGGTCCTCTGATTTGATTCGGATTTGGAGATTCGGTCACTGAATCGGGCTGAATCTCTACCGAATCGAATCAGGGACTGAAGCTTCCCACAGCCCTAGTAATTACCACGCTGCAGCAGACTCCAGCACCATGTGTATCAGCATCCCTGCACTGAGAAATGGCGTCAGGGGTGCTTTAACTAAAGCTTGCTTGACTAGCTTTAGTTAAAGCACCCCCACCACCAGTGAAGGGATACTAATACACATGATGCTTCGGATGCTTTAATAAGAGTGGCTCTCGGAGTGTATTCTATTACTGCTTCTATAAAGGACTTCAATAAGGCTTTAGCTGCCCTTCTCTAGCACAGCGATCTGGATGATGGGGTGGAAAGTAACCTGTTTAAATTCGCTGATGACACCAAAATTTTGGGGGAAGTGAGCACGCTAGCAGGGAGTGAGAGATTGCAGAGGGATCTGGATAGGTTACAGGGGTGGGCTAACAGGAACAGGATGCGTTTCAATACGGACAAGTGCAGGGTGCTGCACTTGGGCAGTAGGAACCAGCAGCACACTTACACAATGGGGAACTCCCTACTTGAGAGCACAGAGGCAGAAAGAGATCTTGGAGTCATTATTGACTCCAAGATGAACATGGGCCGACAATGCGAGGTCATGGTTGGCAGGGCTAACCGGACCTTGTCGTGCATCCACAGGTGCATCTCGAGTAGAGCCAAGGAGGTGATCCTCCCCCTCTACGCGACGCTGGTCAGGCCACAGCTGGAGTATTGTGTCCAGTTCTGTGCGCCCCATTTCAAGAGGGATGTGGACAATATGGAGAGGGTCCAGAGGAGGGCCACCCGCATGATCCGGGGACAACAGGGCAGACCCTACAGTGAGAGACTGCGGGACCTGAACCTATTCAGCCTCCACAAGAGAAGGCTGAGGGGGGACCTGGTGACCGTCTATAGACTCACTAGGGGGGACCAGAAGGGTTTGGGGGAGACGCTGTTTCCCCTAGCGCCCGCTGGCATAACAAGGAGTAATGGGCACAAGTTGATGGAGAGGAGGTATAGATTGGACATCCACAAAAACTACTTCACAGTTAGGGCGGCTAGGAGCTGGAACCAACTTCCAAGGGAAGTGGTGCTGGCCCCTACCCTGGGGGTCTTTAAGAAGAGGCTGGATGCCTACCTGGCTGGACTCATTTGAGTCCCGTTTCTTGTTTTGGGGTTTTGTTGTTCTCCCGCCCTGGCGGGGGGTCGGGCTAGAAGATCTACTAGGTCCCTTCCGACCCTAAATCTATGAAACTATGAAACATGATTTTCTGTTATGTAAGCCATGAAAAACCTTTCAGATATATCTGTAAGTAACATTTACATACTTTGCACTTACCCTTCTCTTTGGTACTCCTCATCCAAATTCGACAAGAGCTGGGACCCTGCCACAGATAGATCAAGTGCAGCTAGTGGTAAATCTCGATAAGCAAAGTTAACAAGTTGCACAGGAGCTATACTTTTGGTCTCCTCCTCTACTTGTTGCGAGATGATCTCAACTTCTGAAATTCCACCTTCTATTGCAGGCCTAAAAATAAATAAGCAAATGCGAAAACGTAAGCGCTGAGGAACAGGAAGCTTCCACAAGTAGCAACACTAAAAATGTACGTACAACAAAGCTTCACTGCTAGTTTACAGACACTGTTTTTGACAATTCCTATGGAAAAGTGTTATGTGAGGCCAAAATCTACCACGTCTTGTCAATGAAGTTAACAGAAACTTCACAATCACAAAAGGACAAAAAATGTAACTCAGAGGGGCTGAAGTTGTTCATGAACATAAAACATGAACTGATACATTAATGCAAACATACTGAAAAACAAATTATGAACTGTATAGCAAGGTACACCTTCAGAACAGTACAGCAATCAATGCAAAGAATGCATGTATCTACATCAATTAAAAACTCACCTTTCTGAGCTTAGGTCAGTGATCAATGGTTATGTTTTCTACTGACTAGTAGAGAAATCATTGTTAATTAATATATAAATTATATCTTCCCTTTACTAGGTCTTGTCAAGTCTAAAAATTGTTTTAAAAAGACAGACATCTGTAGCCATACCCAATTAGAAAAAAAGAATGGCATGTTATTTCACCTTCAGGGAAAACTATAAAGGAAGAACAAGGGAAAAAATATTATCTCTTTCTCTCTCTCTCTCAAAAGAAGCCTGGTCAATTTCTTCCCACCTAAACATATATGGGTCACTTAGAAAACTGGGTATATATTTTCCTTTACCCCAAGTAAAATCAATGGGAACTCCACACCTATATTTTATTTCTATTATAAGATAACACTTACTTAGAGGAAAGCAAGATATTGCCAATTACTTATTTTATAACTCTGCACCTCTAAGATATTACCAGTTACTTGGCAATATCTTTCCACTAAGTAACTGGATGATATACTATACTATTTGTTAGAGAAGTAGCTTTCTTAGAAGAGGGATTGCAAGTCAAGTACTAGCAGGAATGGATTCTTTCCATTTTCAGCAAACATGTCTTCTTTCCATTTGACTTACTCTGGCCAAGTCTACACAAGACACTGACTACGCAGTAGCCTAATAATACTGCGCAGCAGCTCATTGCAGTACAAACATTGTTAATACACTACTGCCCAGTAGGGCTGTGCGAAGCTTCCGTTGCTGATAAAATTCAGCAGAGATTCAGCCCGATTCAGCGGCCAAATCTCCGAATACAAATCAAATAAGGAGGCCCTTTAATTTCTCCAAATCAAGTCGGAACCCTCTGAATCGATTTGGAGAGATTTGACAATTTGGACATAGACACAGCTTTCTATGTTTTTTCTACATACCTCAAGGTACCAGGCAGACCCACCCCTCCCCCCGACTCGGTGACTGGTGCCTCCTGGGTCTGGGAGGCACCCGGGGTTCCCCTAAGGCCGACTGCCAAGCCGGGGGGGCATGGGGCTGGATCCCCCTGTGTGCTCACTGGTCCACTTCCAGGTTCACCGCTGAGCCTGTGGGATGCCCCCCTGCGCTCCTGTGGGACGCTGCATCTGCCCTACCATCACAGCACTCAAGAGCCACGAGGTTTGTAGAAAAAACTGTCTATGGCCAAATTGCTGATTTTCCAAATCAGCATCAAATCTTCAGATTCGGATTTGGCTGAATCGAATCAGGACAGTGATCTGAATCAACTAATCGAATCACTGTCCCCCGAATCAGGCCGAATCCAAATTGAATACGGCCCATTTTGCACACCCCAAGTGCCCAGTATTATTAAGCTACTGTGCAGTAGCATCACTAAAAAGGCATTTGCTGATGCTACTGCACAGTAACTCTGCTTATTGCATATTTATTTAGTATTTGATTATACAAGTACTAAATTAAATGCTCAGTAACCAAAGTAACCTCAGCCCTGCCCAACTCCCTCCCACCCTCACTATGGGGGCCTCAATCCCCCCACACCAAGACTTACCTGCGTGTAGCTGTGGGAGCTGCTCTCATGCTGCCTGGCTGCCACGTGCATGCGTGTGTGTGCACGTGCACATGGCACCCCCTTCCTGATGGTACTCTTCCCACGGCACCTAGCCACTTGCAGGCTGAAACTAGAGGGTGGTCAGACAGGAGGTGTCATGTGCATGTACATAATATGGCTGCCAGGCAGCCTGGAGAGCAGCTCCCGCAGGTAAGTGGAAGTGGGGGATTGAGGACCCCATAAGGAGGGAGTTGGGCAAGGCTGGGGCTGGGGTTGCTGCCCAGCTGGGCAGTGCGTGGGCAGAGAGTGGGACATGGCTGTGGATGCCTCGTCTGGGGGGTGGGGTAGTGGGGCACCAGTAGGGCTGTGGGTTGGGAGTGAGGAGCATGAGGAGGCCTGTGGGGGAGACGGACACTGAGGGGCACCAGCAGGGCTGGAGGGGCCTTTAATTTTAATCACAGATTTTGGGGGTTTTATTAGAGAATCTGCGATTTTTCAGGGAATTTGTGATTGTTTTTTTATCAGGAAAACCAGGATCCCTGCTAATCGGGGTCTGCAGACAACTGACCCATTTTTTCAACCCTTACTCAAAGGGTTAAATTATCTTCCCAGCAATACTGACACAACCTCCTTGGCATCACACTTTAGCACCATGGAAGTTTTTCACATTAGGATTTGACTCATTAAATTTATAAAAGCATCTGAAATGGTACTTACTGGGGATTGGTCATGTTGGAAGAAACAAACCAAAAATCAGCTGTTGTTCCAGTATTTAGCTATTCAACTCCTCTGCAGATAATTTTTCACATTTCAAGGTGAGGTTTCTACAAGAGAGAAAACAAGCTAATTTAGAACTCAGTTGCCCTTACATATCCTTATTAATATTTGTTTTCATATGATGTTCTTTGTACAGCAATATTATTTGCCATAAGCCATTCTCCTTTCTGTGGTGATTCCATTCTCAATTAAACCTTCTACATCCCAAAAATTAGAAAATAACAATAATTATAATTCAAATTACAGGTCCAGATAAATAAAGGTAAATAACACATTATAGGTCCAGGTTTAAACTGTTGGATAGTTCAGAATGATAGAAAAGACACAGGCAGAGATTTTCAAAAGAGGATAAGGATTTAGAGCACAAGTCAAAAGATTTTTTTCTCTAGATACTAGATAGATCTGTATGTTTAAGAATATCACTTAAAACGAAGGAAAGATTTTTGAAGTGGGCAAGGAATTTAGAAGCATGAGTCTCACTGACTTCTGTGGCTTTTGCTATATCTCTTACCTATTGGAGAAAGTCTCTACCACTTTGTCTTTATTCATCTTATACGTACTGGATAAGTCAACACAGAATTTACTTCTACAGCTGACTGATGAGTTTGGATAATGGACATTCTTTGTTCAAAGCCTGACCATCTATGTGATCTCCAGGGATTGAAATAGAAAAACAAAACTGTATGGGACAAGCTTGCTAGAGATAGACTAAAGCCTGCTGGGAGCAGCTCATGAACCATGTTGCCAACAAGCACAACATTTCAACCCTAACTTTAAGAAGCAATTTAAAATATTTTAAAATATAATTAAATGCTTTGAACAAAACAAGTCATTGTTCCTTTAAGTTAAGTGCTTGGAAAAATGTAGTGTGGAGAACAGTGAATAAGGAATAAAAATGAAAGTAAATGATATAATGAGACGCTTTAAAAAATATTATCAGGATCATTCAGTGAATATAATTAATTATAATCAAATTAAGAACACCACTTATGAAGGACAAAAATATTCTTATTTTGATTAACTGAGTTACGAATAAACACGGCAAAAAAATCCAACAGAAATGTATCATACTAACACTGAAAAAATGCTATTATTTTATTAAAATTAGAACGTCTCTCAAATGTTAAAAACTTTGCCTGAATCAATTACAACTTGGAACATTCAAATCAGTTAGGGTACCCCATGATTCTTTTTCCAAAAATTCATACAATAAACTAAAAAGGTTATAGCTACCATGTATTAAAATGGCACCAGGACTCTTAGCTATCATTCGGTATCAAATAATTAGCCTAAGGTTGCACTATTTGTATAGCAACTTCTAAATCTTTACTTCACATACTGTAAACCTGTAACATTGTAAAAACCCATTCAAATTATTCTTAGATTGGTTATTATTACTGAAGTATTCTAAAGCCTCAGGTACAAATCTTAATTGCATGCAAGTAGACCAACAGTAGTCAATAGATTTTTTCACATAAATAAAGGAAGCATGATTGGCTTCAATGTAGTAAACACATTTTAAAAAGAACATAGATGCTACATTGTTCTACGGGCTTACAGTATTGTATACATCAGTGTAAAAATGGGTTTTGTTTGAGACAAAGCTGCTCTGATGCACTGCAGACTTGATCCAATGCCCAGTTTTAAGCCAACAGGAATCATTTTGATGGCCTCAGTAGTCTGTGTATACTGATCAGGCTCCTGAAGCAGCAAAGCACCATACACACACCCTTAAAATTAATTAGATGGGGAAATTCCCAATGACTTCAATGGGATTTAAATATCTGCTTTACTAAAGTCTTACAGCTGGCACAAGGGAATTACTACCACAAATACAAATCAGTTTCCAATATAAAATCTTGCTTTGCAAGGCTCTTAGCTTCCTAAAGATTCTTTGATATGATCTTTTTTACAAGGAAGTTTGATTAAAATCCGGTCATGATTGTTTTGAATGGCAAGAGAATAAAAGACAGACAGTTCTATGTCTTTTGTGACTACAGTATTTGAATAACTGAAACATCGATGACTGTAGCACTCACCTAAATGATGCAAGGACTTCCTAGACTAGAAATGGTCAACTCAACCCCCAGCCTACAGGCTAAATCTGGCCAGTGGAGCCATGGCACCTGGCCCACAGGGTTCCCCACAGGTCAGCAATTTGGTGGCAAGGAGCAGTGGCAATTAACATCACCACCTCTACCCTCCTGCCAAATTCCAAAGCCCCGTGCAGCCAGATTGACACTGGCTCATGGTCCTTTCCCATGCCCCGCTCTTTCCCCATGTAGCCAGATCAGACCTGGGCCACATCCCTTTCCCTCTGCATAGCTGGACTGGGGCCCACCACGCCTGCCCTGTGGCACACAAGTTCAGGGCCTCCAGTTGGATCTAGTCCACAGAGCGACCAGGCATCACCCTTGCAGCCTGCAGAGCAAAAAGGTTGCACCACTGTTCTAGATAAAAACATTGTCCCTACTCAAAACAGTGTGCAGTTTTAAAAAGTATAATATGTCTCTCTTTTGTTTGCCACTGGTAAAATGCTTTTAAGATTCTGGGCACGGACTATTAACAGAAATTGGCACAGTACAGTTCTGAAAGCTTCCTTTTACCCTATATTTCCCCCCCCCCCATTATTGTTCATTAGGATTCATCATGTCCATATTAACATAATAGTCCTAAAACATAAAAAATAAACAAAGATACAATACCAGTGTTGCTAGCTTTTATGGGGTTTTCTCTGCAAGTGAGCAATGGAATCCTGGCTGGGGCTGGAGCCAGCTGTTCAATGACATGAGAAGCTCCAATAATCCTCTAGCAAATTTTTGTGCTGCCAGGGGAGAGAGTGGGAGGGAAACCCTTCTGACTGCCCAACTTGCCTCCCTCTTGAGGTAGAACAAACAATTGGAAATGCTAAAAGAAGCAGGCAAAGCTCTTTTCGCCCTCCTCTTGGCAACCTGACATGATTCTTACAAGAAGTGGCAGGGGGGTCAGAAAATGCTCAGCAGCTCCAAATGGCACTGCTTCCTCTTTCCATTTTGGGAGCAATGGAATAGCCTTTCTGCACCCCCTCCTGCCAGCACTCAGCCTGAGAAGGGGAAAAAGCGACAGATAATGCACTCTTGAAGCTGCTCCCACCCTACCTGGATACAGGTGAAGACTCTACTGCAGCTGCTCCATCAGGCTAGAAGGAAAGAACAGGGTAGGGAGGGAACTGAGTATTGAGAACTGTAGAAGGAACAAAGATGAGGCTGGAGGTGGCAGAGCTGATATGGATGTTGGACACAGGTAAAAGAGCTGTGTGCAGATCTGAAAGTGAAAGGTCCAGCAGCTGGGGCCAAAATCACCTCTCTGAACACATATGTGTTGATCCAAAAAAATCAAAACACAGATGAAGAAAAAATAATTTATAAAGGAAATCACATAATTTGGGAGGGGGAGATTGACTCATGTTTGTTTAAAAAACTTTTGGTTATCAGTTTTGTATTTCCTCTTTTTTTTCTTGCCCCTCCAGAGAATAAGTTCAGTCTTTATTAGACTTTGTAAAACGTGCAATTTTTCATGTTCATAAAGTATTCTGTTCCAGGCATAAGCAGGTTAGGTCTGTGGCAATTCAAAGAAATGTTATGCTAATCTCAGCACAAATACCAGGCTGGTTCCTTCTTTTTGGCACTGACAGCACTACAGGGAAAGGTATGTCTGCCAGTAGGGCTGAAAGGGGCAATTCAACACTGTTCTGTAGCAAGCTAGTCTCCTAGTACTGATGGTTCCTGAGGGAGCAGAATCTAGCTCTCCTTAGCTAAAGGGATAGTTTCATGACATGGAGTCTGTGAAGCTACTGTAAGTGAAGAGTAAAGGCACAGGCAGGTGGCAGAGGAAAGTCAAGTCTCCAAAGGAACCTTCTTGGGGTGGGAGAAAGTGGCAAAAGTATGCAAGTAGCAATTAAATTACTGAATTAAAAGGACAAATGATTATTTGTAGCAAATGGGCATCCCAGTTTAAAGCCTTCAAATTGGACATACAAAGCTGTGAGCATCCTAAACGAAATCTGATGATTCATGCTTCACTTACAGGAAGCCAACAGAACCCTCCCAATGTAAACCCTGATGTTTCCAGTAATTTATTTGTTGTCTTTTCCTTTTGTCTACAAGTAACATCCCAAGGCCTTCCTGCAAAACTTCCTCACAGCACTATAAAACACTTTGAAGTTCCATGGAGAATACCTGTAATTGAGTGCCGTTTAAATGTAACCTGGACCAGCAGGGAGATTTCATTCCTCTGCTCTTATCTTTTGCTTACGTTCCTAAAGGGTGTACACAGGCAAAAATCTGTGATGCAGTCTCCCTCCCCCCACTCTTCCCACAACTCTGTGACAATGGAGAGGAGTGGCAGGGTACAGAGGTCATCCTGAGGATAGGGCTGGAACACCCCCAAGCAGCAAAGCTTTTCTGTGTACACCTCTCTCCATCTGTTCCATCCAGCGCTCTGCAGACATGGATGGCTTGGCCTTTTCTGCACTGACACATTCAGCTTCTCTCAAGGAAAATGAAAACTAGACATCACATGGTGCATACAGACTTTCCACGTGAGTAGGAATGATGTCCATTTTATCACAGTTAATTATTGTTTTCATTCTGTGGGGTATTCAGGATTGGCAACAAGCAAAAATATAGGAGAAACATAGTTCCTCTGGTTAAAATAAACTGAATAAAAAGATACGATGAAAGGTTTCCCATCCAGGTTGCCAGTGTAGTGTAAAAATGTAGAGCTATTCCCTAGGCTGAAAGCACTAAAATATTATCTTGCATCTATTGAGAGAAGAACTGGAGCCAGGATACAGCTAAAATTTGATGGGAAGCATGGCTGTCTATTCAGCCTTCTGAACTCTATATACAGTTGAAGAAATCAAGTTTACAGGCTAAGTCTCTAGTTTTGAAATGCCTAGGCTCCCTGCAATCCCAGTTTCAAAGCTCAATGGGGCTGACCTAGCACTTCATAATTCCATGCTATGTGAATCAAATTACATACAGTTTACTGCATGTCTTTCTAAGATGAGATCCTAAACTCCGTATCACCTCTCCCTAGATATTATATGACATGCCCAATAGTAGATTTTTATAGATGTGGAAGAAAAGCCTGAGGCAGTCCCTCTATCTATGTAAAGGTGGGCCAGATGGGGGTAGCAGTGCCCTAGTGCAGAAGAACATATGCCTAATAGTGGGAACACTGGTTTACCATGGGGGTGATCAACAGCCCCTGAGTAAATGGTGGCAGTTGTGTCCCCTGCCTTCCCAATGTCTATGCCCTTGCTATAGCACTAAAAGAGGGATCTGAGCTAGTGCCTTTACCAGAATTTCTCCCTGCTTGAGTTAATTTGCTTATGTTTATACAGAGCATTGTATGTTAAGAACCATACAATGCATTGACTGGCTGTATTTCAATGGGACTGTAGGCATATACTATAGCTTGAAAAGTGCTTTAGGATGAAAAATGATACCTAAAAGTAAAGTGGATGGGTGAATATACTGCACACTAGACAGTAATTACAAAAATCAAATCAAAAGCAACCTCAAAAATCTATACCCTGAAACTTCTGTATTATAAACAGGATTTATTTTTAAGAGTCTTCCCATATCTACATAGCAATAACGTACTATGCATGCACTGAAGATTAAAGATTGGGGGGGGAAGGGAGGGGAGAGAGAAGAAGTGAGGAAAAGCAGTTTAAACATTCTGGGCCAAAGTCTACGCTGACTTGTACTCTGTGCAACTGAGCTGAGGTCACTGTATATCAGGAGAACCCAAATGGAAGTTAATTGTTTTCATGTATTAATTCACACTCTCATAAAAGTACATATATGTCATACAGCTCTAGTTTCCTGCACAAAAATATATACACAAAAGCTGAAAATCAAAAACAGAACTAGATCCCTGGCTAAAGCAAACTCATTACCCAATAAAATTTAACTTCTTCCTCCCACCACCTCCCAGCCCTTCACACACCACCTCAATGAAAGCTTGGGAAAATGGATGAGCCTTGCAGTACACACTCTGAGTCAATACATTTAGGCAATATTAACAGAAATTTGAAGTGAATGCCAGAACAGCAAAAGGTTGTTTCACAAAAGCTAAAAAATGGAAAAAATCCTATGTCAGTCTGAAATAGTCACTGAATACAGCCTATATTGAACAATTTTTTAACATGGAATATAAGGTTCCTATTCAATCCCTGAATAACATTTTTTTCCTCTTCTAAAGTTAGAAGGAAGGTGATTGGAACATTAAAGTTTTCATTATCCCTAGTGGAAAATTATAACAAAGTTATGGAGCGTCTCAAGAGGAGAAGAGAAACAGACAGAATGATATGAAATTTGAAAAAGTTATCATAAGAACGTAAGAACTACAATTTACTAGGTCAGACCATAAGTCCATCTTGCCCAGGATCCTGGGTCACACAGTGGTAGAGAGTGGATACTGAAAGAGAGAGTGAACAGGGTATGACAAGGGTTTTTTCTTGCAGCTTCCAGAATTTAAAGTGTAGGAAGTTCAAATTCAGATGTTGTATCCTTAACTCCCATGCCCCTTTCTTTTAAGAATTTGTCCAATACCATATTTACCCAAATCCAAGACAACTTTGAATTTAAGATGACCCCAATTATTAGATTTATATATGGACATTTATAAATTAGATTTATACATTATTGAGATAAAATTTATAAATTTGTTAAAATTTTTTATATACAACACCTAATTATTGAGGGTTATCTTAAATTTGTTCCTCCCACCACTGCAGTGGGGAAAGCAGCAGCAAGAAGAAAAGCAGCAGCAGAGGGGGCAGAGAGTGGGGTGTCAAACAGTCTGACCTGTGTCCCTTGCCCTCCTGCACCTTCCCCCCTGCTGTTGCCTGTCCCCACCAACCCCTTCTTCCCCTGGTGCCTTCCCCCTCCCCCCCAGTTGGGCAGGGGTCAGAACCACAATATACTCTTTGCCCCAGCTGGAGTAGGACCAGAGTCAGCACCAGATCTGGAGTTGTGACTGAGGGTAAGTGCCATTAGGGTTTGGGGTGGGGAAGAGGGAAAGGCAGCAGGAGGGACCAGGTATGGGAGAGGCACAGGTAGCACGGGACAGGCAGGGGGCAGAGACTGCAGCTCTGACCCTGAGCCTGAACCCTGGCCGTGGCCAGAACTGGAATGGCAGCAGCCACCTGCCCTCCCACCTGGTTCTTGAATCCAAGAAGGGGAATCCAAGGGGCTCCCCCTACCATGTTGAATGGGGAAAAGGCTCATTTTACATTTGAGTCAAAACGGTGAGTAGCCATTTAGTATGATCTATGAGATCCTTCAAAAAAGAAAAAAAGGAACATGACTTCTGCTAGAAGGAAAAATAAGTATGTCAAAAAACTTTCATAATCAGGAACATAGAAGGTAGCTGATTACAAAATTTTTTAAAAGATTCTCACGATCAAGATCTTTGTGCATGGACAGGAAGAGTTTAGTCAGCTGTATTAGTACAAATTATGTACTGTATTTTCTCACATTTGAGACACCCCAGAATAAGATACACACCTTGTTTTGAAAGGGCAGAATGAAGAAAAAAGGATTTTTCCAGAGCTATAGATGCATAGTGGGGACAGAGCCTAATCCTCAGCTGACTCACCCTTCCTTTCCTGCTTAGCTAAATCTGAATGCCTAGCTGCTGCTAAAGACTAGCCTACATGGGTGGATCTAAGATTCTGAAAAGATCTAAACTAAGAATATGTGCTAAACAGTTAAAGAGTCTGAGTTAAAAAGTCTGTGAAAGAGTCTAAAAGTAGCTAGCAGATAGCAAAAGTGTCATAAGATTAGCTTGATTAGTGGAAGTCAAGACCATAAAGAAGGAGAGGCCATCATTAACATTTGTAAAGAACTATGAGCCATTATGCCAACTGCCAGTTGCCTGAGCAGTAACACTGCAGCTGCTCCACTCTACAACAGGAATCAAACCAGGTTGCTTCCAACCCCTTGCATAAAATCAGTTTTTCTACTTAATCAGCAGATTCTCCCTATGCCTGGAGAAAGGTGTCTGTGCCTAAAAGCTTGCAGAGAACAATTTTTCCAACTATTCAGTTGGTCTAACTAAAGATAGCACATTTACCCAAATAACCCTGTCTGGTCTGCCTTCTCTACTTAATACATGCACCCTTTTTTTTCCGGGGGGGGGGGGGGG
>NW_017728996.1:45343082-45344190 GCF_001723915.1 Gavialis gangeticus | reverse complement strand
CCCCCTTTTTTTTCCGGGGGGGGGGGGGGTGTATTCTGAGGGAAAAGTACATGTTGTTTGTGAGAAAATACTTTACTAAAACTTGAAACTATATTGCCTGAAGTGAAGAAAGGCTGAGAACTCCAGATGCCATCTGATTTACTCTCTTACAGCCAGCCTTCTCAGCCTGTCTACCATTTTTTTAAAGTTTTAAAACAGGGGTTTTCAACTTTTTCGTCTAAGTAGTCCCGGTGGCTGGATGCCAAGTGGGGGAGGGAGGAGGGAGCATGCAGCTGGATGCCGAGCAGGGGGTGGCAGGGGTGTTACGCAGCCGGACATGGAGCAGGGTGGCAGGGACGGTGTGCGGCCAGGTGGGGGCAGAGCACTGCCGCTGCCTCCCAGGAGCAGGGCTAGGGTGGGGCAGGGAAGCTCAGACTGGTGTGAGGGTAGCGGTACCTCTCTACAGGGCGGGGAAGCTCACTGGGCTGGTGTGTGACAGTGGCAGTGGCTGCAATGGTTCCCTGCCCCGCAGAGGGCCACTGCTGCCCTTATCCTGCCTAGCCCTGCTCCTGGGAGGCGGCAGCACTCCATCCCCGCCCACCCATATGTACCCCCTAGGATCGGTCCATGTACCTCCAGGGGTATGTGTACCCCCGGTTGACAACCCCCATTTTAAAACATCCATACCTGGAAATATTTGCCACATTAAAAAAAAGTTTTAATCTTGTATCTGTGCTTAACTGTCAGCCTCTCCTGTGGCAAAATACTATTCTAGAGGATATATGAAAAATGTTTTCTGAAGACAATTGGGAGCCTAAACTTCTGAAGTGAATCCCTGAGAATCCCCACTGATATATGAATCAGCGCTTTCCTGCTGGCATTCACCAGCCAGGAATAACACTAGTCCAGTTTATAAGCTATGGACTGAAACTCTTCTAGTGTTTCACTGAGCTATGATAACCATGGCTCAAGTGTAGAACATTTAGAATTTGTTTATAGGGTCTAGATAGTATTTTGCCACAAAAGAGGTCGACAGTTCAGCACAGATCCAAGTAATATAAAATGAGACATCCTCACAGAAGTAAAAATTCAAATGCATTACTGAGAGATGACTAGTTTTAAGCAAGCT
>NW_017728996.1:45328664-45338082 GCF_001723915.1 Gavialis gangeticus | reverse complement strand
GTCCTCCCACGAAATCATATGAAATCCACCTTTTTGAAATCTAATATCCTAAATTTGCTGACCTCATGCTTTCCCTGACTCAGGTTCTGGAATTCAATTATATCACGATCATTTCCTCCCAAGCTGCTCACTACCTCCAACAGTTTTGCTGTTTCATACTTTGCTGGTGCTATGGTGGGACCCCTCCAAGCCCCATCCTAGTACCTCCTAGGCACATAGTTTAACATTTCAAATATCTTTTCTGTTGCTGTTGGTTAGGCTTGACATAAAACTCTCACAGCATCTGGTAAAGCATGCTTCATTTCATGAAAGCTTGTGATATACAGACATATACATACATGTATCATATATATGTATATGTGATACACACACACACACACACACACACACAAAATCTACTTTGGTGACTCTATATAAGGTGCACATCCCTGCTTTCTATAAAACTCATACCATAAGAGTTCTTATAAAAATATTTCTTATTTTAGGTAAATATTTTTGGAAAGTTTTAAAGAAACTATTCAATGAGTTGTAGTTATATGAAATAAAGTTCTGTGTTATTTCATTAAAAAAAACCCAAAAAAATTAAGCTCTGTTCAGCTAAGTCAAGTTTTAAAACCATTTAGATGGAACAAAGATAAAGCTGAATGAAATGTTAAGACAAATTAGTATATTCACAGAAAAATACTGACTGAAGTAACCAAAACCATTCCACTTCAATAGTATCAGCCAAAGGAAAACAATAAATTGAGAAGACAGAACATTTAATTTCAACCAAATGGTTGAAAACAAAATGGTTAAAAACAAAATGGTTTTGACTTTTGTTTTCTAAATATGTGAGACACCAATTTTGGCAAGAACATAAAAAAAAAATTGCTCTTTGGATTAAACAAAATGCTTTGTTAGACCTAAAACAAATGTTTTTGAGGGTGTTCATTTTTATGTTGGTCAATCTAAAGCAATTTTTGTTTTGAGTTTTTAGTTCAGCCACTGAACCAAAAAATAATTATTTTCACAGTTCTACATGTAGGTAGATAAAAATAAAGAATAGTTATTGTGTTTGCTTTGAAAAAAAGCAAAATTGCTCTTGAGAAAAATGTATTGGGCTCCTGTGGTAAAGTAATTTCCTCATCAATTTGAATATGTGTTAGAATAGGTTAGATGTTTTACACTCCAGTTTCCTGATCCTTCCCACCACTCTCACAAGGGAATCCAAAGGAGTTGCCGTGAACAAGGAGAGGGGTGCAAGGGATTTCAGAGGTTATCGTATTTCTAAGAAAGGGAAACAGACAGTGGACTTTGCAATCTTCAAGATTTTACTGGATATTTATCCTACATTGTACAGATGAAAAAATGACTTATGATAAAAGAAAGATATTTAGGTTGGAAAAATAAAGCCCTGAAAAATTAAAAAATGCCAGATCTGCAGTTGTTCATGCAACCATAATTCTACCCCCTTGTGGGACTATCCTGTGTGCTGAATAAAGCAGAATGCTGTGACAAAAAATAGCATGTGAATATGTAATTAAAGACTGTCAGAATCCAGATGCACAGACTGAATATGCAATTTCCTAGATATTTTTAAGAGGGAAAAGGAATGTAAAGCACGGTCTTATGCAATGTAAGGAACTGCCTATGTCCTTAGACCAACACAACTACAACCAACACCCCTGTAAGGAACAGTAATACTCTCTCTATCATACCTCAATCTTCAGGGCTTGAGCCCTGTGCTTTCAAGCTGTGTAGCACTGCTAAACTCTAGGACCAATTATAATTTAGAGGAAGGAAGAAAAGACTGTTTCCTGGGGTGAGGAAATGGGTCGGTGGATCTATGTGCTGGCACCAGGAACAGCCTAGTTCAGTCCTTGCTCTTCCCTGTTCCACATGCTGCACCCAAAGGGAAGAAACATGCTGGGGCTATGTGCTCTGTTCAAGAAGTGTATATAGAAAGTGAAGTCTGTCTTCTTTGTCCCCTCACTCCCCAGGAAGATAGGGAATACCTGATCCACATGTTACTTCCCCCAAGGGACAGATGGGACTCAGAGATCATGTGCCTGCTCTATGGATGTGGTTTGGCAGGGGTGTGTGAGCTGGGTTCTCTCCCCATGCTCCTCAGCTCTGTTCTAGCAGCTCCCAAGCATCCTCAATGCACCATGTGCTGCTGCAGCCTTGGGCCACAATCTTTCAGTTACTTTGGCACCCTACCAACCTTTTCCTGAAAAACACAAGGCACAGTGAGGAAAAGCATTGCTTAACAGTTTACAATTTAGTTGCACCTGAACAGAATGTCATAGGACAAAAACGCATTCCTCCTGTCAAAAGGGCCTCTGGCAGGATGAATTTTACTGTCCTGCTCCAACAATGGATGTGATAGAGCATCTCATCAAAATACAGGAATCTTATACAGTGGAAGCCATTACGCAACCTAAAAATAGCATTTGTTAGCTCTCTTGCTAAGAAAGAGGCAGGGACTTTAACCAGGGAAAGCGTCTGGAGCTGCCAGACCTGTTAGGCTGGATGAGCATCCTCGTATTGGCACTCCACCTCAATAGTTCAGTGTCCCCAGAGGGAAAACTCTGAATGGGACCTGTAGGCCAACCAAGGTTAGGTGCTGTATGAACACAAGGAGTCCCTGCTCTGGCGACCTTCAAATCTAAATAGATGTGAATGACTCCTTGCTGGAGAAGGAATAAAACACACCAGCAGGACACTGCTAGCAAACAGTCATTTAGCTCAATTGTTTTGGATTGCGGGGGTTCATAAAAGAAGGATCAGATGCACAGAAAGAAAAGTGAAGGGAATAGCAATGAAGGGGGACAGGGCAGGGAAGAAGAGATAAGACTTGGAAGGTAGACATGGAACAAAACCATGGCAGAGACTATGAGGAAGAAGGGGAGAGAAAAAGATGGCTGAAGTAAACAGGTAATCAGGCTATAGTTTCATAGTTTCTAGGGTCGGAAGGGACCTTAGCAGATCATCTAGTCCAACCCCCTGCCATGGCAGGAAAGAGTACTGGCATCAAACGACCCCAGCAAGGTGTTCATCTAACCTCATCTTAAAAACCCCCAGGGTAGCAGCCTGCACCACTTCTCTTGGGAGTTGGTTCCAGATCCTAGCCGCCCTGACCGTGAAGTAGCACCTCCTTATGTCTAACCTAAACCTACCCTCTGCCAGCTTGTGACCGTTATTCCTGGTCACTCCTGGCGGTGCTCGGGGGAACAGTGACTCCCCCAATGCCTTCTGATCCCCCCTGACCAGTTTGTAACAGGCCACAAGATCCCCCCTCAGCCTTCTCTTGTGGAGGCTGAACAGGTTCAGGTCCCGTAGCCTCTCCTCATAGGGCCTGCCCTGCTGTCCCCTGATCATGCGAGTGGCCCTCCTCTGGACCCTCTCGATGCTGTCCACATCCCTCTTGAAGTGCGGCGCCCAGAACTGGATGCAGTACTCCAACTGCGGCCTGACCAGTGCCGCATAGAGGGGGAGGATCACCTCTTTGGACCTGCCTGAAATGCATCTGTGGATGCATGACAAGGTATGGTATGGTAAAGACAATCCAGTCAGAACTGAAGTAAGCTCCTGGAATGGCTGAAGTTTCTTTCTGTGGCTGCTTATTCAGGTGTTTCCACTTGTTGGAGTCTCCAGCTTGCTCCTGTCTGCATTTGTCCCTCAAGGCAGAAGTATGAAGGGGGTGAGAAGAAGTATCACAGGTAGTGCCCTGGAGCAGATGGAGGGATCTGCCTTACAGGCTAGGGACAGAAGTTACACATAAACCAGTTTAAGTGATCAGAAACTGGTTTAAATCTGTAACAGAACAGAAGTTAAGTGCACATAAACCAATTTCAAAATGGCCAAAACTGGTCTGAGATTGCTCCAGCGGCAGGAGCAGGACCATGGCCAGACACTGGTAGCCTGAGGAAAAGGGGACACCAACACAGCGCTGGCTCCATCCCATGCTGAAGAACCCCTCAGGCAGGGCCCATGCTGCAGTCCCTGGGCCAAGCCCCTCAAAGAGCAGCAAGTGGCACCCAATACAAGGCATGTCCAGCCATGGGGAGGGGGCGCAGGAGGGGGAATGTGAATGTGACCTGGCTACAGACATGGAAGGTGTGGGGGGGAAGCCAGTGCTAATCATGGACCCTGACTCACTACTGCCTCCCACTGTGGCAACGCAGCCTGAGCTGGGGTGGCCCTGGAGGGTGTGGGTCAGCATCCCCTGCCTCCTGCCCCACACGGGGGTTGCAGTTTGCAGGTGGACTGCAGCTGGAGCACAGCTCCCTGCCTCCTCCCTCTCCTGGTGGTGGCAGAGCAAACCATCATGGCAGGCAGAAGTAAGGCACCTGTCACCCACCGCCTGCTCACAGTGGTGCCAGACACTTGGGGCAGGCTGCCTTGGGCCAGGGGCATGGGCAGTGGTGAGGAGAGGCAATGGACTGCTGCAGCCCAGTCCAGTCTGGCTCGGCCCAGCAGTCCAGGGATATGGGCAGTGACTGACCTGCAGAAGCCTGCCCTGAGCTCCTGGTGGGTGACAGGTGCCTCACCTTTGCCTGCCGTGATGGTTTGCTCCATTGCTGCTGCTGGGAGAGGGAGGGGGCAGGGAGCTATCCTCCAGCTGCAGTCCACCTGCAAACTGCAGCCCCTGTGTGGGGCAGGAGGTGGCAGACACTGACCTCCACCCCCTCTGATGGGCTGGGGAGCCACGCTCCAGCTGCAGTCTGCCTGCAAACCACACCTCCTGCACAAGGCACAGAGAGGTGACAGTCATTGACCTTCACCCCCTAGGGCCACCCCAGCCCGGGCCGTCTCTCTCAATGGGAGGCAATGGTGAATCAGGCTCCATGATTAGCCTTGGCTCCCCCCCACCTCCCCTCCGTGCCTGCAGCCAGTTACATCCCTCCTCCTTTGCTCCCTCCCTGCAGTCAGACCTGTCTCGGCATCGGGAACCGCTTGCTGCTCCTTCGAGGGACTCAGCCCAGGCACTGCAACATAGGCCCTGTCTGAGGGGATCTTCAGCATGGGATGAAGCCAGTGCTGTGCTGGTACCCACACCACTCCCTCCTTCCCCTTACGCTACCAGCATCTGGTTTCCGTGGCCCTGGGGGGATTAAACCCCCACTTCCACTCAGGCTACTGGGGTCTGGCCATGCTCCCAATCCTGCTGCTGGAGCAGTGAGTGAGTGAGTAGGGATAGGGGGCTGGGGACCCCTAGCAGGAGCTGCTTCCCCCCACTCCCTCCAGACACATCCTGGCTGGGGTCCCTGCAGGCCAGGGTGTGGGTTTAGATCCCTCCCCAATCATACTCAGGCCTGCCAAGGGCTGGCCATGCCCCCCCCCAGCTCAGTTTCCCTCCAGCAGAGGACTTGCTCTAGCACCTGCTGGTTTCTGCCCTGAGCCACTGCAGGCACATAGCTGCATTTCCTGAATCAAAAGTGAATGTCTATTCATTTGTATATCGGTTCAATCTACGCA
The DNA here is from genome assembly GCF_001723915.1 of Gavialis gangeticus. Lineage (NCBI taxonomy): Eukaryota > Metazoa > Chordata > Crocodylia > Gavialidae > Gavialis > Gavialis gangeticus. The sequence continues at coordinate 45,332,619 of NW_017728996.1, read as the reverse complement.
GGTTAGACTAACCTGAAAAGATTGAATCAACTCAGGCTTGGGCTTTTTGAATGTCTATACCTGGCCACAAAGTTCAGGGTCTAGAGGGATGCTCAGGTGAGGGTTGGCAACTTAAAGGTTTGAATCTTACTCTTCTAATTTTCAAAGACAAGTAGGGTTGACCTGTTTAATACTTGGATAGGCAACCATTTGAAAATCCTCTGTATTCTGTGTTTGGTGCCTTCTGGGTTCGGAGTAGTGTTGCTAACTAACACCATTTTATTAAAGGTCCTGTTATATTTGATGTTTTACTTAAAGCCCCAATGCCTGGAGACAATTTCAATTTTCACTTGAAACAGAAGTTTTTGGCTCTTGTGTTTGCAGGAGAAAAAAAACCTTGCAAATATGAACTGAGTATAAACTAATAACTCTAATACCAGTAAACTACTAAAAATTAACCAAAATGTATTGCTTAAAGAAAAATGAATTGGAGAGCCACAGGGGCCACCTTATGAGTTTCAAACACTTACTGCTGTAAGCCTATGGACAGACATTCAAAAAGCCTGAGCCTCAACTGATTCAATCTTTGCAGGTTAGTCTAACTTGGCTAGGCTGAACCAGTTTGTAACTGGACAGACACTCTCTCTGAACTAAGGAAATTCAGGCATATGCCTGCAGTGGCTCAAGCTAAAAGCTGGGGGGTGCTAGCATAGCCCTCCCTTCCCTTCCAGAGTGCCAAGCTGAGTGGGGCATAGCCAGGCCCAGGCAGGACCTCTGATTAGTGAGGTCTGCCTGCAACATCCCAGGCTTTTTCCCCGTTTACTGCTCAAGGGGTGGGAGTGTTGCCAGACCCCAGCCCCCTGCTAGCATTCTGAGGCAAGGAGGGTGTGCAGTGTATGCATCTGTTGATGATTCATAGTTTCATAGTTTTCGGAGGTTTTCAATCTCCCTCTCCCTGCCTCTTTATACTGTCTATGGCAAACTGACAGGTGAGCAAGCCAGCAGGGAGCTGATAACAGTGTTTATCAACACTTCATCAAAACAATAGCTTCTCTCCATTAATTCACACCCTTCAACATCTTACCAGCTGACTTGTTGATTAGCTACAAAAAACTCTAAGTGGTCACTGTTCTGTCTGTCTGTCCCAGTGAAACTGGAGAGACTTACACACGGAAACCCCTCTCAGCATTAGCTAGCATACTACATGTCTACAGTCTGTGGGGCTAGGGTCCATGCTGTGGGAGATAGGAGGGAGGGAGGTGGGGATCCCAGCTTGTCTAGCAACCAGCAAGAGAGGGTAGGGCAGGAGGAAGCCAGGCAGACCCTGCTGTACCTGCAGTCTCTGCCAGAGCTCTGGCCAGGGAGCAGAGGGGAAGGGCCAGCCCTGCTATGGAGCAGGGAGCCCTGCCCAGTCTAGAGAGCATGCTGGGATGCTGGGAAAGTCTGGTTTATCTTAAACCAGCAAGGGGTCTGGGACAGACATTGCATAAACTGGTTGGAACCAAATCAGTTAAGTCTGATACTACATTCAAACAGGTTTATCTCAAATTGGTTTCAGCCATTTTCAAACTGATTCACGTGCACTGAACATCTGTTCTGTTACAGGTTTAAACCAGTTTCTGATCACTTAAACCAGTTTATGTGCAATGTCTGTCCCTAGCCTAGGTGTTGTAAATACACCACTAGTACAAAGAAGTACACTCTCAATACAGCTGTTTGTCTGGGCCAGCCAACAGGACATTTAGTTTTGGATTTTGTTTCTGGTTTCTTTAAGCTCATTCCTTGGTGCTGCAGTGAATTTAAATGACAAAAAGTCACTAGCCTGCAGCCATGTGCTGTGATCTTTTCAGTTCTCATCAGCTGAGCAAGACAGACCTAGTTAGTGTTTGGAAGGGTAAGGTGAAGTGAATTCCTTTAAAAGTCTACATATTTTCTGCATCTATTTAGTTCTTCCTAGGAGTTTTTCATTTTTTGCTTAACTTTAAGTATTTTCATAGATAATTTTTACAAACATTTAATAATATGCATAAGGTAGAAATTTTGATTCAATTGAAGTCAATGTCAAAACTCCATTGGAGTTAGAATTTTAGTTATGGTGTCTAAGCATTTATGCATTCAGGTTGCCTTTTGTGTTCTTTTTATTGCAAGGAAATCTGCCTCCCTATTCGAGCCTTGCAGATTTCCACTTCTATCAATTAAAATCCCTCAACCTGGATCATCCAAATTATACTCACCTTCTGGACAGGAACACTTTCAGAGACCCTCTATGCTGTTTTTTAATTTTCTAGAGGTGTAAATGTCAAGCAATGAGCAATGCTACCTTTCCACATGGAAGGTTCAGCAAATGGGGGGAGGAAGGGGAGAATGAAACAAATGAAAAAACCCCAAACAAAATTTCTGCATTTATATGCCTCCTTGCATTTGAGGATGTGAATGCATTTTTACAAACACTGCTCACGTGAAGAAGATGAATGTTATATTCATATTACAAACTGGAAACTGAAATAAAGGTTATTTGACCTTCTTAGTGTCAAACACAAGTCAGGGACATATCTTTGATAGAACCTAAGCAACCTTATACTAAGAATGTTCTTCTATTAAACAGCACTCCCTCTTTCCACACAGACCTAATAAGATACATATTATTAAACAAAACTAGAAATTTAGAAAAAGTGAAAGTTAAAGAACCCCTGCCATGGCTGATTCAACACAGAAGGCTATTCCAGCTGTGTGTGCAGCACAGCTTTTGAATTATAGCCCTGCTTTCAAATTCTTCTGTATAAACTAGTATAGGGAAAGTCAAATTCAATATATGGAAGTGAAGATTTCATATTGAAAACCCACTACACTACAAATGAAAACTGCTACTTTTGAGAAATTCCCAGGGTCCATCATCAGTCATAAAAGCTATGGGCATCCTTTCAGAAAGGATACCATATATTTAATTTGTAGCTTTACTGCATATTTGAAACGCAACTGCATAATGGTGCATGATCAGCCTGCTAAGCTGAAATTCATTGCTCTTATCCCAAAATCAAACTTCTTCCCTGTAATTTAAGTTTTGGTGACAAATGAGCTGATTTCTTGAACTGTATCTCATCATGATGGCATAGAATTTGCCATGCTGAATCAGACAGTTAATCAAAATCTTACAAGCTGCCTAGGATTCCAGAACAAGACACCATATAGCAGAGGTTTCCAACCTGTGGCACACGTGCCACAAATGGCAGACACCTTCTGTATGTGGCACACGGTAGATCAGGGAGGGGGCATACAACATAACAGCAGATAGAACAGAAAGCAGAGAAGCGTATCAGGCAGGGAGCACAGAGCACGGAGCAGAAAACAGAGCATTAGATCAAGCAGAAGATTGGGATCAGAATAACACTCAAAAAGGATACAGAACAAGTTAGTGGCACACCTGGAAAAAAAAGTTGGACCCCCACTGCCCTATACCATGTATATTGTGCAATTCTGTACACAGAGGTGAAATTCCTTTGTGATACCTTTTACAGTTGATTAGCTGTATAAGATATTAAGTTGTATTTTATCTGCCTCTTATGTTGGACAATCAAAGTAAGAATTCTGGAGTTTATTAAAGAAAGCATGAAAGTATATTTTTAAAATCACAGTTGTTACTAATTATTAATGTCTGTATACAAGCTGTGTTTTGGAGATCTATGACTAATTGTTTTTATGTAGTAAAACAGAGCTGGCCTGAGGGCCTCATGTGACCCATGAGGGGTTAATGTGCAGTCCCTGGGCTCTCACCCAGCTGGCCGCTCCTCTCATGCTCCAGCTGGAGTCTCCCTCCTCCAGCTGCTGCTTCCTGTGTTTGCCCCAGGCTAGAGGGAATTGTGGCAGTGCAGGGAACTAAGGGTGAGTTTGGGGTCACACTGATGATGGGAGGGAAGAGGAATCAGTGTGTGTGTGTGTGTGTGTGTGTGTGTGTGTGTGTGTGTGTGTGTGTGTGTGT
>NW_017728996.1:45311866-45328507 GCF_001723915.1 Gavialis gangeticus | reverse complement strand
TGTGTGTGTGTGTGTGTGTGTGTGTGTGTTGGGGGGATCATGCCCACCCTGTGCAGCAGTGGCAGAATGAGGAGCATCTGTGCAGTGCACCTGGTACAGCCCTTACTGATGTGGTCTCTGAGGTCTCAGAAGTTGGACAGCCCTGTACTAGAATTTAGGTATTAAAACAATTATTGATTTTCTATGAAAGCTGAATGTAAGCATTAGGTTTTCTTAATTTAGGTGTAATCAATTTTTCTCAACTTATTTGACTGGAGTTAATTGATTCATTAGTTACTTTGGGTAGAGTATAAAGAGGATCACTGAAGCGCGAGGAAGGAATAGTTTTTGGAAGGATGGAAAATGATGCATACTGCAAATTAACAAATACTTTGCTGCAAGACAAAGTTGAGCTGTTCTCTTTCAAAATGCATCTCTTCAAATGTATATTTAAAAAAAACATTACCTCCATACGGTTCCATGTAGTTTGTATAAAATCCCAAGTGCAAACATCAGAGGAAAGAGATCCTTAAGAGAATTTTTTTCAAGGAGTCGAGTCTGTCAGTTCCCTCCCACCATCATCATACAAAATTAAACATTACCACCCTATCCAACCATGATATTATTTACACTCTGTTGCTTCAAACGCTCCAAAATTGTTTACTCTACAGGAGTGCTCTAAGCCCATCACCTTCAGAGCGCAGCAGACTAGAGCAAAAGTTCCCAAAATGTGGTCAACAGACGAGTGATGACCCACGAGGCCATGGTAAACAGCTGCAGATCACACTGAGCACTGTGCCTCTTTATAACATTTGTTTGAAGATAAGGGGGCAGACTGGTCTGCAAAAAATTCTGAGGGTTAACAGTGGTCTGCTGTCTAAAAAGTCTGGATACCACTGAACTAGAGGGAAACAAGTTGAAAAAAAGGACTTTTTGCAGTGCCCACCCTCCCATGAGCTGCCTTCTCTGTAAATAACAAAAATGTTAGCTTGTGTTCTTCCACTGGCTGCAATCAGTGGCAACGTGTCAGGTGTGCACATGTACCCCTTGAGAGCGCCGGTGCACCCCCCCCAACTGGCCATGCTCGCCACTTAGGTGATGGGCAGGGGGGTGCAGACGGGAGCGCCGGTGCCCCCTATGCCAGCATCAGCCATCACTGCAGTCACTCCCAGAAGCAGCCACAGCCACTCCCAGAAGTGGCTGCAGTGATTGGCTGTTGTGGGATTAGCCGTAGGGGACCCCCTCCCCAGTCAGCGGGATTGGTCACAGGGGGGCATGTGCCCTCCTGACTAAGGTGGCACCAGTCACCCATGGTTGCAATAGATGAAGAAGCACACAGGGAATCCTGAAATGAATGTATTTAAAATAACTTATGGCTGCTGAAACATTGCCTCCACTACAAAATTTTTCAAGATAGTCCTACTGTTACTAAGGCTAGGAACAGATGCTGCATTTTGCCTGGGACAAGCTATGCGTGTGTTTGTTCTCAAACAGAAAAGTCTTGGGATTGGCAAGTACACACAACTGCCCTTCCAGTCAGGGTTTACTGAGTGGCTGAACACACTGCCACTTCTCTGCTATTAATACAAGCAAAATGCTGGCTTGCATCCATAGATGCTTAAGCAAATCCTGGGATGTCATTCTCATGTTGTATTCAGCCTTGGTGAGGCTGCAGCTGGAGTACTGCACCCAGTTTTGGGCTCCACAATTCAAAAAGGATGTGGAGAAGCTTGAGAGAGTGCAGAGGAGAGCCACGTCCATGATCAGAGGTCAGGAAAACAGACCTTATGATGAGAGGCTGAGAGCCATGGGACTCTTCAGCCTAGAAAAGCGCAGGCTCAGGGGTGATCTGGTGGCCATGTATAAGTTTATCAGGGGTGCTCATCAAGATCTGGGGGAACGTCTGTTCACCAGAGTGCCCCAAGGGATGACAAGATTGAATGGTCACAAACTCCACCGCAACCAATTCAGGCTGGACATAAGGAAGAACTTCTTTACTGTCTGAGCCCCCAAAGTTTGGAATAGACCGGAGGCGGTTCAAGCACCCACTTTGAAGGCCTTCAAGACACATTTGAATACTTATCTTGCTGGGATCCCATGATCCCTGCTGACTTCCTGCCCCTGGAGCAGGGGGCTGGACTCAATGATCCTCCAGGGTCCCTTCTAGCCTGAATATCTATGAAATCTATGAATCTATGAAATACAGTGATACAATCCTGGGACAACTGTTCAGACTCACTTGGTGAAGTCCCAGGGCGAAACTGTTAGCATTTGTTATTCTGTGAAATATTTTAGGGTTTGCCTTGGAACAACAGACATAGATGTCTGAACAACTGCGCTTTGTCCTGGGATAAAATGGTTTTTTACAAGACAAAAACCACAGTGATTATGTGTAGCTTAACAATAAGACAAATGGGGAGTGTCACTGCAAATAAGCTAGGAACTACTGACAACATTTTAAGTACTTTATCCTCTGAGGGGATGAGGCTGCTCCAGTGGATTGGGTCCAGCCTGCCCCCCAGAACTGTGATTCTTAATCTTACTAGACTCAAGGCACCTTTTGAAAAATGCCAACTCTTAGGTATCATTTGGTTTTTTGACTACAGAAAAATAATAGCCCAATCCTTCTGTTGCAAAAAACTCAGAAAGACCATAACAAGTCTGAATGTCTTTACTATGGATTTCTACCTGAAATCTCTAGGCTTAGCTTGTGGATCATACTTGCACACCTAAAAGAGCTAACACTGTGTGACACCTCACAGCACCCTTGAAAGAATCTCAGTGTACCCTAGTTAAGAGTCACTGCTTCAACACATCTGTGTTGAATCCTGTGTCTATCATGGGCTCTGTGTCTTAGGTTAAAAACAGACATCACCAAATGATGTAGATCAGCTGTGGTGGGATGCATCCTATCACAGCTGATCCACTTTACTGGGCATAACACATGTCAACACTTGTCTGGGGATTCCCCATGTTCCTCAGCAGGGGCCTACACTGGGCCCTGCAAAGCCACAGGTCAATGCGAGTCCCAGCACAGGGCGACACAGAAGCACAGGGCAGTGCAGGAGTCAGGGAATTTCTGGTGCCCCATACCTCCACAGCAGGACCTGCCTCAACCCATGCATCTTTATGCAAGGGAGGGTGTGGTTCCCAGAAGGAGGTGCATGGCAACATGGGACCTGTGAATTCCTAGCACCCCATGCCTCCATGCTGGGACCTACACTGGGTCCCATGCTGACCTGTGCTTCACACAGAGACACGGGTCTATGCAGGTCCCAACACGGAGGCATGGGTTGCTAGTAATTCCCCAAAACAGGTTGGAGTGGGAGCTACTATAGGACTCACGCTGACCTGTGCCTCCACGTAAAGCAGAGTGAAGCAGATTGATGCAGAATGGAAGCATGGGGCACCAGGGATTCCATGGGTCCCATGCCTCCATGTAGGGACCCACACCGACTTTCACCACGTACCAAGATGTGCCCATGGAGATCCCAGGTTGGGTCTCTGTTAGTGGGGAAAGCTGGGCAAGTGCTCCAAGAGTTTCAGGGACCCAGTCTTGCAGACAAATTCCCAGGGTGCCTCAAGCCCCCAGAACACTTGCCTGGGGCAGCTGGGGAATGCAGGCAGCTCTGGGGTGCTTGCACTCTTCTGCCACAGAACAAATAGACATCCTGGGAATTCTTGATACTATACTATTTTACATTACTTTTTTGTTGCAGCCACTCATCTGGTGCAACAAAGGGTAGGGAGATCTATTTGCTCACCATTTGTACCACCAAAAAAAAATTGTCAGGAATCATCTACTTCTATCCTTAGTTTTCCTTCTGTAAGATGTGGATAACAGCTGCTCCCTACATCACAGGGGTGTTATGAGAATAAACTGATTTAAGATGATGAGGCATGTATTACTGTGGCAATGGGGGTCAGTATTATCTAAATAAATTAATCCACCCATGCTCATGTAATGTCTAATCTAGGTGGTATTTAAAGAACTGCAGGTGGCTAGCAGTCTGTCTAAGGTCCTGATATCACTAATACCAGTGCAACTGAACTAGCACCAGCAGTGTTGGAAAATGTAGACAAAATCCCCATTTCAACATCCCCAATAATGTTTAAATACACTTTTGAATATATATTCCCTCCAAATATCAAACAGAAATACAACGAATGCACAATGGAAAATGACAGACTAGAGAAAATATGAACATAAATAAATTTATGCCTATATATAATCTTGTATTTGTATTTTAACTTGAAGACCACAATCTAAATACAGGACTGGTATTATTTATAGATGGATAAAACAAGTCAATGAAGGAGACTAGGGATAAAAATTATTCCTAGTCTCCTAATACTTTATTATTTGAGAGACAGGAAACAAACAGCTAGCAATAACTGAATCAGACAGTGGCTGGCTGGCTTTGTCTGGGTGTATAAGACATGAGGAGAACTTACAAGGAGTTCTCCACACCCTGTACTCATCTATACTTGTGGCAGTCAGAAACCAAGAGCCTGGTCTGCCTTTATTAAAGCTATATACTGTAATTGTATTCTATAGCACTTACACCAAATGCTGAAGTATATCTTGAAAAAAGTAGTGTTTTGGACCAGTCTGTGACAAATTTCATTACACTGGAACTAGGCTTCAGGAAATGTACCACCAACCATAACTGAAAAGACCTCATCTGATTCAACGTTTTAGCTTAATTAATAAAATAAACCCTTTAGAGAACCTTTAGAGAACAAACCATGCCCACAACAAAATTAACTCAACCCTCAAAAGTTGTGGTGTAGTTGTGCTCAAGAGCCCTCCCTTGGCACACTAGGGGCATTCTTCCTATCTTCATACCCTGCAAAGTTAATGACTCTGATTACTGCCACTGACGTGATGGACAACTGCATTTCCCTCCCCATCCCAATGCCTCGGGGAATTGTGACTTCCTGTGTGTTATTTTAACCGTACCTTTAATGCCTTAAGTTCACAGATTGTAAGGTTGGAAGGGACCTCAGAAGATCATCGGGTCCAGACCCCTGCACCAGGCAGGAAAGACAGTTGGGGTCAGGTGACTCCAGCAAGGTGACTGTCTAGTCTCCTCTATGAGTTCCTAAGTTCAATGAGTTCCTAAGACACTGGTCACGTAAAAAGGATGTTTTCAATCAACAATCATGCAGAGAATCTATACCTGTGCTGCACATAAAAGACTGAAACATTATGGGGATGAGCAACATAAAAATAAATTGTTGTGTATTTTTCACACAGTTCTTTATATCCTTGAAATACAGATATTACCCCTACCTTGAAACTGAACTGTGATTACTATACATACAACACAAAACTTAAGATTGGTGTTTATTTACAACTAACTATTAAAATTAGAACAACTTTATGAGACTATCATACTTATTCACATTTTTTAAAGGAAAGAAATTCAAAGGGAATGTTAAAAAGCCCTCAAACATATGAGAGGCAGGAAGTTAGGTTTGTATCAGCAGTTGTGTTGAAAACACATTTAAATCAAACAAAAATAGTATCAAAAAGTCAGGAAACACATAGTTAGGATTTTAAAATCAACACTGAATGTGTCCCCCCTCAAACCAACTGCCATCTGCCAACTAGCTTGCAGCTACAAACCACAGATCTTATACTCCCAAAGAAACTACATACTGGCTTGAAACTGTATATATCCACTAATTAGAATCTAGACCCAAGACCACAGAGCAAATCAGTGCCAGAGTCAGAATTAGAATTCTTATGTTTCTGGCTCCCAGCCCAGTGTTCAATCTGCTGAACCATACTGCTTCTCAAGAGAAAGCAAAACCCAGTCTAAGAATATTCCACTCCTTGCTGATGGTATATACAAAATCTACCACTCATCAAAAAATAAATGTTATTTTGTTTTAAAGGCTTGTTTTAATTAGAAATAAAGAGAAAGCCAAAAAATCTATAGTGTCTTCAAATAAAATGAGAAAATTTGCAAGTAAGTCTTGAAGCAGTACTAGCAAGACACTCCTAAATTGAGGAACCAGCCATAGCTTTAAGTTCTATCTAGTGATCATTTCTGTTCTTTGTAGTTCATGAGATACTGTTCCTACAAAAAAACCCCACAAATACAAATCCCATGCAATTCCTATGACACTTTACCCTCAACATAGTTAAACTCAAACATGATTTTAGCATCCAACTGATCACAAACTTTTGAGATGGATGTTCTATATCATTTGAAAACTAAAAAAGAAACGAAAAAGAAATCCCCCAAACAAAAACTGGGAAACCAGACTTCCACATGATACAAAGCATTTGTTTTCAATGCCAGGCTTTCAAAGGCTTCAGCTGCTAAGATCATGACAGAATTAGGCAAAAGTACAATAGGAAACAAAGTGATACAATTTTTAAGATCTCAGAAGCTATCAACCTGACACTTATTATTAGGCACACAATACTTAAAAAACATAATAAGTAATTTACTGATCATTTCTGAAGTGATTAGAAATTCCCCCAAAGAGCTCAAAACCTATTTTTAGATGAAAGGTTACAACAGGAAAATGATATGGTTATTTAGTTTTGAGTGTGTTTACACTTGACAATTCCTTTAAACTAATATGAAGTCACACTTTTGTATGTGAGACCGAAGATGTGGGTTTTCAGAAGGAAGTTGGAGGAGGAATGATCGGTGGTAAAAAAGGGCCTGTGCACAAGTTTCTTTCTCTTCGTGACCAAAACATTTTCCAAGATTTGGTCTTGCATCAAAGAGACGATTTTTGCTGACAAAAATATGTTTTTAAATGAGCATGAACTCTCTTTAGCAGTTTGAGAAAGAAGAGATATGTACAAAACAGAATAATTTCCAATGGAAATGCAGTGGGGCTATTTTAAGGGAACCTGCATCCTGAGAAAGGGAAGAAAACAGTTGTAAAAGGTCTGGGAAGATGTTCTATTAACACAAAATGGCTCAGTACTACCAAAACCAGCAGAAAACACTGGTCCTTATAAAAGAATTCCAATCGTTTGACCTCTGATGAGACTGAGTGAGTCTGAACAGTTAATGCCAAATCTACTGGCATAAATTTACAATGAATTTGACCATTTGGCTTGCATGTAGAGCATGTTTCTAAGGTGGCATATAGAAATTTGGGGAAGTTAGGGGGAGATTAGATCAAGTTAAATATGGCCACCAGATCTAAGGTAAGATGGGATGAAGGCAGCTAGCAGGGATGGGGTTTGGGAGGAAGCAGGCTCCAGGGGAGAATTGGGGGAGAGAAATCAGGGGACAGGCAGGGTCCATGGGAAGGATTGGGGTCAGCTGAGGGGGGCTAGTGGGGTCTGACATGATCAAGGGGTTTAGTGGGGTCCACCAAGGGGCTTGAGGGGCTCTCTTTCTAGGGCTGGGACTAACAGCTGGGCTTTCCTAGCCCTGTGGCTATGCTGGAAACTGTACAGAAGTTCAGGACACTTAGATGGATCTAAAAATGGCAAACCCAGTCCAAGTTTAACTACCTCAGAGGCAGGGTTAACTTAGATCAGGTTGGCGATTTTTAGATTGATCTAACTGCCCAGAACTTCTATACAGTTTTCACTTTGATTGACCTAACTAGGTATCTAAGGACTCAGACAGAAGTGACAATTTTCATCCGATCTGGGCACAGAAAGCATTTTATAGCCATAACCAAACACAAGTGCATGGCTGTAGACAGCTTCAAAAAATGGCCAACAGGGTGAAAATCTGCCTCCTCCTTGCATGCGGAATCAGATGAACACAAAGAACATTTTCATAATTTCTGCCTTAACTGCTTACCTGCCAGCCTCGAGTTGTTTTCAAAATGGAAAGGGGGTGGGGGGGGCTAAGGGAGCAGATGGAGTTGGTCTGGGGTTTTTTCACCCCCCACTAGAGGGTGAGGCAGGCATATTGGAGCCCCTTCCTGACATGGGGGGCTCCAATTCACCCATCCAGCATTGGCTAGGGAACCCCTAGAACTGAGCTCCATCTGCTCTCTTTCTCCCCTCCCATTCTGAAACAGGGTAGGCTGGGAGAGAGGAGGGGCTGTTGCTAGCAGAAACTGGCTGCAGGAGCCAGCCAGCAGCTAGATTCCCCTCCCCTCTAGAACCGACAGTGAACTTCACTGTAACTCAGAATGTTTTCTGCAAAGCATTCTCAGTTACGGTGAGGAGCTGCACTTCTGTCTGCACCCTAAGCGTAAAGTCCACACCTGGGTGAACTAATTTAGATTGGGTGGATATTTTCAATGTGATCTAACTTCCTGGAACGTCTACATGCACCCTAAGCCAGTGGTTCCCAATCTCTGACAGATTGCACACTACCCATTTAAAACGATACAACCTTAAGTACCACCAGCAATTTTTTCAGTTCAACCTTAAGTACCACCAGCAAATTTTTGTCATATAAAGTAATAATAATAAATCTGTTAACACTGCCAGGTTGTCTGCTTACCACTGGTGGTACATGTACCACATATTGGAAACCACTGCCCTAAAGGGACTGGGGTCAGCTCTTTCTATCCTAAGCTGTGGCATGCCCCCTTCCAAAAGTCCCAAGGAACCCCTGTGCTGGTTTTGGCATACTGCAACCATGTCACTTAAGCTGCTTTTGCCCATAAATTATTTGCCTTGTGTTGTATGTTCCAGCAAGAACTTCCCTTCCTTTTGCACAGAGGGTATAATATAGGCCATAAAATAAGAGTAGTTACAAATATATATTCTTCCCTTTCTGTTTTAATTTGATTTGTTTTACTGGAGGAAAAGTAATGGTCCAAAACAACAATATTGTATGTTCAAGGCCAATGACTTATGTTCAGGATTAGAAAGAAACAGGATGAATTAGCTCATACTGACCACCATGCTGCTGCACCTAGACAGATATCAGTTCCTGAGCTGGGTAGTTTTAAAGCTAGCTCAAGTATATCTGTATTTATACTGTAATGCAGATGGACATGTCAAATTAATAGTCTGACTTTAAATATAAGACCATTTTCCCCAGAAAGTGAATTAGAGCAACTGACTACAGATTCAGCATCCTTTAGCAAATGACAGGAGTACTACAAGTTTGTAAAAATACAGTCAGTGGCTGACATACCAGGAAACAAACCAAAAAAGTTCAAGAGATGGATTCTGTACTCCAGATGTTCTCAGAATATGCTCTATGGACAACTCATAGATTTTACAGAATGGGCTAGTCACACAATTTTTGCTCCTTTATGATTCCTTCCCACCCATACTAAATTATATTCAAAAACTAAAATCTTATTTTATGTGCATGTGTGCACACACATACACACACAGTGTACTTTCATAAGACTACCATATTTACCTGAATCCAAGCTAAGCCCTCCCCCCCCCCGTCTCCCCCCAATCAGCATGGGGATAAGAAAGCTTTATCTTGGATTTGAGTACTGGCTTGAGGCAGGCAGTAGCTCAGCTTTGGGCCAGAATGGCTTGTTTTGTAGGAGAGGGGGCACACAGCTAGGGGAGTGAGGGGGGGAGACTATGTGGTGTAGCGGGGAAGCCTACAGCCTTCCTCCAGCAGCCCCTGGCCCCTATGCTTGTGCCCGTCCCCCGCCACCCCCTGGCCCCCTTGTGCCTGCCCCCTCCCTCCTTACTGTCTACTTGTTCCAGTCCCTCCAGGCTTGACCCGGCCCAGCTGGGAGCTACAGGGGGAGGGAAGGGGGCTGAGCTGCGGCCAGGCCAGGGACACACTGCTGCTGACTGCCCAAGAAAAGCAGAGCTGCAGCAGAAAGTAAGGGGTGGGGGGAGGCAGGCTGCATGGGCACAGGCAAAGGCACAGGGGAGCAAGTGGTGGAGGTCTGGCCCCTCACCCTCTGCCACTGCTTTCCCCACCATATTAGTGGGGAGAGTAAATTTAAGATGCTCTTCCACTAATTACATTCTATACATGGAAAATTATAACAAATTTATAAATTTTCCATATGTAGAATCTAATTACTGGGGATGCCATTTTAAATTTGTCGGCTTGGATTTCAGTAAATACAGTACTTCTCTACCTAATTAAGTACTCTGATTACTGCAAAGATGGTTTGCAATCATAATGAAGAGAAAATAAAAGGGTCACATGCTGAATCTGATAATCTGTATGTATTGTTTTATTTTTCATGGTGACTAGCAAATTCCTTCTCTCCTCTTTTCATACCATTGAGCCCACCTCTAAATACCTTTCTTCAACACACCTCATCTGCTCTGAATTGGATGGTACATACAGGAGTCTGCAGGAAAAAAGCTTTACTTCTGTCAAAGTCAGCTGGGCTGATCTATTCCCTGTGTTAGTTGTTTCTGCACAGAGGATCAAAAAAACAATTTGGACTCAAGAGTTTTCCTTTGGGAGATCATTCTGCCACCTGAGTCTGCTCCATTTTTTTTGTTTCTCTGCTACAGGAAGCAGAGAACTTTTGCCCTTGGTCTCATGTGTCTCATTTCTCCCTGATGCATTCCCAGGGTTGTCTGAATACACGAGTACATAAGTTGCCTTCTGTTCTTTTCCCAATCCAGAAAAAGCAGATGAACTCCCTCTGTATTTAGCAGTTTTTGATTTTTCTTCTGAACCAGTTATATTATAGTGTTTAGTCTCGCTTCTTCTCCTCAGCCTAGGAGATCTGCCAGGGTGGCTGATCCAAAGCAAGTAAATCTTTCAGCTACAGGTTTTCCCTTCAACAAAAGGCCACTACTGTGACAAGGCCAGTCATTTTCTGGTTGTAACAATTTTTTATTCATGTCACAGTACATGGTCTGTGTATCTGCAGTTTTTCTGAGTGAGCATGAACACGGTCTGACCCATGTGACTGAATCTAGTCTGGGTGTTTAACAGTCTTGTGCTCCGACATACTAGAACAGTCACTTTCACATCGAATTCTGCTGTAACGTACCTTTACTTGTACCCTTCCAGGACACCCACTCATTGCTCCTAAAGGGGATATCTGGGAGAGCAGTGCAAGAGTGATTTTCTTAATCCACCATCAGTTCCTCTCACTGAAATGTTTCTGAGAAGCTAGATAGCACTCTCTTTGTTCCCATTTCTGATCTGGCTTTTGGCAGCTATATAGGTAGGACAGATTCCTTTATGATAAATGTTACAATCATCACCATCTCCTTGGGGGAGGGCGAGTGCTGATACCAGCTCAAATGGATATATAGCTTATACTGTAAATGTAACTACTGTAGTGCAAGACAGAGATATTTGGTGGTTTCAGAAAATATTGGGCTAATTTAATCAGCTGGATCTCATGCTGGAAAGCCAGACTGAGGTTGGGTTTTTTTAAAAGGAAAAAAACCCCTCTTTCAGCTGCACCATCCCAGTGTTTTTTCTTTAATGCCTATGTAATTGGGAAAAAGAAAATTAGTTGCCTAACTTTTAAGCAGGGTGAATCTAGAGAAAAGAAACAATCAAAAAAGAGATGTCCCTTCCCCTCCATAGCCTCTTTTGCTGGTTTGTGACTGTCTCCGACTGACAGGTACAAAGCTGCAACCCAGACACCTAGAACAGCTGCCAGCGAATCCCAGATCTGTCATATTCTGTCATACTTGCATAAATGTTCAGTCACTGGTGATGGTAATTTATTTTTCAAAAGCAGCTTCATTTGAGGATTTCAAAGCACTTTATAAGCACTATATTAAACTTCTAACACTCAAGTGAGGTAGGTGTTATTTCCATGTATGGATGAAGAAAGCGAGGTACAGAGAAATCAAGTGATATGCCTAAGGTCAAACAGGAAGCCTTTGGCAGAAACAGAAATATAATTCAGATCTCTGAATCCCACTCCTGTGCTTTAAACACAGGCTTTTCTTCTTCTGGTTTAGGAAGCAGAATATCATAGATGTTTCCAAAAATCACTGCTTTTCCTTCATTTTCCTTTCAGTTTGAGTAAAGAAGGGACTCCTATAGTCCTAAATAAACATGCAGTGAAAGGGAATACACTGAAATATCTTGAACATTCTTGAAACCGCCAGTGGCCCACAAAGTGGAAGTGTAACATGTATAGGACAATATGCACTACCTTTACTGCTATAAAATTGCACCAAACACAACTTGATACAGCTCTTACAACAACAGGAAATCAAGAGATTCTGCATGGAAACATTTTAAACTTCTGTTCTAATGAAAATGTTGTGGTTAGCTGCATAAAAGATACCAAGCGTTAAAAACATAATTAAGCTGTTGCATAACTTCTGAAAATCTTTAACACGTCATCGCAGCATGTGGATACTCTGACCCACAGCTACCTACAGTTTATAATTAAAGGTTTCAGATGCACTATGTTTTGTCCTGCCAACTGCTGTTCCTGCAATATGCTTGATACAACAGTCTATTTCAGCCGGTGAACTGCTTTGTTAAATTGTTTTAGTGAAACTATTGTATAGCAAGATTATATGTGCTTCCAGAAAAGCAGTTACTACTACGTCATCTATTTCTCTTCAGTACCAAATCCTTCATTATCAAAAGCAGTATTCTAAATACTGGCTATTTTTCCTCATTTTCTTTTTTAAAAAATGTAATCAATGAGACAAATGAGACTATGACTTCATTGTTCTATGTAGTGTATGTAGCTGAAGAGAGGTTGGTGCCTCAAACAATGTATATACACTATAGTCAGCAGAAACAGAGCTATATAGATCAAGTGTGCCAATTTAAGGAGCAAATTAAGAGGCATAATTTACGAAGTACATTACTGTAAGCGTTTCAAAACGTCCACCATAGACATCCAGGCAGTTCCCTCATATTGAGAGCAAAGCTGAACAACGGGAGGCAGTTGACTGTGGCTGTACCAACATGTCTCTGTATTCCTGCCAACTAAAAGTGTGTATCTACTTTTTTGACACACCCCATATTAAAAGGCAAATACCCCTTAAAATGAATTTTAGAAGCTGTAAAAGGGCCCATGTGATGCAAGGTTCTGCTGTAGGGTGTCCATTGTCCTTATTTTATACCAGACCATTCTGTTTCCAGACCCTTTTGTTCTGTCTGTTTCTAAATGAGAACTGGACAGCAAAAAGTCCTGTTTTTCAGTTCACTGGTGGAAATACATGTCAATCATTTGTCCTCATGATTCTATTGGCTGTGCCTAGAGGTAGGGTGGTAAAAGCCAGGAGGAGCAGGGTTCCCAGCCAGGGAGGGAGTTAAGGAGGTGCCCTTTTTGTGGTGACCCTGCCCCTTGCTGCTGATTGGCTGAGGAGGCCCCAGTCCCACCCCTCACTGCTGATTGGCTGAGGGGACCCACCTTGTATCAGTGGCCACTCAATTCTGCTGAGTGAAGTCTTCTATTTATCTATAAAAGGGTTAATAATGTAAATACAAATTTCCAAGTCAGTGTCCCTCAGTGACTCCACCCAGATCCAGAGGAATTCCTTTAAGTGCAAGAAGGTGTCTCACTCTGTTTATGATCCACTCAGTCCATGTTCTTTTTACTGGGGCTGCTTGTAAGTATGTCAGTTAAGATTTTGGGGAGAAAGATGTGGATACCTGCTTATTTGAACATTAACTGGTGTTAACAACCTCTTTTACAAAACAGCTAGATACTTATTTAATCACTATCAGCCTTATACTTATATTTTTTAAACTGTCAATTGAACAGATACTTGATCCTTCTTCTGTTCAGTTAACTGTATCCAGTGTTTTCATATTTTGTCAGCTGGCTATCCCCCAATTCCAAGAAAGTAAACTTATTTTAGAATCAAACAGATGCTTCAAAAGCAATAAACCCCATACCAAATGAAATAGTACCTTCAATTGTTGTACAACATTCAGCTGCCCAAGTAACACAGAGCTGAATTTGTTCCCACTCCTGCCAAACTTAAGGAAAACACAATGGAGTTGTTAAAAAGCACCATGGATCAAGTGAAAGAGAAGCTTTTAAAATATTTTGCAACTGGTCAGTATTGCAACTCATTTTTCAAAAACCTGTAAGACTTCTTGAACCCTGGTGACTTCTGTGGAAGAATGAAGAGAATTGCTCTTCCCTCTCCAGGCTTCATGAACATTTCCAAGGAGGATTTTTTTTCAATTACACATTAAAATTATTACCTTCTGCTGTGTCTCTTGATGAGAAAGTGGTGCAAATTCCTAAGGCAGCAGACTGGAGCATCTGCTAAAGCAGAGGTGTCAAACTCACCCTGGTCTCCAGGCCAGATCTGGACTGTAGGGGCTCCTCCCAGGCTAGCTCCATAGGACTGGCAGCAACTGAAGCAGAGTTGCATTTGGACAGCAGGGTGGGGAAGACGGTGATAGAGGGCTCCATTCAGAGAGCAGCATGGGTCCAAGGCTGGATGTCAGTGCCGGTCCAAGGTCAGGTAGCAGTGTGGGGCTGCATTTGGGTGGCAGTGCCAGGCAGTAGGGTGGAGCTTCGGATGGGTGGTTGTGTGGAGTCAAGGGCATGTGATGGCATAGGGCTTCTAGGCAATGGTGCAGAATTCTGGCTGAGCAGCAGCAGGCGGCTGTGTTGGGACTGCAATAGTGGGGAGATGCTTTCAGATGGCAGCACAGGTCCTAAGGCGTGCAGTAACATTGAACTGTGTTCGGGAAGCAGCACAGAGCAGGAGGGCTGCCCATGATGACGATGTCCATCAAAATCCAGAAACCTTGAATTCTGTAGCAGACCACACCCCCTGCAACTCCTGGTAGCCCACCAGACTACCAGCGGGCCACATGGAATGTTTGGCCACGTGGGCCAAACACAGCCCATGGGCCATATGTTTGACACCCCTGTGCAAATGTATCCACCACAGCTATGGCTCTATATTCCTAAATATGCAGCAGAATTACTTCCACAGTATGTTAACAGATGCAGGCAAATGGATGCTATTTTTACACATCATCTAAGCCAGTGATTCTCAACCAGTGTAATGTGGTGCAAATGTGATTCACAAGATAAAACCAGAAATTGAAAATAGGAATCCATAGTGCTAAAAACATCCTGACCTGTTGTGGTCTGAGTTCTTTGCAACAGAAGAACTGTTCTATTATTCTTCTGTAGTCAAAACTCAGTGAACACTAGGAGATGAAATTTTCTAAGGAGTGCCTTTAGTCTAAAAGGGTTGAGAATCACTGATCTAAACTCTTAACTTCCTTGAGTATTAGGCTTATGAAGCAAATGTGATAGTCTGACCTTGATTTCCAGATCATAATCATTGTCCTATTGGTAATTTTATTTTCAAAAGAAACAGATTTCTAAAAGGATGTCATCTTATTTTTTACTGGAAATCAGAGGTGTTGCAAGCAGTTTTGGTGCCCTGGGCAGCAGCAGGAGCCAGGGCAGCAGAGACGGCTGGGTCAGTGGCAGCCACCACCATTATTGAACCTTCTCAAAAATTCAGTGCCTCAGACTAGTGCCCCCTGTCATCCACTCCTACTTATGCCATGCTGGAAATGGTATATGGGGAGCCAAGTTTCCGAAAACATTCATGAATTTGAGTATATCATAATTATACCTGCCATTGATTAGTGTTTCAGAAATACCTAAATACTTAAATAAATTTAAAATTATTGCAAAAGCAAAAGACTGTGACATAAGTCACACAGAGTATTATATAGGTTTAAAAATACAATTGGTAAGGAAAATATTCTGTTCTCCATTTAATGTTATAGGGTAACCGCAATTCTCTTATCTTTTACACAGTCGAACAATCAGGATTTCACTGAGCCTTGTCAGAAGGCTACTCATAAGGGTCAGTTCAATCCTGAATACTGCAAGGCACAGCTCTGTAGGGATTTGTCAAGTCCCACTGTGCCCAGACAACTTTGGATGGGCGTGGCGAGAAATTCTACCACTTTGAATACAACTCAAAACTGTCATGAAACTCAATGAAATCCGTTAAGCAACATTTTTCCCAAACACTCATTGATATCCCCAGAGGTAGTCTACTCTCTTACACCTGGGACAGGGTTTTCTTTTTAATAGAAAATAGTTATGATGTGTTAGTTATTAATTTTGAAGGGATGCTATCAATTTAGTTTAGGCCTCAAATTCAAGTTTTCTTTAAAAAAAAAAACAACCAACCAACCAACCAACCAACCAACCTTAACATAAACACTTTTCTGATTTTTTCCTACAATTAAGTTTTACTTTGATACAAAACATTGCCCTATGCTCTTTAGAATTCAACCTTGCAAAAAAAATCCTATATATACCAGCACATGAGAATTAGAAAGGGAAAATGACAAGACCATTTTCACTGTTAAAAGGAGAGTGCAAAGAACTTTAGGAACACAATAAGTCTGAAGTCTAGCCAACTTAAAAATATGACTGTAGGGTAAGTATTGCAGTAGTACTTGTATATAATTGTGGATGAGGGCCCTACTGCCCTAGGCAATGTACAAGCACATAATGAAAAAATGGTTTCTGCTCCAAATAATGAGTTAGGTAATATCAGGTAATAAACCTACCTACAAAATCCCTTACTGATATTTTGGCTTTCATAGAATCATAGAGAAGTAGGGCTAGAAGGGACCTCCAGAAGTCATGTCGTCCAACCCCCTGCCTGAGGGGGTTGGACGACATCCCCATCCAAACCATCCTACACAATCCATAATCTGAATTCTACACAACAAAGACCTAACACCCTAACCTGCCAAAGGTAAATCAGGGGAATCATGGCAGTCTATGTCCTGCTTCTATAAAACATTGTCCATAAATGCTCAAGAGGCC
>NW_017728996.1:45300364-45311746 GCF_001723915.1 Gavialis gangeticus | reverse complement strand
AAAACATTGTCCATAAATGCTCAAGAGGCCCCAGGTAGTGGGCTGTGCCCCCCACTACAGAAGAAGCCACAAGCCCCCACAGTTCATACCAATCTGACCGTGGGGTAAAATTTCTTCCTAACCACAAATATGGTGATTGGCCTAACCCTGAGTAGAGGGGGCATGACTCTTTAGCCAGGAACTTCCAGCTTGGGTACCAGCAGGAGAACAGGCAAAGTCCCCAGCCTTGGCTGTAGCCCACACCCAATGCCTCTGAGGGAGGCTTAAAAACACCCTGACACATGTAGCAGAAAGGGGCAACAGGGGCAACCATCAAAGCCCAGAAGCATGGGAAATACTCATGGTGCAACATAGGCATAGCTATACTTAGATCATCCATGACAAGTGGCTGTCCAGCCTATTCCTGAACACTTCCAGTAACAAAGAGTCCACAGCTTCCCTAGGCAGTCTATTCCACTGTCTCACTATTCTAACAGTGAAGAAGTTTTTCAGGATATCCAATCTAAATTTACTTTCCTGCAATTTCAAGCCACTGTTCTTCATCCTCTTCTCTGCAGCAAGAGAGAAAAGGTGCTTCCCCTCTTCTTTATGACAGTTGTTTGAATATTTGAAGACTGCTATCATGTCCCCTCTTAAGCGCCTTTGCCACAAGCTGAACATGCCCAGCTCCTTCAACCTCTCCTCATATGACTTGCTTTCTAAGCACTTTATCATCTTTGTTGCCCACCTCTGGACCTTCTCTAACTTCTCCACATCCTTTTTAAAATGTGGAGCCCAGAACTGCACACCGTACTCTAAATGAGACCTAACCAGTGCAAGTAGAGAGGTAAGTAGAGAGGCACTATCACCTCCTGTTTGTTGTACCTAATGCTTCTATTGATGCATCCTAAAACCGCATGTGTCTTTTGTACGGCTGCATCACACTGAAGACTTATATCTGCGATCTACCAAGACTCCCAAGTCCTTTTCTATAGTGCTGCCATCCAGGCAGGTATGTATGACCCATTTTAAATTTGTATTTTTGATTACTTCTCCTGAGGTGTAGCACCTTGCATTTGTCCACACTGAACTTCAACCTGTTAGCTCTAGCCCAACTTTCCAAGATTCTTGTGAATTGTGTATGCATCCAAATAGTTAAAGAAGACGAACAGCACCATGCCCTAGGGAACTCCACCCAAAACCTCCTGCCACTCTGACATGGACCTGTTAATAATTACCCTTCGCTTGCAGCTATCGAGCCTGTTATCTGTCCACGTTGTAGTAGTTTTATGTAGCCCACATTTTTCCAATTTGTTTATGAGAAGATCATGCGGGACCTTGGAATCACTTTAAACCAACAAAATACGTGATAAAAAGAAAGCTAAACTTCAGTTCTAATAATCTGAAGCTAAATTATGGCAAAGAAATCTATGCAGACATTTACTCTCATGTTGTCCTACAAAGGATGATGGATTTTCATTTCAGCAGCAGAACCTTTACATTAAATAACAATATAATTGCTATTATGTTAATTTAAAATACATATAGCAATTCTGAATTAACACACAGAAAAATAAGGATTTAAATAGTATTTGTTTAAAATTTGTAGATACAACAATAATACTAGAAACAATTCAGGGGTTTTTGGTTTTGCACTTAATCAGAAAAACCCAAAACGCCACAATATAGGTTTGTGCTATGAAGCAAAAACACAGTCTAAATTACAAATTAGATGTAATTAGTAATATTACAATATTATCTGCCTATTTAGGGTACTTCTTAGTACCTGTCACCACACTTGTCACCACACACATTATTCTAACTAAATTATTTTAGATTGTAAACCCACTGCAGCAAACCTTGTCTTTTATTTACATTTACCCAGTATGCAGCACAGTAAGAACCCAATTCCTTTGCCTTTCAGTGTTACTGAATTACCATAATATAGATACTTAGTAGTTTGGTAAATACACAAAGAGAGGTCTGTTTTACTTACTCTCTGCTTACATCTAATTTACAGAAAAGAATAAATCCTTAAAAACTAACTGAAGTTGATGACAATTTGTTCCTGTATAAGAAATACAGGATAAGCCCAAATTTTCTTGCAAAATGATTGTGTTATGATTGTGTGCTATGTGCATATATAGAAACCAGATGGATGATACAGTCCGAACGGTTCCCCTTTTCTGTCAGGTAGGGAAGTGAGTGAAGATGAACTGAAAAAAGAGAGGGAGCAGAGAGGAGAGAGAGATGCCTCAGCTAGGTGGCTACACAACTCCCTTGCTCCACTCATAGCTTGGGATATGCAGCTCAAGAAAGGGAGAACAATGGTTGGGATGGAGCTAGAGAGCAGCTACTCTCCTCAAGATAATCCTCACTTGGCAAGCACATGTTTTTGAAAATAACCTCTGCTACATGTAGCAGCATTAAATTCCTGAGAAGGTTAGAATTAACACTGAACAAGTAGAGATGATAAAGCCAATGACATCATACCTGCTGAGATCAGGTAAGAGAGTTGAGGAAAACAACACTGTATAGGAACTGGTTCTTGTGAGTCTGAAGTTTCCTTTCCCTGTGAATCACTAAGCTCCAAGAGGTCTAGAGACAGCATCCACTCCACGGATGCCTCCGAATTTCTGAAGTTGATGATAATTTTTTCCTGTATAAGAAATACAGGATACGGCCAAATTTTCTTGCAAAATAACTGTGTTATGATTGTGTGCCAGGTTCACTCCACGGATGCCTCTGAGTTTCTTCTGCCCAAGGGAAGTGTATCACAAACTCTTAAGTGAATCTTGGAGCTTCCCAAGTTCAGTGTCACACTCTAGTTGGAGGTGATGATATGCCCAGGCCCTGTAATGACTCCAAGGAGTACGTGCCCTTTTGAAATTCCTAAATACAGTACATTTAAAAGTTAACCCTTCCTATTTATCTACTTTACTGATTGCTTTTCCTGCTCAAATATCCTCTTGCTTAAGAAAGAAATTCAGAAAATATTCAAATTATTTGGGGTTGCAGCTGACAAGGGAAGTAAGGGTAGAAAAAACTGATGAATACTTAGAAGTGCATATTTTAAAGGATCTTTTTATTTTTGGATCAACTGCGTAAGTGAACATGTGCATCTTGACCCATCTCACATTTCAATTAAAAAAAAGTTGTCTACCAAACCTACTAATTTTACCTTTCCATATAAGAATGTGATAATTTATTAGAAGTGGCCTGTAAAATCCAATAGGCTATTAGATACTGAGTAAATTTGTGGATTGTCTGTTAGCTGATGTACATCATATACCCAGTGTTTGCACCTTGATAGTTTGGTAATGTAAACTTTTATAGCTGAAAGATTCAGTTAACTAAACAAGTTTTTAGAATTCAGTTTCTGCAGCCAGAAGCCTTCATGCTAAAAATGTAAAGCAGTACAGCGTAGTGGCATAGTTCAGATGACGAATTTCCCAGCAGAAATGATTTGGTGGACTTAGACAAATGAACAACACAAGATGAAATCCTAGCCTCACTAAAGCCAATGGTAAAACTCACACCAATTTGGATAAGATCAGGATTTAGTCTGATGTTTGCAAATTCTCATTTTTATTTCTGGAGGAAGCTGGCAGCAACCACTACATTTAGATGACTAACAATTTCCATTATAAAATGTTTGCAACATTTTTTTGAGAAATTCTCTTGTTTGGAGAGTCTCTTTTTTTGAGAAGCTTTGTTTGCAGAAGACCTATAAAGTGCTCTCAAGTGGCAGAAGTTCTCTGTCCCATGACATTCCATTCAGGTTTAGCTGAAATATAAATTGTTGAAATTTCTTTTACTTGCATTTCTCAGAAGCTATTTGGTAGCCTGTCAGTTTAACTAAGCATGGACATTCCAAGACCAGGCTCGTGCCACTGTCAAAGCAGCAGCAAACACTACCTAGGAGCCACTACAGTGGGAGACAAAGTTTATTGGGGGTGGGAGGAAAGAGTCTGGCTCCCCTCAGTCACTCCAATGGACTAAGCAAATAGCCCCAGGATTCCCCCTCAACTTTGGGAAAGGAAAGAGAAAAAGAGATGGGCTGGGCCCCACTTTTCTCACTTGTACTCTCAGCACTTGACCCCTATGGACCATCTCTACTTTTGTAATTAATTCTGTACCTTTATGCTGTTGATTCAAATGCTGCTTGTGATATGTATACCTAACACCTCTCCTACAAAATAACTGAAAAATTTACAAGTTTTTATTTTTGAAAAATAATTAAGAAATTCCATACAAAAATTATGTTATTTAGGCTGAAAAGTCAAGCTCTTGAAAGGGAAGAAATCCCAGATTTCAGACTGCCTTGGAATCCTTAAATCTGTACTACAGTATAGTCTTTAATTATCTTAAATCTGGCAGTCCCTGACACTAATTTTGCAACCTTCAAACTTTTGCTTCAAATCTAGGTTCATCTTTGCAGCCCAAATAAAGTTGTCTTAACATTAGCTTAAACATAGCTTTATTTAACTGCAGCAGATGCACGAGGCACTTTATAGAGCAAGAAATACATGGTGCCTGTCCTGAAAAGCTTACAATCTAGTCTGATCAAAGTAGCACAGAACCCTGGAGATAAAAAGGAAGTAGAACAGAAGAAGAAATTCTTACAGTGAAAATAGTGTGGTTTTGAATGAACCAATAAACAGATACCCCATTTTCTAATGTTTAGTTAATAATACTTTAGAAATTGAATCATTTACATATACTTCCCAACTTTTTAAAACAACTTCTGGCATTAGTTATGCTCCCATAACACCCATGACTTTGCCAGGATTATATGGGTGTAACTGAGGGCTGATTTTCACCCTACAAATAAATTAGAAGTTAAACTTCAATACTTTATTCTCACCAGTCCAAATCCAAGCCCAGCATTTACCTTAAGCAACAAGATCTACAGCAGAGGTTCCAGCCTCTGAAGCTGATTCAGCAAGCATGCAAGACTCCCAAAGGGACCAGGAATTTGGGGGTCGGGCCTGCCTTCAAATTCCCAAACACAGAGCCTCAGCAAGCAGGCATGTGGATTAGCGATGAGCAATGGCTGTATTAACCCCTACCCCACTGCTTGCCCCGAGGCTGCCACCGTGAGGAGCCCCACAGTCCAGATCCAGCCAGAAGTGCAATTAAGTTTGACACTCCGGTTTATAGAAACAGAAACTGGGAAGAACTGCTCCCATTGTTTCTAAGGCAGCTTCAAGCCCCCCCACCCCTGCATCTTGTAAACAAGATGGACAATGGAACCGTGTTGGTTCTGTCCTAGGCAACTGTTTCTCCAGTCAAAGGGTATATATGTGGGGCAAGTTTTGCCGAATGGTAACAAGTAAGGATTTTTCACTTAAAAATAATAATACAGTCGAAATTTTACAAGATAAATTATAAAGTTAAACTGAACTGTCTGCCTAAAAGGATTAGTCAATTCTAAACTTTTTTCATGATAGCCAAATAAAAAAACCCCAAACTTTTTATATGTGGACTGAGAGTCTGCTCCTACTTCCACTCCCTCTCCCTCTCCCTCTCCCTCTCCCTCTGGAGTTAATGGAAGTCTTGCTATTTATTTCAAAAGGAGCAGGCTCTCAATCTGAGATCTAGGGAGGAGAAATATTAAGGTCCCCCTTTTACATATGCATGAATCAAGATAGAACTTAGTTGACCCTTTTGAGGTTAATACACCAGGCAGAAAATACTCTGGCACACTTTCTGCAGTGTTAACAAAGATAATACTTTTGGTCCAGAAAGTACCCCAACTATCCAAGAGGCTGATGGGCTGGGTAAAGAAATAGCATCCTCACATAACACCCAGTGTGTTACTTTTGAAGACAGGCATGAGTAAATCTAGTAAAGACTGTTTAAACTATGTAAGACAATTAAAAGTAACACTTGTTCTGCTTTCAAGTATGGCAGGTTATGTAAACAGATGTAAATATTGGCCACCTAGCTTTAGTTACCTAGCAAAGAGGCCAGCTGTGCTAACAAGGCAATCTAACTCTTCCTGCGTGTGATGTGGAGATATAAAAACCATGCCCTTCACTGTACTTGAGATGTGCTACTTTCACCATTCTGTGAAAGTAGCAAATCTCCTTCTGTGAAAGTACATCTCCTTGGGGCAGTACTGCTGCATAGCACAAGGGCAGAGTCCTACATTACACCATACTTTTATAGACAGACCAGCAGAAAGGAAACAAGTATCCTGCTCTCAGCCAACCAGGGTGCAGTAAAAATGCATTGGCTCTAGCAGCAAAAGTATCAAGGGAGCACAAAAAACAATATGGCAGTTACTACTGACCTACATGCATACACATAGCTGCAGGGTACCTCTACAACGCTATCAACCCCATGGTGAAAACAGTAGGGCTGTGCAAAAAGCTTCAGTCCCTGATTTGATTCGGCAGAGATTTGGTCTGATTTGGTGGCTGAAACTCCAAATCAGAATAGAATCAGGAGACCCTTTAATCTCTCCAAATCAAATTGGAA
Organism: Gavialis gangeticus; assembly: GCF_001723915.1. Lineage (NCBI taxonomy): Eukaryota > Metazoa > Chordata > Crocodylia > Gavialidae > Gavialis > Gavialis gangeticus. Next base: position 45,305,281 of record NW_017728996.1, on the reverse strand, counting down.
CCCTCCAAATTGATTCGGAAAGATTCGGAGATTAGGACATAGAGACAGCTTTAAATGTTTTTTCTACATACCTCTAGGTAGCAGGCAACTTGCGAGTGCTGCGATGCTGGGGCACATGAAGTGTCCCACAGGAGCATGGGGGGCTCCACAGTGCACTAGGCAGCAGACCCAGAAGTGGACCAGAAGTACACTCTGCTAGGAAGCACGCGGACCTCCCCCCATCCCGCACCCTGCCAGCTTGGTGACTGGTGCCTCCTGGGTCTTGGGGTGGTACTTGGGGTCCCCCTGTGGCTGATTGCCAAGCCGAGAGAGCACGGTGGGGAGGGGTGCACTCCCTGGCAGACCCAGAAGTGGACCAGAAGTACTTCCAGTCCACTTCCGGGTTTGCCGCCAAGCACATGGAGGGCCCCCCTGCACTCCTGTGGGACACTCCATCTGTGCCAGATTGCAGCAATCACAAGCCCTGCCTGCTACCTCAAGGTGTGTAGAAAAAGCTTTTAAAGCTGTGCCTATGTCCGAATTGCTGCTTCTCCAAATCAGCATAAAATCTTCAGATTCGGACTCGGACAAATCTAATCAGGGACAGTGATCCGAATTAACGAATCCAATCACTGTCCCTGTTTCATGCCGAATCTGAATCAAATAGGGCCTGCTTCGCATACCCCTAGAAAACAGTTATGGTGATAACAGAAATGCCTGCATGCTGCCTCCTGTGCAGGATCCAGAATGTTTTTTAGTCTCAGACTAACATGGCTACCTACCTCTCTTTCATAGTCTCAGGTATTTTAACTGAATTTTAGATTCTTACTTGTACAGACACTCAGCATGTACAGACAGACATTTACTCTCCCAGGACAAACTCTCCCAGGAGTGATTTTACCCTGGCTGTTCTCAGGTTACTTCTCTCCTTGAGTGGTCATTTTTACAGTGGGAGAAAAAGCCTGAAGATCTGTACACTTGTGGTTTCTCCTGGGAGAGCAGCAACTCTCACAGGAGAAACTGAATGTCTGTACGAGGCCACTAAGTATAGATACAAGCAGGCTAGCTCAAGGGGAGAAAGAACCCTGCTTTGCTGAGCTTTGTAATTTTCTGTCTGACCCCTTTTGAATTGACAAGAATGAGGTCCACAAATAGCCTGTTATTCTAGGTCTAAGGCTGGGATACCTGCTCACACTTTAAATTTATACCTTTTGCCTAAAACTGAATGTATGGTAGAAGTTGATCAAGCTATATACTTTCTTTTCTAATGTAGCCCCTTTTACCCTGCATGCAGAAAGTCATAACACATGAGCACAGGGGATAGGAAACCAATTGTGCAACTAAAAAAATAATATGAACATTAATTTGCATTCGTCTAGAAACATACTGGAATCAGTGTGCATATATCCTTCCTCATGAATGCAGTCACTCTACTCCCCTGGTGCCCAACCTCTTCAGAATCAGAGCACCTTTCTACCACTTATTTTTTAATACGGCTGCACCCTCAGTTGAAAACGATTGTTGGTGCTGCCTCATTTTACTTCAATCCTTCTCAAATGAGGTCTCAAAACTGCCCTCCATGTCTGCTGCATAGCTAAACTGGGAAGGGCTGTGGCACATGTGTGCTCCCCTCCTGCATTAGGACTCTGATAAATCTCAAGCAGGCAGGAGAGCTGGCTTGTGCTCCAGACCTTCCTAGTCCAATGCTGCACAGGGTCTCCCAGAAACACAGGTGTGTGGGACAGCTAGAACTGTCTTGCACACCTCTGTATCTGGGAGATGTGTTCAAAGCGGGAGGCCAGATGGGGAAAGGCTATAGCCTGTGCCAGTTCTACTGGCTGTTTTAGGTTCATCAGAAAGCCCTAATGCCCAAGGAGCATGCAAACGTACCATAGCCTTGTGTACAGGACAGTTTTACCTAGCTGCTGTCATGACAGCACCACCTGCATTGTGGCAACCTGGCTGAGAACCACTGCTCTACTCCCTGAACTAGGTCTATAGTCAATTCTTTGATCATAAGCACACTTTAATACAGCCCAGTCCACATACAGTGTGTCATAAACAGCACATATTAGTTTCCTATTCAGCAAGTTCTATGAAAGAGAGAAGCATTTCCTTCCTTTTCTATATGAATTTTACCTGTCTCATAACAGCTCTCAAGGTAACAATTACTTCCACACAGAAAAGTATCTGTTATATTAGAATCAGTATCCTCTCACATAGGAAAAGCAGATTCTTTGCGTTGTTACCATATAGCTGTAGTCTAATAGGTATGGAATATCTTTACCATGGCTATACTATTAATAAACTATTTACAGGTGCTCTAACAGGTCTGCTCTATGGGACTTGTAGTATCCGTCCAGTACCAGTAGTCCAATATGGGCACATGGGCAGGAATGAAATCCAAACCAATACAGAAAGTACCAACTTTAAAGTATATATAGAAAACTTACTCTCCTTGATTTCAGCTATATTAAGAAACAAAATCTTGCCAATACTATTTACTATGAATTTTTTATAAATGTTTCTGGTTTAAATGGCAATCTTTCCCTTTATATCAGGTGTATGCTAGATTAAATATACAATGCATCTTTGTACATATAGTTAATATATAAATAGATAGCTCTATCATGTACATGGAAACACACACACACTTTTACACGTTACATTTAAACCATTTTGCACCAGAGCCACATATGGCTTAAGAAGCACAAAGTCAAATGTCATATTCAGCCAAATCCATGACAAAAGAAAGAAACTTAAATCATAGTGAACATCTCAGAATTTGCATATATGGACAACAAGGTAACAAACTTAATAGTGATGACTCTTAATGTATGATTTTCACTACATTATCAGGGCATGTTGCATCATTTTATTATAGCACGACCCTCCAATGTTTACTGATTTCAGTCCTGCCCATGTGCATACCAGTTGTGTTTTGTTAATTCTGCTCTAGATTATGGGAGCAAACAGAAAATTCTCTAACCAGAAATAGTCCCTATGGATTTAGCCTTCAAATCTCTTTTTGCTGTGGTAAGCTATCATGCTAATATAGGTCAGAACATTGCTAGTGAGAGTTACAATATAATTTACTAGATTTACAGCATTTATAAAAAAATGGCATGATTTTTTTAAGAGACATTATCCAGAAAATAGATGGATTTTAGGGGGGAAAGTATTACATGAATCCCCACAGATTCCTGGGACTGATTATATTTATGTGTGGATAATAATATGGCATGCAGTGGCTTCTGAGGTTGCTCTATGTGGTCAAGATTTATAAAGATGTATTAGCCTTAGTCATGCCCCTTTTAATGTTTTGCTAATAATTTCTTTCCTCATGAAAGACCCATTAATATAGGTCAGTAAGCCAGAACTAAGCAATGATAGAAAACAATGTTCCAGTTTAATAGTTACTGATAAACAACAGAATTGGGAAATTCATTCACTCTGTTTCCATCCAAGAACTGAATCAAAGCCTAAGCCAATGAGTGTAGCCTTCCTCAATTCTTTGGACAACCCTAATCCACTGAAAACTTAAAATATTTGGTTTAGCTTTTTTCTTTAACAATGGCAGAAGCAATGATGCTCAAAATAGCTTCCAAAGTTATAACTGTGTCTCAAGTACAAGTTATTTACCATGTAAGACGATTTTATTCTTAAAGATTTCAGAGTCTATTTTCCCTTTTTGGGTTTTGTTAATAAACTTAAAATTGCACTTAGTTGAAATAAAGAACAGAGACAGTAATGATCTAAGTAAGGATGTGAATTATGGACAATTACAAAAAGTACGTAATAGTACATGAAATGACAAACAGTACATATAATGCAAACACATGCTCTGTACAGAACCTACAGCATGCCTGTTGCATTGAGGTGTGCCCACATACTGTATTGCAAAGGCCCACAGCCCATCTCTTATTTAGGTGGCAGGTGCCACATTGTCGCATGGACCCCAAGGCATGTCTTCAACATTGCAGGAAGAGGATCAACTACTACATAATTTGTAACAGAAAGTCAATAGGACATAAATTTGTTTGGGGTTCTTTTTGCAGGGGTGGCTGTATTTTGATTATGGGCAAGGAAGGCGGCCTGATTGCAATGCGCCCTGCTACAGAAATCCTGATGGAGGGAAAGAAGTGTTCTCCTTTTAACTGTGCCATTGCATACCCCAGTTAGGTTCTGTGAGGTGGGTGTCTGATGGATATCCTTGCCCTCTGCTACTCCAACTTTATCAGCAGTTATATGAGGATGGCTGGCAAAGAAATATTTGTAAACCTATTTTTGTTCTCTCTTGCTAAAGCACCCAGCAGTGTGCAGCCCTGATCCATTACTAGGGTTCCCAGGTGCTACAATAATTCATATTTAACAAGAACAACCAACATATGGGAATGAACAACAGGGGGATGTCCTGATGTCTGCAACAGGGAACCCCCCACTGCTCACTAAAGGGAGATGAAGCCAGGATCCCAGCCCCCTGCTACGGGTGCCACAGCCTGCGATATGGTGAGGGAAACGGTGCCAAACTGCTCCCTACCCCAGCAAGCTCCCAGTCGGCTCCGTGGGGATCACGGTGGGTGCTGTCCAGTGCTGGAACAGCGCCTTACCTGCCCGGCATGTGGGAGAAGAGAGACTTCCCTGCCTTCGGCCCCTCAGAGAACTGAATGTGGGGGTGTCTCTGCCTTCACGACTACAGACTTGCACGAAGGATGCCCTGCCCTGCCACGCCACAGGGACCCCAGCGGCCGCCCCATAGGCGATGCTCTGCTCCCCACAGCATCCGTCCTCTGGGGGCCCTCCTGCTTCCCGCGCTAGCGCCCCGGCGCCCCTCGCACAGGCGATGGATGCCCCACTCCCTGCAGCGCCCCGTACGGGGGGTGCCCCGCTCCGCTGCAGGGACACGCGCCGCCCGCGCCACAGGGCCAGGCGCTGCCC
>NW_017728996.1:45293066-45295364 GCF_001723915.1 Gavialis gangeticus | reverse complement strand
GCGCCTCTCAGCCCGGGTCGCCTTGGAAACCAGCGGGCCGCGGCTTCGCTCGGGCTGGGGCGCGCGCTCGGCGTCACGTGGGGGCAGGGACCCAATGGAGGGGCAGGGCCGCTGCTCTCGTAGTACTACCGCCGGGTGGGGGCGGGGCCTGAATGAATGGCCACGCCCCGAGGGGGGGCGGGGCTCCGGAGGAGCGGCCTGGGCCTTACAGTTGGGGTGGCTCCAGGCGCGGGGCGAGCAGGGCGGGGTCTCGGCTCGGCCCGGCTCCGGGCAGCTCTGCTCCGAGGAGAGCGGAGGGCGCGGGACCGCCCCGTGCACAAACTCGCGGACAGAGCTGGCCGCGGAGGGAAGAAGCAAGACCCCGGCCCCGCGCTGACCCTCCCCTCTGGCGGCTCCCGCCACTGCCTGGTCGCGTTTGGCTCGCGACTTCCTCCGCAACCGCGCGGGGGAAAGCTGGGCCGCCATCCTTCGTGTTTTTCCAAATTCAGTATCTGAGCTCTTCCAGGTATATTTTCCAAAAGCTCAACAGTGGTTTCATTCAGATGCAGAACGACGGGCCGAGCTGATTGTCAATATGCTACGTGGCTGGTCCAATAAAAGATTTCGCTCCAAGTCATCCTTGCCTCTCCCCTCATTGCACCATCCTGCCTGGATCTGAACTTGAACGTGACCAGATCAGAGGAGGGTTAGAGCCCAGGCTCTGGCTGGGGCTGTCAATAACTCTGAATTATGAATTTAAACACGGAAGAAGAGCCTTGGACAGTGTGTTACATTAAAAAAAATAAGTTTAAACAAAGTGGGGAGGGGCGGGGGGAGGCTTTGAGAATGAGAGCCGGGGGAGAGCAGGAAGCTCCTGCAGATGCTGCTGGTACTGTCAGGGGTTGAGGGGTGGGGGTGGCAAGTGACCACCACAACTCAGCGACCACCCACAGACGCAGCGGGCAGTGGTGGTAGTGGCCAGGGGCGATCATGGACTGCCAGTAGCAAACAGCGACCACTCACAGGTACCACCAACAGTGTTGGCGGTGCTTTTTTGCAGGAAGTACACCACCACACACGGGGTGCACGTGCACCCGTGTGCACCCCGTACACGTTGCCCCTGATGAGAGCCAGTGTCACCATAGAAAAGAAATTAAGTATGTGAGGATGCTGTGTAGCCTTGTGGGCTTTAGGGAAGGGAGAAGTACTTACCTAAAATATTCATCTAAAAAAGAGTAAGTAATTGTTCTTTTATAACCCAAAGACTTCAGTCAGACCGGAAAGCTACAAAATACATGGTAGGGGCAAGTATACCATTGTCATAGGCAGACAAGGTTCTTTGTGTGAATCTGATATCTTTTATTAGACCAACTTAAATAGTTGGAAAACAATTATTAAGCAAGCGTTCGGGTTCAAAAACCCTTTGTCAGGCTGAGGAAGTTTCAGCAATTGGTGTGTGCTCTTCCTCGATGGAATAAAAAGTAAAGAAGCCAGAGGCTGGGCTGGTATGCATAAAAGACAGGTAGCCAATGAAAATGTACATTGTCATAGGCATTTGATAAACTTACTACAACCTCAGCTCATGTTTGTTAGGATACTGCTGTCCTGAGATAAAAGTTCTCTCTCTTACCTGATCTGCCTAGTAAACCTGGCCTTGAAATCAAATAATAGGCCACCTTCTGCTCCCATTTACAACCTCTTGTCCAACCCCACTAAATTCAACAGTTGTGAGGTATAACTTAGGGCAGAGTTTACCCTACTAAATACCCATTTGATACTCTGCTCTATAATGCATAATCATTATAGTGGTATAGTGCTATAATTTTTCAAGGGTGGTAGACAGTCTGTATTTATAACTGCAGTCGGTCCTTTCATATTCTGTGGAAATTAACTGTAATTTATAAGGGTGCAAAACATAAAATGTGTGCCTATAATATTTTTTATAAATTTGAATAAATTGTAAACCTGCTGAATAATCTCAGCATAATTCAATACAAATAGACATGGTAGATGGTCCATATTGAAAACCTCTTATCCCATCCACTTATTTTTTAGGAATGTTTTGCAAATGAGAAAACCTGAGGAAACATTAGAATTGTGGACTTTTGCATCCTTAGTTCTGGAACGCTGGGACAGTGGGAGGAAACAGACACGCTCCCCTTGGCTAGGGACAGACATTCAAAAAGCCTGAGCCTGAATTGATTAAATCTTTGCAAGTTAGTCCAACCTGGCTAGGCTACATCAGTTTGTAACTCAGAAAGACATCCCAGAAATACAGGAACATGCCTGTAGTGGCTAGGCTAGAAGCTGGGGGGTGCT
>NW_017728996.1:45287535-45288066 GCF_001723915.1 Gavialis gangeticus | reverse complement strand
AGAAAGACATCCCAGAAATACAGGAACATGCCTGTAGTGGCTAGGCTAGAAGCTGGGGTGTGCTAGAGCAGCCCTCCCCTTGCCTCCACAAGGCAGAGCTGAGGTGGGGCTTGGCCAGGGCAGGATGCTTTATTCCCCAAACCTTCTGAGCTTCCAGCAGGGGATGTTTATCACCCCTAACTCAGTGTTTACTAACTCATTAAGAAAACAAAGCCTCTCTACATTAACTAATGGAGCTGTTCTTAAACAGCTCTTCAAAGGAAGGACATTAAGCTACCTGTTGATTAGCTCCAAAAAGCCTGTCTTGCCTCTGTCCTCTCCCACAGCACAGATTGTAGCCAGTGTGTGGTCTGCTAGCTAATGCTGAGGCATCTGCATAAAGCAGGGGGGAGGTGGAAATAATCCCTGTTTAGCAGGGAGAAGCCAGGCAGATGCTCTGTGCCTGCAAGCTCCAGGCAGGGAGCAGAGGGGAGGGGCCAGCCCTGCAGTGGGGCAGAGAGCTCCATCCAGCCCAGAGAACATGCTGGGATT
>NW_017728996.1:45270175-45282535 GCF_001723915.1 Gavialis gangeticus | reverse complement strand
TGTGCCTGCAAGCTCCAGGCAGGGAGCAGAGGGGAGGGGCCAGCCCTGCAGTGGGGCAGAGAGCTCCATCCAGCCCAGAGAACATGCTGGGATTCTGGGGGAGTCTGGTTTATCTTAAACCAGCAAGGGGCCTGGGACAGAAATTGCATAAACTGGTTTGACTCAAATCAGGTAAGTCTGATACTACATTCAACCAGGTTTATCTCAAACCAGTTTCAGCCATTTTCAAACTAGTTTATGTGCACTGAACATCTGTTCTGTTACAGGTTTAAACCAGTTTCTGATTCCTTGAACTGGTTTATGTATAATGTCTGTCCCTACCCTTATGGCTAACTGCTTTGAAGTGGGTTCCTTTAAGCACCTAAGAGGACATATAAACTCACAGTATAGATCTGTGGAGGAAATGCTTGGAGAAAAAAAAGTTGAGAGTAATCTCTTCTTCCCTACTTCAGTGGGTTAAAAAATCTTAGGAGAATTCTTCAGCTCCTTAAGCCACAGCATAAAAGTCTATAATGATGCTTCACAGCAGAATATAGAAGAGGGAGGAGCAGGCCTGTTGGAAACATGGTCATTTGCTCTACATATAGTGCATATCTTGTAGGACTAGGCTACACCAGTGGCATACCAATGGGGGCACAGGAGAGGGAAAGGGGCCATGCCCCCCGGTGCTGGCCTGGGGTTGGAGGGTGCCAACGGCACTTCCAGTTCTATCACCGGCATTTCTGGGCTCGGCGATTGGCAGCCAGTGGGACCCTCCCCCCCTCAGCAATTGGCCATGGATGGGGCATGTATGCAAGTATTGGCCCCCAGGTGCTGGAGACCCATGGTATGCCACTGCGTTACACATAGGACTAGGCTATATATGCTGCCTTTCCTTTTCAGTTACACATAGTAGCAGATTCAGATGCTGACCTCTGGCTAGTGTACATTAAGTTGAGGGCTCCATCTGTAGTTCCCACAGGGAGAGTAAACTTGCAGGTAGAATAGATATTATCTATTTTGCCTTTGGGCTGAATCTAGGATTTTCTTAATACTACTCATAACTTACATAGTTTATATAATCACTGGTAAAGAAATACCTAGAAAGCTTGTTATAAATTAAACTGACAACATAATGCAGGTACTTTTCCTTTTTCATGTCCTTGTGACAAGGTTTTTAGCAGAATTTTCAGATTCATTGGAATCTAACAGGGTTGCACCACGAGTGCATCTGCTGGGTCCTCAAACATGGGACCCGTGTGTTGTTAACCGTGTGCCTTAGTGCTTGTACCACCTTAGCCCCTGTAGGCTAGGTAAAAACAGATAAATGGGCAACAATTTATGGTCAGACATACGGGTATACAGTGATGGATATTGAAACTACAAATGTGCACAGATAAATAAGGATATGCTATGGTAATTACACGGCCTTTTGATACACAGTAACCAACATAACATTTTTAAAACGGACATTTTTTTTTAATGAGACCAGAGCTGACAGTTAATGCTACATTCAGGTGTAGGCCCTCAATATAGCAAACAGTGACCAATTGAAAAAGTCCAAAGAAGGATTATAAAAATTATTGTTAAAAGGCATGTTCTCCAAGAAGAAACCAAAAGAACTAGAAATGTTCAAGTTGGAAGAGAGGTGGCAAACAGGGAACACATGAAGAGTAAACAAATACCTAAGGAATACTAACAGAGAATTAATCAATGCATTTAAAGTGAACAGAAGAGCAGTCCACCAATATGAAAATATATTCAGAGTAATTTTAATGGAAAATTCCTGATAGGCATATTAAAAAGTAGAAATAAATTTCTATCTGAAAGTTGCAATGACTGGGAGTTGGAGCAGCAATGAATACAGTGAGTGATGTATAAAACTCCATAGAGTTCAACAGATACACCTGGAGAGAGAATTTGGTCCTTTATGTCACTACCTTCATTATAACTTTCTAGCGTTAAATCATCTCTCATAGATTGGCTACACATATCAAAGTTGAACTTCAGTGTTTTTCACCCGTGGTAGAAAATAATAAACAAACTGAAGCAAGTCATTTAATTGATCTTCACAAAATAAGCTTTTGCACTCGTAATTGTGCTGAGTATCTACATATTACTGCACTCATTTTTTTTTTATAACACAAGAGATCATCAGTTTCAAAGCTTTTACAGTTCATCACCAGCTGCAGACTACACAATCTTAGCTAATTGTGTCCGGGTACTAACTTTTTCATTTAATAAATAGCCTTTTGTAAGTTAATTTTGATTTTATCCTAACGCTTGGATGCATGTGCAGCATCCTATCCTTCAAAGCTGTACAGGCTAGTCCAGGTTCCCCACTACAGTTAAATAATTTTCTCCTTCTTTGGGAAACGTTAGAAGATGATCAGCATTACCATTTAATTATAGCAGTCTTTATAAATTGTATAAATCATATAATTTGTTGTCCAAGGTTATGCTTTTTGCTGAGCTTCTAAGTAAATATGAAGACCTTAGCAGGAATTTGAAGAATCCAAGAAACAGAGGTTGATCCCTTCCCTGCTTTTGTGTGATAATCACATTTGTTCAACTGTAAAAGAAAATGAATTTTTATTTGTAATATTTTCTCTTTGTTGTACTTCTAGAACATGGGGAACACAATCAACCATTCTATATTTGTCTCTTTACCAGGCTGCGAAATCTTATGTCACTGCCCTCATTTTAAATATATATTTTTTTATTTCTGTCAACTAGTACAATTAAATTTACCTTTATAAGCAAATTCTTTGTTTTATCAAGAGTAAGTCATCTCTCCTCTCTAAAATTGCGTGTTTTACCAAATCTATTGTGTTAATCCTTTTTTTCCTTGCTGTCCCCTTGATTTATTGGCTCATTTTTTTTATTTCCCTTCAGTGTATGGAGGCAACCAATAAGGTAATGTTAAACAGTTACCTTCTTCTGCTTACCTGATAGTGCAGCATCCGGCTGGTCTCACCCTGTTGATAATTTGGCAACTTTAGTTTGTCCTTTCCATCCATCCATTGGTGGTCTACTGGCAGTCCTGGCTTCACACACATGAATAATTCAAGTTTGGAGTCCATACCTGCAACACACACAACAGTAGTGTCACTGCATAAGTGAGCAAAGGAGTTCACTGAGGCACAATCGCTTAGTCTATTAAAGATTAAATCACATTTAACAGTTAAACTCTGTTAATGCTCCCGGTCTGCTGGTTTCTTCATGCATGTGTGTTTTGCAGCGCACTGCTCATACATGTGTTCACTGTGATGCTAATTTGCAGCATGGTGGGGGTTTTTGGGGGGGTTTTTTTGACACTGGGAGATCCCTAGTGTAACAAACCCCCCCCCCCCAAAAAAAAAACCCAACAAAAGAAGAAGAAACCCAAAAAAACGCAGCAGAAAAAAGCAGGGCTGCAGCATACACTGCTTGAAACCAGAGCCTGGACAGCCTGAGCCACTCTCCAGCTGCCAGCCAGGTTCCATGCACCCAGATTGCCACTGCGGCAGCCCTGGGAGGCCCCCAGGACCCCAGATAAGGTTGCTGAGGCCAGCCCAGGTGCTGGCCCCTGCCTCCACTACCCTACCCAGGGCAATCTGCTGCATGCCAGAATATGCATGCAGGGGCATGCCCGGGGACAACTAGCAGTGGCACAAACATGCGCCACTACTATTTGTCCATGGGTAAACGCACGTTCCCACTCGTGGGGACACACCTCCTTTGTAGTCAGTTGCACAATAGAATTCTTAAAGAAGCAGAGCAGAGATGTTTACATCAGATTTTAAAACAAATAACTAATTTCATATAATACAAAACATAAGAAACCATGAACTGCTATCAGTTTTATCCATTTAAGCAGGACAACACTGGAACTAGATACATATAAAGTTTTTGAAGAGTTGGAAAATAAACCCACTTTATCATTTTAAATCTAGATATACAAGGATGCCTATGGTACCTTATACTCCAGGTAACAATATAATTACAATAAAACCACACCCTAGCTGCATTAAAAAAATAGTTACAGAAACTCTGCTTGTCAAATTGCCACCTCTTTCATCATCATCTAGGATACAAAACCTCAGTGTTATTACCTATTTAATAGATTGCCAGTCTGCATTTGCTAAAGTCTGGGATCTGTACCATTTAAAATTATGTTTCACTGAACTTAGTGAATATGAATGTCTAAGGAACTGTATAGTTTTACTACTGTATGTTATAACATACCTGTTCCATTTGTATATAGTGATTTGGCACTGCCAATATTTTAGTTATTTTGGAAAAAAAATCATAAGTTTGCAGTTATTTAGAAATGACAAGTGTAAAATGGAACTTCAGGTCTCACCAAAACTTTTCCTTAAGGAGCTTACCTAGAACTAACCTATCCATCTTGATTAGATTTTCTATCATCTTTCAATTTCCTTCTACTGGTGTTTGCATAAAAGCCATCAACACTTAGAGTGATGGACACCATTTGGAAACCTGGATGGGTACATAGAATGCACTTGTTAATGTGGATTTTTTTTTTTCAGTTTTTGAGAGTAGCAGTTTGCTCCTAACATAGCAGATCTTGGATATTTGTTAAATTCTTGATTCCCAAATCCTTCTGAAAAAAATGCCAAATATTTAATTTCTTTTCATTTCAGAAAGATTTTGCACAGTTTTTATTAAAATGCATACTTTAGCATCTTTTCCGTTTCTAGGGGGTAGAAATGATTTGCTAAAATATTTCAACAGGTAGCTAGAGTTTGATGTTTTGTAGGCCTATGCAAATCTCTCCAGAGTGCAAAGAAAGTATCATATTTTCTTGCAAACAGTATGCACCTTTTCCCAAAAACAGCTTCTGGAAATTGGGGTACACATTATAAGAAAGGAAAAAGTAAAAGTAACTCCGTGCATGGCATTCCTTAGGGAGTGGAACAATGAGCAAGCTGGGCAACTCAACTGCTGCTATTCAATGACTTACTCCAAAGAACTATTTTTTCTTCATTTTGCCTTTCAAATTAAAGCATGCATCTTATTCCAGGGCATTGTATGTGAGAAAATACAGTAATAACATTGGTGCATTATGGGCTCAACTCTGATTCTGCTGAAGTTCATTAGAACTTTGTTATTAAGTTTAATGGAAGAGTGAATCCTACATTTTCCCTGAAGAGTCACAATTGTTATATTTAGCCAGGGGTGTTAATGACCCTCTCTCCCCGCGCACTCCCTAGCAGACCTGGAAGTGCTTCTGGTCTACTTCCGGGTCTGCTGCTGAGCACGCTGGGGACCCCCTTGCGCTCCTGTGGGAGATTCCATCTGCCCCAGCATTGCAGCATTCACAAGCCGCCTAGTACCTTGAGGTCTGTAGAAAAAACATTTAAAGCTGTGTCTATGTCTGAATTGCCCTATCTTTCCAAATCTCTCCAAATCGATTTGGAGGGTTCCGATTCGATTCAGAGAGATTAAAGGGTCTTCCTGATTCGGTGGCTGAATCCGAATCAAATAGGGCTGAATCTCCGCCGAATCAAATCAGAAACCAAAGCTTCGCACAGCCCTAACAACAGCCCAGTTATCATACAATATAAATAGATTGTTAAGCCTTCCATGCAGGGACTGTGTCTTCACATTAGCTTATATGGTACTAAGCAGGACAAGATCTTAAAAAATAAACTTCAGTTCTTACCCAAATTCTAACTGGAGTTTATTGGTGCTACTGGCATGTCTAAATGAGATGCTAAATGCATAGTAGATTAATTCTACTGTGTATTAGCATGTCACAGCAAAAGCTATGCTAATGTGCTAATGTGCAGTAGAGTTAGTGTACTGTGCATTAGCATCGCAAAAAACCTGTGCACCACTGCTACTGAGCACTAGCACCAATTTCTGTGCATTCAGTTAATAATGAGCATTAACAATAGCACATTAATGAATGTGCAGAGGCACCGACTGTAAACCAAGTATTAGTTCAATATAAATAATGAAAATGGGTCATGTGGTCTGTAGAAGGAATCAGGGTTTAAAATGTGTAATCCATTTGCAATATTCACTGAACAGTCATTCCTACTTGCATATATCAAATACCTGGATTATAAACAACCAGCATCTCGGCAGCTTGAATAGACTGGGGGCTATCTGCAAATGTATATCATCTGGGTATAATGGCGATGGCCCCGATTCAGCAAAATGTGTAAGTACGTGTTTAAGTCTACTTTTAAACATTTTGCCAAATTGGAGCCTATCTGTGAAGTATGCTTCTCTGTACTGGGTTTTAAATTATTCCCTTCTTTTATATAACATGATAGCTTGCATGCGAATCACCAGGTGCATTGAGATTCAGCTTTTTACTCCATTTTTGCACATTATTCCACAGAAATTAGCTTCATTTTTGTGGAGTCATAATAAAATCCAAAGAGAAGAATCTACTTTTTCAATCAGTTAGCTAGCAACAAGAAATAAAAAGAACCATGCATATGTGCTCAACAAAATAAAACAATAGTTAGATATAAAATGAAGATAGTTTTATTAAATCATTATTCTAGAACACCATGTTTAAAACAGAAGCCTTATGAAAAGCAGTTACTGTGCAAGGAATGCAACCACTTGTAATTTCTGCCATTTATTCTTCAACTTAATTGACAAGTTACAAACTTGAAAATATCAATTTAAAAATAAATATTCATCATTTTTACTTAAAGGAATGCAGATCAGTAATTATATATGTGAATTATTGTTTTTCAACTTAGTGAAGACTGAAATTTTCCATGTTTCTTGCTGCAAAATACTGCAAAGACAAAAACAACTTTGTACCAAAACACTTTGCATTCCAGCATGTACTCAAGAATGTTTCTGCCATACTGACTAGTGACCATAGCCTACAGAACCTCATACCTGTCATGTGACTAAAATGCATTTGGACTTGCATGAATCATCTTCAGTATTTTCAAGGTCACTCAGTCACCTTTAACTCTGCGATTCATTTCTTTTACCTTTGCTATAACCCCACAGTTAACCCAAGTCAGAATTATTGCTTTTTAAAAAACATGAACACAGATTGTAAACTGATATCAGATTCTCTCTATAACTGTTTTTAGGTTCAACCTAAGATATTTCTATTCATTATCAACTGCTGTGTCCACTCTACTAGCTGTTCATTTTTGCATTACACTTTTTTTTGTTCTCCTTTGCCAGAGTGGCTTCTTACTGGGCTAGTAGGCCAGGCTCTGCACCTAGCAGGGCATGCTGCAGACATAGTAAACATGATCTACATGTGATCACCGACTAATGTCACTGTAGCAGCGCGCTTCCCCAGTATAGCATGCTGTTACAGCAACACAGCTGGGAAATTTACCCATGCACCTCATGCACAGTGCAGTAACAGCCCGCACTGTGCCATACTTTAGCACTTCTAAAGGGTAGTACTAAAACACAGCACCGTAGCAAGTTCACCATACAGCGACATGTAGACATGCCTGCGGTATGATAACAGGCACTCTATAAATAAACTATTCTTTTCATATTCCAGTCTAGCAGCAGTTTTGTCATTTGCTCCATAGTAGCAGCTGAGAGTTGTGACAGGGCAAAAACTGGATTTTTCAAAATCTCAAGTCAGCTATACAGAGCCAAATTATTTTCCTTTCACTGAAAATATGTCAGATGTCACAAAAAGCTGAACTTCCTAACTCCAAATCACTGCAGTATATCAGTCAAGGGTATACAGAGAACAGGTCACTTGATTAATTACTTCAGGGATACCACAGGTTTTGAGGTACTCCTTGACACATTTGCCCTATCAATTCTGCATACCTGCAACAGCTACATTATTATTTCTTTGCTATCATCTATTTTTTTGGCTTAAGATTCAAAGTCACCAATATCCAGCAAGCCTATAGCTTTATATACCCGCTTTTATCTCTAAAATGGCTGATGTATAAGGCTGTAGCACAGACTGAGGGTTACACCTAACATTGCATCCTTCTGCTTTTAAGGCTACCTTCACAGTTGTCAGCCCAATTCAGAAGAAGGCTAAATTATGGTTTTAAGACAGTCCCTTGACAGGCAATTCTCAGTGGCATCTGCATAAGTGGCTGGGCACACTGAACAGCCATTCTTTATTCATGTTATTTGTATGTGCACTACTTAATTCCCATCCCCGTAGAACCTGCCAGCACTCAGGGAACAGGCAGAACATGGCCCTTATGCCACTTCCTGCTCTACAAAGAGTTTAAAACTCAACAGTCATCCTGGGCCTCTCATCAGGTTATTTTGGGTTGAATTTTCCAATCTGATGAGGAGGTGGAAGACAACACAATTTTTTGGTAAATATATTTTTAATGGCACCAGTTTCAAGGTGCTTAGATGTTTAGAATATATCACAAAGATCTAGGAAGTATGTTAGTTGGCAAAGTATGGCAAAGCCATCAAGGGTGTATGATAAATGAAATTATACGATTGTGTATCTACATAAATACATTTTGCCTACATGTGTTCTGCCTTGGTCATGAGATGTTTGATTACTTTACATAGAATAATAGCAAAAATATTGATGGAATTATGTATTATGGATTTCATAAGCACTTCCATAGGAAGTTCTCTCTTTAGACAAAGAATTGTATGTTCCACGTATAAAACAAATTAGTATTCTGATGGTCAAAAAGAAACAGTTGGCCAAATTCTGACACTCCTGCTCAGATTGTAATCCCATTCTCACTGAAGATGATGGTAGAATTCCTGTGGAGTGTAACCAAAGGGGAAATGCCCATCAGTCATGGCTCAGACTAAATCTCATAGATTTTAATGGGTAATTAATCTGAGTAAAGACTAAGGATTTGCCACAAAACATGTATCACCCAGAAGAATTTTTTCAGTCATCGCTTTTACTATTTGAATGCTGTTTGTGATGATGTGATGATAATCTGCTGCCAAAGAAGAATGCACAATGTGCTGCAGGGGATTATCTACAGGAAAAAGTAATTATTTCTAGTAAAACCAGACTGAGATCAATGAATGTAATCTTGTAAAAAAAATTCTCACTGATGGTTTCTTATTACCTACATATATATGTAGAGTCCAACAAATGTTAGCTTGGAAAAAAATAGAGAAAAACATAAACCAGGTTGTGCATACTGAAGTATCTATGACAAACACTCAGTTGAGGCTTCAGTAGTTCTGAACAGAGGAGACGCACTGAGTATAACTGATGTAGCTGATGTCAGTTCTCTAATCCTGGGACTATCTTCAGTCTCAATACAGATTTGAATAATTTAATGGTTCCTTCCAAGAAAGTTCAGCAGGCTTTTATTTATGAGAGGTAAGGGAAAAATAATGTTCTTTTTGCAGTGAGACCCCACTTCTGATCTCTCTCTCATGTTAATGTTAATTCTACATAGAATAAAAACAGAATCTTTTCAGAAGCATCTTGCTCCCCTTCTGCCCCTGAGGCTGTGAATCATGGTTCCCTGAGCTTTCTGCTGACAGAAGCAGAGTATGATTGTAGCTCATTAGGAGGGCAGTCTGGCTGCAAAGGCTTTCCTGGTGATTGTGGTAGCATTAGTCCCATACATTGGGAAATTCTGTGCATTGTTTTTGCATGTTCTTATAAGAAGACCACAATCCTAGCTCCTCTATTAAGCTTCTAACTGGTGATCTTATTCCACCACATTTTAGTCCTTGAAAATACCTTTTGTATTAAAGTTTTTCAGAGACTCAAGCAGGGTAGAATAAGATTGCATTTAGGTGTCTAATAGAAATAGGATCTGTCTCTAAGTGTGTCCATATCCTTCCTCCTTCACCTCATCAACAGCAAGGTTCTGATCTTTATGTTTAAGGTCCTACACAGTTTAGCTCCATCTCTTACTACTTTGTTCCTGCCCCCTCCACTCCACCAAAAATACCAGCCTTCTCTACTCATTTTCCTCGCAAGAGCCTCTATGCCTTTTTCCATGCCACATCTTATACAAAGGACACAATCTCCACATGGCCACTAACCTGTTGTTCTTCAAATACAGTTTTTTTCAACATCCCTTTTAACAGTAATGCCTGTGGATAAGTGCCAACTGATAGCCTTGTTACATGGACAGCGGGACTTACAATATTTACAGAAAAAAAATCAGACAGATAAGATAAATTAGTCCATTCAAAACTGGCTAACTGTGTATATATCTGGTCTCCATATTCTAATTTGTTTTTACTAGTATTTCTTTTTGTCCCTTTTCCCTTCCTTCAGACTGCTTCATACCCTTGTATCATCTTTTAAATAAATAACAAGCATCTTTTTGAAAAAGGAATCTTCTTTAATCTTGTGTTTTCATGCTATACAAAAATAAGTGACTTGCTCCATACAAGGATAAGTGGATGAAATTCTATAGCCTTTGTTGCACAGTCAATTAAAACTCCATCTAATTGTCTTTGCTGCCCATAACATCTATGAATACGTAGCACAATGGGGGTCCAGTCCTGACTAGTGTCCATGCAATGCTCTACTTCAAAAAACAAACAGCAGCAGCCCTATAATGACAACAACAACAACAAAAATCATTTTAAAATCATCTTTAGGGAATCTGAAGGTAGCTTCAAAATGTTTGATGAGCCAAGCACCACAAAAATAGGGAACATCTGGGATTTTGCTGTTCAGCCAATTCCTTTTTTAATCTGCCTGTATGCATAAGGCCTCCAATTTACCTTCCTCTGGGGATGCTGCTAGTCACAGCTCTGTATAAAAGTTACTAATGTCTTAATTATGAGTAAATGGGGAATAAAATATAACTGTTAGTAAGCTTACATGCTGGGGGTAAAATGCAAACAGATGCATTTAGAGACAAATCCTGGAAAGTGCACTGAGCAAACGGTTCCTTCAAAATTTTCAAAACAGGATCAAAGACATCCTTCCTTTCTGGACTGCAATCACTGCTGCTGGGTATAACAGCAGAAATACACTGAACCCAACCCATTGCTCCTCTGCTATTCCTTTCTATGGCTCAGAGAAGCCTCCTTCTGAGATACTCACTGGCTGTTTCCCCACCATATATGCAGAAAAACCGTTCTTGTTCTCCCACACTTCAGTACAAAGAACAGCCACAGAATGCAGAAGTTAGGTCAACATACTGTGCAGCTCCTCCACCATCCGGCAAAATCCCAGCAATTCCATGGTGTTTATTGAACAGCCCAATGGTGCTCAATCTTTTCCTCACACAAGATGGATTTGTTGCTGTGGGCTGGTTTGTAGGTCAGATCAGGTCCCATGAGCCAGGACTGGGCCCTACACTAGTTCCCAGGGCCCTGCACCACCTCCCAGTGCAGGCTCCTGTATCCCTAGATCAGGCCCCAGGACACATCCACACACAGATCCAGCATGCTATCCAGTCCATTGGGTTCTCCAGGGGTCTGGAACTTTGACCACAGGGGAGCAGGAATTACTGCTACTACTCCCGCACCACCAGATTTTTGGCCCAGATAGCATGGCTCTGTGGGCTGGGAGTTGAGCACCCCTGGCATAGTCCTTCTCCATGTGCTTGAGTTAAGCATATGCTCAAGGACCTTGCTGAATTATAGCCACTGTTATTAGCAAATCTAGTCAAATGTGATGGATTACAGAATTACGAAGATATAATATATAAAAGAAAAAAATAGAACTTCAGGTGGTACAAGAGGCTGAAACTAAAATGTCAGCATGTTCTGCCAGTACTAGAAATTTAACCCAAGTAACATATTTTCTAAAATGTTTATCATCTTATCAATTAGAAAAAAATAGAACAATCATGGTACCGTGATGCAGGGAAAAAAATATCATGGGCTGACATGGGTTCTTACAGTTCATTTGTCATGGGTTAAATACAGGTCTCAAATATTCTGTACATTTCTGAAAACTGAGAATATATGGTCATATTGTCAACTCTAGATTGAAAGATTATTTCCTACATTAAATAAGAGATTCTCTGTTAAGTGAGATTTGTCAAATGAGACCTGTGGTATTGACACCTACACAGTCAAATGAGTCGCTAGTTGACTGAAGGGCTGCACCCACAGAGTGGTGGTGGACGAGTCCTATTCGACCTGGAGGGATGTGGGCAGTGGAGTTCCACAGGGCTCGGTCCTCGGGCCCGCACTGTTCAACATCTTCATCGGTGACTTGGACAAGGGAGTAAAAAGCACCCTGTTCAAATTTGCTGATGACACTAAGATGTGGGGGGATGTGGGCATGCTAGAAGGGAGGAATAGGCTGCAGTCAGACCTAGACAGGTTACAGGGGTGGGTGGATGAGACTAGGATGGGATTCAACACTAACAAGTGCAAGGTGATGCACCTGAGGAGGAAGAACCAGCACCATACCTACAGGCTGGGGAACTCCCTTCTCGTCAGTGCAGAGGCAGAAAAGGATCTTGGAGTCATCATTGATGCCAA
>NW_017728996.1:45255009-45270077 GCF_001723915.1 Gavialis gangeticus | reverse complement strand
GGGGAGTCCCTGTTTCCCCGAGCACTACCAGGAGTGACTAGAAATAATGGTCACAAGCTGGCAGAGGGTAGATTCAGACTAGACATCAGGAGGCGCTACTTCACGGTCAGGGCGGCTAGGATCTGGAACCAACTTCCAAGGGAAATGGTGCTGGCTCCTACCCTGGGGGTCTTTAAGAGGAGGCTGGATGTACACCTTGCTGGTGTCATCTGACCTCAGTACTCTTCCTGCCATGGCAGGGAGTCGGACTTGATGATCTGCTCAGGTCCCTTCCAACCCTACCAACTATGAAACTATGATTCCAAGATGTTTAAGTTAATTACTTAATTATATTATTTACAAGGTTTTGTCTGTTCAAGCAGTTATGACAGCTACTTACCTAAAATGCTATTTCACGTGCAAGTAGTTAGACCTGTATGCTGGTCATTTGTGCTGTATATATCTGATTTGTGTGCAGATATACCAGATTGGGAGAAGCCAAATACTAATATCGGATATAGTATTTCTTTCCCCTTCCTGTATCTCAGTTTATCTTCCTGATGTAGTACAGACCCAAATTTACTCTTTTCAGGGCTTTGATATATAAAAATTAATTCTCTGAAAGAAAATATTGATGTTTTACTAGCAGAAGTACTCATTCTTCACCCAGGTTATTTTTGTAGTTCCAGTGTTTGTTTATTTTCAAGGAACTTACACAGTATTTTTGACCTAAATATATTGTACTATCTTTAAAGAACATAATACAACATATTTAATGTGGAATGAAAAAAAGGCAAGCGTCAAAATAATAATGACAACTGAACTGAATTCACTGCATCCAAAATGGAATGGTACCGGTCTATTATCTGAGAAATGAAGTAATCCTAGGCAATGGAAGCCCCAAAAGAGTTGAGTGAAAAATAATCAACCTATAATTTTCCTTAGGTGGTATGCAGTGATTTTGGAAAGTTTCGAGTAGATGGGACCAGCCATTCTCGAGTTATAAGTGAACATACATACAGACATAAACTTCATTTTATATATTTAGATAACACATATATTCCATATTTTACTATATATATATGACTAAGTAACTGTTTGCTTATTGCCATCAAAACAGTTATGAATTTATCAACAACTCACTAGATGAGTCTACACATTCATTAATACCCATTTAGTTTAGTACTTACTTAATGAAGTTACTGTGCATTTAGTTTAGTACTTGCTTAATGAAGTTACTGCAAACTATACTTGCTGTGCAGTAGTGCCAGTGCACAGGTTTTTTTTGTGCCACTTACTGCACAGTAGCCTAATGCTACTGCACAGTAACGTTTTAGCATGGTTTTTGCCCAGCACGCTACTACACAGTGTTATTAGGCTACTGCGTATTAAGGATCAAGTGTAGATGCACCCTTTGAAAGATAACACCTTTCAGTATTCTTACTAAGTTTAAGTACTTGTTATTATAATACATTAAATGCAAAGTAGTTACACATGCACATACACGTGCACATGCATGCACTCTCTAGCCTTAAGGCTGTTTTATAGGAGGATTTACACTTCTCACTCTATGTAATGCTGCCCAAACGTTCTTGGCTGTGCAAGTCCCTATAGCTAGGGAACAAACAAGTCCCATAATATTCTTTAAACTCTCTCTAAATCTCTACACAACAGTCTGCAATTTGCAAAATTTCCAACAGGGTGAGAAAATCTGCAGCCTTAATGCAATAAACTTGGTAACATCTTGGAATATATTCTGCTTCTCTCTTGGAGACCCTGAGACCAAGGAAGGGTATTGTAATACCTGATAACTTGTCTAAATTTATCCCAATCATGCAGTTGGTCCAATGCACAATATCACCCACAAAAATTCTTGCCTCTTGTCCTTATCACCGACCATTCTAATCGTTGCACTGCTCTGTCCCTTTCCTTTTTTCACCCAAATGTAGCTCCTATTATTTCTAAACTCTTTCTCTGTACCTGTGGATCACAGTGGTTCCACTTTCAGAAAATGACCGAGTACGACTTGCCAGATTGCTTGACTATAATAGGCATCAGTGAAATATTTGCAAATAGCTTAGGAGTATGCCTAGTGCATACCAGTTTCTGGATCATTTTGGACCACTTAGTTATGTGTGTTTACAGAGTATCAGTACAGTGGGCGGGGGCATTCATCCAACACTGGTCTCATTTATGTTCCAGAGTTGATCAGTCAACTATGGCCCAGCTGTGCCTAGTGGGATTAAAGAATGCTAGCTTCCACAGACAGCTGCATACAGGGGAGTGCTATGGTTTACATTCACATCTGGCAACCTTTGACTTCACACCCAAAATGACCAGATATCAATTTACATCTGGATCAACTACAATAAGCCTTTGGGACTATTCCAGAACCAGGCTCTGACTCATGCCTCTGAAGTTATAGTGAGACACCTTAACCACACTATTATCATGGCCCTTACTATCACACTACAAATGATAAATAAAAAACAAAAAGTTTGCTAGCCAGTGGCAAAATTAATATATCAAGAGTGGATCTAATTGTTCAGACCTTTAGATCCCAGATGAAGTCAAAGAGAACCTAATTTCTAATCTAATTAAAAATGGTTTCGATCAATTCCAAAACATGGGATATAGTACCTGCTTGTTTTAACAAAGAAACTGGAGACAGAAGCCAAACCATATCTGAGTAAAATCAAGCCCTGATTTAGCCTGATTAATTTCAATAGCATTACACCAGAGATGTCCTGTGCTTTAATGGGTCAGATCAAAGTAATGTCATAAAAAAGCAAACTAACTGAAAGCTTCTAGGTGACGTTCCATTTATATAACTAATGTACTGAAGATTTACAAAATATTGTATTTGGCACCAGTGAAAAATGAGAGAGACAAGAAAAATGATCACCTTATTTACGCAAATTCAAGATGAGTTTGAATTTAAGATGACCCCCCCCAATAATTAGATTCTATACATGGAAAATTTATAAATTTGTTATAATTCTCCATGTATAGAATCTAATTATTGGAGCATAATCTTAAATTAATCTCCCCCACTGCTGCAGCAGGGCAAGCAACACTAGAGGTAGGCAACGGGAGAGGGGGGTGAGTATCAAGTGGCCTGACCCCTGCTCTTTGCCCCTTGTCCTCCTCCCACCATTTGCTCCTTTGCTGCTTGCCTCCCCCACCAGTGCCTGTCCACCCAAGCTGGTCTCCTGCCCTACAGTTTCTGCCCCTCCTAAGCACCTGTTCCTGCTATCACTTTCCCCCTCTCCCTCCTGCCTTCCCCTAAGCTTGTACCCCACTGCCAGATATCCCCCCAGAGTTTACCCTCTGCAACTCCAGAGGCTACTCCAGAGGCTACTCCCCCCAGAGGCCCTGCCAGGCCTGACTGC
Organism: Gavialis gangeticus; assembly: GCF_001723915.1. NCBI lineage: Eukaryota > Metazoa > Chordata > Crocodylia > Gavialidae > Gavialis > Gavialis gangeticus. The sequence goes on along the minus strand of NW_017728996.1, from coordinate 45,266,706 downwards.
AGCAGTTGAAGCTCCAAACCCAGCAGCAGAGCTGGAACCAGGATGGGAGCTCCTGCCACCACTACCACCGAACCCTAACTATGACTTACCTCCTAAATGGTTATATATATACTAGCGAATTGCCCATCAAGAATGATGGCGGTGTGGGGTGGGTGGGTGGGGACGGAGTGCTGCCACCCACCAACCCGTGCTGCCACTGCCTCCCAGGAGCGGGGGGGTGGGGAAAGCTTGCCCCACCATCCTCTTGTTCCCCTCCAGCGCCGCTGGCCTCACTCCCTCCTCCCCCTGGCCTTGCTCCTTGGAGGCAGCAGAGCACTACCATGATGGTGGGGATGGAGTTGGAGCAGGGGGCAAGGCCTGCATGCAAGGCTCGTCCTCCCACTCCATCCCCTCCATCATGGCAGCACTCCACCATCTCCGAAGAGCAGGGAGGTGGGGTGGGGCCAGCACCTGCTCCGTCCCTGCCGTCACGGTGACACTCCACACTCTGATTGGTTGTTTCACTAACCACAGTGCTCCAAAAGCATTACAGACAGACAGACAAAGACCATTATTATATAAGAATTAAAAAAAAGATCTTGAACATACATACATTTAGCAGCTGTCAAGATTTGTGTTGTATTCTGGCTGTTGAAAAGCTGAAGAATGCAGCCATGGTTGGGCTGGGACCAGGTCAACCATGTTTTCTGTGCCATGGGCCCAAGCAGGATGGCAGCTGGAGCCATGGAGGGTAAGCAGTTGTGGAGGGAGGAGACGGGGATCCTGGGGGCAGAGGCTGTGAGAGGCAGGGGGTGGGCACAGACAGTGGCTGTGCTCCACCTCTGACCCCAGGTTAGGGCTGGAGTTGGAGCTGCAGCAGCATCCTGCCTCTACTAGTCCTCAGCTTGTACTCAAATCAAAGATGAGGGGCTTCCCTCCTTCCCCCCCAATGTTAAATGGTGAAAAAAATAGAGGTTTGAAGGATTTATTCTGAAGTCATTTACACTTGTTTGAACTGAGTGTAAAAAGATGACCAAATGAGAACTCTTGATTAATTCTAATGGTAAAATATCACCCCTACTTTGCATAGACATAACTATTGCACAGGAGTCAGGCAATGGAGAGTTAGGCAAGCTCTTCAGATGTTGTATTGGCACATAGAGTTGATTTGATTGTGAAGAGCTCCCCTCCCTGCAATAACAGAGTTGGATTACATACAGGATGTTTTTAAAAATCACCATGAGTTGAAATCTAGAGCAGTGGTTTTCAACTTGTGGTCAGCAGACCCCCTGCCCTTTGAGGTCCACAGACTATGTATAAGGGCTCCACAAAAGATGACTATGATTAATCAAGAGTATGTGAATACCCACACTTACCATTCAAAAGGGTCTGCACCTCCATTCCAACTTTCCAAAAGGGTCCACAAATGAGAATAGGTTGAAAACCACTGACCTAGAGGACTGGAGAAAGTAAGTTTGACAGGTATTAAGCAAAGCATTTTTGTTTTATATGTTAGGAACAAATATACAGTATTAGTAAGCCAACAACAGGAATGTTTAGAATGGGTTCAAGTAATTAGACAGGTGATTCCTTTAAACATTTAAATAAGGTATCCACACTAGTGATGGTCCATTATCAAATTTTGGAAAGGAATTAGTTTAAAGTTTAAGTCACATATCTTGTTTAAATTTAGTGTGATTAGGGCTTTTAAGTATTTAATGGTAGTGTGGGACATTTTAAAGAGAAGATTTTAGATTCAATTTACTGAGGTAAAAATTAGGAATAACATTTCCTACGTTGCTTAAAATTTACTTTAAATCAGATCTTTCATTACAGAGCATTCTTTTTGTATTGCAATTTGGACCCTTCTTAGTAATGTGCCAAATACCATCTACAGTACCTGTTTTCTAGGATTGGTGGTGAACATGTGAGCAGTCTCATGAATACAAAAGAGTGTTTACCCGGGCCCATACTTGGCTTCTGTGGGCACTGTTGTCTCAACCTCCCCCACACTGCATGATGCAATTATATAATTCTTCAGCTTTCTAGCAGCTAGAATACAACACAAATCTTGGCTACTGGTAGATGTATACCTATTCAAGATCTTTTCTTTTTTCATATAACATTTTCAGATTTTGGTTCTGAGGTAAGTCATAATTAGGGTTTGGATTGGTTTGCTTTGGTTGTAGGGTCCCAGATGCTACTGCATTTTCTCTTAATGAAGATAAAGTTGCATGCATGTGTGAGACAGCCCAAGAGGAGGACTGCCCTTGGGTGGAGACCTTGCTATTACACCTCTGCATTATAGGGAGTTGCCATTTCAGATTTCTCTTTCATGGACGGGAGGCTTAAAGAAGGAGTAAAGAAGTGGGTTAAGTTCCTGTGAAAAACAGGTTTATCTGCTTACATTTATACAGTAAGTACAAACCCATTTTGTCTTTTGAAACAGGAATTTACATAAATTTGCTTTGTCCTGCTAAAGATTCAGTATTAGGCATTTCTTTTAATGTTTACAAATACCTTGGTTTGCTATTTAAATGGAAAAAAAATCTTTTAACAGAAGGGAAAAGAAGTCTTTCAGATGGATGATGCAACACTGTAATCCCTTTAAATGTGAACATATAAAATAACTTTCTCTGATGGCATTGTTTCTCACACTTTGAGGTAGTATTTCTCCATATTCCTCTCAAATGGTGCTGTAAGCCACACTTCAATTCTAAATGTTCTGGTTTTTTTCAAAGGTTTACTAAACAGTACAGTATGTGAATTAAAATAGACTGAGAAAAGGGAAACTTTGGAAATATGAAGTTCAATACCAGAGCAGCCAATGAACTAAGATCCTGTGTAGTAGTGGCCATACCGAGTGCTTTAAATTGAAGAAAGAACAAGAAACCTTACAACAGACAATTATAGAACTGACCAACCAATAAGAGAAGTTTCTTTGTAGCTCTGTCAGGTAGTGATTGTTTCTGTCCTGAAGCAAGAAAATGTATATCCCTCATAAAACAAATCACCATCCATAGGTATGGCTCATACCTTCTTGAATCTTAATTCTCATCTCAACTTCTGTTTCATCTGACAGTCAAACAGCAGATAGATACAACTAAACACATTTCCTTCAACTCCAGAAGTATAAAGCAGGAAAATTCACATTCTAGTGAATGCACAAAAAAAAAAAAAGAGAGATTAAAAATTACATGTTAAATGTATTTTCCCCCTTCAGGTGCTGTTTTAAAAGAATAGCCTTTGACCAAGAATAAAAATTGTCGTCAGAATAATATGCGAACAGGTAAATTCTAGTAAGTTTATTTTTTATTAATATGTGTTTAAATATATTTAGAATTCACTAAAGTTCACTGATTCCAGCTGCTGGTATTGGACTATTAAGCTCGCTCCCGAGAGCCAGCTCCACACCCAGGGCAATGGACAAGTACTTGGCAGTTAGTAACACCTACAGCTTCCCTAAGAAAGGATTACATTGCCAATCTTAATGCATCTCTTTAACATTGGGATTGGCTGGCATATTGCCCAAAGCTTTGTATAAATGAAGAAGAATGAAGTAAACTTTTTATTTGCTGTCTTCTAACAATTTTGAATCATTTTATTTTTGGTTCACAGGATATTAAACTTAGGCAGTGTTTGATGGTTTAGTTTTTGACTTGGAGACAAATAAACCAACGTTGTAAGCAGCAGCGGTGGATAAGGTTCGATAGGCCTAGGTACTACTAAGAGATTTTATAGTTGTTGTTTGTCTTTTTTCAAAGACAGGACACTCAGATCCAAAGTTTTCAATGGATACAGACAAAGATGTAAAAGCAGTTTTGCATGCATTGGACCTGAATATGTGCACACAGAACTTAAAGTTGCAATTACCTCTGACACTGAGTTCCTTAGAGCACTAACTTGGAATGGTTCAGTGTTCTTTAATCTTGGTTCAATAACACAGACTCTTTGATCACCTTCCAGAAATGTTTTTGACCTCATTTTCTTCTCTCAGCAAGTGAAATATTTTATCAAAATTAAAAAAATGTACACGTTGTAGAATTTAATAGGTCAGTAGCATTTCTACAGTAAAATTAATTTGGAAAGGTATTGACAATATCTATTTTTAAACTGATTTTTAATCTAGATTGATCTTGAGAATGTTTTGCCCATCATCATATATCTCGCATAGTAATCTTTTCCATCTATTATGGTTATACTAAATTCAAACGTTGCATATATTTGCCTCTCACAGAATACAATTTGCATTTTTAGATTTAAAAAAGGTATTAACTTCACTTATAAGACAACACAGTATGGTCTTTTGAAACCAAATACAAACTGCTGCATATACACATTTAACCAAATAAAGAAAAAAAAAAAGATAGCGATTCAGGTTGGACAAGTTTATTTTGGCAGCAGAGCACAATACCAGATGAACTGGCAGGTCTGGTTGTGCACCTCTAAAAAACACTAATCTCTTAAGAAAGTGGCAAGCTACACTACGCCCTCCCTTATACTAATGTACCTGGGTCCCTAGCTCTGTTAAAATACATTCTGATTTTCATGGAGTACTTGTATTTCACTGGATCTTTGGCTGTAAACTTCATGGAAAAATCTTGCCCTGTAAAGGGGAAAAGAAAAGATTGTTGTGTGTTAGATTTTGGTCTAAACCATCTCAGTGAAATGAACATGGCTTATGATATTAATTGTAAGAATTTATATTTTAATATTTACTGTATTAAATAAAACGTGTGAGCCATTTTGCAGTGTCACTGTGGATACTTTTAATAAACAGCAGAGGAAATCATTATTTGCCTGTACTGGAATGAGAGAAAAGTACAGATGAGTTTATAACAGAACATTTGACTGGGTCAGATGTAGGAAGATAGTCTGTAAAGACTCAGCTTACTGGCAAACACTTTAAACAAGTGAGAACTAACATTTTTCCTTATCATTGTAAGTGTTAGTTCATAAAATGTATAATATAGTGGCAAGCTCTGAAGAGCTGCTTTTCTTGCCCCACTCCAACTTGCCCCTTCTCTCTAGATAGGCTGAAACTAGAATTCCTGAGGTATTTTGCCATGGAATGGAGACATGGCTTAAGGGACTGCAGAAAAGACAGTGGCATGGGTTTTTAATAGTGTAGGTTGTAGCCATGTTGGTCTAAGGACATTGGCAGCTAAGGTTCTTTGGGTAAACCCAAAATCTTTTATTAGACCAACTCAAATAGTTGAAAAATTCTTCTTGGCAAGCTTTCGGTCACAAACACCCTTTGTCAGGCTGAGGAAGTGTCTGCAGGTAGTTGGTGCTCTTCCTAGATGGAGTGACAAAGCAGCTAAAGGCCAGTACCTATGCAAGAAAGCCAGTCAGTTAAAATGTAAATTGAGGTGGTAAGTAGGTGAGAGACAGGTGGGGGGCGGGAGGAAAGGGGGAATGAATGTAGCTGTAGTCAAAGGATGGGAGACAGGAAGAATGGGGGAAGAGAATGAGAATAGCTGGTAAAAAGTGGAGGGTTTACCTGGGAAGTCAGATGTCAGGCAGGTTACAAATGTGTCATAAATCCAATGTCTATATTTAGTCCATGATTTTTTGTATCCAGTTGATTGATGAAGTGAAGTTCATAGGCTCGTCTGTGAAAGGTATTATCTATGACGAGCCTATGGACTTTACTTCATCAGCCTACTGGATACAAAAAATAATGGACTAAATATAGACATTGGATTTATGACAGGAATGAATACAGTAAAAAGAAGCTACAACTGGGCTACACTGGTTTATTCCAAAACAGTAGAGATGAAAAATGTAAATCACAACATCCATTTCTACAATACTGTATTTTGTATAAACCACTAAGTCAGATTTTTCTATACATAAACAATAGGAATTCGGCTGTCTCATTTTCAGATACTGCTAGAAATAACAGTGAAAAGAACACCTAAAGTGATATCAGAAACTTGAGAATCATGTGTTATATCACAAACCCGTTCTATTCCTGTTTTAAGGGAAATGTTGGAGTTTTATAAGTAAGGAGTTATAAAATAAACTTGTGTATGTATATACACATTATCTACATCTATATAATCTCATCATATACCGTCTGTCTCCAGTGAAGCAGAGAGCTGGCCCCACCTCTCTGTTCCCTAGCTGGAGCAGGGGTGGGTGTGTGGCCAGATGCCAGCCCCACTAAAGCAAAGGCAGCATGGAAGAGGTTTATTCCCTCCTTCCTCCCTTGTCCCACCAGCCCATGCCAGGCATTTCTCCACTTGCTGTTCCAGAGCCAGGGGCATGGCCAGTCCCAGCAGCAGCCTCAAGGGAACTGGCCAGGGAGGGGGTTTAATTTCCCTCTCCTTGTCCCACCAGCATCTGAGCCAGGGTCTGCCTGACACTTCCCCCTTGCTGCTGTAGCGGCAGGGGTGGGGGCATGGCCAGAGGCAAGCCGACATGGCCCCAGAGGCAAGAAGGGGGTTTATTTTCCCTTCTGTCCCTGAGAGACCACAGCCAGGGTCCGCCAACCCCAATCACCTCTGCCTCCAATTGTTCCCTGCATAGGGCAAGAGGTGGAATAAGCTTCTTCCCTGCCCCCTCCACCAGACACTGGAGGGAGGGGGGAAACCCCTCTTCCTGCCTCCTTACCTACAAGGGCCATGCCAGCTGGCTTCTGTCTGCACCCCTGCCCTACCAATGGAGCAGCGAGCGGGGAGGGACCCTGAAGGGGACAGCAAACTCTGTCATGGTTTCCCAGGAGCACAAGCCTCTTTCCAGTAGGAGGCCTGCATTATGGGTGGGAGTGGGGTGGGCAGAGCTGCTGCACACCATGTGGGGTGAGGGGCAATGGTGCTAGAGGGAGCTTGGGGGGCTAGCCACCCTTCTGAGCCCCAGTGCTACCCCTCGCCCCGCACAGTCTGAAGCAGCTCTGACTGCCTCACCCCCCCTGCCAGAAAGAGGCTTGCACTCCCAGGAAAACATGGCAGGGGGTGCTGCCCCCATCATAGTCCCTGCCCTCTTGCCGCTCCAGTGGCAGGGGTGGGGGTGCAACCACAGTCCAGCTGGCATGGCACCCTTAGACGAGGGGGCAGGGAGGGAGATTATTTCCTCCCTTCCTCTGGCATTTGGCGAAGGGGGCAAGAGGGACTTATCCTGCTGCTCGCTCCACACAGGGAGTGATCAGAGGTGGCTGGGGTAGCAGCTGCAGTCTCCTGGGGAGAAAGGGGGAGGGGAATAAATCCCCTCACTGCCCCCTCTGCCTCAGGGGGCCATGCTGGACAGCCTTTGGCCATGGCCTCCCCGCAGTCACTGGAGCAGCAAGGGGAGAGGGGGAGGGGAGTGCCAGGTGGACCCAGACTAGGGTCCATACCGGTGGGACAGGGAGGGGGGAATTAAATCTCCTCTCTGGCCAGTTCACTTGAGGTTACTACTAGGCCTGGCTACACCCCCCAGCACAGCTTCCCTGCAGCCAAGGGTGCACTTTCGCACCCCACCAGCTTCAGGCCTGAGCCACTGTGGTTATGTGCCTGCATTTCCTGAATGTCTATTCACTTGCAAATTGGTTCAATCTAGGCTGGTTAGACTAACTTACAAAACTGAATCAATTCAGGCTCTGGCTTTTTGAATGCTGTCCCTAGCCAGAGTGTTCTGATACAAAATCTACAGCAAAATATACTTCCTTTGGATACTAAATTGTAAGACACAAATATAATGGTCTGGAGTGATCTGAAACTGTACTTTCTACATAAGCAAGACTTAATGAACTAGCTCTTCAACTGCATCAGAGTACTACCTGATGAAACTAAGTATGAAAAGATGGATGGAGTCAACTGGATGGAGCCAAAGATGGATGGAGCCAGCTTTTCTTAATACAGTTTGGAATATCTGCAAGGCAGCTTCAGATTCTGTCCAGCTACATGAGGCCTGGGGGTTCATTTACAGCTAGAAAATAGAGAAGTGCTCAAATTGTTCCTCTTTTCCTTGCCCTACTACATAGCTATTAGGGCTGTGCAAAGCTTTGGTCCCTGATTTGATTCCGTGGAGATTCGGTGCGATTCGGTAGCTGAATCTCCAAATCAAATCAGAGGACCCTTTAATCTCTCTGAATCAAATCGGAACCCTCCAAATTGATTCAGAGAGATTTGGAGATAGACGCAAACACAGCTTTAAATGTTTTTTCTACATACCTTTAGGAAGCAGGTGTGACTTATGAGTGCTGTGATGCTGGGGCTCATGGAATGTCCCACAGAAGCACGGGGGCTCCCCCGCATGCTCAGCAGCAGACCCAGAAGTGGACCAGAACCACTTCCGGTCCACCAGCGAGTGCGCAGGGGGGGCCCTGCACCTCCCTAGTTGGGTGGCTGGTGCCTCTTGGGTCTGGGCAGGCACCCAGGGTCCCCCTGCGGCTGATTGCCGAGCTAGGGGGCCACTGGGAGGCCTCCAAGCGCACTCCCTGGCACACCCAGAAGTACTTCTGGTCCACTTCTGGGTTGGCCTCCAAGCACGTGGAGGGTCCCCCTGCACTCCTGTGGGACGCTCCATGAGCCCCAGCATTGCAGTGATCATGAGCCATGCCTGCTACCTCAAGGTATGTAGAAAAAACTTTTAAAGCTGTGTCTATGTCCAAATTGCTGATTCTGTGAATCAGCATTGAATCTTCAGATTCATATTTGGCCAAATTGAACTGGGGACAGTGATCTGAATCAATTAATCAAATCACTGTCCCCGATTCGGGCCAAATCCAAATCGAATAGTGCGTGCTTCACACACCCCTAATAGCTAAGAGGATGGGTAATGTAGGGCCAGACAACCTGGATAAAATGGAGGAACAGTTTACAATCAATTAGACAAATTCAACAAGGACAAGTGCAAAGGCCTGCACTTGGGACAGAATAATTGCATGCAGAAATACAGACTGGAGAAGCACTGGCTAGGTTGCAGTACTGCAGAGAAGGACCTGGGGGTTACAGTGGACCATAAGCCTAAAACCCCCGCCAACAGCATACTGGGTTGTTGTAACAGGAATATTACTTGCAAATCAAGAGAAGTGATTTTTCTGCTCTATTCAGCACTGTTGTGGCCTCACCTGGAGTGCTGTGTCTAGTTTCGGGCTTCACACTTCAAGAAGGATGCAGACAGTTTGGAAAGAGCCCAGTGCAGAGCAACAAAAATGATTAGCTGCTCAGAGTGAGGCAGGGATGGAGGCTGGGACTTGGGGCTGGCGCTGGGGAACTGTTCTGCCGGCTCCAGGGAACTGCTCTGCTCCCCAGCCCCAATGCCATGTGCCTGGGAGGCAAGACTAATGAGAAAAGGCTGAAAGAACTAAGATTATTTAGCCTGAAGAAGATAAGCCTGGGGTAGTTGCAGGGCAGAGGAGGGAGGGGGAAGGGCTGGGATTGATAACAGTCGTTAAATACCTGAAAAGTGATTACAGAGAGGATGGAGATGGACTTTTCTCCATGACCGCAGGGGAGGAACTAAGAGCAATGGCCTCAGGCTTCAGCAGGGGAAACTTAATTTGGAAATTTGGAGGAACTTTCTGTTTACAAGAGTGGTCAAACATTGGAACGGGCTGCCTAGAGAAATTGTGGAATCTCCATCCTTGGTAGTTTTCAAGAGTAGGTTACACAGAAACTTAACTGGGATGGTTTAGTCAGGGATGATCTCGCCTCGAGTAAATGACCTTGTGAGATGCCTTCCAGCCCTACTTTTCTATGTTCCCATACTGACCCACATCTGTGGATTCACCTGTGTTAGCGCCTCCAGTTAGTTGGTTATGCTTGTAGTAAAGCTGCTTTGAGCCTCTGGAGTGTTAAAAGTCAAACCTGACAGAGGCCTTCTTCTGTCAATAAACTCTCCACATATGAAAGCCATGAGAGATTTCAAAGATATTTCTGATGATTACAAAAGATTGAGTCCTCATGTATTTCCAGCAGTTATCTTCTACATTTTAGTTTAACGGGGGGGGGGGAACCCAACACATCGTAGTATATTTTTTTCTCATTCATGAGTTTCCTCATGCATACAAGGAAGAACATACAAATCTCTCTTTGTTTTCTTTAAGATCATGAAGAACTCTGTGGCACCAGTTATGGATCTTTTTGTTTAAATGGTGGGATTTGTTATATGGTACCTACTGTATCCAGCCCTTTTTGCAGGTAAGTGAAATCTAAATTTTGCATTTAGGTATTGCCCATAAAGAACACATTTTTATTAATAACAATGTTGTAAAAAGAAATGTAGTATTCTAGAAAAAATTACCATGGAGCTATGACTGTCAAGAACTGATTATTGTTTGTGACTGCAAATTTAGCCATTCATATTCAGTTTGTTTAATACCTTGAGCAGACTCACAGAAAGCAACGTTTTAAAAAACTTAGGGAAAATAGCCATTTAGTGCAGGGCCAGGCAATTATTTTGGGTGGAGGGCTGCTTAACAAGGTTTGGTGAGCTGTCGAGGGCTGCATGGGTTGCCCTGCCCCTTGACAGGAGCCCTGCCCCTGGTCACCACCTTGGGACTGGAAGTCCCAGCCTAACCCCTGAACTTTGCCACTGGAAGTCCCTCCCCTTCCTCCCCAGAAATTTTCCTTTTGGGAGGGGGGAGTTGCCATCTTAGAACCAGAAAAAACCAAATCATACGCTAAAAGTCAGACATCTACTATAACATATTCTAATTTTATTACAAAAAATATTTGTGTCATGATTTGTGTTTGTGTACTGTATATAGAGTTAATTGCATAATAACTCAAAAATAAATTATTAGTCTTGTATATTGTGTGTGGGGGTGTGGCTGGGTGTGTGTATGTGCATGTATGGTAGGGTGTGGGGGTATTTATGGTGGGGGTGTGAGTGTGTATGGTGGGGTGTGGGGGGAGTTTGTGAGGAGCTGCAGCTGTGTGCGGCGGGGCATAAGTTATGTTGCAGGATTGTGTGGTTTGTGGGGCGCGAGTGTTTGGCTCTGGAACACACTGTCTGCTCCTGCAGTCAGTGCAGGCAACACTGGTGTGTGTGTGGGGGGGGGCATTTGTGGGGTGAGGGAGGATGGGAAGGGTGTGGGGACCCCTTGCACACTCCCCCCATGGCTCAGCAGGAGGTGGGAACACTGGTGTATCTTCAGCAATACACAATGAATTCTTCAGCAATACACACTTGTGCCTGGTTCTGGCCAGTGCTGCATGTGGCAGTGAGCAGTGCAGCCCCTGCTGGGCTGTTTGTTCCCTGGCATCCCCCGCACAAGTGGGGCACAGGAGGGAAACCCCAGGCACTGAAGCTGGCTGCTTCCCACCCCGCAGCCCACTCCAGTGCCTGCAGGGAGCACTAGGGAAACAAACAGGAGCCAAGCACCAGCACCAAGCAGAATGCCCCTGCCCTGTTACCAGAGCTGACCCGAGCGGGGTGCAGGGCCCCGGGGAAATCAGCCCATGTGGGACCCCATCCCCACTCTCATTCCGCAGGTCCCAGACCTGAAGAAGCTGCTCCCGCCATTGGTAGTGGCGACATCGGCCGTGGTGGGGAAGGGGGTTGTGAGCGGCTGGATGTGGAGCTGCCACGTCGCCCAACTCCACACCACCTCTGCTCTGCCCCACTCTGTGGGGGCCCCCAAAGCGCAGGGCCTGGGGTGACTGCCCTGATTTGCCCCCCCCCCATCTGCCAGGGCTGTGCACCATGGGGGGAGTGGGGGGGTTCCCATACCCCTCCCCCCTCATGCCTACTGTGGCAGGTGCAGAGATCCCACCTCAGGAACACAGC
>NW_017728996.1:45244334-45254998 GCF_001723915.1 Gavialis gangeticus | reverse complement strand
ATTTTTGGGGAGAAACCAAGGTGGCTTTCTGCCACACCTACACCCTGCCCACTCAAGCTCTGTGCTGCCCCCACACCCTGGGTATAGGCTCCACACTGTAGTCAACCCCAGCACTAGTCCCACGCTCCTGCCCAGCTGCAGCCTTGCCCCTGCCCCCTTCCCTACCTGCTGCCCGGGGGGAGTGGGATTCCTGGGAAGCCTGCAGCAGCAGCCCCACCCCATGCTAGCAGGGCCCACAAGGGTGGGAGTGAGGTATAATAGGATATGTTGGGGGCAGGTGTAGGCACCTCGCACCCACCCTTGTGGGCAGAAGGGCTGGGTGGGGCACAATTTGATGTGGGGGGTGTGAGGAGTGTGCCGTGGGCTGGATGAAAGTCCCTGGTGGGCTGGATCCAGCCTGTGGTCCCTATTTTGCCCACTCCTGATTTAGTGGATGTAGCAGTACTCATTTACTTAAGGATTCAAACTGTTATCTTTATTTAGGGCCAGCTACTTCCCTCCCCTCATACAGTACAGGATGGAACAAAATGCCCTGTCTCCTAGAAAAAGGGCATACTGAAAGGCTTTTTTTCCTGCTTTTCTCTCTATGAATTATCCAAGTTCCAAAAACATAAAGAGGGTGTGACAGAAGCCAAGTAGGGAGGAGTCAAGGAAGAAAGTGGTTTCCTTTGGGAGAAAATGCAACAGAAAGCTCTTTGAGCTCTCACAATGCTCAAAGGAAACAGTCAAAGGCTGTGTGGCAAGGAAGCAACATTGTCTGTATGTTTTATACTTATGTAACAGAGGTTTTTGGGACTGGGAGAGATCTGATAGATGAGCATCTGATAGATGAGCTCCCCAGGAGGGGATCATGTAACACAGCAACTCTCAAGTGGGTTCCCTGGCCCCATGGCGTGCCACAAGATGGGAAGAGGTAAGTGCAGGTTCAGGCTCATCCCTGCATGACTGCTCTGCATCCTCACTCCCCTGCTCCTCTGCAAGGAGGTAGCCACATGCTTGTCCCCATCCTGCTACTCCTCTCCCCCTTTCGCCATGGTCCAGCTCATGTGTGAGGAGGTGAGCACTATAATAAATACTTTAGTTTTTGAAACAGGGTGCTGCTCAGTTTATAAAAGTTATGGAGGCTGGAGACTAAAAAGGTTGAGAATCACTGATATAACGGAATATGGAAAGGCCTAGATTTGCATATAGGATCCCTTCCATGTGTAAAAACAGATCTATTCTTTCAGTGTAACATCTATTAAAGAAAGAAGAAGAAAGATTTTACTGATTATATCAGCTTAGACTGTCATCTACTGATTCTAATTTATTGTTCATTTGAGATAAATGAACTGGTTAACTTAAATGGTTCAGTTAGCAAGCTGGTACATTTCCAGAGAACCGGAACTGCACTCAGCCCCAGATTAGATTGTTTGGGCCATTTTCATCTTTCCTTTTTCCCAGAGGCCAGATGATAGGGCTCCATGGGCTAGATCTGACTGCATCTTTGACACTCCTGTTTTATGGGATCAGGTAGATGATTCATAAATGTTTCCCATTTTAACTTCCATATTATCTAATCACACTAGGAATGCACATATTAACAGAGCATTTTTTAACATTATCAGCAGCATAGTAGTTAATAAAGTTGCCATTTATATCAGCATGATTAGGCTTCAGTGTTAACACCTTACTGAAATAGATCAATCTACCTCTCACTTATTTATGTCAGAAGATATAGATTCAGCAAAGGAATGCTGCTAAGGGTCAAATTTGAATAGTTTCAGCTGTAAGGACAGGGACTTATTTCCTTTATACTAAAACCTATGTTTTCCTGAAGGCCCACCAGAGAACTGTTGGAATAATATTATGGCTCATTCAAGTCCCACTTCAAGTCCTGACTTCAGAATTTTCAAAGTTTTGAATGAGACTTCATTGATACAATTCCTATCAAATCAATGGAAGATCAGAGAATCATAGGAAAACAGGGCTTGGAGGGATCTCCAGAGGCCATCTAATCCATCCCTTTTCATGAGGCAGGATCATCCCTATCCAAACTATCATATACAAATCCATTGCCTAACCTGTTAGCAAAACTACACAGTCCTGATGCATTGCTTAATCTCCACAATATATTTTGAAAATGTAGGGAAGAGTCTTTACTGGTTATATGTAAAATCTTGCAACTTGAATTACAAAAAAAGTGTTTGTGGGCCCATTCCATCTAAACTGAATTTTCATAGTATTTCTAAATCGTTCCACTGTAATAGAAAAAAGGAAAAAGAGTACAAGACAAGCTACACAGTCTGGAGGACTCTTTGACAAATTTTCTGTAATTACAAAGTCTTTGAAGTTCTAACTTAAAATCTAACTTTGTAGCCTTTGTATCCTACTGAGTGTTTTCCAAATTTCTTAAGGTATTTTATAAATTATCAATTAATGTATTTGAATTTTTAAAAAGTGCCTGTGTGAACATTTATTAACAAATTATGAAAAGCCTTACAATAAATATATCACACAAAGAATCAACATATCACCACTGTAATTATTCACTCTTAATCAGGAAATTAAGCCCCACCAATTTCCTGTTAAATAGATAATAACTTGCCAATATTACAGATGGGTAAACTGAGGTACAGAATGATAAGACTAGAAGTCTGTCGCGGGAGTGGGGGGTGTTCTCAGAGATCTTTAGGCCCATCTGTCATCAGACTGAAAGGTTAGGGGAGGGAATTTCTTTTAAGGGACAGTTATATCAGCCATGCCCAAAAATGTTATCACTGAAGCTGAAAAAAAACAAACCACTTATGAAATGTACATTTTTACCTCTGAAATGCATTAGTTGGCATGACATAACAGCCATTTTTAGAAAATGTTCCTTGGAACAGTGTTCCTTAAGCCCTATAATAAATCTTCCCACACAGTCTGCAGTTTTACTTCAAAACTATAGAAATTGTGCATGTTACATTATCAGTAAGTTTATGCTCCAGTAGTAGAACTGCTGTCCATATCACTTAACTTCAGTGATTGCAACTGTAACCTTAGTACCAGTATTTCTGTGAAAGGAAGTTCAAATATTTATAGTGAAAGGCACTTGATAAGAGACAGACAGCCTGTTACTTTACTGTTTGGTTATATTTATGACAAAATAGAAGAGTACCTCACCCGATCCCTCATTTTTCTTTTTTATGCAAACTCATAAAGGTCCTGTAGCAGGCAAAAGGATATCACCAAGCTAAGGAGCAAGAGAACTTATCTGTGGAAAAACCTTGTTATAAGTTATACAGTGCACATCACTGAGATTAAATGTGTTGTTCGATATCATACTGTGAATCAGGTGCAGAAATAAGTATAACGCAGAAATCCTGGCTTACAGTTGTTTGCTCTAGCTAAATATTACACTAATTCACATAATTTAATTTAAATTAATGCAGAAAATTTAAACTAAAATAATATGCCAAAATTACTTATTTATTTTTCCTTGGCTAGAAATAAACCATCCTTTTCCACATTTTGATAGCATTAATAAGCAAGGGAAAATGGGAACATTTAAATTAGGTGGTAACTTCCTGTACAGTTTCAAATCATTGTCTCCCAGGAATTGTCAGGACATAATGAAAAAGGCACATCTACTGCAAAAACAGTATATGTGGAGTAGCAGACATTTTGAACAATGAATTCTTCAGCAATACACACTTGTAAGCACAGGTCATTTCTATTTTAAAAGAGTTCTAAATGAGGTCTTTCATAATTCAGGTCATGACTGGGAGCAGGGCAGTTTGCAATCTGCAGGGGCAAAAAACTAATGTTTTTAAAGCATTTCTGTCATGCTCAGACAAGTATTTCTTTACTTCCCATTTAAATTTTCAAGCATTTTTCTTGTGTATCTAATAGCTGCTTATCAAGTTATATGGAGCTCAAATAGAAGCATTCTGTTTATGCACATTCTCATTCCAAGCATGTTCCTCAATCAGTCAGAAAAGAAGGCTAATTATAAATGAGAAAGGTTCTGTTTACACACAGTTATCTTAGTAATCAGCAGTGAGGCGAATAGGAATAACAGGAAAAGACTGCTCAGCGGAAACAACACAAATATTTGAGCCTTTAAAACTTGGTTATGACTGGCATTAGCAAGGAAGCAGCCAGACTCTATATTTGCTATTCATCCATAGCTCCTAAGATAGCAGGGACTCAGTACCACCCAAAAGTGCAGCCTCTCCAAGCATTTGCAAATGACCACCTCAAAGCAACACGAAGAATAGCTTTAAGGTGTAGAGCTTCAGAAGGAGCCCTAGGCCAAAGACTGAAAAGGTACAAGAAAGCAACTCTGTTCAAAAGACCACGTAGATACATTAATAAAAACAGCCCATTGTGGTAAACATGAGCTGAGTAAGATCATGTAATATACATCATGTAATATAATCTGAGGTAATTCTGCTTACTGATTTCTTTATACACAACAGATTACATCATTCTTTAAAACAAATGGGTTTTATAAAATATGTGGACAGTGGGCACATCTACACATGCAATTAGTGCAAGGTAATAAACTCCAGTGAACTTGTGCTGGAGTTCATTGTTCCCAGGCAGTGTTTACACATGCACCTGGGACAACAATATGTTAAGCCAGGGCAGTACAGCCCCAGCTGGCAGGGACCCCAGGTGGTCAGCCTGCCATCCTGGAATTGCTGTCCCAGCAAAACATGCTGTGGAGGGGCTGGCTGGGGCACAAGGATACTTCAGTTTGGGGCTAGCTAGCAGCCCCAATACTGTAGTACCCTCATGGCCTGGCCAGCCTCGGTCACCATCTACACATGTGTTGTGGCAGAGTAAATAACTCCACCATAGGATAGATAGTACTTGTGTCACTCAGTACTATCCTACAGCAGAGTTAATTAGTTTATTCTGGCCTAATAGTGCTACATGTGTAGAAAGTGATGTTTTACTGCAGAGCTAATTAGTCAACTGCAGTAAAGCACATATGTAGGTAGTAACCCATTACTTTGGATATTTCACAGCTACTTCCATTTGGTAGAAACAGGTAGTTGTATGAAAACATATGGTAGCAGCAAAATACTGGTTGATATTTCTTTGCACACCATAACATTTGCAGCTTTTATATGTATCTGGCATATGTTAAATTGTTCAGCTGCCATCTTCACTTTTTGTTTTTTCTACTACTAGCTTGATTTCCTCACAGGTAAAATGTGCACTTGGCACCATATACACAGGGAGATTCAACACTAAAATACCCAAATTTAAAAAAATGCATAAAGAATCACGACAAAGAATAAGCTAGAATGTGAAATACAACTGTCTCAGGTGTATTGTAAAATAGAAAGCTGAAAGATGTTTGCCTCAGGACCTGAGGTACGGCTGCCTCGTGTAGTGTCAAATTAAATTGAGGCTGTATACCCCAAACAACAGTTTCATACTAAAATATTTCCTCCTTTTTAATTGCATTATTATATGGGGAAGGGGTGCTTAAAAGCCTTCTTTTGAGATATGCAGAGCATCTGAGTGGCCAGGTTTATGCAATGAAACAATTAAGACACTTTCCAAAGCAGAATGTGGCAATGCTTGCTCTTTGAAAATGTAATATTAGTGCTGAATGTGCCACAGAGCTTTACAAAGATTCCTTTTTTAGGATGCTCTGTTCCCCAGGTACTGCTATTCAACTGATTTCTGAATGTCACCCTCTCACCCACCAGCTAAACAACAAAATGGTGACGGATATAGCTATACATTAATGAGGTTTGAACACCTAGTGGTGAGGAATATAAATAGAAATTATTTTCAGGCATGCATGAAAGAGGAAATAAGGATGGGGGAACAAGAGGAAGCCCAGTGCTAAGGCAATCTAGAGCCCCAAGTACACTATCCAGACAGGCAATTGGAGGATGTATTTAACTCCTTTGCTGGAGAGACAGATGCAATAGCATGGCACACCCTTATCTACCCCATAAGCAACAGCAGATACCAGCATGCTGCAGTCTTTAATTCCCCACAGAGGATAGTCTGTTAGAGACAGACATTACACATAAACTGGTTTAAGTGATCAGAAACTGGTTTAAACCTGTAACAGAACAGATGTTCAGTGCACGTAAACCAGTTTTAAAATGGCTGAAACCAGTTTGAGTTAAACCTGGTTGAATGTAGTATCAGATTTAACTGATTTTTTCAAACCAGTTTATGCAATGTCTGTCTCAGACCTCTTCCTGGTTTACATTAAACTAGACTCCCCCAGCATCCCCACATGCTTTCTGGTCTGGGTTGTCTGTTCCAGCCCAGCTGGGCTGGCCCTACCCCTCTGCTCCCCAGCCCCAGCCGAGACAGGCAGGGGCGGGGGTCTGGCCAGGGTGGGGTTTAATTCCCCCTTCACTGTCCCACCAGCAGGGACCTGAGCTGGGTCTGCCAGGCGCTCCCCCATCGCTGCTGCAGCAGGGCACCATGGCCCCTGAGGCAGAGGTGGGCAGAGAGGAGGGTTAGTTTCCTCTCTACCCCAGTGGTAGCTGGGTCTGCCTGCTGTTGCCACTGTGCTTGCTCCCTGCGGGGGAATAAGCCCCTGACTGTCCCTTCTACCAGACATCGGAAGAAGGGGAAATAACCCCTTTCCCTGCCCCGCCCCCCACAAGGGACCCTGGTGTCTGGCTGTGCCCCCCACCTGGCCACTGCAGTAGGAGGGGCCATGGCCCTTGGTGGGGGAAGGAGCCCCTATCATAATGTCGGGGAGTGCAAGCCCCTTTCTGGCAGGGGGGCCCTTGCTGGGGGACAGGTAGAGCTGCGGCAGGCAGCACCAGGGTCTGGAGAGGGCCAAAGCTCCTCTCAGCACTGCCACTGCTTCCCTGCAGCTGAGGGCACTCTCCTGCCCCTGGCTCCTGGCCTGCTCCTGTTCTGTTATGAACCAGTTCAAGCTAAGCAGGTTAGACTAACCTGCAAAGGTGGAATTAGTTCAGGGTCTGGCTTTTGAAAGTCTGGCCCTAGCTTTGGAGTATGTGAAGCAGCCTCCCTACTAAAAGAGAGCCTAGATGTTAATATCCTATTGAGATGCAGGTTGCAGCAAAAGTTTCAGGATTGATATTGATACCATAAGACATTATTGTACTGGCTATGCTTAGTTCACATTTTCAGGTTTTGTTTTTTTAACACCTACAGCCAAAATCATGAGAAAGGAAAAAAACTCTTTACTTCAAGTAATGCTGAAAAAAGAGAAGTGCTGCCATAATCTGAACAATTAACATGTCTTTCTCCTTCCAGTTCCTCTGGTGACCTTTGGGGACTTACCATACCTACACATGAACTTGAGTTCCCAGAAAGTCTCAGTGTGACTAAAAAACTTGTTTGTAGCTAGTTAGGATTTCCTTCAAGGATTCAAATTTCTTTTGACTTGTGGTACAAGAAATTATGCCGACTGAGGACAATTAAAAGAAAAAGGAAAAAAGACCTGGGTTATAGTGTGGTCCTATCTACTTGGTACCTTAATGAACCTGAATCACTAAGCTGTATTATGTGATAAACCTCCAGGTATCTCCAGCCAAGCAGCTTCTTTCAGACTATAAACAGATAAAGATATTTTCAGACTACTGCTACTTGATGATTCAAACTAGGAGTGGCTTCTGATTGAAGGATGACCTGGTGCTGCCAGTGACTATATCTGCAGGACATTTAACTGGTGAACAGCAAAAAGTTAGATTCCTGCCACAGTTATTGAGAGAGGATTTTATGCTTATTTGCCTATATATTCAGTTGCTGAGTTTCACCAAGTTTCTACATCCCTTTTACCATTATAAATATTTCTTTGTACACAGTTTGTGTGCCTGTGAATAGGCAAGTTCTTTGTCATCAGGGCAATTGGAGGGCATATTTAGCTTTCCCAGGTTTCTGGAGGGGGAGTCAGCCAAATTCTTTGTCTGGTGCCATCACAGGTAGACTGAACCTGAACCTTTTTGCTGCTATGTTTAGAATTAGAAAGAATAGAAACTTTTTTTTTTTTAAATCAGGACACTGATCCTATCACAGGGCTCTAGGAGCTCAGGTTGTTGGTACAGCCTATAATACCCAAGTCTTATTCCAGTCCTGTTAAGTGCAGAGACATTAACAACATTAACAGAAGTCGATGAAAATGGCGCGTCTCAACAATAAAAGCTCCAGGGCACTCTCTGCCAACATTAAGTGAGGGGTAGTGGATTCAGGTTACTAAGTTGGTAATGTCAAAGACAGGACACAGAAGCAGTGGTACAATCCTGGGAGCCCCTAGCACAGCTGCAAATACCATTTTTGTCACATGTACTACAACCATCAAATTCAGAGACTAGTCACCTTTTCTATTTTAACAGACTTAGTATTGCAAACTATTGTGATATTTGATGTTTTTAAGCCCCAGGTCCTTTGGGCAAGTGATTATGTGAAAACCTTGAATTTTACTTTTCATTAAAATAAATGTCTAGCTTTTATGACTTTGGTGGGCAAAAAAAGCTAAAACATGAACCAAATATACTTTTAAGGATCAGAAGCTAAAAATCAAATACTTCCCCTTTAAATTTAATTTTAAGATTGTTAAACCAATTTAATGATTTTTTGGACCTTGCCTCATGATTTTTACTACTTGGGGTTTGTAGTGCTACATACTGTAGTTTCCCTTTGATTTCATTAAAAAGAATGTGAACCATGTGCCACCTACAGTTTAAATGGGAAGTTACCCACAATTAAGTATTCCTGTATAATTTGGTATGTAATCCTATTGATCTTTAACCATTTAACAGGTCATAGCTTTTAGAAAATGCTCCAGTCAACTTTAGCAGACTAGCTGATGCTAGTAGTATTCCCAGGTATCTGAGGCAAGTGCAATGGTGACCCTAACTCAGATGGAGGTGATCTGGCACCATGGAGTTGGCCTTCAGCTCAGCACAGTTGTGCTGGATGGCTCCAGTTGGAAGCCCGTGCCTCTTTATGCCCTCACCCCTCAGTGAGGTTGAGGAAGGCCCTCTGAGGTTCACAGGATCTGTTCTGAACAAAGTCCTTCCTTATAACCTCCATTCGCCAAGCACTCTTATGTTTTACAGGCCTGGCATGGTCACATGCTCTACTGCTCCCCCCACCCCCAGGTGCTGCTTACCCTCAGAACACCCTAATGAACCCTGCCTGAGCCATGGAGATTTCCACTTCTTCCACAACACTTCTCTCCTCTCACTGCTACCCTAATCCCAGATCTCCTCCCTCTTTCCTATACAAATTCTTACTACATCCTGTCTTTTCCCCCCCCTGTTCATGGCTTTGTCTGTCTTTCTCTCAAGTGAATGTACAAGTAGGGATATTACTGTCTATCCTGTGTGTCTTTAGGTGCATATCTTGCAAGTAATCAGTGAGGGGCAATGGTTGAGCAATTTAACTGATTGGGCCTGTCCTTTTTCAGGCCTCAAACAACTTATTTGTAAGGCAACCTGAGGCCACTGTTCACATCAGTCTGGTACCCTGCCTGGGCTAATAAACCCTGCTTCCCAGCAGACCTAAGTAGCTTGAATAATGCCATGCTAATACCACTATGCTGCTTCCCGTTCCAGAGCCAGTGCAGGGTATGCATCTGTAGTGCTGTGTTAAATGCCTGTTTATTCTGCCCAAGCTTTTGAAAATGTGGTCTTAATTGCCAATATTTTTCATATTTATTATTTACTATTTATTTACTGGAAACTGTTCAACTGGATAAAGGTTGATTTTAACTTTTAGGAGTCTGCTGAAAACTAGAGCCTGTGCCAATCTTGAGGATTTTAACAACTTGACTCAAACTGAACTGGCAGGGAGACAATTTTAAGATGGCATTCTGTCTGGTAGAGCTTGGTATTTACATATACACCACTGTTAACCAAAATGTCTCTGGTTAGGAAAAATCAGGGGTAAGTTCAAAATACTAATATTTGTTCTGATTAATACTACTATGAACCTGATAGAAAGCAGTAGGGTATAATGCAGTTAGGATTAAATTCTGGTCCTACTTGTAAAGCCAATTATAGCAGGATTTCCTTGTAGTGCCCTAGAACTATAGAAAGAAAAGAATCCTTCCTTCCTTCCCATCTAAACTTGGGGGCAAATACCAAAACAAACAGCAGATACCTACAGGCAGAAATAGGTCCATTGTCTTATTAGGGTGAAAACAGATGTCAGATTTCTCCTGGTGCAAAGCCTTTTATCCTGGGATCCTACAGAAGTATAAACCCATTTTTTCACTTAAAGAATCTGAGATAGTCCCAGAAAAAAGCATTATCATGGCCAAGTTTATTCCTATTCATTCCAGGGACAAATTGTGGAATGCGTGTGTAAAGGGCTCTGCTGCTCCCAGGTTGACTTGCTCAGTCAGAACTGACACAAATGCAACTTTCTGTTTTAACCTTTAAATAACTATTGTGCTCATGTTTTGGCTAGTGACCTGTTCATTAGGGAATTTATATAGTTGCAGAACCACCGTATCCCTGCATCTTTCCAGATCTAATCGATACTCTCCTCATCCTCTTAATGATGGCATAAAGAATTCCACATCAAGCAATGTACAAGACAAAGGCTAAGTACAGACATTCAAAAAGCCTAAACCTGAATTGATTCAATTTTTGCAGGTTAGTCTAACCTGTGTTGAATGAACTGCCAAGCAAGTGTATAGACATTCACTTTTGATTCTGGAAATGCAGCCACATGCC
>NW_017728996.1:45235942-45239334 GCF_001723915.1 Gavialis gangeticus | reverse complement strand
CTCTTAATGATGGCATAAAGAATTCCACATCAAGCAATGTACAAGACAAAGGCTAAGTACAGACATTCAAAAAGCCTAAACCTGAATTGATTCAATTTTTGCAGGTTAGTCTAACCTGTGTTGAATGAACTGCCAAGCAAGTGTATAGACATTCACTTTTGATTCTGGAAATGCAGCCACATGCCTGCAGTGGCTCAGGCCAGGGGGTGCTAGAGTGAACCCTTCCTTCTCTTTGGCAGTGGCCAAGGGAAGCTGAGTTGGGGGAGGCGCAACCGTGCCCTGGCAGGTCCAAGTATGATTGGGGAGGGGTTTAAACCCCAACCCTGGCCTGCCAGGACGCCAGCCATGGTGTGCCTGGAGGGAGAAGGCAGAAGCAGCCCCTGCCAGGCTTTTGGTGGGGGGTGGGAAGGGGAAAGAGCATGGCCAGACCCTGGCTCCCAACAAGACACCAGCCCAGCATAGACTTCTAAGGTGAAGGGGGCAAGGAAGGGGTTTATTACCCCCTCCCTCCCTTCTTCCACTGGGGGCTCCAGCTGGGATTTGCCTGGCCAGAGAAGAGCAGTCTCTGTCATGATCCTCCCCTCTCCCTGCTCCAGTGGTAGGGGCATGGCCAGCTGCCAACTCAGCATGGCTCCCTGAGAAGAAGTGGGGGGGTGTTATTCCCGCCTCCCTCCCCTCTCTCACCAGGGACCACAGCTGGGGTCTGCCAGCCCCAGCCGCCACCTCTGCTGCTTGCCCCCAGCCAGGCAGAACCCGGCTGGGGTTCCTCAGGGAGAGAAGGAGAAATAAACGCCCTCCCTGCTCTCTTTACCTCAGAGGGCCATGCCAGCTGTGGTCTGGCCATGCCCCTGCCCCTGCCACTGGAGCAGCGAGGTGGGGAAGACCCTGATGGTGACAGCAGCTCCTGTCATGGTATCCCAGGGAGTGCAAGCCTCTTCCTAGTGGGGGGGCTGCACTGTGGGCAGGAGTGGGGCAGGCAAAGCTACCACAGCCTGTGCAGGGCGAGTGGTAGCTGCACTGGGGGGGAGATTGGGTGGCTATGACCACCCCAAAATTCAGCTTGGCTAGGGGGAGCTTGGGGAGCTATGGCCACCCCATAGCCACCTCTCCCACCACTGTTGCCCACCCCGCACAGGCTACAGCAGCTATGCCCACCCCACTCCCTCCTGCAGCACAGCCTTCCAAGACACCATGACAGGGGCTGCTGCTCCCGTCAGGGTGCCCCCCACAACTACCTCACTGCTCCAGCAGCAGGGGCATGGCCAGACACCAGCCAGCATGGCCCCCAGTGGCGAAGGGGGCAGGGACGGGGTTTATTCCCTCCTCCCTCCCCTCCCCCAGGGAACTGCAGCCAGGCTCTGCCTGGCCTGGGGCAAGTGGTGGAGGCAGCAGCCAGGGCAGGCAGAGTCCAGCTGCAGTCCCCTGGTGAGAAAGGGGAGTGGGGGCAGAATAAACCCTCTCCCTGCCCTCTGCCTTGGGGGGCGATGCCGGGTCAGCACCTGAGATCCCCTGGGGAAGAGGGGAGGAAGGGCAAATAAACCCCCTTCCTGCCCCCTTTGTTTCAGGGAGCCATGTGGGGCTGATGTCCCCACCCCCACTCTGGCTAGAGAGCAGAGGGTTAGGACCAGCCTTGCCATCTGGAGCAGACAGCACAGCTCTACCCAGGGCTGCAGAACATGCTGGGATGCTGGGGGACTCTGATTTAACGTAAACATGAAAGGAATCTGGGACAGAAGTTCCAGAAACCAGTTTGACCCAAATCAATTAAGTCTGGCACTATATTGAACCAAGTTTATCTTAAACCAGTTTCAGCCATTTTGAAACTGGTTTATGTGCACTGAACTTCTGTTCTGTTATAGATTTAAACTAGTTTCTGATCACTTGAGCTGGTTTATGTGTAACTTCTGTCCTTAGCCTTCTCTTTACACCTGGTTTCCCTTTGCATTGTCACTGCTGCCTTAAATCCACCTGTAGCCCTGTGGCAGACCAAAAGATCTAGAGTCTAGTCTAAAGAGGTTATTTAGGTACTTAAATTCCCATTAATGTCCACATGAGTTTAGACACCTAAATAGGAGTTAGGAACTCAAATACTTTATTTTGGATCTGACCTCTATTCTATATACATATATACACACACATTATACATAGTATGTATTAATATATATCTATATTAGTTACAAGAAAAGCCAAAATTTTGATACCATTTGAAATCGTTTTGGATGTTTTCAGCCATGCTGCTTCACTTATTGATTTTTTTTCTAGTGTTTTATTCTAATCTTTTACTTTTAAATTCAAAATACTGTCCTTATTTCTTGTAGGATTAAAATTTTGTTGTCTTATGTGGCAGGATTTTTTTTAAAGCCAACGTGCTGAAAGCATTCACTAACACGTTTTGCATAGGTATTCCTGCATTTCTGATCGTAAAGCTTAATCAGTATAATTCTTTCCTAATAAGCTTATAGCAGGGCTTTTCTGTCTCTTGCAGACATTTATAGTGCTGCATCATGTTTGCTCATGAATCCAGCAATTGTGAACCAAGCATACCTACCAGTGTTGTTTACACTGGCTGTATATAGAAGTGGCAGACTGTTAATAAGTTGGCACTGATTTTTAAAGCTCTTAATAATAAGCATTGCTACCTTTGAGATGTCATGATACAGTTTAATCTTGATGGTCATTTGTGCAAGCCACACTACATGCCTGTTAGAGCCATATGCCTCCTTTTCCTACTTGACATCAACAAATAACTCCACCAAAATCACTGAAGTTATACTGATTTAAGTGGATATTCTAGTCTTTGGCAGGGGGAGAGATCCTTACTCAGTATAAAAATCTGCCTAGCCTCTCCTCCCACTACCCTCTCGCCCACTCACTTTTTCAAAGTATCTGGAGGGATGTGGGCAGTGGGGTTCCGCAAGGCTCGGTCCTTGGGCCCGCACTGTTCGACATCTTCATCAGCAATTTGGACAAAGGGGTTCAAATTCACAGATGACACTAAGATGTGGGGGGATGTGGGCATGCTAGAAGGAAGGAATAGGCTGCAATCTGACCTAGACAGGTTACAGGGGTGGGCGGACGAGAATAGGATGGGATTCAACACTGACAAGTGCAAGATGATGCACCTGGGGAGGAACAACTGGCACCATGCCTACAGGCTGGGGAACTCCCTTCTCATCAGTGCAGAGGCAGAAAAGGATCTTGGAGTCATTATTGATGCCAAAATGAACATGGGCTGGCAGTGTGGGGATGCAGTCAGGAAGGCCAACCGCACCTTGTCATACATCCACAGATGCATTTCAAGCAGGTCCAAAGAGGTGATCCTCCCCCTCTATGCGGCACTGGTCAGGCCACAGCTGGAGTACTGCATCCAGTTCCGGGCACTGCACTTCAAG
>NW_017728996.1:45232938-45235821 GCF_001723915.1 Gavialis gangeticus | reverse complement strand
GGGGTCATTTGACCCCAGTACTCTTTCCTGCCATGGCAGGGGATTGGACTTGATCTGCTCAGGTCCTTTCTGACCCTACCAACTATGAAACTATTTTTGTAAAGAAGCTAGGGGTTGTTTTGTGATATCTTTTGTTGGACCAACTCAACTGCACAGTTGAGAAAAATGTTAGATAAACATCCAATACAAAAAGACCTGACCTGACCTAAGCAAGGGCATTTTTTCCCCAAAAGCTTGTTTAGCATCTCTCTACACAGCTGGTCCAATAAAAGATATTAGAAAAACCCATGATTCTCACATAGTTCCTGGACCATCACAGCTACAGCACTCCAGATCTTCTTCAGTAAAAGACATTTCCCCTCTTAGACAGTGTTAAAAAACATTTGTTTTTACAATCATCACCACCCAAGAGTGACTGGTGCCTCCTGACTCGGGGGGGGGGCAGGGCAGGGGGGGCCACCCACAGAAGCCGCTGATGGCAACGGCCCTGTCAGGGGGGCACCAGCCTTGCTGACAGTGTCGGCGTCAGCCATCGGGGGGGCACTAGCCCCATCGGGGGGGAACGTGCACCCCCTACCAGTCACCTATGTCACCATCCCTCCCATTTGTGTATCTACACTTCCCAACTATGCAGTTAGTTTAATAAAAAATATGCAAGAGGCAAAGGTTTCTTAGGTTGTTATTTCCTGGATAATCATAGCTATAACATCACTTTTACATTACTTTTACATTACCATAGTTTAATCAGCACATTTATTATCATTCCTAATGTTTTTGGTAAAGGCTGAACATGTAACCAGAAGATGAACCTGACATTTGTCAAACTATAACACAACTATGGTTATATTTAGGCTACAGGGCTGCAGTTTTCAAATAGTGTTGGTATTTGGGGTTAGGGGAGTACTAGATTAGTCCAGAGCAATGGTTTTCAACCTGTGGTCTGCAGACCCCTGGGGGGTCCACAGGCTATGTCTAAGAGGTCTGCGAAAGATGACTATGATCAATCAAAAGTATGTGAATACCCACACAATTCAAAGGGGTTTGTACCTCCATTCCAAATTTTTTAGGGGTCTGCAAATGAAAAAAGTTTGAAAACCACTGGTCTAGAGGAGCTGAAGAGGAGAATGCATGGGCCAAGATGAGTCCCACCTCCACCTCATGTTACAGACATGCAGGTGCATCTGTAGGGAGAACAGAGAAAACTCCCTAAAAGCTACAATTTAAAGTGCAAAGAATAGAATCAATGAAGAAACTCCTACTAGGTCTGGAAGGGGACTGCTTTCATCCTGAGAACAGGATGAGAACTACTCAAGTAGTTCATTTTCCTTCTACCATTTTTGGTTATTGTCTCAGTGTTCAGATTAAATTACAGCGTGTCATTGCACAGTCTAGGACCTCTTGCTATAAAAACTTCTCTGCCTCTTAGTGCTTCAAGGTACAAATTTCAACAAATTCTGTTCTGCAGCTAATAAAATTGTGCCACCACATTCTCGGCGGCTTTTGCTGTTTTCCCATCCAGCACATTCAACATTTTCTTTCTAGTTTTTAGTATTATTCCTGGAGTGCTCACCACATCTCTCTTCTCTGATCAGACTACTTCATTAATCTTAGTTTTTCCCCGGGCCCTTCTCTGCAACTCTACAAATTGTAGAAAGTCTCTTTTACTTTTGCTGCCCCATCATTTCCTTCAAGTGACTGACTGCCTCTTACAATGATGCTGAATCCTATCTGCCTTTCCTTTTCTAGGATTTTATCATTCCATTGCTCCCTGTCATCAGCCTGCAAGAATATGTATATGCATTTTTACTGCTTGTGCATACACTATTTCTGTTGCAGCTTTTCTAGTGCAGCCATATTCAGCATTTCCCCCTTTCTACTTAAATGAGAGCATTGTTCTTTAAAACTATATTATTTTATTTTATTACAATGTGAAATTCTTTACATGTTTTATATGAAATTCATTGTACTTTATATGAAGGATACTATAAAAACAACACCTTACATGTGAAAGACTATGGAGAATGTCTTAAATGTTAGCAATCAATTGATTAAGCCTGGTCAACACAGCCTTCAGGAATCAAGTACTGTAAATAGGAAGAGATCAGGTCTCAAGTGATGGCTATGTAATCAGTGATAGATAACTTTGATACCTGGCAACTGAAAATAAGACTGAGCATTTGAAGGACTGAACTGAGATAATGGAATGTACTATTTCTCTGTGCATGCAAAGAAAATGAATTAAGAAGTTGGGAATAATTCTGTGTCCAATCAGGTCATTGATTTTCAGATATTGGGCATCTTATTCCTGACCTGAAGCCAGTTCACTTGTGAAGTTATAATGAATTGCTGTAGAAATTTGAGCTAAGTACAGTCAGAAAGCCTAAGGCTGAATCATATCAATCTTTACAATTTTCTGTAAACTGCCTAGATTGAACTGATAAGTGAACTGATGTTCACTTTTCAAACCTGAAAGGCAGGCAGACCCCTGCAGTGGCCTCTATCAGGTGGTAGGGGGCACTAGAGCCACCTCCCAGCCTGCTGCCACTGCAGAGAGCCAGGGGACAGGCATCCCCCCAGCCATGCCCCCTCTTCAGGCTGCAGCCAGCTAAGGAGGGGGCATGGGGGGAAACCCCTACGCCAGCTTGGCCTCCAGCCAGGGTTTCCCCAGTACCAAGGAACGGGGGAGAGTGGAAAAGCTCCAGTGGGGCATTTCTTCCTCCCCTCCCCCTGTTCCTGGATCTGGTCCCCCTAGCCACACCTCCCTCCCCAGTCCAGGCTGGTTGAGAAGGGGGGGGGGAACCCCCACCCCCCAACCCTGCACTGGACCCATTCTGGTCTCCTTGGTTTTCACCCTCACTTCCTGCCAGCTGGGGAGGGGATGTG
>NW_017728996.1:45218781-45227938 GCF_001723915.1 Gavialis gangeticus | reverse complement strand
GGTTAAAAGGGTTTTACAAAAAAAATGCTTCCATCCATCTCATCGTAAATGTTTTCCCAGTGCTACACCATTCATCTGCCTCACTCCAGACTGGGGGATCCCAGTGGCAGCACTCCCCGGGGCTGCCTGGGTGGACTGCTAGCAGGCTGGGTGCTGCTCCAGCTTGGGAGACAGCATCCAGCCCAATCCAACTCTTCCCAAACCCCAAGCTGGGGTAGCACCTGTCCTGCTGGGCAGCCTGCCTTGGCCCACCAGCAGCTTGCACCCTGGCTGTGAGCAGGCTCTGACAAAAAAAGGATTGGGCCCCTTGTCCTAACATGACAGGAAAATTGAAATGGTGGGTTTCAATTAAAAACCCACTGTTTCAATTTAGGGGACATAGAATGCAACCTTGGAGATTAAATCCCCATCACATGTTCAAGCGCCCTGTATTTGCAAGTACTGTCCTGCCGCAGAGTTCAATAGTTTCCTCCAGTCTCATATGGCCACACGTGTAGATATAAGACATTTACTGCAGAACTAATTGATCTACTCCGCAGTAAATGCCTCATGTAGATATGCCTACTGTGACTTCAAAAGGTCAAGAATAAGGAACTGAGAAACAGATTCAGACTCTTCTTCCAGGCTCTTTTAATGAAAAATGAATGAAGATAGTATCAGATACATGATAAATACGGTTGCTGAACATTTATTTTCCATTTGTCTGTGATGCACTGAGAATCTTTTTAAGAAGTTAGATAAGACAAGTAAATAGGTACATTTTCTAAAACCAAACAAAAAAGCCCTTTTGATTTCTGTTTACTACCTCAGCATGTGAAACTATTTTACTTTGACTTTTTGTGTGGTATGAATTACTGAACAAACTATTAAAGTTGATTGTTTATCATTCAAATCAGTATGAAATTAACATATTCATGTAGTGGTAATTTAGTTCTAGATCCAACTAATAGCATCTAGCTTACAACCTTTTTTCACAGTCATGCAAGCCTAAGGATCAGTTTATAATAGAGGACTGCATGCAGCCGTCTGTTAGGAAAGATGTGTATTTCACAGCAGTAGGAGAGAGGGAAGGAGAAGGAGAGACTGAATTTCTCTCTCTTTAAAAGCATCTCTATTACAGGAACAATCAGGGAGTATTCCAAGATTTAATTCATGCATTTTTGCATATGCATCTCATAGGTTTCAGGCTAATAGTCTAGTCATCTTCTGCTTCAATACTGACTATTGCCTATATTAAAAAAAATCCCTTTAAGCTAGTGCATTGTCATCAGCCTGCTTGACTACCTTGCATTCATTCTGATGGTATTTACCAACTCATCTGAAGTAATGTAGTCCAGTTTTTCTGTCATTTTCTTGGCCATGACGTGCAGTTCCATCTGCTATTTCTCATGGACTCCAGTTGTAAGCACTACATGCCTCTGCGCCTCAGGCCATTTTTTGTTCACATTCTCTCTCTCATGCTCACAGGATCAGAAAATGTCTATCTTGTATACATTTCAGTCTGGCCTTTAACTGCTATATCAGTGATTAATTCTAGGAATTCCAGGACAGAGAGAAAGATAAAGAGATTCTCTCTTCCCACCCCCTCCCTCCCCAAGATCTCAATCAGCCTGATGCAGTCTTTTAGCATGGACTTAGTTTCCCAAAACTTTAAAACAAACTTTTTAGCCTGAAATCAGTCACAAACCCTTCTGTTTTCATCTTTTTTTTTTTTTACTCAGTTTAAAAGTCTCTTATTTAGGTTTCATTTTAACATGGAGTGCAATATACCTCACATTTCTGCATTCAGTTTCCTAGCTAGCCTCAACTGGCTGAGTTAACTAAAAAAGGATTCAAAACATCAAGTTCTTCAAAAACAGCTGTTGTCAGAGACAAGACAACCTTTCCCCCCACCATCTTCCTTTTTGCTGGCATTCATTGCTTACACACATAGAGAAAATCATCAACTTTCCATTTATCCTCCATATTTCCATAGTTTCAACTCAGATGAGGCTAACTGTCCCATTTTTCCACTTGAGATAGATTGTTTGTTCATTTAAAACCTGGGACCACACATGGTTTGCTCTGAGCCAAAGATTCTGAAGGACTTTTTTCAGTGTCTGAATTTTAACTGAGCAGCATCGTATAACACGAGTCTCGGCTTTGCTTACCTTAACAGCCAGCTGCAATCAGCTAAGTCAGAGCCTCTTAGGTACAGTTCCCCACCAGAGGCTCTTAAAAGATATAGCTCCCTGTGGTGCTCAGTTAATAGAATTTCGTTATTTCTCTGGAGATCATTGCAGCTTTTGACATAATGCATCTCCTTAGTTTAGAAAAGGTTCTCTGAAGTCTGACACAAAGCAGGTGTATGGAAGCCTTTCAGCTAGGTCTATCTATGAAAGTAAGTGCATTTCACAAGCACATAATGTGTGTTGGCATGCTTCTAATTTCCTTGTATACTCTGCTAATGTAACTGTCACAGCAATTTGTCAAATGTTTTATATGGCTCATGTCTCAATAAATACCCATTCCCTTGATGTGTCATAACTGGCAGTAAGAGTTCTCAAACAAGAGGAAGCTAACTATGCAGGAAATGCAGGCAGGAAGGCAACAGAAGTATCATTTGAGTTACTTTTAGGGCTGCTTTGCATTTGCAGGGCTGTGTTCTCTGCCCCGCCCCCTCTGTGTCCCAAAAAACACCATGTCAGCTGACAAGATGTGGTGGGAAATTAAACCTATCCAAGTTCAGTTGGTTAACTAAATAAAATTGCCCCTTCCACAGGGTATCCTGTGGAAAGCATAGTGATTTAGCAGCATTTAGAAAAGGGTAGTTTGGAATAATTTAGCAGAGAATGGCATGGGATAAACAAGCATCAATAATGTTACAAAGTTAAAGGGGATGCTGTCAAATTCTTGTTACTCTTTATAGAGTATTTATGTACTTATTTCATCAGGAACCTGTTATGGAAATGAATATAAATGCTGAATTGTACTGAGTCAGAAAGCAAGTCCTCTTCCCACCAAAGGACAGAAGCAGACAAGAACTAATTTGTATAAAATGTGTTTTCACAGATGTATTGAAAATTATACAGGAGCCCGTTGCGAAGAAGTTTTGCTGCCCAACATCAAGACCCAAGCTACAGTTGACCTGTTTGCAGCTTTCTTGGCTTCAGTTGTTCTTCTAGGGGTACTTGTAATTGGAACATTTTACTTCTTTTGCAGGTAAAAGCACTTCAGAGTGTTGAAGCTGTTCAATCAAGTAGAAATATTTTCTGGTAATCACGTACTAATTATTTGAATGTGAAATTATGGAATGAATTATCCATAAGGCATGCTAGGGCATTCAGCATAATTAATGTGCATGTGTCATCTTTCTGGTCTTAATATTTTATTTTCTAGTTTGCAGTTCTTCAGAACCTTTCCTTTTTAAAGCTTTTTTTCCCCCATCGGTAGTCACTTACACTCTTTGTGGTATGCTTGTTTCCTTTCCTAGCTAAAGGTATATCTGGCCTCAGATAACACCAGTTAAGATATAACTCACTTTTACATTGCCAGTTTGCAAAGATTTGAAACCACATCTGTTGCAGCTGAAATTTTCCAAAGCATCTAAGTTATACAGGAGCCTAGCTCCCAAAGGAAGTTAACAAGCCTTAGGTACTTTTGAAAACTAAAACCGTCTAGGCCATGTTTTATTTTTACAGCTAAAGTACCACATTTTGACTAAATTATGGCTCATGTGGCTGTGCTGGTCATGACAAAAGCAGAGATTTTGTATTGGCAACCCACTAAGTGAATTCCATTAACTCCAACCCAGGAATAGTAAAGGAAGAAACAGGAAACTAAAGGGAAGAATCATAGCCAACAGCCAAGATCATAAACAAGTTCAGTCTGAATTTCAGTTTGTTTAAATCAAACAACAGTAAAAAAAAATTCCTTCCATATCTACATTGGCCTCTGCACAGCAGACTTGACCTATCCAATACAAGACCCTTTAACAAACCAAACACTTAGAATAGCCAGGCTTGTTTCACGTCGGTTGCTGTAATGGAAACTCACTAAACGCTCATTTTTTTCTCTCAGCATAAATACAGTTAAAAGAGGGAACGATTTCATTAAGATAATCTCAATATCAGGAAGTTGTTGTAAAGTACACCCCAACCTTGGCACTTCATTTTAGTTAAACTTAATCCTGCTCATTAGTGGGAAGAAAATAGATTTCATTAAATATTTAAAATAATAAGAAAAGCAAGGCTTTCACTTACCATTTAGAATGCATGCCAGAAGTCTTACAGATCTTTAGAACTAAAAGTTGCTTCTGGGGAGAAAAACAGTTGGAAAAAAAGAAAAAAAAGCACAACAGCATCTACTGGGAGAAAAGTACATAGCTGGAGTGGTCAAGCATACAACAGGCTTTCTCTCTTTTCTTTTCCTCCCTCTTTTCCCAATTCCATGCACTGAAGGCACAGCCCACCAAGGCTGCAGCTAAATGGACCTGGTATTCAGAGATTCACATAACACTGTGCACAAAACCCTGCCAGTCCCCTAACATGAAGAACTTTCAGATGAGACCTATACAGCTTTAGTGTAAAGATACACCGTTAAATCCAGTGTATTACTCAGACTACTATGGAAAATCTTATATAATAGGAGCTGATTTGTCAAACCATAAAGAAACATCCAACATTTTATAAGGATAATCTTAGTCTTGCACTGCAGATCATTTTATTCCTCAGATGCTTGCTGCGGTAGCTATGATTTCTCCTAGAGGCTCAAGACAAGAAAAGTTTGCTAGATGAAAATACTTGGCTCTTTAGTGAGCTGATCAGCAAGTCACAGATTTTTTTTTCAGAGTGATTCAATCTACTCTTATTGCTTCAGAGTTATAAACAAAGCTAATCACTGCAGCTGTGGTTAATAACCTTCTTTTACATGGGGTTATGCTTGGCTTAAAACACATTGCTATCTAAAAATCAAGCTACCACATATACCAGTCAAGTTTCTGGAGTTATGTAGGGACTGGGGTCTATGTCATTTTTGGTTTGTCCTCTTGAACAGGAAGGTTTGGCTTGAAGAATATAAAAATAAAGTTGTGATATCAAATTTCTGCTAGTTCGTATGTTTTCAATCTGGGCCTTTGATCTAGAATTGAAATCTCATAAAGGAAAGTGGCTTTCTCCATCATATTTACTTACATATTAGTACTGTGTTTGTATGGCTCTGTTGTAGAAAAAGTGAAGGTTGTAGAGAGGTTGTAGAAAAAGTGAAGAGGATCCAGAAGCAAGCAACAAAAATATGAAAGAGGTTGGAATGTGAAAAAGCTAAAGAAACTAAATCTATTCAGTTTGGAGAGACAAAGATTAAGGGGGTGTAAAAACAATTTTCAAATAACTGACATTTGCCTTAAAGAAGGAGAATAAATATTTTCCTTTGCTATGGAGGCCAGGTCCCTTTCAACCCTCCAATTTAATGTATTAAAACCTTTCCTACCTCTGTGAAGTAAGGAAGTAGTATTTAACCTAATTTACCTCTGGGGAAATTAAGGAGCTAAAAATCACACAGCAAATAAGGACCATGGGGGAGGACCCATCTTACTTCCAGGATAAAGGAAAATAAACTATGCCCCCCCTGCCCTTTTAAAAAAAAATTTCTTAGGAATGACAAGGAAGGTGGCTCATCCCAAAGAAAGGCTGTTGCAGAAACGAATCTGCGTAAGTGCAGGAACCAGTCCCGAACCATCTAATTGTTGTCAGCTGCGCTCTGAAAAAAGTTCAGTAGACATGGACCCTGATTTATGTATTCAGCCTGCCAACAATCTGCTGTTATAGCTATGGTTTTGAAGGTATTATTTCCTGAGCTATGTCAGGACAATACATTTTAGGAAGCAGAACCTGTATTCAGAAGGAAAATTATAGGTCAGTGCTGAAAGAGAAGAGGAGCATTTGAAGTGGGTAGGAGGAGACAGTGATGGAAAGTGATAAGAGGAAAGTGAAGGAATGGCTAAGTCAAATAGGAAATATTATGTAAAGGAACAGATGGAAATGGACAGGGATGGAAAAGAAAAGAGGATGTGGGAGTGGACAGAGACTGGTGAAGAGAAAACTAAGTGAACAAAGCTAGGTAGAGACAGATTGGCTGCACAGAGCAGAGTTCTGAAATGTCCACAGTTCCCATAGCCCAGACATTATCTGGACTGCCTTCTCATGACAGGGGAAAGCCTGACCCCATCCTTCTTACACTGAAATAAATGGCAAAACCACCACGGACTTTCAAAGGTAAAAAACTAGGCCCTCTGTAGAGTTTTATTTTTAAAGGCTTTCTAAAAAAGCCCAGCCCTGCTTCTCAAGAGTCTTCAAGATTTTCTGCCATTTACTTAAGCAGGACTAGGCTCTATTCAGAAGTGTTCTGGTTCTATAAAAAGCAAACACTAATTCTGACTCTTCAGAAGAGGGAGCTTAAAATGGTGATGTGGTGATGTCCACTCTGTCCCTTCTAAAAGCTCACCAGGTCAGGACATGTTAAATTCTCCTCAGCTTCTGGCACCTGACATCACCATGATCATCTACACTTTAGAGAAGGTAACTAAATATTTATACTCCAAACACAAATGGCCTGATTCTAAAAATTAGAGCGCTGGCTGGGCAAGACGGAGAGCGTGTCACTTTTCTGCATATTTTCCATTTTCCGGGCCCAATAGGATACCGCTTGGGGTGCACCTCTGCACACGGGGTTGTTTTCTTTTCTTGCCAAGTCTCGTCCAGGGATTCTGATGCAGGGGTCTGCCTCTGCAAGTGGGGAATCCAGGGCAGGTGCTCCTAGGGCTTCAGGGCCTGATGCGGTGTCCTGGGAATTCCTCTACAGAATCAAGCCCCTAAAGCCCTGGGCCTGCTTGAAGTCTTGTTCCACTTGCACTCTCCTGCCTTCAAACCAACAGATGTCCACCACAAAAGAGTGGCATTCATTTATTTGACCTCTTGTTGCAGCCACGTACTTTGGCTTTGTGGCACGACAAAGGGCACGGACATCCGTTTGCTTTCACTTTGTGCCTCTATAAAAATGTTTTTGTTGGCACAAAGTCAACATCTGTTTGCAGCCATGATTCCACAAGATTAAGTTTTTAACTGGATTAAGTTAAGGGGCTTTAAAAGCAAAAATATAGCCTGGAGGAAGCAGAAGGAACATTAGGAACAGAGGCATAAGCTGGGTGCCCAGGGCAGATGCAACACACGGGGCCTGCAGTGACTTCTGGCTGGCATGGGTGTGCAGCAGCAGCAGCAGCAGCTTTTTCCCCTCATCCCCAACTTGGCACTCAGGGTAGCTGTCCTGGTCACCCTGCCCCAGTTACATCGCTGATTAGGAATAATGAAAATAAATCTTTGAATTATTGCTATAATTACAATATAAACCCATTGATGGGTCAGATTAACTGTAAGAGAAGTGCATATTAACAGACCAGAGAAGAGGCATCTATCCTTTTTAAACCACAGACTCCAGGAACAGAGCCATAAGTGCTATCCAAGGCAACAGATTTAGCAGAGGAGTTGATGCCACCACAGGACACAAACTGGACGGAAAGGAGCAAAACTAACAGCTTTTCTCAGGACAGCATATGTCTAGGTGTTAAACAAAGAGAGAGAGCTTAGTTCTTCTTAATAGCTGCTTTGCCTCAGAAAATGGGTTTGGAAAGCACGTCACACTCCTTACTATTTTGAAAGGGTATGTTAATAGATTTTCAATGACAAATTAAATAGCCTTGTGATACTTTTAAATTATATATTAAAGTCTCGAGAGAGGCAGCCTGGACTGAGGATATTAGTTTGGGTTTGAAAGCCAGTCACTAGTTCAGGGGTGTTCAACCTGCAGGGCCATGTCACCTGGCCTGTGTAGTCACAGGCTGGGAAGTTTGGCAGCAGGGAAGTGGTGGCAGCAGTTGGTGTTCCCCTGCTGCCAAATTTCCTGACCTGTGGGGAGCCCCACAAGCTGGCTAACATAGCCCTGTGCTCTGGATTGGGCATGCAAGTACTGATCCCAGTGTGCTGGCCCAGATGGAGGTGGCAGGTCCTGATCCTGGTATGCTGGATTGGGCAGAGGCTGCAGGGCACAACGGGGGCACACACAGCCCCATTCAGGTGGTTCGGGGAGGGGAAGGCCGTGCAGGAACAAGTGGTGTGGGGCTTGACTCTGGGTAGAAAACAAGGAGCCCAATCCAGGTGCCCAGGGCCAATCCAGCCCATGGACCATTTATCTGGCCCACAGGGCCAAAAGGTAGAGCACCACTGCACTAGTTAATTCTAAGCCTGGCTGTGACACAGACACACTCTGTAGTCTTGAGCAAATGTTTCGTTTCTCCATTCTTCCTTCTCTAAGATGTGATTGATCTTTGGCCTACCTCACTGAAGTAGGCCAAATTAAACTTTGTCAAGTTCTTTGAAACAGCAAAGGACTAGTGTAACTATCAGTGAAAGCACCCTTTGTTACAGGCACCTGTCATCTGTGATCAGTTTTTCTCATGCTCTTTCTCTCTTGCCTTTCTGGGGTTGTTTGGTCACTCGCTTGTGGATAGGAAGGCCCACGTTCCAAGGACCAGTTCAACTGAGTGTGGTGCCAGCTTGACCGAGACCACCAGCAGCAATGGCTGCAACAGTGAGTACGTTCCAAATGAAGTGGCGGGGCTCTGCTGGAGGAGGAAAGGGGTCTGAAATGGGTCTTTTGCACTGAGAACAAACACACTTGTGTTTATTTTTCAGAAATAACAGAATAAAGCAATAAAACAGAGGAATCATGGCAGAGCAATGTGCAGAGCAACCATAAACATATAACAGGTGTATGGGAGAGCATGCTAAGCAGGATGTGTGAAGAAAAAATTAGAAACAAATAGGGGGTTTGCTAATGTGCTGGGAGAGATCTGCAGCTAGGCCATAAGGAAAAACAGTTACATTTCTCAGAGTTTCAAGCTGTTTGCAAAGGGAAATTGTATGGAGAGCACTTGGACCAGCTTTTGACTGTGGGATTTTTCCCTTCCTTCCTCTCTCCCCCTCCCTGCCCCCAACTCCTCAGGAAAAAAAAACACAGTTTAGCACAGGCACTCTGGCTAGGGACAGACACTACACATAAACCAGTGTAAGTGATCAGAAACTGGATTAAACTTGTAATAGAACAGACTTTCAGTGCACATAAATGA